>NC_064638.1:870916562-872125401 GCF_023864345.2 Schistocerca serialis cubense | reverse complement strand
TGCACAGGATAGAGTAGCATGGAGAGCTGCATCAAACCCATCTCAGGACTGAAGACGACAACAACAACAACAATGGCTAACTAATCACAGCATATGAAAAATTAGTTCCTTCCTTCAACAACACAACATTTATTTGTTAATGCATTAAGGTAGCAGAGCCATTCTGTGTAACTTCGAAAACCCTCCTCTTTATCTTTTGTGCCTTAAAATCATGACATTTCACATGTTTTCATGCAACCACCTTTGTATCCATGATTAGAAGATAACTAAACAATCACTTTTGGTACTGAAAACAATAAGGTAAACTGTAGTTATTGTGAAAACCCATCTGCTGGAAATTGTGAGCAAGAACCATGGAGTAATGAAGAGCATCTTGCATGAACGATGCATCATACTTATTCATTTTTGGCGTAATATTGAACAAAGTCAACTAGCATAACTTTGCTATTGGACTACAAAACCTGCATATCGCTCAACACCACTGAAATGCCTTTAGATTTTAATAGTAAATGATCACAAAATTCTAATGTATAATATTTCTAAAATAATGGTCATCAATGTAGACGGTCTAAAAAGCCAACACAACTTAAACTATACACTGATAACTGAATAACTATATAAAAGGATAAAGGTGCATGCACATGTAAAAATCTCACCGACACAATGGCGAAATTTCGTGTAGTATTAAGTAACTGACGCACACAGGTGGAATAGGATGGTTAGTGGCTGAATCTTATCGTACTAAGTGGAGGAATTTCCTGCTATGAAACAAATCGTTCTTGATTAGCAACATAAATGTTAAGAGCACGCAAGTGCGGAAGATACACTACGAAGAAGCGCATAAAAAAGTTAGACGCTCAATCTGTTTTCGATTCAGATGCCTAAGAATAATAACACATTTTCCCTTAGACATCAAAAAGCAGTGTGCTTTCCTAAATTGCAGTTTACCCACAGCGCAAAAGAATTCCTTTCGCATTTCGCTTGACAGCCTTTGTCATGTAGCACATGATACTAAAATAACACCAATCGCTTGTATGAAATATAGATAACTCACAATTCAGTCACGGCAAATATTTTTTACCACCATATTTCGCATTAAAGTAATTTTTTCAATTTAGCTTCTTTTCTGTAGCAGAAAACTTGAATTTCGTGTCGCTGTTCCAAAGATCACAATCCACAAATGAGAAAATACGCGCATCCTTTGACATTACAAAGTCCATCGTTAGCGCACGTGTGCTCCTGATACGCGTATCTGTCAGATAACAGAAGTAAAATAACTACAACAAAACCGTACAAAAAGGCAGCCTGTGCCCAAATACTTATCAGCTATTGTATAACGAATGAGGTAATCCTTGTAACCCAGTGATCACATTAAATATTCATAAACAAGGCAGTCTTGTCGAAAATAAAGGCGATCGAGTGCTTCGAAATTATGACCACGCTACGTTATATTACAGTAAGTGTATGAAGTATTACAGATTTTAGATGTTTTCGTCCAGCGCCTGTTTTAGGGAGGAAGCAAAATTAGGATTAACTTTCCTGCAGACAGAGGTTATAACATACTAAGTATAAAGCCGGACCCACACACGCAATAAAAGTGTCGCCCCAGGTAGTGGATTTCTGCAGTTGCAATACAGTTGCACGTGTGAACTCCCAGTTTTTGGTGGCGCACCTTTAAAGACAAAATTTTTGTCCTGCCACGAAATGTCTAATTTGGTTGTACTTTATTGGGCTATTTTCCTTCCATCAGTGTCTTCTCCCTGGCGGCTGTACTTCGAAAAACGAACACTCTGTCGCAATTACCGTGGAGTAATTGCTGCTATACTCAAGGCATGCCCGTCCATAAAGGCGATGGCCTAGGGCGCTCGAATTTGGGGAGGGGGCGGAGGCGGGGTCGGCATGGCGATCGTGCGCGACTAGCTCACGTGCACTAGCTGTGTGGTTTACTTTGCTGTTGCACTAAGGTACCTGGAGCAATGACTCCCTGGTTGCTATACATAGAGCAACAGACAAGTCGCAATTCAATTTTACACACATTCTCTATGAATCTTAAGTGTTTTGCGAGTAAGTACTAAATGTTAAATGAGTAGACGAGTAGAAGTTGTTTATGTAAACTACGCATCCTACAGTCCAGGCTGGTCGTCTATTATAGCAGAAAGTGGGCGTCGATGACCTAGTTGTTAGGGGAGGGTGGGGGAGTTTAGGTCATCAAACAACAAAAGTTACCTGCAGTGGTAAAACAGACTGCACAGCTATGACCAGCACAAATGCTACTGACATGGGGGGGGGGGGGGAGGGGCAGGTTCAATTCCTTCCTCTGATGTGCCTTACTGTCATATATTTCTAAACAAACGCAAAGTCATTTTTTAGCTTAGCTTTTCTATATATTAGTGCTGCCCTCATAGCTATAATCAGTTTCTTAAGTACATTCCCTTCTATTTGTTCACAATCTAGTGTTACGGCACTGTAATGATGCTGCAAATAATTATTCTTATGTGCAGCACACTTTTGTGATACATAAAGGCATTTTGTGTGTGTTTGTGTGTGTGTGTGTGCGTGACGTTAGCTACCTCCACTGCAGCCCTTTGAGTGCACCTCATTCGTGGGACACTTGTTGCGGCAGTGGATTTTCAGTCTGCTACACTGGTCTGAGCTAGTTTAATTATCGTTTTGTTTATTGCGGTTTCGAAGAAGAAAACAATGACAAGGTGGGGCAGACAAACGACCTACACTCATACAGAGTGACCGAAATTAATTGCAATCAGCTTCAAGTAACTGCATGTTATGTTTAACTTTAATATGTTCCCTACATTTTATATAAAAAATATTCTGTAGCACTGGAAACGCTTCAGTCCACATAGCTAGATAAGTACCTTTTTATTTTACATTTGGGGGTTTTACAAAAATCTGATAAATCGTGAAATTCATTTGTGTTGTAGGTGTGTCAAAATAAATTAATAATATACAGGTATTAATATCATTACCCGGTGGGAAAGCTGTGTGTAATAAGCAGTTGCTTCCTTGATATTGCGTAACTTATCAGCATAATTTTGAGCCCATCTGATGTAATGAAAAGGGCTACAGAGATGGTCTACCTGGATGTAGTTGTAAAGCAGTTTACCACATAAAACTAGGCAAACGGTACGCTGGTTAAGCAGTTGCACCTCAGTTACACAATACACAACAGTTAAAACATTATAACATGATAACAATAAAAAACACAGATTGTAGACAGTTGGAATTCACAGCGATCTCCTCTGGAGGCAGTGGTAAACTGTGATGGGACTGTTCCATCTCCTCTGGCTACTGATCATGGTGTTTATTCCTTCATAAGATATCGCTTTTCCTTCATATGCATTTTCAGCTGGCAACGGTCATTTTATAGGACTCATGTGAACATAGCATAATTTCTGAATTATAATTGGATGTGAGCACTGGGCCTTATACACCTCTGTAAAGTTATACTTTTGCTTGTATAGCAAAGAATCTATGTTTTACTCTGGTGTGGAAGGAAGTAGTTTCATCGTCTTAAAGTTTGTCACCATAGTGAGTGGGATAGAAAACTTGCAGGGTGGATGTATGCCAGATATTGGACATATATGTCCTGTATTATAATATTAAGAGCGTTGCATTCTGCATGACTAACATTTCATAAACCACATGGCTTTAACATTATAGTGTGTTTAAGTGCAGAAACGTGTAGCCTTAGGCGTGCATGTGTTTACGTTCTACGGTTATTTCTCTCTTGTCAATACCTTCTTGGTACTGACTCCAAACACTAGACCAACCCTTTAGAATTGATAGCACAGTTGATTTACGTCAAATGCTTCAAACTCCATCTGTCTGGGGCTCCAACATGCATAAACCACACAGTTTTCTTAACTGTCTGTTGTATCATCACAATACTCTCATATCTACTATAAACCTATAAGGGGAGCTAACCTTCTCGATACGCATGCATCTGCAGAGGTCTTCTGGATTTGGATGGGTGCTGAGGGTAAGTTGGTGTGGAACAGTCTTCTCTGGACAGTAGTTATGGACTCAAACTCGCTCTGTTCCTTCACAAGACGTGGCATTTAATGGGTACGCTCGTGCTTCTGGTCAGTGGTGACTGCGTTTCAGGGAATGTTGGTCAAAGACAATGCAGGGGGATCTATCAATCTGCAACTCTGTTCTATGAATGCGAGGATACTTCTGTGTCTCCCATACATACAGGGACTGATGGGCAATCGTAAATTCTGCACTGTGACTGAAGTGCTAGAAATATGTAGATGACCTAGCTGCATCATTACAGGATGCCATTTGGTATAATTTGGTGATTATGTTTAAAAATTAACCATGAATGGACATACTGCACAGTCACCTATATACAGTCACACTCTAGTATGTGGTACATGCAAAGTAGTGGAGGGGTGGTTTAGCTACGATACAGAAGTTGGAAAGCATGCTGCCATGTCATTGGTTGGCATTGAATTTACGGAAAAACTGGTAAAATTGCTATAATTGATCACACTATCATCAGTGATGCTTATTATAGTACATCGTCCCATATCGAAGGTGTCATTTCCGTTCCATGTATCCATTGGTACGCTGTTGATTAGCACATAATGATTGACTGACACGACTTGTTTGGGAGGGAGAGAGTCTTGGTGGGAGCAACACCTTGTGGGGATGGCCAGTACTGAAACAGAGATCACATGCATGGCTGTAACATGAGCTTCAGACAGCTGTCTGGAAATGCTACACCTTGCCTCAAAGTCTACCAGTTTACATATGTCGTGATGTCCTTCACATTTTTGTTAATAAGAAGCACTGCCTCTGTCTTTTATTTCAACTGTATTGTATGTTGTGGGAGGAGCGTAGTTTACAGCATGTGACGTACAGCTTTCTGTGAGAGTTAATGGATCGAAACATATTAATGTCGGTTTAACACCTGACACAGAACTTGAAGTCATGGTGGAAAAACAAAATGTGTGACAGAGTACAAGGCTGTAGTCATACATTGCTTGGATGTGTTACAGCAGAAAAACAATGCATCAAACTGCTTATGAAAGAATAACACTAGAATCCTCTCTTGTGACTGACAGTGTGTGGGATATGGTCCTCCTGTAGTATGAGCGACACTGGTCTGTGCAAGCGACTTCAATAACTGGCCACCTGCCCCAGTGGACCAATACCTGTATATTTAATAGTGACGCCACATTTGCTCGATGTTAGCACAATGACAGTATTTGTTTTCGATATATCGAAAGACAGGGGAACAGTAATATCTTATCGAGTTCTCTACCGGGTGACATTAGCAAAGTTTTTATAGTTCGTAGTTTTTCTCTGTTGGATGGCACAGAATAACGAGGAGGGAGAGAATGTTTGGGTGACAGACGTGAATGCACCCAGAGAGATGCGGATCTTTATTGGAGTGCAGTACCTGTATGTAGTTTGGAAACGCACTGCAATGCAGTGGCAAAATCCTTGTCCTTCTTCCAGTTCCCACATGATGTGAAGTCTTCCTAATTTTTCCGATAATAAACACCTCAGTAATTGCTCCTACTGTCTTTTCTACTACCTCATGTTGCAAGAGAAAGCTGTGTTTGGCGCTGGCCGTATACATTGCACACAGTTGGCGGAGCTACAACAACATGTTCCCATTTCCACTAAGTCATCAAAACACAGTTCTGTCGCATTAACTCAGCTTACACTGTTCCTCCACAGGATACAGAAGGTGGTAGGTACAGCACTCTCCGACTTCCGCTCATTCCGACTGAATTTGGAATGATCAGATGGACATAGCTGCAGGGAGGGTGGGGTAGAGAATGAGGAACAGTTACAAGATGAAGAGAGACTGTCTAGAACCACGCAGGAGTTTTGATGTAAGGGGTCCTCAGCAGATGGGTTCGAGAAAAGTGACTCGTTTCGAGATATGAGACTGCCACAAATATGATTCACCAATGGCTTAATCATTAAAAGACATCTCCATATGATCTAACACAAGTATGTGGTTGAATGGAGAGACCGGATTCCAAATCACAGACAGCATTTCTACCAGAAAGCGTAACACTATAGATATGAAAAGCCAGTGTGTTGGTCATAGGATTTTATATATTTTTTATGACTTCAATCTAGTGTTGCATTTTTTAACTGATTCGTCGCATAACGCACCATTTACTATATGTGATCATCCTCAATCAACCATCACCTCCCACACCTATAACCCTGTGGATATATCATAGAACCTCTGTTACACTGTCTACGTGGTATAAAGATAGAATGCGTTACAAATACTTTTTGTTAGCGTGGCAAATATCCAGCAGCAGCACAAGGGAATTGCAGATATCAGCTTAATACCTCATTCCTTGACCGAATCAACGTCATATTTGTATGGAAGTCCACTTCATTTGGAGGCATACCATACCTCAATTTATAAAGCATGTATGGTTTCTAACATGGGTATCATTAGTGATACTTGTGTGTGCCTGTAGAACCAAGACCACTTTTAATGCAGGGTGACAATACCATAGTCGTTGCAATCATGTTTTTTAATAGTGTGGTCCTTATGTAAAATGTATGTTGCAGCCAGTAGAATCGTTTTCCATTCAGCTTCAAATGTCGGTTCTTAATAGTATTCCTCGAAAAGAACAGCGCCTTCCCTCCAGTAATTTCGATTTGAGCTACCTGATGAGAGTAATGCGACTGCCAAAAAGAATTACTCGCCATGCAAAGTGGCTCTCATGATAAATTTAATTAATTAGTGTATCAATTTGATATGAATGACTTGTCATCTGGTGAGTGGAAGCGATGGCTAGGGTACCACGCATATGATTCGAGAGTTGGAGTGGTAATCAGGCGTTTTTTCATTGCAGCAATATCTTTTATGAAATTTTAACCTGCCACCTACACAGGGACAGATGACATAATAAAATCAGATGTATTATCGAATTTATAAAGTGGTTTGTAGTATAAACCTGATATGGAGTGTGCTGTAGCTGGTTGCAGTAGTGGTCACGAGGAGTTAGCGACTAGAAGTCATGGATTAGCTCAGACTGTGACAGGTGCTTGAGTACAAAGAATACACTGACCTGTCTGCTCTTGCCCATGGCAGTGGTGCCTAGCGAAGTGACCAGTGTGCTGGGTGAGCAACAACCGAAGTGGATGTGTGTGTTGCATGAGAAGATTCAAAGTGATGGGTGTTTGCACTGGACAATTATTCCCCCCACGTAAATTGATCAGTTGACTGCTTGGTGACAGTCTCTCCAACATCTGTGCGTTCAGTACAGTGGGCATATGGATCCTGGGGATGGGTGTGCAGCTGCCGGCATGTCCTGTACGTGTGCAAGTCTCTTGTGACTGGTGCCACAAGACAAGGCGATATTCCTGCCAGCAGCGAACAGTGCAACCACAGCTCCTGGCAGTCAGTGGATGGTGTGCCCTTCACGTTCGTGTGTGCGAATCAAGTAGTGATACACATTCTCTAGCCTGGGGCGCTGGGTGTAGGCATTGAGACATCAGTGTGTGGGTGTACAAGTGTTTCAGTGATCTCTGACATTTAGCCATGACAATTATTACGACCTTGGTTTAGTTCTTGCCAATATTTTGCAGTGCACTCTGTCTTGCAGTGGTATTTGTTGTTGTTGTCCCTATCCTATCAAGTGGTAGACCCTTTCCTTCTCCTTCTTCAACCTGGTGTAGCTGAGAGAACAAACTTAGGAATTCTATAGTGCTTTATAAAATACACTTAGCAGATGTGTAGTGGTTGGGAACTCCACAACCGTGACGATATAAATTCACTCCAAAATTTGAAATTCCAATTATCATTTTATACAGCACCACCACCAATTGAGATTTATTGTTTCCAATAATGGTCCTGTGAGCACTCACCAGTCCAATATCTCTGGAAACTGCTTAAAATTTGAAATTTTCTGCTACCTTCAAGGTAATGGACCTCCTAGCAAATGATCTAACTGTGCCATTATCCGCCAACAGGATACAAGGAAGGGGGAGGGGGAATACGAAACTGTTTTAAGACCGGCAGCTCCAGCTCTTAGCTGTGATACAAATGCGTCTACAGAGCGGCAAGTTAAGTGTTTATGCTTTTCTGTGTTTTCCATAAAGCATATTTATTAAATTTCATGTGTGTTTCTGTGTTTAAAACGGTTAATCTCGCGTTTTTGTAAGTGTAAATTTATGCAGTCTTTAGCGCAATAATTGCTCACTGAACAGCCATCTACATAGTTCTTTAAAGCATCAGCGCCTATTGGTGACACATCACGAGAGTAGCAGATCGCATATCTAAGGTTTCCTGATTTTACAGTTTACTTCTTCAGTTAGCCTTGCTAGGGTGGGTAGGATGTGTGAATGCTGTGCGCAGATGCAGGAGGAGCTGGCTTCAGTCAGTGAACAGCTGAACATGCTGTTGGTTACAGTCAATCACCTTCAGGCTACTACCTCAGGATGTAGTGATGGTAGAGATTGTGGTGCATCACATGGGACCCCTCAAGTGTCACTTGTTTTCCCCACAGGCTCTGTTTTCGAGGCACCTCCTAGTGCACACAATACAGTGGATCCACCCTCACAGCTGGGTGAAAAGCAGGTGGTAACACGTTTGTGTACCATAAGGCAGAGGGCCAACCTGGATACTGGCCACCTGGTCTCGCCCATTCATCCTGTGAGTTGACAGGTGGCTGCTCCTTCAGCAGTGTCCGAGCAGGCTCATGGGGAGCGGGGTTTACTGGTTATTGGGATATACAATGTGGGCGCATTATGGAGCCCCTGAGGCAGACAGCGTTCAGAACTGGAAAGAAAGCCAATGTTCACTTGGTATGTCTGCCGGGGGGCCTCATCCAAGATATGGAGGCGGCCTTGCTGGTGACTATCGAGCGTGCAGGGTGCAGTCGTCCACAAGGTGTGGTTCAAGTCAGCACCGAAATTGCCTCTCGCGTGGGTTCTGAGGCGATCCTCAGTTCGTACGGGCGGCTGGCAGAGGTGGTGAAGACTGCTGGCCTCACCCACAGGGTGCGAGCGGATCTCGCAATTTGCAGCATTATTCCCAGAGTGGATCAGGGTCCTTTGGTGTAGAGCCGAGTGGAGGGTCTCAGCCAAAGGCTTCGTCGACCCTGTGACGGTCTTGGCTGCAGTGTTTTGAACCTGCATTATCGCGTGGGGATTTGTAGGACTCCCCTTGATTGGTCATGGTAGCTCTACACAAGGGAAGGAGCTACTCTGGTGGCAGAGTCTTGTGGAATGCACATTAGGGTTTTTTGGGTAAGGCAGTAGTTTGAGGTGCTCTGATGAACACTCGCCAGTCGGTTCACAGCAAGGGAAATCAAATGGCGTTTAGAATAGGGACACTTTGACTGTCACAACTTTATCAGTAAAATGTCGAAGTATTTGTAATGAAGTTCCCGAATTTACTACCCTCCAAGAAAGTTCTCACACTCAAATTATTATTGGGACTGAGAGCTGGCTGAAACCTAAAGTTCAAAGATCTGAGGTATGTAGCGAGCCATGGAATGTATATTGGAAAGACAGATTCGAGGCAATAGAAGGGGGAGCATTCATTGCAGTTGACAAAAATATTGTATCTATTGAGGTCAAATCTGAGTGTGACAGTGAAGTCGTCTGGTCGCTTATAACAGGTGTAGGTGAAAGTAAGTTAATTGTTGGATGTTTTTACCAGCCATCTGATTCCACTGTGGCAGTTCTAGAGTCATTCAAAGAAAGTTTATGGTCAACAGTGTGTAAATACTCAGGTCATGCAATACTAGTTGGAGGCGACTTTAACCTGTCAAGTATAGAGAGGAACGTCTATGGATTCACTGTGGGGGGCTGAAGACAGACAGTAATGCGAAATACTTTTGAGCACGTTTTGTGGAAATTGTATTGAGCAGCTAGATCGGCAGTCCACACACAGTGGAAATATCTTAAACCTTGTAGCTACAAATAGGCCATAACTTATCGACAATGTCAGTATTGGATTGGGGGTTAGTGATAATGATGTCATTATAGCAACTATTATTACAAAAGTTAATAAATCAGTCAGGAAGGCTAGGAGAAGGTTTCTGCTAGATACAGCAGATAAGCAGTTATTAACATCTTATTTAGACAGTGAACTGGCACCATTTAGTACCAGTAAGACGGATGTAGAAGAACTATGAGCAAAGTATAAAGAGATTGTAAATCTAAGTCTGCAGAGTTACATGCCTAGCAAGTGGATAAAGGATAGAAGAAACCCACCATGGTTTAATAACGAAATTCATGAGGTGCTGAGGAAGCAGAGGCTGTTGCACTCTATATTCAAAAGGGAGCGCACAAACGACAACAAGCGAAGATTAATAGATATTCGTGCGTCTGTGAAAAGATCTATGGTCGAACCATACAGCTATTACCACCATCACACCTTAGCAAGTGATATGGCAGAGAACCCAGGAAAATTCTGGTCGCATGTAAAATCGTTAAGTGGGTCTAAGGTTTCCATTCAGTCCCTTGTTGAGCAGTCTAGTGTGGCAGTTGAAGGCAGCAAAACGAGAGCAGAAGTTTTAAATTTCATGTGCAAGAAATCGTTCATGCAGGAGAACCATATAAACGCCATCATTTGACCATCGACAGATTACTGCATGGATGGCACAGAAATAAGCATACCTGGGATAGAGAAGCAGCTTAAAGATTTGAAAAAAAAAATCACCAGATCCAGATGGAATCCCAGTTCGATTTTACAAAGAGCACGCATTGGCTCCCTACCTAGAATGCATTTATCGTGAATCTCTTGCCCAGCACAAAGTCCTAAGCGATTAGAAAAAAGAGCAGGTGACTTCAGTATATAAGGAAGGTAAAAGAACGGACCTGCAAAATTACAAACCAATGTTCCTACTTCTGTTTGCTGCAAAATCCTTACATCAGTTCGAATACAACAAACTTTCTTGAGGTTAAGCAGCTTATGTCCACGAATCAGCTATGTTTTAGAAAGCATCGCTTATGCAAAACCCGGCTTGCCCTTTTCTTACATGATGTACTGAGAGCTATAGATGATGGGCAACAGGCAGATTCCGTATTTCTAGATTTCTGGAAAGAATTTGACGCAGTGACCCACTGCAGGCTATCAACGAAGGTACAAGCATATAGAATAAGTTCAAAGGCATGTGAGTGGTTCAAAGACTTCTTAAAAAATAGACTCCAGTATGTTGTCCCCAATGCTGAGTGTTCATCAGAGATAAGAGTATCGTCAGGAGTGCCCCAGGGAAGTGTGACAGGACCGCTGTTTTTCTTTATATACATAAATAATATGGTAGACAGGGTGGACAGCGGTCCACAGTTGTTTGCTGATGAAGCCATGGTGGACAGTAAGGTGTCGAAGTTGAGTCAGTGTAGGATGATACAAGACTACTTAGAAAAAATTTCCAGTTGGTGTGATGAATGCCAACTAGCCCTAAATTTATAAACATGTAAGTTAATGTAAAAAAATGTTCAAATGTGTGTGAAATCTTATGGGACTTAACTGCTAAGTGTCATCAGTCCCTAAGCTTACACACTACTTAATCTAAATTATCCCAAGGACAAACACACACACCCATGCCTGAGGGAGGACTCGAACCTCCGCCAGGACCAGCCGCACCGTCATGTTAATGCAGACGAATAGGAAGAATAAACCTGTAATGTTTGGATACAGTATTACTAATGTCCAGCTTTACACAGTCAAGTCGTTTAAATATCTAGGCATAACGTTGCAAAGGTGGAACGAGCATGTATGGATTGTGGTATGGAAGGCAAATGGTCGACTTCTTTTTATTGGGAGAATTTTAGGAAAGAGTGGGTTTCCTGTAAAGGAGACAGCATAGGGCACTGGTGTGACCTATACTTGAGTACTGCTCGAGTGTTTGGGATCTGTACCAGGTTGGATTGAAGAAAGACATCAAAGCAATTCAGAGGAAGACTGCTACCTTTGTTACCTACAAGTCTGAACAAAACTTAATTTTTACAGAGATGCTTTGGGAACTCGAATGGGAATCACTGCAGAGCATGTAGCATTCTTTTCGGGAAACATTACTGAGAAACGTCAGAGAACCGGCATTTGAAGCTGACTGCTGTACGATTCTGCTCCCGCCAACATATATCTTGCATAAGGACCACAAAGATAAGATACAATAAATTATGGCTCATATGGAGGCATACAGACAGCCGTTTTTCTCTCGCTCTATTTGCAAGTGATACAGGATGAGAAATGACAAGTAGTGGTACAGGATGCCCTCCACCACGCATCTTACGGTGGCTTGCAGAGTAACTATGTAGATGTAGATGTAGATGCATACGTAGTTGTTGGATCGAATCCCACCAAATAACCAGTCCTAGTATCCACCAACAGGATGCAGGGAAAAACTAGTCGCACTCTAATTGTACAGATTTAGATAATCAATTAGTCAACCAATCTGATAGAGTGAGGAAATATTTCAAAGACATTCACAGCTGGAATTTACCAGGTATTCACTAGTTTGTTCAGGACTAAGGAGTGGTTCATGTGGCAAATAACAGACACTACCTACTTCTTCTCAAATGTCTTTGTTCCACCTGCTACACATTTCCATAGCAGTGGAAGTTTGAGAACAAAGGGGTGTACTGACTACCAATGCTAGATCTCCATGAGTAGCAAGATGGGGCAGGGGAGGGGGATGGAAGGGAGGAGGGGAAAGGGGGACATCTTTGCCTGTGTGTGTTTGCATACATTGGTTCACACATGCACAAGCAGGATGTAACTACTTGACAGAGAGAGGGAGAGCATGTATTTAACAAGAATTTCTCGCATATCAATATCAAAGAGTTGCCACCACTTGATGCTTTGTTCAGTGATTAGCGCGATTTCCAGCCTGCACCCCTCCCTCATGACCTGCATGTGTGGTAATACATGAGATGGCTGGCAGTGTGGGGGCTGACATCAGTTGTGGGGCCTGAGTGTGCATTGTTAGGTCTCTTGGACATTTTTAACAGTGCAATTATGTGTAATGGGTGTTTTATGATGGTATCCTTGTGCAATCGGAAAAAAGAAACGCCACAATTGTTTCCATATTCCATACCTCCTTTTCACCCTCAAAATGTTTAAATTACAATATTCGATACACTGCAGTCAATTTCCCAACAAATTATTTAAATAAATATATTCTAAACACTGCCTTGTATCCTATAAAGTGTTTAAATAAACAATATTCCACACATTGCCTTGTCTACCAGAAATTTTCTAACAATATTCTATACACTGCAATCGATTTCTTGCCAAATAGCCAATCAACTGAGTCTTTCTTTCACCAATTTCCAAATGTGAGGGGAGGGGGAATGGAGGATGGGAAGGGAGAGGTTAATTAAATGATCACTTTAATTAATTAGTGAATCAAATTGATAGAGTGGGAGGGGCTATTCGAGTAACTCAGGCCTAGAAGTGTGTTTGTATTGGCGAGGTGGAGGTTGGAGGGTTGGAGGCTTCCAGAGGGGTGGAGGGTGGAGTAGAGGGGGAAGGGTATGGGTTTCTTGGAAGGACAGATTATCCTGAAGGGATCATAAATCAACCCTCAGGTGGTCATAAACCACTAAGCACAACAATAGGTTAAGGGGAGGGTGAGAGGATCGTAAATCAATCAAGTTTTCTCCTGAAAGTATGCAACCTGCACTAAAAAAAGCCCATTGACATACATTGCCCTCCTACTCCGGTTATGCAGGAACACCTCGCAAAATTTCTAACAAGGAGATTCATGTTCACTATCTGGGAAAAAATGTCCAAAACAAATTCATCAATCTGTTCACCAATATTATCCAGAAAAAAAATACTGGATTCTAATCACTCTGCTAAATACTACTCAGTAATTCTAGACCGCACACCCTACATACCCAGTTGAACAAATGGCCATGATCATTTTTTGTGGTGTTATGACAGATTTATTTGTTTTAGTCAGGTTGATTTAAAGCTTTTAACTGCTTATTCTTCTATTGTTCATATAAGAATAGTTACTGGTGGTATGACAACATACAATGATAAACAATCCAAGCATAAGATAGAAATCAAAAACAGACAACTGGCACTTGTTTAACTGAAACAAATTTTTGGTCAATTAGGTGAGATGTCTCTTTCATTAGAAAATTCAATGGAGAGGGATATGACAATGGAAGTAATACAAGACATAAGCACAGTTGTTTTAGATAAAAATCCACACACATTCTTCGTATTGTGCAGTTCGCTCACACTAAACCTGTGATGAATGATGCTACTAAATCTTGTCTCACTGACACATGCCTCTTAAACTTGATTTATGCATGTTAATCTCCTACAACATATTGCTGAGATCTTCTATTGCATTATTAGGCTGTTTTGACACTAAAACCACTGGGTGATACCAGATGGGAAACTAGGATTGATGTATTGTGTCTTCAACATTATCAACTAGCTCATGTGCATTATGGGCTCATGGATATTTATGAAAATCGTACATTGACTGGTACTGCTGGAAATCAAACATGGATAGAGGCTCAAACTATTGCTAAAAAAGTAGTGAATTTCGAATTTATTGCTTCTCTTGTGTGGTTCAACATTTTGTTCAAACCAAATTTGACTAGCAAACTTTTTAATCAAAGGAAACCGATCTCAACACTAGACACTCCTTTGCTAAAAACAAGAGCCTTTCTTAAAGATTGTAGAAGTGATTTGGGATTTGACAAAATGCTGGAAGAAGCAAGAGAAATTTCAGAAGAATCCAATATGTCCATATTATTTCCATCAGAAATGGAGCGGTTCGTCTAAGAAAATGCAATTTGGTTATGAAGCAGAAGATGAACCCACTCATGATGGGCAAGGTCAGTTCAAATTTAATTTTTATTTTGCTTTGTTGGATACTGCAATAAATTCAATTGATGAGAGATATAATCTGATTAAAAATGTAGATTGAGTCTCTATGACATTTATGGCATACAAAATAAAATTTCCAAGTTGTTCTTGAAGACTGTGTGGATTTGGGAGAGTCTCTAAGTCACAAAGATAGTACACAACTGCAAGCCATTGCAAGAAGAGTACCTAATAAATCAACGCCACAGAAAGTTCTGAATTATATCTGTAAAAATGGACTTATTGACAGCGTATCTGATTTAATAACTGCACTAAGGGTGTTGCTTACACTTCCTGTGTCTGTGGCCAGTGGTGAGCCCAGCTCCTCCAAATTAAAACTAATAAAAACACATCTGCTTTCTACAACGACTCAAGAAAGACTTGTTGTGTTGGCAACTTTGGTGATAGCACAAGAAATAGCAGAAACAATTGATTTAACGAAAATCGACTCTGATTTCGCAAAGGCAAGGAAAATGAAACTTTGTGATCCTAATATACATTTCGTATAATGAAACTTATAATCATATTACTTATTGTAAACTCTATGTAAGAACTTTTCAAAAGATGAAATGGAAAAACTACGAAGAAGTAACATTGTTTTATAAAAGTGTGTGATGTGTCTTGTGTGGCTGCAGATTTTTAGAAGGAAAATATGTTTGCATAGTGTGTACAGTGTGATTATGTATTTGAATAAAAAGATGCTCTATGTACTTTACACTGATGTTTTATATTGTTTCAAGTTTTTTCATGGCGCTGTTAAAGTAATTTGCAAATAGCACTGAGTTCGCTTGGGCTGGAACTGGCTGTAGTCTATTCGATTTCAGTGTATTTTCATTGTATTACTGAGAAAAGTGAAAAATTATCGACAACTACACTTCTGTTGCTTCTGGAACTACTAGGACAACGACCTATGTTTTATTTTCTGTATCAGTGTATGCATCTGTGTGTGTGTGTGTGTGTGTGTGTGTGTGTGTGTGTGTGTGTGTGTGTGGTCGCAATATTCGCCAACCAAGATATATCCCACAACCTTAAAAGATTTTTGGACGAATAAATAAATAAACTTAATATGTAACCAAAAAGGAGAGACACATAAGCTTCATAATTCGTGAGACTGAGCACTGTATAAATTGTAGCTTATGTTAGAGAAATAGTGTGCAAGTGTAATCAATGAATACAATAAGTTCTAAAATATTGGAAGACTGGTGTGTCTGCAGATGGCTAGTTTGCCATAGCAGACAAAATTTACGTCTCCAAGTGTTAATTCTTTTATAAATCAGTCTGTGGCCCCTGATTTATCCCTGTGCGAAATCTATTTTCGGATCCAACGTTTGGGTTTCGACTTCCTTGTGTTTAACTCTTGCCACAGCTCTAATGCCATACCCTGCATTCTGACATTGAGTCTGGTTGCACGCTGCTAAAGTCATGTGTCACGTCATTACGATGTGTACATGCTGTAACGAAGTGGACAGAGGCCATTTATCGATTTTTGTGATCATTTGAGATGCTGAACTCCAGTAACGATTTTTGCAGACAAATTAAAACAGCATTATATCTTTAATTTGTATATTCCCTGCAATTTCTTTGAAAGTGTGTACCTGCCAACCTCTAGAAAAAAAGTAGCTGACAATAATCCCGTAAATTTGTAAATTCAAGAAGCAATGTTTAAGTAACTCAATCAGTTATATGCAGTCATATAGTGACAGAGATCCAGTGTATGGAACTAATGCTCCCTCTTAACATGAATCAGATATCCGTTATTAACTGAGGTAACTGTCCTTGACAACTTCTTAAGGGTGATTAAATGTCACATAGCTTTAGTATCAGAAGGCACAAATGAAGCAGTTAATCAATTTGTCAACTACACAGTAATTGCTAACTATGCCCCAGGCACTAAAAGTGATACTGTGATTATAATACATTGTGACACTGAAATAAAGAATGTATAGTGGATGTGGAATCGCTTGTTCCATTCATGATGTAACTCTTGTGAGCGTTTATGCTCCATCCAGTAGTGAAAACAAAGCTAATAGAAACCATTTCTTTGGTTAAGAACTTTGCCAATTACTTCCCAGAAATAATAACAGAAACATTTCTTTGGTCAATAACTTTGCCAATTCCTTCCCAGAAATAATAATAAGCTTGACATCAGTGTCGATTTTAACTGTATAATTAGTAATGATGATCAGAAAGCTGTTACAATAGTCTGATTTTTTAATGCGAAAAGTGCAACCAAGTAACGGCGTGGAGTGCAAGTTAAACCCCTGCAGATATGATTCATTTAATGAAAGACTGAAATACCTAACGCCAAAGCATGATTTGACAGATATCCTCCATACTGTCAACCAATTACACATATCATATCAGTAAAATGCGAAGTTTCTTAACATTACTCATCACAGTCTTAAAAACTTAAGGCATGACTAATGGCAATGTATGTGAGAAAAGTAGTCCTGTCACATGAAACCTAGATATAGAAGGGATGTGGTAGATTATTTTTCTAGGTAGTTTAATGTCTTTGTCCCATTTTACTCGAAAATAGAATTCTTCAGCCTAGTATTCACCATTTGGAAATTGTAGTAGTAGTAGTAGTAGCAGCTTCATTCATCTGTAGATCTCTTTTTACAAGGATGTAAGACATCTCAAAGTATTAACAAATTTAGATCAATTTAAAATAATCTAATTCGTATACACATATATTGACAAACTTCTAGTTAGAGACAGTCATTAGATTTACTCCTGGTATACAATACTTTTTTTTACAAATAACTTACTAAATAATGTAATGCCACATTGTTCACTCATATCTCACAATCAGTCACTGTACACAATATACATATATTGGTTCATAACACTTCACTCACTATACACACTCACACAAACACACACACACACACTGGTGAGCTCTGGGCCATTTTCTGTACCACAACTTCCCATTTGCTATCCTGAATAGCAGAGTCAGCATCCCTCCATAATGAGTAAGATGTTGAGCTCAGAAAGAGGAAGAGGTGTTAGTATTGTGCTATTCAAAGCTTGGTGGTGAGTATTTCTAAAAAGAAAGAAAAGAAGGGAAAAACATAAAGTGAAGGTGTTATGTGGAATGTTGGATATTTTATAATCATTATTATTATTTATTTGTATAACATTTTTCTTATCAAACCCCACTCTGTTTTAGCTAAGTAATCCTTCAATGTATAAAATGTATTGCATAACAGGTACTTTTTAGCTGCCTTTTTAAATAACTGTATTTTTGCAATTTCTTTAATCTCTTTTGTTAATTTATTGCACAGTTTTATTCCTTGGTAGAAAATACTGTTTTGCGTTTTATGTTTATTTTTTCTTGGTAAATGTAAGCTGAGTCTATGTCTTGTTGCATGGTCATGGACAGAGCTGTTTGCGCAGTAATTACCAATGTTATTTTTGGTGTGTACAACTGACTGGTAAATGTATTCACATGGAACAGTTAAAATCCTCAATGTTCTGAACAGATCTTTACATTGAGCTCGACTAGTATTTTTGGTTATTATTCTAATGGCTCTTTCCTGGAGTTTGAAAATTGTCTTCATATTTTGTGCATTTGTTCCACAAAAAAGAATGCCATAGCTAGGAATTGAGTATACATATGAATAATATGTAATTAAAAGACACTGCATGTTACACACTGATGATAGGATTCTAAAGGCATAACATGCTGACGACATTCTGTTTGCAAGTACCTGTGTGTGTTCACACCACTTTAACTGAGAATCGATATTCATTCCTAGAAATTTTATATTTGTTACACAGTCTATAGAGGTGCCATCTACAATTAATTTAACGTTGTCATTTTTCCTCTTCAAATTGAAATTATGGCATTCGTTTTCTTTATGTTCAATGTCACCTTACTACTTATTGACCAATCATAAACTTCCTTGAGAGTTTCATTTGCTTTCTTGGCAAGGAGTTCTCTTGTTTTCTCAGTGATTAAAATATTGCTGTCATCAGCGAATAGGATTTTTTCACCATGAGTAACACTACTGGGAAAGTCATTGACGTATATCAGGAACAGTATTAGTTCTAATATGCTACCTTTCGGAACCCCTATATTAATGTATTTTGGTTGTGATAAGTGTTTTACTAAATGTTTAGATCTATTTGAACTATGTGTTATCTCTACTCTTTTTACCCTATATGTTAGGTATGATCGAAACCAGCCATTAGCTACCCCTCTTATTCCTAATGTTTCTAATTTATTTAATAGAATCTTGTGGTCGACTGTATCAAACGCCTTAGAAAGATCCAAAAATATGCCTGTGACACACTTATCTTTATCAAGGGTATCAAGTACAACTTTTGTGAATTCTACTATGGCTGACTGTATTTTTGCCACTTCAGAAACCAAACTGTGATTAGCTTAAAAGATTGTATTTATTCAGGTAATTCATTAATCTGTCTTTCATAATTGTTTCTATTGTTTTTGAGAATGGTGACAGCAGGGAAATGAGCCAGTAATTTTCTGTGTCTTCTGCATTACCTTCCTGAAGCAAAGGTACAACTCTTGCCTGTTTTAACTGCTCTGGAAATGTCCCTGATGTGAAGGATTCATTTATTATGTTTGTTAAGGGACCTTGTATAATCCCTACACATTGTTTCAGTACACACACCGTCCTTCATCTAAGTCTACTGACGTTTTATTTTTTAGTTTTTGAATTGTTTTAATGACTTCATTCTCTGTGGCTGGAAGTAACATCATGGTATGTAGTGCAACATTATTTACAGGTGTTATATTTGTTTGAGGGAATTTTTGCTGTAACTTCTCTGCAATATTTGAAAAATGCTCGTTTACATAGTTTGCGAAGTGCTGTGGATTATTTATTACTTTCTCCCCATCCCTTAGCAATATGTTATTCTGTGTTTGTTTGCCTCTCCCTGTTCCCTTTTTTATAACATCCCAAACTGCTTTGCTTTCATTCCCTGTATTATATATTATTTTGTCATTAAATGATTTTTTGCAGCAATCAGCACCTTCCTATAGATCTTTTTGTATCTATGACAGAAATTTAAGAAATCTGAATCATTGCGAATCTTTTTCATGGAGCTGAGGTGTTTTAAGTGTTTGGGAGGACTTCTTAATATCTGCTGTTATCCATCTGTTTTTGTGAGATGTTGATACAGACATGTATACGTTTGGAAATGCCTTTTAAAGATCAATTTAAACAATGTGGAGAATTTAGAGAATTTCATATTCACACTGGTTTCCTTATACACTTCATACCAGCTTTGTTTTTCTAGTTTTTTTGAAAAATCTTTTATTTTGATTTCTGATAGATGACGTTTGGAGGCTTGTAGTTTAGGGAATGATTTGATGCCTGTCTTTACTGTTGTTATTTGACAGAGATGGTCTGATAGTTTGAGATCTTTTACAGCTACATCATATTTTTCCCTGTTCACATATGTGACCACATGGTCAGCTACTGATGAAGTCGTTGTGGTAACCCTTGTTGCACTATTGACCAATAGGGACATGCCAAAACTTTGAAGGATGTTTGTGAAGGTGCTGCTGGATTCATTTATGATATTAGTGTTGATGTTAATGTCCCCACACATAATTATGTTGACCTTTGTACTTGAGACTTTATCTAGAAGTTCTGTTAATTTATTGAAATAATTGTCCACATTGCCACTGGGAGATCTATACACATACAAAATGATTAATTTCTTGGTGATATGAAACCCTGTTAATTCAATAGCTGATATTTCAAAGTGTTTGTCTTCACTTACAGTTCTGATGTCACGTCCTTTCTGATATAAATGTATGATTCTCTACCCCTTGAAGTAGTTCTGCAGTAAGAGTTTGCCTTTTGATACAATGATAAT
This sequence comes from Schistocerca serialis cubense, assembly GCF_023864345.2. Classification (NCBI taxonomy): domain Eukaryota; kingdom Metazoa; phylum Arthropoda; class Insecta; order Orthoptera; family Acrididae; genus Schistocerca; species Schistocerca serialis. The sequence continues at coordinate 872,104,700 of NC_064638.1, read as the reverse complement.
ACTACATGTTGGATTTCTGTGTGCCTACATCAGTGCTCAGTAATACAAACTACTGTGCAATTCAAAGATTGGAGCTCAACTTCTAATAGTTGTATTTTATTTTTTATTGTTTGTGTGTTTTGATGGAGGATTGTGAAGTCTGTGAAATGGAACTGCTCTTGCAAATTTTAAAATGTGCTGAAAGTGTCAGTTGAATAATATTAACAAAAGTTTACATTTTACGGATATAAAGATCGATTTGCAAATATTGTCTGCTCAGCACAGTCATTTGAAACTGGTATTTGAGAAAAAAGCTCTTTGGTCGCCTATTCTCAGCAAAAATGCTGTACCTACTATGTACACAGAAACGAAATGAGAAGATGTGACTGCTGACTTCACTGACATCTCATGGCAGATAAGTCAGACTGGGATCTGTCTTTCTCCCTGGTGAGACTAAAAATCTCAGAGGTTTGTCTGAAGAACAGGTTCAATAACCTGCACTAATAAACTACTGGTACTGGCACAACTTCAAAAACATTGATGCAGTTCTTCAATGATATGTGTAATTGGCTGACAATATGAGAATATATGTCAAATGAAGGCCTGGCACTAGACATTTTAGTCTTTAATTTTACCAATTGAATCATTTCTGAAGGTAATTCCCTACTTGCATCGAGTTTAACGTGGAGTTCATGCCACGCTGCTAACTGGGTGCAAATTTCGCATAAAAAAAAATCAGATGCCAGTGGTTTCGGATGTGGAATCTTTGCAACTGTATAACAACTTTTAACTGAGTTAGCTACTATAATGTTGCTTCAAAACTTGCCAATTTTATCATTTATATATCATATGGTGAAGTTACTTTTTCCAAAAGTTTGCAGGTTCATGCTTCCAGAGAGAATAAAGACATCAAAAGCTTTTCAGACTGCAGTGTATACTCCAGTTGAAGATACAATGAGTCTTCAAAAACGGCTACTGCAGTTTAGTATCCTGTAAGATCACAAAAATCGATACACAGTCTGTGTCACCTTCGATATAACGTGTCACGTCATAATGACATCACACATGACTTCCGCATCCAGACTCACCTTGTTTGAAAGGTGGCTCACGGTGTCACTACAGAAAGCCACAAGATGTGGCGTCACATTAGTTGTGTATGTGAATCTGGCTTAAGCACGAACTAGGATAGGAAATCGGCTACATCACTGTCAAATGCACAATCCTGCAATATGCCTTAGTGAGCCAGGGAAATGACAGAAATATGAAATCTGGATGACTGGACGGAGATTTGGGCCGCGATCCTCTCAAATGCAAGTCCAGTCTTACCAGTGCAACATCTCTGTCTGTCTTTGTTTAGGAGATGGCTCAGTGTCCTTACAATCATGAAGACTGAAAAATTTACTCACTGTTTTCTATGTCGAACATAAAGATAATGAAACACGTTGTGACGAATGAAATAAAACATTAAGCAATCGTCCATTCTTAATACGTAATAAATTTTCAGACATTTAACAAGAGGTATCGGTATTTGTACACTTAAGTTTTCAACTTGTGATGGCCTTGTGCTAATGTGGAACTTAAAATGTTCCAACTTAAAGAAACATAGAAAGATTAAACAAGAAATGTTTTTCGTCAAACTCGAGTGCAGGAAATTCTGCTGTTATCCGTGTTCGTAGCCAGACTATAAAAAAAGGTTAAATTGTCAGAGGTGCAAAGAACGATCCAAATAGTCAAGACAGCAGCCCCTTAAGTGACGGCAGTTATGATACATGAATCTTCTCTGCGAGTCATATGGTGAACGCAACGACTTGGCAAAATGATTTGTGAGTGGACATGGAGGTATAATTATACCGACGATCGTAACTCCTTACGTAATACGGCAAAATACTTGTATGAGGACAGTAGTTCCACTACATGAACGACTGACAGCATGTAAAGGGACATTCTGCTCTAGCATTACTTTTCCTCAACACCACTTGTCAATACCCGTATTATTTTTCGAATTTTGGACAGATCAGCATTATCTCAGCTACTTTTCTGAAAACTTTGTTATAATTTTATACACAGTATGTTACATTTCAAGCTAAAATTTACGAAAAGGGGTTACTTCTTTTTTAGTGCTATAATCGGTAAGTACTAGTTCTGAATGTACTGTTAAAATTATTTTTTTAGAAACATTTGAAATTACAAACTATTGGCACACTTAAAATTTCTATTATGAATTACTAATACTTTACTGGTTACTATGTTTACTTCTGGATTCATTTATGAAATAATACTCAAAAGTAATAATATAACAGAAACTAATAGAAATTCATTTGTCAAGAAAAATTGTAAACCATTTGGAATACTGTTATTTCTGCTGAGAGAAATGCCTCTGATATGATCCAACGTACTTTCGAATTTCGTGCAAACAATGTAATTTCGGCTTTGTTAATGTGAAAAATCAAAAGACTGTATGATATACTAAAATGTGTCAAAATATATTAACATAACAACAAAAATTCTGCAGCAGCAATCTTCAAATTTATTTAGATCAATCCAGCTGTGAGGACATAATATGTGACATTTTCAGCTTCAAGAATCAGCCCCCTAGACAAGAATAACTGGAGCCAACTCTACACAAAAAGATAAGTAAACTAGAAAGTTTATTGTAATCGTCACTCCTCTCAAATCTTCATACAAGAATAATGTGGACAATAAATTGGAATTAGGAAGGAGGGGGGAGATTACAAGGTGCATGGTGATTTCTGCCAACAGGAAGAAGTTACAAGGAGTTCGAATTTTCGACAGCAATGTCCAAAAATGAATTGGGTGAAATAATGTCTGACTATGCGAATCTATATTTACTGTCATGAAGAAGGATTTCATAAAGACAAGTAAAGTATATCAATTAAGTAACACATAAATTGTGACAAATTACAAATCACATTTTTAAATTTTTGAGGTATTTTGAACTCCATATATTCTAATAAATTATATGAGTGGCCAGTGAGATAGCTTTTACTTCACTTACTGGGGACTTTTGGTTACCTGTCTGAAGTTTACCAGCAACCTGAGATAAACGTTTGCAGCAGATTATAAAACTCCATTCTGAGCTCTTGACAGGGATTCATAGTCTACAAGAAACTTTTTAATATTGTGATAGTGAACTGTATAGCTTACCTTTAATTCATTCATGTTATGAACCACATAATTCGATTAGGGAGTAAGTGTGTTGACACACAAGTGTAGTAATCTGAAGACACTGTCAGAGATTTTCTTTATCAACTTAACACAACCCCTCTGTATAATATATACATACTCTTCCATACATTCTTCTCTGCTTTATGGGCTCCTGCGAGCACGCAGAAGTGCTGCACCATGAAGTGGCATGGATTCGACTAATGTCTGAAGTAGTGCTGGAGGGAATGGACACCATCAATCCTGCACGGCTGTCCACCAGTCTGTAAGAGTACGAAGGGGTGGAGATCTCTTCTGAACAGCATGTTGCAAGGCATCCCAGATATGCTCAATTATCTTCGTGTCTGGGGAGTTTGGTGGCTAGTGGTAATGTTTAAACTCAGAAGAGTGTTGCTGGAGCCATTCTGTAGCAATTCTGGACGTCCAGGGTGTAGCATTGTCCTTCTGGAATTGCCCAAATCCGTTGGAATGCACAATGGACATGAATTGATGCAGATAACCAGACACAATGCTTACATATGTGTCACCTGTCAGAGTCGTATCTAGATGTATCAGGAGTCCCATACCACTCCAACTGCACATGCACCACACCATTACTGAGCCTCCACCAGCCTGAACAGTCCTCTGCTGACATACAGGTTCTATGGATTCATGAGGTTGTCTCCATACCCACATACAACCATCCGCTCAATACAATTTGAAACGAACCTCGTCTAACCAAGCAACATGTTTCCAGTCATCAACAGTGCAATATCTGTGTTGATGGACCCAGTCAAGGTGTAAAGCTTTGTGTCATGCAGTCATCAAGGAAACACAAGTGGGCCTTCGGCTCTGAAAGCCCATATCGATGATGTTTCGTTGAATGGTTCACACACTGACATTTGTTGCATTGATATCTGCAGCAATTTGCGGAAGGGCTGCACTTCTGTTACGTTGAACGATTCTTTTCAGTCTTCATTGGTCCTGTTCTTGCACGATCTTTTTCCGGCCGCAGCGATGTCACAGATTTGATGTTTCACTGGATTCCTGATATTCACAGTATACTCGTGAAATGGTCGTATAGGAAAATTCCGCACTTCATCGCTACCTCGGAGATGCTGTGTCCCATCGCTGTGCGCCAAGTGTGGCACCACGTTCAAACTCACTTAAATCTTGATAACCTGTCACTGCAGCAGCAGCAACCGATCTAACAACTGCACCAGACAGGTGTTGTCTTGTATAGGCTTTGCCGACCGCAGCGCCGTATTCTGACTGTTTTCATATCTCTGTATTTGAGTACGCACGCCTATGTCAGTTTCTTTGGCGTTTCAGTATATAAACATCTACCTTCTCACCTTGATTGCTGTAATCCTAAGTTCCCAAAACGTATGTGACCTTATACACGGTGATTCAGGAGGTATGCCCATAATTTTTGAGGTGATTCTACATGTGAAAATAAATCGAAAAAGATCTATGAGAATATGTCTGATTTATGGTCGTTAGAGAACTGGAGTGGGTTGAAGACTACACACATCCACGAATGTTCATGAAGACAAGTGTGAATATTACTTACCGAAATGTTCTTTAGGCCCTGTGATAAACAGAAAAATGTGGGCCAGATGACTGATCCATCCTACAAGCGGTGTTCAAAAAGTCCTCTGTCCATTTCAATGCACTTGTCAAAGCGTTGGAGGGCGGATTGTGCTGCACATCGAACATCACCTCAGAAGGCTTTAATGTGCACAACAGCATCAGTGATACAAGCAACAAATTCTTCACATGCATCCACCTTCGTAGCATACATATCCCCCTTTAACCAGCCCCATAACAGAAGTCTAATGGGGTTAGGTCTGGTGATCTGGCAGACCAGTTAATGGGTCGAACCATCGCCAATCCACAATTGAGGAAACGTGTCATTCAGATTGGGCTACTTGTCTAGTACAATGAGTTGGTGATCCATCATGTTCCAGGAAAGTTAGCTGTTATTGCCCTAATGTCACATCTTTCAAAAGTTCAGGTTGGTCTTTTGTCAGGAAACATGTGTATGCTGCAGTTATCATACGATTTGGCAGGAACACAGGTCTTATAACTAGGTCAGCAATCATATTACATATTCACGAGAATCTAATATGGAATCTTGTTTCCCTAGAGTCATGTGGGATCTCCCTCACCTGTGTGTGAGGATTGCGTGTGTTCATGATACCATTGCATGTAAATGTAGCCTCATCTGTAAATAAAGTACATTGGACGACATCTCAGTGTACAGCCACCTATTCACAAAATTGTTGTCTGCCTACTGAGGCACCTGGATGCAGATGTTGCACAAACTGCACATGGAATGGGCACAAGCCCGTGGAATGTAACGTACACCACACTCACATTTGTGGAATACTGAGCTGATGGTTAATGCACCATGTACTGGTGGTGGGACTCCATTGCACCATTGCAATAATCTTCCCTTTCCTCAACCAATGGGACCGCCTCACATTCCGATGTTACATGTACAATGGGTAGTGTTTCAGATTCACACAATGCTTGAAAAACCCTAGGAAATACCCTGGTACAGGAGATCTATATATCACGGAAACGTCTCTAGTGTTCTGTCATAGCCGCACAGCCATTGCCATAACAGTAATCATATACAATCAACCTGTGTACTTATTCTGCATGAGTGAACATATGTGGTGTGTTGGTATTCACAGACACAATGGACTTATTCAATCAAATAACACTCAAGCACGACACACACACAGTATCATGACCACTCACTAATCCAACCCACAATTGCACACTGGGTACGATTGCAGGTGTTGCCTCACTGCGTCATCACAGTGCTGCCATATGTTGGAGAACACCCACACTTCTTTAAGGATGGATCAGTCATCTGGCCCACAATTATTCTATCAACTACAGCGCCTACATAGCATTTCTGTAAGTAGTATTCATACCAGTCTTTGTATCCATTCATTGATTGAAAATTGGTCACATGTTCATAGGACTTTATCAATTTATTTTCGTATGTAGAATTACAGTGTTTATTTTAACAAATTCAGCAACTAACTCCCTAAAGCACTGACGTAAATCAAAGATGAGGAACACTAGACTGAACAAATAGCTGACTACAGCAAGTTTTGTGCATCAGATGTGTGGCAGTCTCCTGTCCACATCCGACGATCTGTTTGTAGATGGGGTTTGCATCCACATATCTGAACAGTTTTGCTCAAACTCCAACTGTCAGGTTGTGCATTACGAGTGGCTGGCTCTGGAGATACAAGGATATGATAACTATTTGTCAATGTGTGACAAGCTGTCAGAGATCGAGCAATCGGGCAGAGACGGTGAAACACACGAGGATGCAGGCAGCCAATGGCCGTGAGCTACACATTAGGGTTTTCCTAGCTGGTTTTTTATGTGTCTGGTGTCGTACTAGGCAAGCCTCTGGCTTGGCTCCAGAGGTTCCAGCCGCTCGAAATAAAATGACGAATTACAATATTCTACGAAAAATACATAAAATGCCTTATAAACATCCCACAAGAAAACTAGCTACATGAAATGAATCATGGTGATGTGAAAAATTGACGATGACAGCAATCGCAACAACACGTTACTTTCACAATCACACTGAAACATAAGCAATTTAAGAATTTACAAGAAAATTGTGCCACAATTGCGATTTGTACACATACAAATATAATAAGTATGGCAGCCATTATCAAACAAATCTTTATATTTAACGAATCATAGTTTGATGTTTGAAGAAGTATTTGTAATTTAGATTTGAACAGATTATAGTGCAAGAAGTGGCGAAATACGAATGCATTTATTCACGTCTATTGAAATAATGTGCAAATGTTTTAATATGAGGTTACAAAAGAGCACAAGAATTTAATCTGTGTTCTAGTATGTACACACACACACACACACACACACAGTGTGTGTGTGTGTGTGTGTGTGTGTGTGAAATTATTGTTTATAATTAAATGGTGGTCATCTTGTAAATACACGTACTGAGTACAGCAGTAGTCACATAACTAAAAGCAGATGGTGCACGCAGAGCAATACCTCGGAGTCTTTTTTTGGCAAGCATTCAGTTTGGTAAGGTTGATGAGTTAAACTGTAGCCAGGGTGCTGCTTGGCCTTCAATAGTATTCGTTGGACTTAGTAAATTTCTGCTGGTCGCAAGCTGAACACTTAGAAAATTTTTTCGTTGGAGTGTGTTCTGGAGTTTGACTTCTATTGGGGCTTAGAGATTTTCGCTTGGCTTTCTGTCATTGTTTTCGCGTGACATGAAGACCTGTTGTTCAAACAGTTATGATGGCTGTAAACTTCCATATTTCGTTGCATTTATTGTAGCTAATTGTGTGATGAACATGTTAGATACTTGTGCCAGTAGTATTAGTGATTAATGAATCTTTAGTTCTCGCTGTGACTGTTAGTGAGATTTTGCGCTGATGAACTTCCAGACTTAGCTGATGAAGTTAAAGGTTTTGCTACTCCAGGAAAGGATCTCCACCTGATATAAAAACATAAACACAAAAATTAGCTAAGTTGAAGGCATAAGAACAGGCAGGTAGGGTACTGCACAATGAATAATGTTCAAAAGGGGTTAAGAAAAACAACAGGTTTACTCAGATAACTAAACCACAAGAGGGAGCACTGAACAGTCTCAAATTTTAATAGTTCTTAGTGAAAGTCACTAGCTGTTGTAATAACACTAAATACAGAGTGGTGTGGTAAGAACAGCGACTTAGTGATGATTCACACAAATATAAATGCTCTAATCACGCTCCACGTCGGTGTGGGATTCAGAACAAAGTCACCATCTCGTCGCCAAGTATTCAGCAGCACAGACACTATTTTTGTTGACTCGAGGCATGGAAGTGAATCTCTCTCGCGGAAGAAATGGTCAGAGCGAGATCCAAATGAATGGAACACTGTCACCATGCGAGTGTACCGGCTGGAAGTTGATGCTAGGTCAGTACCCATATGAGCACAAAGGGTTGTCAGTCGTAGGGAATACCTTGAGGATGAAAACTCTGTTTTATGCACCGAGCTGTGTTGCAAGGGAAAAGGCAGTGTGGCACGGGTGTGTCAATACTTTAGGACAGGTGTCTCCGATACCGCGTGCGTCGCCACATATGTTGTCTAGGTTCAGGTAGCCAGCGACCACAGTAGAAGGGTGATTGGTCGCAAGGCAGAATTGAGGGCTGTTGGCAGAAGTAGTCGCACAAAGAAAAAAACTCGCTGCATTAATAGATGGTCATAGCGAGCTACGCACCTAGAGAATGGTGCTAGACTACTAGGACCGATGTGCGACGAAGGCTGCCACACTACTGTTTTTCCTTTTTTTGCACATACTACTTTGTATAAATGCTCTGCTCCCAATACTAGCATGCGGTAGATAAACTGCTTCGCTCTTTCCAAGATCTCGTTACTAGGTGCTTCAGTATGAGAATGTAGCCTCTTTCAAAGTTGCTTATGTCACCGTATTTCAACATTTTCTGCCCATGTCATCGCTGGAATAATTATCCATTCGTCCCTACTTGAATGTTTACTTTTATGTTCTCTTTTTTGTACATAATTCTCGCATCGCCTAGTATTTAGATATGTAATAAATAGATGGACAATTTACTAAACAGAGTTGCTAAAGATTTACGTCTGAAGACACCATACTTTAACTTACGCAATGAATTGTGAGAATGCCATTGAGATGGAAAAGAAGATTATTAATATCCTTAATTAATGCAGATTCATCAGAGTAATTTACAGTTTACTGGAAGATCTCATTCCACAGTGTACATTTTCATGCAGCATTTTCCGATACAAAAACATACGAGAATATGAAGAGCCTTCATCTCTCACAAATTGAGGAATATGGTTTATGCTGCAGCTTATAAACAGGAGGAGTAAAACATTAGTGCTTCACGAGAAGAAGCTAATTTAGTCAAAACAGGAATTTAGGTTCCTGTAAATTAGAAATATGTGTAGAAAAGAAAACTATCATAAGCGAACGGCTGATAATCATGGATTAGTGATGACACTCTGAAGAGGGGCCATAATTCGTCACTGACCATAAAAAATTCACTGGAGATATGCGGACAACGGGTTTTTGTGCGACGAGAGATCTATTCGGATCTATTCGTTGCACACATCTTGGCGCAAGAGCAGTAAAGTGCTGTAGATAACATTTAATTCTAGTCATGAACTATGGTTGGTCAATGTTTGTTTAGCGGTGCGGCCAGAGTTAGTCACCTGAACTTCACTGAAGAAATATGGTGAGCGTTAAGTTTATTGATGCACTCGGGGCAAACACAGAGGCAGTTTGAGAAAATTTTGTCACACAAGCGACTTATCATTTGGTACTCACATTTACATTGTACACTTTCTCCCATGACAGTTTTCGTTGCTAACTGTGATACACACTTGGCAAACATCATAACCATTTCATTTTGGCACCTGAAACAGCAAATACCGATTTTGATACGGCCTGGATAGACACCTGACATTTGTAAGCAGCGGCTTGTGTCGTGTATGCATTAACCCTCCCTGGGTATATAACATTCTACTGAGAGAAAAGTAGGTTGGAAAAATGGTTTATTCAATATGGAGCTCTTAAGCAGACGACCCTTACATGTTCGTATGTTGACCCAACAATAACATCAGTTACGACTGCAATGGGCATACGATCATTGAGACTTGTCCGTGCATCAAAGGACACGCGTCGCCTGATATGAACACGACAGAACACTTGTGGAATGCTGTCAGACTCCAGATATGTGCCCAAATATAACCAGCCCGTAACTTATCGTAATTGCGTGACCTATATATGTTTGTGTTGTTGTGGTCTTTAGTCCTGACACTGGTTTGACGTAGCTCTCCATGCTGCTCTATCCTGTGCAAGCTTCTTCATCTCCCAGTACTTACTGCAACCTACATCCTTCTGAATCTGCTTAGTGTATTCATCTCTTGTCTCCCTCTACGATTTTTACCCTCCACGCTGCCCTCCAATACTAGATTGGTGATCCATTGATGCCTCAGAACATGTCCTACCAACAGATCCCTTCTTCATGTCAAGTTGTGCCACAAACTCCTCTTCTCCCCTATTCTATTCAGTACCTCCTCATTAGTTAAGTGATCTACTATTCTAATCTTCGGCATTCTTCTGTAGCACCACATTTCGAAAGCTTCTATTCTCTTCTTGTCCGAGCTATTTATCGTCCATGTTTCACTTCCATACATGGCTACACTCCATACAAATACTTTCAGAAACGACATCCTGACACTTAAATCTATACTCGATGTTAACAAATTTCTCTTCTTCAGGAACGCTTTCCTTGCCATTGCCATTCTACATTTTATATCCTCTCTACTTCGACCATCATCAGTTATTTTGCTCCCCAAATAGCAAAACTCCTTTACTACTTTAAGTGTCTCATTTCCTAATCGAATTCCCTCGGCATCACCCGATTTAATTCGACTACATTCCATTATCCTCGTTTTGCTTTTGTTGATGTTCATCTTATATCCTCCTTTCAAGATACTGTCCATTCCGTTCAGCTGCTCTTCCAAGTCCTTTGTTGTCTCTGACAGAATTACAATGTCATCGGCGAACCTCAAAGTTTTTATTTGTTCTCCATGGATTTGAATACCTACTCCAAATTTTTCTTTTGTTTCCTTTACTGCTTGCTCAATATAGAGATTGAATAACATCGGGGAGAGGCTACATCCCTGTCTCACTCCCTTCCCAGCCGCTGCTTCCCTTTCACGCCCCTGACTCTTATAACTGCTATCTGGTTTCTGTACAAATTGTAAATAGCCTTTCGCTCCCTGTATTTTACCCCTGCCACCTTCAGAATTTGAAAGAGAGTATTCCAGTCAACATTGTCAAAAGCTTTCTCTAAGTCTACAAATGCTAGAAACGTAGGTTTGCCTTTCCTTAATCTATTTTCTAAGATAAGTCGTACGGTCAGTATTGCCTCACGTGTTCTAACATTTCTACGGAATCCAAGCTGATCTTCCTGAGGTCGGCTTCTACCAGTTTTTCCATTCGTCTGTAAAGAATTCGTGATAGTATTTCGCAGCTGTGACTTATTAAACTGATAGTTCGGTAATTTTCACATCTGTCAACGTCTGCTTTCTTTGGGATTGGAATTATTATATTCTTCATGAAGTCTGAGGGTATTTCGCCTGTCTCATACATCTTGCTCACCAGATGGTAGAGTTTTGTCAGGACTGGCTCTCCCAAGGCCGTCAGTAGTTCCAATGGAATGTTGTCTACTCCCGGGGCCTTGTTTCAACTCAGGTCTATCAGTGCTCTGTCAAACTCTTCACGCAGTATTGTATCTCCCATTTCATCTTCATCTACATCCTCTTCCATTTCCATAATGTTGTCCTCAAGTACATCACCCTTGTATAGACCCACTATATACTCCTTCCACCTTTCTGCTTTCCCTTCTTTGTTTAGAACTGGGTTTCCATCTGAGCTCTTGATATTCATACAAGTGGCTCTCTTTTCTCCAAAGGTCTCTTTAATTTTCCTGTAGGCAGTGTCATTCTTACCCCTAGTGAGATATGTCTCTACATCCTTACATTTGTCCTATAGCCATCCATGCTTATAGTCCGTGAGACGAGTGATTGGTACTGACAGTTCCGGCGGGCAGACGGCGCTGTTGCCGAATGTGGCTCACAGCACGCGGCACCCTGTCTGCTACACGCATTCTCTAGCAGCAGAAATAAAAGCGAGACAAAATAGAAGTATTGGTACGCGTGAATTTATTTAAAGTTGATGCTTGAAATATATTAACTCGAAAACTGATAAGAGCTATTTAGTACAAGTATCCAAGATGCTGAAACATAATAAAGTTATTTGTTAAACTTCACAACTGAAATGAAAACTATTTTCGCAAATTGTTGAACATTAGCAGTTTTGCGCTTCCATTGTTAAGTATTAGCATTATTAATTTGTTCTACTACAAGCTACAGAATAATTGGTCAGTGTATTAAGAGTTATAATTTGAAGAAAGTACTCACAATATGATGATCTGGTTGTACATCGATAGCAAACTCCCTCCTTACATTCCTGAATACGTTGTAGTTACTGTAATGGAAAAACACCACTCACGTCACTGTCAGAATCTGATTTGACATTGTCTTCCTCAGCACTACTCAAACTATCACTGCTCTCTCCCAGATGTATAATTAAATTTTCGATGCTTTCTTCCACAACCCCTTCGGTTTTGGCCGCCTCTCTGATGGCACTTGCAGTGCTGTTTACAATTTTAGCCCACGTCTCGCTTGTCACTTTATTGATAGCTGCTGGAAGGAGAGTTTCCACTTCAGAGATCGTGAATTTTTTATTGTTTGCAGCAATGTAATTTTTTATCTGCGCCCACACTCCTTCAATTGCATTGAAGTGACAGTGGTATGGAGGAAGCCGAACGATTTCATGCCCTTGCCTTTTAGCAATCTCGTCAATTACATATGTTGGAAATCGGGGTTTCTTTTGTGCCACAATTTCGAGCAGTTCCGCCTTCCTTAAATCTTCTCTGAAATCTACTTTTCGCCGTTTCAACCACTGAATGATATCGTCTTTTTTTGTTGCCAAGGTTGGTGCCTTATCGTGAACAACGGAATGATAAGGCGCATTGTCCATAACAATCACTGATGGACTTGTCAGATTCGTCATAAGCGATGTCTCGAACCATTCTTGAAATACTACACTGTTCATTTCTTCATGGTAATCTCCCGTCTTTTTTTGACCGAAACATATTCAAGCAGTTTGGCACAAAACCTTTCGATGTTCCTGCATGTAAGACAATAATACGCCCTCCTTTGCCAACAGGCACTGCCATTGTTCCCTCGGGCGTTCCATCATTCCAGCCTCTACGTAAAGAATGGCTGGCATTGACCCAAGTTTCATCTAACCACACTATACTTTCGAATTCCACACCCATGATCCTGCGCAGAAATCTGCATCGCCATGCAACTACATCTGTCCTTTCCATTGATATTTTGCGTCTTAAACAGTGAATAGCTGAAGCCTATGTCTTTCAACACTGTACGCAATGAAAATTTGCTCCCTTTAAAAAGATCGTCTTTCTGAAGCGACACCTGTAATTTAGATAGAGTGGGATGTTCCCTTCTCTTATAATAGCTGTATATATGACGACGAATAGCGTCTTTCTGAAAATCGTCCAAAGCTGTCACCTGCTTATTTCTCGGTCGCTTCTTTCCTGGTGTGTGCAGCTTAGTTGTGCCACTCTCGTCACAATCTACACTATACTGTTCTTTCCCTATCTTTACAACAGTGTTCTTACTTATTTTCAATGCTGCTGCAGTTCTCTTCACAACCTGAACAACAGGAATTAAGGGCCCACCTTTGTCCTTTTCTTTCTCAAAGTAATCCCTCACAGAGCACACGAATTCACGGGCCTGGGTGTGTAGCACAGCCGGCCGGTGTGGCCGTGCGATTAAAGGCGCTTCAGTCTGGAACCGCGTGACCGCTACGGTCGCAGGTTCGAATCCTGCCTCGGGCATGGATGTGTGTGATGTCCTTAGGTTAGTTAGGTTTAATTAGTTCTAAGTTCTAGGCGACTGATGACCTCAGAAGTTAAGTCGCATAGTGCTCAGAGCCATTTGAACCATTTTTTTTGTGTAGCACAATTTTCTTCCTCCGTTTCACTTCTTCTGTTGGGCTGGTACTACCCGCCGCACTAGACATTGTTTACAACGAAACATAAACAAAGAAACACTAAAAACAACAAAAACGAAATAAACTGCGAATTCAACTTCAGACAAACGACGAACGCCCGCACCGCCTGCACGCGAGACACTGGTAAGTTTCATAAGCGCGCGCGACCGGGTTTCAGAGCGGCAACGTGGCCCTTGCTACCCGCTCAAAGTCAGGCCGTCATTGGCTGCCTGACTGCGGTCGCTAGGCAACGGAAAGACGCTACCGAGCTGTCAATACCAAAGACTCGTCTCCCAGACTATAGCCATTTTGCACTTCCTGTCGATCTCATTTTTGAGACGTTTGTATTCCTTTATGCCTACTTCATTTACTGCGTTTTAAAATTTCTCCTTTCATCAATTAAATTCAATATTTCTTCTGTTACCCAAGGATTCTACTAGCCCTCGTCGTTTTACCTACTTGATCCTCTGCTGCCTTCACTACTTCATCCCTCAAAGCTGCCCATTCATCTTCTACTGTATTTCTTTCCCCCATTCCTGTCAATTGTTCCCTTATGCTATCCCTGAAACTCTGTACAACCTCTGGTTTAGTCAGTTTAACCAGGTTCCATCTCCTTAATTTCCAACCTTTTTGCAGTTTCTTCAGTTTGAATCTACAGTTCATAACCAATAGATTGTGGTCAGAGTCCACATCTGCCCCTGAAACTGTCTTACAATTTAAAACCTGGTTCCTAAATCTCTGCCTTACCATTACATAATCTATCTGATACCTTCTAGTATCTCCAGGATTCTTCCATGTATACAACCTTCTTTTATGATTCTTGAACCAAGTGTTAGCTTTGATTAAGTTATGCTCTGTGCAAAATTCTATCAAACGGCTTCCTCTTTCATTTCTTACCCCCAATCCATATTCACCTACTACGTTTCCTTGTCTCCCTTTTCCTACTACCGAATTCCAGTCACCCATGACTATTAAATTTTCGTCTCCCTTCACTTTTTGAATAATTTCTTTTATCTCATCATACATTTCATCAATTTCTCTATCATCTGCTGAGCTAGTTGGCATATAAATTTGTACTACTGTAGTAGGTATGGGCTTCGTGTCTATCTTGGCCACAATAATGTGTTCACTATGCTGTTTGTAGTAGCTTACCCGCACTTCTATTTTTTTATTCATTATTAAACCTACTCCTGCATTACCGCTATTTGATTTTGTATTTATAACCCTGTATTCACCTGACCAAAAGTCTTGTTCCTCCTGCCACCGAACTTCACTAATTCCCACTATATCTAACTTTAACCTATCCATTTCCCTTTTTAAATTTTCTAACCTACCTGCCCGATTAAGGGATCTGACATTTCACGCTCCGATCCATAGAACGCCAGTTTTCTTTCTCCTGATAATGACGTCCTCTTGAGTAGTCCCCACCCGTAGATCCGAATGGAGGACTATTTTACCTCCGGAATATTTTACCCAAGAGGACGCCATCATCATTTAACTATACAGTAAAGCTGCATGCCCTCGGGAAAAGTTATGGCCGTAGTTTCCCCTTGCTTTCAGCCGTTCACAGTACCAGCACAGCAAGGCCGTTTTGGTTAGTGTTACAAGGCCAGATCAGTCAATCATCCAGACTGCTGCCGCTGCAACTACTGAAAAGGCTGCTGCCCCTCTTCAGGAACCACACGTTTGTCTGGCCTCTCAACAGATACCCCTTCGTACCTACGGTACGGCCATCTGTATCGCTGAGGCACGCATGCCTCCCCACCAACGGCAAGGTCCATGGTTCCTGTACATAGACATCTACATTTACGTGATTACTATGCAACTCACAATTAAGTTCGTTGCAGAGGTTTCATTGAACCACCTTCAAGCTACTACTCCATTCTCTAACAGCGCGCGGGAAAAACGATCACATAAATCCTTCTGTACGAGCTCTGATTTCTCTTATTTTATCATGAAGACCTCTTCTCGCTATGTAGGTGGGAGCCAACAATATTTTCGTATTCGGAGGAGAAAGTTGGTGACTGAAATTTCAAAAGAAGATTCTGCTGCAACGAAAAACATCTTTGTTTTAACGACTCCCACCCAAATCGCGGATCATATCCGTTGCACTCTCTCCCCGTTTCGCGATAATACAAAAAGAGAGCAGTAGGGTAAGGGTGGTGCTAGGACACTTTTGATATCAAATTCATATGCAAATAAATTAAATTGATCAATTAATTACTCTCACCCCACCCCCGGATGAAATTATGTGTTTTTCTCACCCTGCACGTGGGTCCCCAACCCCTCCCCCATCCCTCCCACTCCCACCTCTCCAACCTACCTTATTGGTGAGAATTTCGAATTTTGGCAGGAATTTCGAATTTTGGTGGGAATCTCAAATTTTTGCGGGAATTTCCAATTTTGATGGGAATTTCTTTGTCCCAGGGCTGCGTTGAAGTCCGATCCCACCCCCACCCGCGAATTCGCGGGAAATTAATAAATGACAGTGCTCTTTATGGGACTCGAGCCCTGGTCCTTCTGAAGAGAAAGTTAAAATGCACGCCCCAAAACATGGAAACTACCCAGATGGAGGAGAGGAAGGTTAAGTTAGTGTACTTTAATTATTTTGGCTGAGAAACTGAAGTAAATAATGGTCCTAACTACGTAATAAATCATATAGATCGGGCCTAATCACATAGCTATATGCATAGCGCTACACAAGGGAGCTTAAAATCTGAATACAGCTCAAAAATCAACGCTGCCGTACAACTCGTGTTGTGCTGCTGGGAAAAAAATTCACAATCCCACCCGAAGTTAGTAGCAGACATACTCAAACTTTACCCTTCAGCTACAAGCTGGTGTGAAGAATGAAATAGTGGAAGGTACTATTTTCATTTTAGACGAGAATTGTGTTCAACTAATGAGATGCTGGTGTTGGACAGAGACGAGTTTAATAAGTGTATTACTTATAGCATAGAGCTGAATCCTGTATCTATCGCTGTTTGGCGTCAGAGTTCGCTACAGACGCCTTCAGCTGCATTGCTTGACAATCACCCTGCAACCCAGGTACTCGAAATTCAGGAAGGGCAATACATGCAGCCATAACTGATGGAAAATATTCTAATTACACATTGTCGTGAAAAGAAAACTAGACTTGTGAACAAAAGGTCATAATGCAAAACACGCGCTGGGAATAGGGAAAAATCACCAAATAACACAACTACTGCAAAAACCAACCACAGAAAGTTGCATCAGAAGAGAGGGCGGCAGTTGCAGCTGTGTCCTCCTCGATGGGCGCTCAGGAACTAATTTTCTTAGAGACAAACTTACCCTCCTCCCTCTACCACCTTGCTCCCTCTCCTCACTGTAGGAAGTGATAGAGACCTATTCTATTTCGTCACTGATGGTCCACAAGGAGATCCTTCTGCTGGCATTGATATACTGTCTCCAGTCTGCAAAAATCAGTCACAGACAGCAAAAGACAAGAACAGGACGCTTCGTGCAATCTGTTAAACGTATTTCTTGGAAACACTTGCAGAACAAGCAGCTACCACGAGCTGTACCGACCACAGCCCCCCGCTGTATGTGGGAGCGGAGTCTTCGATCAGCTGTGGCATTCTGCCTTCCCACCTTTGGACGAGAGCACGCAGTCACTGGCCACTCCTGACCCGCCTTGAGGTGACGTTCCAGCCATTGGTCCTTCGCCAACACAAAAGGATGTATAGCCAGATAAACAATGTGATATAAACGACAGCCACCTCAAGTGCAACCTTGGGCCTGTCGCTGGCGCATCACCATCAACTCTGAAAAGACGCAGGCAATGCTGATTACCCACAGGCTCGGAAGGCGCGAACCTCCTCAACGTCCCCCCCCCCCCCTCCACCTTCACCTAAACGGAACCCAACTCCCCTGGCACAGAACCACCAAGTACCTTGGCGTAACCTTGGACTCTCATCTTACGTGGAAACCCCACATAGACGAGGTCCACAGGAAGGTCTGCGCCAGAATGTCCATCCTATACTCTATCCTGAACTCAACCAGCTCCCTTCCCTGCCCAGTAGCAGTAAATGTGTACCAGGCCCTGATCCGGCCAGTTATGGAATACGCGTGCCCTGTCTGGGGATTCGCGGCAAAGCAGCACCTGGACAAATTCCAGAGGCTGCAGAACCGTGCCCTCAGGAGGGCACTGCATTTACCTCTTGGATTCCCCACAGACGACCTGCACGCCGCAGCCGAAATCCCACTCCTGAGAGAGCGATTCCTGGATCTGGCAAGGGCCTTCTATGAGGGTTCTTCCAGATCCGGAAACGCACTCATCCACTCCCTAGGTCGGTATGACATGTCTCCCGACAAGCACAAGTGCCCTATGACAATCTTCGACGATTAAGTCGAAGAGAAAATCCCAGTACCAAATCCCAAATCCAGCTCCTTGCCCATATAACACCAAACATCTCGCCAACCCCAGGCAAATACCAGACACATACAGAACAGTCATCACATATCACAGACACCAAAAAAGTACAGAAAAAATCATACACACACGTAAACAGGGGAGTAAAAGCCGAAAGGCTACAAACTCCCCCTCACACTTCCCCAAAGAGGGGAAAGTAAAAGATGAGAGCAGCAAGTGCAACTTGCTTGTTTGTCTAAAATGTAGCTCCATCGCACCAGTTCCTCACACTGCCCCACGCCGTCCCCTAGTCGCAACACAACTGTGTCGGGCGACCACACACAGTAGACACGTCCCCAACACCTCCAGCAGTGAACTGCTCTGCGATGGAGAACACTTCAATTTTACGCCAACGCATCAATTATAAGAGAGCATCTATTAGAAAGGAAAACACAATTGCGACGATACTAAATGCCCTCTTTCCACGAAAACAGGCGCAGTCCATTTCCTTTTAGTTCTATGAGCAAAATCGATATAGTTTTTACATTTGATTGCAGGATACAATTTGCTTCTATCTCTCTCGCTCTCTCTCTCTCTCTCTATCTCTCCCTCTCCCTCGCCCCCCCCCCCCCCCAACTACCGTTATTTTGCGACTTCCAATGAAGTGGGAAAAAAAACTACAACACACATGACCAAACTGCAGAGGTCGGGCTAAACACCACCTGTACATGTCCACCCTGCGTACAATTGTGGAGAAAACGTTACACTATTTTGCTGTGAAAACTATCGATCATTGCAGAATGTCCTTGTTATTTAGAAACCGTCATCAGAGTAAAGAAAACGCGAGAATTTAAACTCTGAAGAAAAAAAACATCTATGTTAAGCAATTAGTTTCAGCTTGATGGACAAATTACATGACCTGAGAGCGTCTCCCGTCTTCAAATCAGTTTCTGTAAATAAACTGACATGCACATGTGTATTAAAAACATTTCAGACACGTGAAATGACATTACAGAATACAACCTTTCATGCCCTTTGCTCACATGTCGGAAAAAACACAATCTTTTGTGTTAGACACAACAAATTATAATTGAAGATGACATTGCTGTTTTGTACACTATGGCAGGTCCCATTTTCCCAATGCAATGTTATATCACTCTGGCATTTATGAAAAAAATCGTGAGAGCCTGTCTTGTAATAGAACTTCCTATAAGATTTTACCATGTCTGTCTCTTCCCATACATCGAAAACAAATACTGTCTACGTGCTTACATTTGACATTTTTGTTCCATAATTCCAGTCTACCAACCTACTTTTACAGGTCCTGTAATCCAGTATACAGTCTTTATCAATAGCAACAGATTCTTGCATTCTAGTTTTGTAAGCAATCTGATCATCACAGCTTATTCCATTCAATTTACTCACATGTCGGGAAAACACTATCATTTCTAGGTTCCACAACGAGCTATAACTCTACTTTATAATGAAAGGCTATGAAGTATGAAATAACACAGGACTTGTGGGAACACATATTTCTGAACGCACAATTGTGACGATAATAATAAAAACAGTCATGATTCCATAAGAAAGATACAGCCAATTTCTACTAGTTTTATGAGCAAAATCGGTGTAGTTTTAGGGAATCATCTGCATCCAAATTCTGCCCAGTTATACCACTCCTAACAGAACCTCCTATAGGGTTTTACCATGTCTCTCTCTTCTGATATATCAAAAACAACTACCACCCATGTGTTGACATCAAGCATATTACAAACACACATATCGCTCTATTGGAGCAGGTGGCCAGTAATCGAAGTCACTTGCACAGACCTACATAAAGTTTTGTCGACTGTATTTCAGGGGCCTATCAATCACAAGAGAGGGTTTCTGTATTATTCTTTCATAAGAATAAGAGTTTAATACATTGGCCGGCCGAAGTGACCGAGCGGTTCTAGGCGCTTCAGTCTGGAACCGCGCGACCGCTACGGTCGCAGGTTCGAATCCTGCCTCGGACATGGATGTGTGTGATGTCCTTAGGTTAGTTAGGTTTAAGTAGTTCTAAGTTCCAGGGGACTGATGACCTCAGATGTTAAGTCCCATAGTGCTCAGAGCCATTTGAACCATTTAATACATTGTTTTTTTCAGTTGTTACACATCTACGCAGTGCATAACTACAGTTTTGACACCGCTATACAATTTGTTTTTCTACTATGACTACGCCGCGAAGAGTGGCCGCACCGTTGGGGACGTCATGTCACGGAATGCGCGGCCACTCACACTGGAGGTTTGAGTCCGCCCTCGGGTATGGATGTGTGTGCTGTTTTTAGCATAAGTTAGTTTAAGTTAGATTAAGTAGTCTGTAAGTCTAGGAACCGATGACCTCAGCAGTTTGATCCCTTAGGAATTCACACACATTTGAACTTTTTTTTTGTACCATGACTTCGAGGTCTGTGTCAGGTGCTAAAGTGACATTAACATGTATTAACCCAATGATTCTCACAGAAAACTGAACATCACATGATGTAAAGCATGCTGTGCCAACAACGTGATGGTTGAAATAAAACACAGACTTGGTTACTCTCATTGGCAAAAATGTGGGAGACATCGCAGTATATGGAAACTGGAAGAGGTTATGAAATTGTAGTGAGTTTCCAAACAGCTGTCTGAGGGTGATGACCTATACCGTTAATCTCATCTTCCACACTGACGGGGTAATGGATGTCTAATGTTATGCCAAGTCACCCAAAAACTAGTTTTGTAAAACACAAATGTCCAGCACTGCATGATATGGACTCCGAATGAAATGTGCACTGTATTCCCAGTCAAGTGGTGTAACTACTATTCCTTAGAAATTAGATACTAACCAGAGAAGCATAACTGGTATTCAGATCAGACGAATTGGATGGCTAAGGAGTGTTCACCAGATTATAGTCAATTATATGGTTAACGATCGATGTGTTTACGTGGGTTGATGGCTATCTAAAATGTATTGTAAGGTGCTAAAGCGCTGGTTCTAACTTCGACTGGAATGAGCATGCACATTTACTGTAGCAGTCAGACTCAATTCATTACAACAACATGGCGCTGCTTTCCTAGTAAAATAGGAGGAGCAAACTTCTTCAGACGAAGGGAGGCATCATTTCCTGAGCTGAAGAGACATTGAACGTCATCAAACTGAACGATGGATCAGTCTTCCGAAACGGGATCCGACGGTTAATATACTTTCAGATCCTTTGGAGAGGGCAAGTACGTGGTTAAATTTTCTCTCTGGTTACAATGCCGATCAGTTGGTGAAGAGAACCTGCTATCGCCTCAAAAAAACTCCATTACACACTAAATACAGAGTGTTACAGAGAGGGGGCCATTGCTGTTGTCATAGCAAACAGACAGTAGACGCAGGGAGTAGTGAACGCATTTTCCTGTCTTTGTTAACGACCAGCGCGGATGTTCGCTTTGCACCCTCCACATGGCTCTGCAAGCGAGCAGCAAAACGACTACTACTGTATTTGTTCTGGTCAGCTGTGGAGAATCGCGGGCAGACCTCTCTACCAAGACCTGATACCTGAAAAACAACGTCTTCCTTGAATGAAGCATTGGACTCATTGGTGGTGGTCTAGTGCAGCTGCGAGGTCGTTGTTTCTCGTTTGGCAGCACCACATGTAGAAGCGACGCTTCTCCTGCGATCTGCACTTGACGGGAATGTGTGGGCATGTCTGTGTGGGTGCCCTTGAGAATGGATTGCAGCTGTCCTCCACCCCCCTCCCACTGACACACACACACACACACACACACACACACACACACACACGATGCGTATGCAGTCTGTAAACGACTCAAACACCTCCGCTTATATACACATTTTCAACACTAAAGTAAATTCACCGTAGAAACACTGCACTGAGAGTCCTACATTTAGTAGTGTATAAATAAGCAGGCTACATCACTGATGAATTATGCAATTTCCACTGTTGGTCAACACTATTCTCAGTGTGTCTGTAAATTACAGGCATTCTAATCGAGTTAATTAATAAGGAGGTATTGCAGCAACTCCTAAACATAGATTCTAATTACACATGGGGACATCCCAATGATACGTTTCTCATTTTATCAAATTCGAAGTGTGCACTATTAGTATTATCACTTCAGGTTTGGTGAATAAGGTCTTTTGTACAGCTGCAGGACATAACTTAACCATCCAGACGTATTTCGGCAGACCAGATATCCCCACGCACAACTAGTTCGGTATTTCTAGGCAGCTCGTCCAACAGGAATGCATTCGACCTACCCGCACCAGCTGGACATCCGTGGCTCTGTCTCCTATCAACAGCCATCACGGGCCAGCCTGTGATCTGTGCTGTCATTGAACTTAACATGAGCTCTAGGATTTGCTGTAAGTACCTCTTTCTCATTAATTATTATCAATTCAGTGTGTTCATTCATCCACATACATAGGTAGTCCGAACGTCTGTGATTGTGATTCTTTCACCTTGATCCAGCCCCGTAGAAGAGATGAGGCCCATCCACATGTTTACGTTGATGGGTGTAATCGATGAGGATAGAGACACAATCTCTACAGCAGACACAGTACAGTTCAATGGAGATAAGTAACCTAGTTGTGGCATCTTCAGTCACCTGATATATAATTACAAATAAACAACGTGCTGCTGTGTAACTTTTTTTTGTTGCTATCAGCAGGGCAGCTTCTTCAACAGGTGGATGATGAAGAAGGTGAGAGGTGGCATGAGCCCCCTCTCATATTTCTATCTTATTCTGAGTAATTCGATTTTCCTCTCTGATTGCATGTGGTGAAAAGTTGCTATTCCTTCACACGCGGACTTCCCACGCAGCGTCTCTCGTCACCCGGGTGGTCCGGTGACATGCGAGCTCTGCTGAGCTTGAAAGGGTTAAGCCGACGGGTGTGAGGGAGTCGAGTGGATGCTTTCCAAACGCCGACATTGTCATAAGAGCGGGAGCGACACGCCCAGATGGGGCGGCTGGGCTAGTGATTCCGTTACTTCGCAGAAACTTGGTGAAACCCGTTTCTGGCGGGCTACCAGCGAGGTGTGGGAATGACTTGTGTTCCCAGGCAGTCTTGGCCGGCAAATTCCCGCGTTTTCTGCAAAATCGCAACTGTCATTGGCTTGCTCAGAGTACAGCTCCGTGACGTACCAAAATCGGCGCAGAAATTGGCGCCAAGAATTTCCATGGGTGGAAAGGTAATGCTTCGGCAATAGAGTGGAATTTTCCGCCGCTTTTCGAGTTGCTGATTGGAACGTTTAACCACGGCCACTATTGTGGGGGCGGGAATGTTCTGTGTTCGGTTTGTACGGGTGCTCTTGAGAGAGTCAGCTCTCGCCTTTCGGTCGGAGTAGGTTACAAGACTGAACTCTCGCTGCTCTGGACCGCCTGCCTTCCGTTGGCTGTCTAATATACTTTTATTTGATTGTAACTGTTTGACGAAGTTGCTGAAGTTTCGACTTCAACGTAACTTTCCGAGTACAGTTGGCAATTGAGCGATCTGCGTACAAGCGGCCTATGTTGTCTGTCTTGAGCAGTTTTGGCTAAAGTTGACTGTATCGGAGTTACTGTGTGACTTTGCTTGGTAAAAACAATCACTGTACCGTCAGTGATTGTGTGGCGAGCCTTCTTCGTCGCCCTCAGAGGCGCATTTGTATTGATAGGAGGTTTTTAGTCTGGAACAACCAGACCAGGATAATTTGTTTCGGGCTATACTCGCGACATTATCATCAATACAACGGGACGTAGAAGCAACCAGTCATCGCTTCCGGTACGCCAGATCGTGTCCTTGCAGTTAAGAAGACAGCTTGGTAATGTATGTCCGCAGCTCCGGCAGATTAGGGAATTTGCTCTATGATAATCAGAGCTCAGCAGAGCGCGCCTGTTCCCGTCTTTTCTTACATTGTTCTGTCTTGGATGTTCATTGTCTGAGTTCTCACTACTGTAGCAGCAATTAATGTTGGGTTGTCTGGGTGTTTCTCTTAAGATTTGAGTTGCAGGGGATTGGCTCCACATACCACTTCGTCATAAATGTCACAACCTAGTTTATGGACAACTTCACCTTCACAGCATTTATTTGAGTATCCAATATGATCCAGTTTGATGTATTGTAAATGTTTCATGTGTTTTGTTTATGATTTTGAGTTTAGTCATAATAAATCAAATTGTTATTTTGGACAGAACTTTCCTTTATTTAATTAATGTCTATCAAATAGAAATTATTGCATGTGCCAAACACTTTTCTTCTCCACTTGCAGGGTCGATTACAGTCAGTTAGCGTTTCTTCTTAATCCATGTGCAACAGCAAAAGTCGGATAGAATAGGGGTGGGGGGTGGGGGGCTTAGAGCATCATTTACATATGAAGATTCTAGAAGAATTTAGTGTTAAATACACTGCTAGCCTCGGCACCTCGCAAAGGGGAAGTGGAAATGGAGGGAGGTGTACTCAATGCTGAGTGGAATTTTTTTATGTCCTTGATTACTTGCGGAATGCATCGTCTTCCTCTACAGTTCTTGCCCTCTGCAGCTCTCTCTAGTACCGTGGAAGTCATTCACTGCTCCGCTTAACTAATGTCCTATCATCCTGTCCCTCCTCATTGTTGGTGTTTTTCACATATTCCCTTCCTCTTCGATTCTGTGCAGGACCTCTTCGTTCGTTACCTTAACAGTCCACCTTATTTTCAACATTCGTCTTTGGTACCCCACCTCCAATGCTTCGATTCTCTTCTATTCAGGTTTTCCCACAGCCCATGTTTCACTACAATAAAATGCTGTGCTCAAAATTTCTTCCTCAAATCAAGGCCTATTTTTGATACTAGTAGGCATCTCTTGGTTAGGAATGCTCTTTTTTCCCAGTGCTAATCTGCTTTTATGCCCTCCTTGCTCTGTCTGGCATTGCTTGTTTTGCTGCCTAGGTAGCAGGATACCTTAACTTTATGTATTTCATAATAATCAAGCCTGTTGTTAAGTTTCTCGCTGTTCTCGTTTCTACTACTTCCAGTACTTTCGTCTTCCTTCATTTACTCTCAGTCCATATTTAATACTGTTTAGACTGTTCATTCCATTCAGCAGATTATGTAATTTTTCTTCAGTTTCACTCAGGATAGCAGTGTTATCAGCGAATCGTATCACTGACATCTTTTCACCCAGGATTTTAGTTCCACCCCTGAAGCTTTTATTTCCACCATTGGTTCTTCGATGTACTGAGTGAACAGTAGGGGCCAGCACTCTTTCTTTCCCTTAAAGAACAGCTCTTACTGTCTGTTTTTGTACAAGCTAAGTTTTTGTAGCTATTCCTGTGTTCCCTCTAAGTGTATTTTATTACCCTAACGTTTGTGTGTTTCCTCTTCGCGTCTGGAGCATTGGCGCGTTGTTGTACCGCCTATCTTACTGCCGAAGCAGGTCGGGCCACCTGGTGGTCTATCATCGATGCTGCTGGTTTCCCAGATTTTAAATGAGCCGATTGTCAGACTGCCACGACGCTTCACAGAAGCGTCAGGCACTCTGTTTTATGCGATCTCTTATCGTGGAAATCCCTATTTCCTCATGCAAGGCCCTGGTCGGGTAGTCTCGCGGTCGGTGCCAGGCGAGTCGAAAGCCTCTCCATTGCACCCCTTGGAGCCGACGTATGTGTGTACCGACTGCGTTCCCCAACACTCAAGACGCGTATTCTATCACTGATCGGATCAGTGCCAGATATAGCGTAACCGCAGTGCGGAGGAAGCGTCGATTCTGGGGTTAGTAGGGCGTATAGCGCCTTCAAACATCCATGCGCTTTCCTCCAGACCTCACGGATGCGCGGTTTCCAAGTGAGGTGCCTATCGAGAGATATCCCTTGATATTTAGCCGTGCGATACTAGGGGATGGGGCCCCCATGATCCGCAGCGGCAAAAGGCCCATGGGCACTCTACGTCTCGTTATTACGACGGGCTGGCTTTTAGTGGCATTGAACTTGAGCCGTCGTCTAGTAGCGCAGGTCGCATGCCTCCTGTAAGTGGCGGCGAACGACATCAGTCCTTACGGAACATGGGTAGAGTGCGGTCTCATCCGCGTATAGTGCATGGGTTACCCTGTCGGTGCGTGGACACGTCGCATGTATTGCTTGCACGATATTTTTCTGAAAATCAGATGGTATGACACCAGACACAAACATTCTACACACTAACGTGAATAGTCGATTTATTGCCACTTCAGCCAATAAATTTAGAAATTCTGATGGAATGTTGTCTACCTCATCTGACTTATTTGATCTTGAAGTCCTCCATAGCTCTCTTAAATTCCCATTCTAATACTGTATCCCCTATCTCTTCTAAATCGATTCTTGTTTTTCTTCTTCTATCACATCAGGCAAATCTTCCCTCATGTAGGTCTTCAATGTACTCTCTCCACCTATCCGCTCTCTCCTCTGCACTTAACTGTGGAATACCTGTTGCACTTTTAATGTAACCAATACAGTGTTTAATACCAAACAATTTGATCTCACATGCTTTCCATGTAGTTGAGAAAACTTCTAGGCTTTTCGAATCATGCAAATGTTTCAATACCTTTAACTGAAGGGGAAACTACAGCCGTAATTCTTCCCGAGGGCATGCAGCTTTACTGTAGGGGTAATGCAGGAGTAGGTTTAATAATGAATAAAAAAAATAGGAGTGCGGGTAAGCTACTACAAACAGCATAGTGAACGCCTTATTGTGGCCAAGATAGACACGAAGCCCACGCCTACTACAGTAGTACAAGTTTATATGCCAACTAGCTCTGCAGATGACGAATAAATTGAAGAAATGTATGACGAGATAAAAGAAATTATTCAGGTAGTGAAGGGAGACGAAAATTTAATAGTCATGGGTGACTGGAATTCGAATGTAGGAAAAGGGAGAGAAGGAAACATAGTAGGAGAATATGGATTGGGGGGAAGAAATGAAAGAGGAAGCCGCCTGGTAGAATTCTGCATAGAGCATAACTTAATCATAGCTAACACTTGGTTCAAGAATCATAAAAGAAGGTTGTATACATGGAAGAAGCCTGGAGATACTGACAGGTTTCAGTTTGATTATGTAATGGTAAGACAGAGATTTAGGAACCAGGTTTTACATTGTAAGACATTTCCAGGGGCGGATGTGTACTCTGACCACAATCTATTGGTTATGAACTGTAGATTAAATCTGAAGAAACTGCAAAAAGGTGGGAATTTAAGGAGATGGGACCTGGATAAACTGACTAAACCAGAGGTTGTACAGAGTTTCAGGGAGAGAATAAGGGAACAATTGACAGGAATGGGGGAAAGAAATACAGTAGAAGAAGAATGGGTAGCTTTGATTCTGAGCACTATGCGACTTAACTTCTGAGGGATGAAGTAGTGAAGGCAGCAGAGGATCTAGTAGGTAAAAAGACGAGGGCTAGTAGAAATCCTTGGGTAACAGAAGAAATATTGAATTTAATTGATGAAAGGAGAAAATATAAAAATGCAGTAAATGAAGCGGGTTGTAAGAGAATGGAAGAGGAGCTGGAGGGGACATTCGATGAGACGGAAGTGCCTGCTAGTAGACGCTTTGGAAGGTCTAGTTCGTGTGAAGAGGTTGAGAGGAAGGAGCAGATAAATGACAAACTGGAAATTACGCAGACCTGAAGAGGGTGGAAGAAGACAGGAGAGCACGGAGAGTTACCACGTGGACAGAAAACTGATGATGATGATTCCAAACGAAAGCTAAGCGTCGTAATCACCAGTGTCAAAATGAGATCGACAGGAAGTGCAAAATGGCTAAGCAGGGATGACTAGAGGACAAATGTAAGTATGTAGAGGCTTATCTCACCAGGGGTAAGATAGATATTGCCTAGAGAAAAATTAAAGAGACCTTTGGAGAAAAGAGAACCACTTGTATGAATATCAAGAGCTCAAATGGAAACCCAGTTCTAGGCAAAGAAGGGAAAGCAGAAAGGTGGAAGGAGTATATAGAGGGTGTATACAAGAGCGATGTATTTGAGGACAATATTATGGAAATGGAAGAGCATGTAGATGAAAATGAAATGGGAGATATGATTCTGCGTGAAGAGTATGACAGAGCACTGAAAGACCTGAGTCGAAACAAGGCCCGGGGACTAGACAACATTCCCTTAGAACTACTGACAGCCCTGGGAGAGCCACTCCAGACAAAACTCTACTATCTGGTGAGCAAGATGTGTGAGACAGGCGAAATACCCTCAGATTTCAAGAAGAATTATAATAATTCCAATCCCAAAGAAAGCAGGTGTTGACAGATGTGAAAATTACTGAACTATCAGTTTAACGAGTCACAGCTGCAAAATACTAACGCGAATTCTTTACAGACGAATGGAAAAACTGGTAGAAGCCGACCACGGGGAAGATCAGTTTGGATTCCGTAGCAATGTTGGAACACGTGAGGCAATACTGACCTCGGGGAAAATCAGTTTGGATTCCGCAGAAATATTGGAACACGTGAAGCAATACTGACCCTACGACTTATCTTAGAAAATAGATTAAGGAAATGCAAACCTACGTTTCTAGCATTTGTAGACTTAGAGAAAGCTTTTGACAATGTTGACTGGAATATTCTCCTTCCAATTCTGAAGGTGGCAGGGGTTAAATACAGGGAGCGAAAGGTTATTTACAATTTTTACAGAAACCAGATGGCAATTATAAGAGTTGAAGGACGTGAAAGGGAAGCAGTGGTTGGGAAGGGAATGAGACAGGGTTGTAGCCTCTCCCCGATGTTATTCAATCTGTATATTGAGCAAGCAGTCAAGAAAACCAAAGAAAAATTCGGAGTAGGTATTAAAATCCATGGAGAACAAATAAAAACTTTGAGGTTCACCGATGACATTGTAATTCTGTCAGAGACAGCAAAGGACTTGGAAGAGCAGTTGAACGGAATGGATAGTGTCTTGAAAGGAGGATATAAGATGAACATCAACAAAAGCAAAACGAGGATAATGGAATGTAGTCGAATTAAGTCGGGTGATGCTGAGGGAATTAGATTAGGAAATGAGACACTTAAAGTAGTAAAAGAGTTTTGCTATTTGGGGAGGACAGTAACTGATGATGGTCGAAGTCGAGAGGATATAAAATGTAGACTGGCAATGGCAAGGAAAGCGTTCCTAAAGGAGATAAGTTTGTTAACATCGAGAAAAGATTTAAGTGTCAGGAAGTCGTTTCTGAGAGAATTTGTATGGTGTGTAGCCATGTATGGAAGTGAAACATGGACGATAAATAGTTTGGACACGAAGAGAAAAGAAGCTTTCGAAATGTGGTGCTACAGAAGAATGCTGAAGATTAGATGGGTAGATCACATAACTAATGAGGAAGTATTGAATAGGATTGGGGAGAAGAGAAGTTTGTGTCACAACTTGACAAGAAGATGGGATCGGTTGGTAGGACATGTTCTGAGGCATCAAGGGATCACAAATTTAGCATTGGAGGGCAGCGTGGAGGGTAAAAATCGTAGAGGGAGACCAATAGATGAATACACTAAGCAGATTCAGAAGGATGTAGGTTGCAGTAGGTACTGGAAGATGAAGAAGCTTGCACAGGATAGAGTAGCATAGGGAGCTGCATCAAACCAGTCTCAGGACTGAAGACCACAACAACAACATCATAACTCTTCAGGCTTTCCCGGTGAGATCTTGACATGTGGAAAAATCGGGTCTACTGCCGGATGTTTGTGTCGCTCTGGCACAATATTTCGGCCACGTAACTCGTTGCCTTCTTCAGGTGCTACCTGAGACTGCCAACGTGGTGACCAAACCAAAAGTTCTACTGTCACCTCCGTAAACATGTTAGTTTTTGAATCAGGCGTCACAGGATGCAGGCTGTGATGTTATCCATGCGTCTGGGTAAGACTACTCATTAACATGGTCCATCAGGAGATAGAAGTGGTCGAAAAACAATCGAAGGGTAGCGGTTGTAAGGGCAGAGGAAAAAGAGTGCCAAGGCCAGCGCCAAGGGAAAAAAACCTCTGCGACAGTAGGTCGGGTAGTAAGGGCAGTAGCGGCTTGCTAGCTGCGACAGAGCATGCAAGGTGAGGTAAGGTTAGCGTGAGATATCGTGCATCGTTACCTATGTGCTGCGTGTTCGTTAGCTGGGTCAGTCCAGGTGCTGCGGCTGGGCTGGCTTGCAGTCTCCTGGGCTGCCCGCAGTGGCTTCCTCCCTGTAACATAAGAGTTCGGCGTGGCAACTCATGCGTTGCTGTTAGGCCCTCTGCTGCGCCTTGTCGTCGGTGACTTGGTGCAGCTTCATCAGGCTGGTGCAGAACGGCAGCGATCGGCTACCGTTCAGCGTCCTCCTCTACTGCACGCTGCAGCCCTTCCGTAATGTAGCTTCCATGAGCTCCGCTTGTTCGGAGGTCTACGCCATTTCAGCGTCGGAGGACGTATTACCGTTCGCTCGCGCTTGTGCGATGAAGGCTGCCCTTTTGGCTTCTTGATCCCTTGCGGGGCCCGCTCCCGCAGCAGTCGGCGTTGCCACCGATTCAGCTGGGGCGGCGGTTTTCTTCTTTGCACCTTTCACCTGCGGTGCTGCTGGGGCAACGGCTGGGACAGGTGCGCGAACGTCCTTCTGCGAGGTCGCAGGAGTGTTCGCAGGTACTGCTGCGCTGGGGCCTTGGGCGAAGACTGCACGCAGTTGCCTCAAGGCCTCTTCCTTCTCTGCAGCCACGGCGGCTGCGAAGGCAGCCCTCTCTGCCGCAATGACGGCTTTGAGAGCTGCAGTGGCCTCCTTCAAGGCGGTGCCGAGTTCGAGGTCACGTATCTTCTCGGGAGCGCGGGCTGCGTCCTGGCCGCCCGTTTCCGAGCGGTCGTCCCTGCCCCTGTCAGGTGGAGCTGCTGCTGCGCCGTCCCTCTGCTGCGCCGGGCTGTTCTGCGCCCTACGCCGTTTCCGACGTCGTCTTCGCTTCTGCCGCTGCGTCGGTGCGGCCGCGGCCGCCTCGCCGCCCCCGGCACGGTTGCGGCTTGAGAAAGCCGCACAACCGCGCCAACTGGCGACGTGCGGGCCGCCACACAGGACACAAGTCGGCAGAACGTTGCTGCCGCGGTCGCAGGCGCGGCTGTCGTGCTCCCCTGAGCACTTGACGCACCGCGCCGCGTTGCGGCAATACTTCGCAACATGGCCCTCGCCCTGGCAGCTGAAGCACTGGGGCTGGGGGTCCATGGCGGTCGGGAGAGCCTCTATCGTCACCGGGAAGCCCAGCAGCTTCCGCAAGTCGAAGATGTCGCTCCCGCCGTCGACCGTTTGCACGGTCACGGCATAGAGCGGCGCCCTCTTCCTGTTGGTCCGGTTGTGCAACCTTGCGGTTGCATTACCAAACCCGGCTCGCAGCAGCCCTTCCCGGACCGCTGCCTCATCACAGCACCAAGGTAACCCCCTGAGGAGTGCCTTAGTCGTCTTCATCCTTCCTACGGAAGTTGCCCTCTCTCGCGCCGGCGGCGCGTCGACGATGTGGTCGGCCACTGCGACCTTGATCGCCCTGTGGTCGGCCACGTTTGCGGCTCGAACGCAGATCAGCGAGTCTGTATCGACAGACTCGTAGACCACCTCGTTCCGAGCGCAGTTCGTCATGGTGTCGAACAGCGCTGTCCACCCGCTTTTGCACTTGACGTACAAAGGGGGGACAGGCCGCGACTCGTCTTCTCGGGAGTTCCTTGCACGGTCGGCAGACTCGGTGAGTTGCACAACCGAAGGACCCCTCGTAGCGGCAGGTTTCCTCTGCGCACCCTTCTTTCCCATGCTGCGAGGCGCGGAACACGACAATTTGCACGCGCTGTCAAAACAACGCACGACAATTTGCTCTCCGCGGCGCCCACAGCACAGAAAACCTCTTCACGAGCTCTCAACGGCCGAGTAAGCGAAGCGCGCAACGGCAGCGATGCGCTCGCCTCGCCAGCTCAATGGTTAAAGTGTATGGCTGCTAAGCGCCCCCTGAGGAGGATTTTGTCCAGTATTTATGCCCAGAGGGCGCCGGGTGCTCTCTTTGCTGTCCACGCCCGCCTGGCGCTGCTTGTAACTCTCTGAGGTCTGTCCTGTGTCGGGCGTTCCGTTCGCGGTCCGCGCCCGCCAGGTGCTGCTCCTGAGGTTTTAACCCCTCCCTGGTGCTCCCACGGACGTCCGCGCCCGGCTCGTCCACCATCTGCGGTCGTGGCAGTTGTCTGGGGCCGGACCCGCATGTGACGTTCCGTTCGTTGTCCGCGCCCGCTTGGCGCTGCTCCCAAGGTGTTGGCACTTCCCTGGTGCTCCGACGGACGTCCACGCCCGCCTAGTCCACCATCTGCATTTGTGGCAGCTGTCTGAGGCCCGTCTTGAGTCGGGGGCTCGGTTCGCGGTCCGCGTCCGCCTGGCGCTGCTTGTAAGGTGTTGTAAGCCACAGTGCTTCAAGTGCCAGGAGGAAGGGCATGTGGCAAAGCACTGCCGCAACGCCGCCAAGTGCGTCAAGTGCGGACGTCACCATGACACGCGCACCTGTACCAGCACCAAAGACGTCCAACCGACATGCGCCCGCTGCGGCGGTGAGCACGTCGCTAACTGGCGCGGATGCCAGGCCACAGCACAGGCAACGGCGCTCCAGGGAAAGAGGAGACGCCGCAGAGGAAGAAGACGTCAACGTCCTGCAGCCGCTGCGAACAACGGAAGGGCAGAGGCAATAGCGAGAGGAGGAGGCAACGCCGCGGGAACAACGGCGGCATCCGGAGGAGAGGCGACGACGGCCACCGCTCACGTGCGGCCGCCTTCCCCCGCCGCCAGTGGCAATGGCGGTGGGAAGGGGCGGCGGCACGACGCAGCGTGTGGGAAGACGGCGGCGACAGCTGGTCCCGACGTCGTCTCGGCTCTCCAGGAGGCGGAAGCAAGATTCCGCATGGTTCTCCATGCAGAGATGGAAGCCGCCTGCCTCACTCTCCGTGAATACCTTCGCCGCAATACCAACAAGGAGACGCAGGCGCTGCAGACAGATGAGCAGCTCAAAGACGACGGGCCGGCAACAGAAGCAGCACACCCCAGTCGTGACCAAGCCACACAAACGGCCTGGCCGAAGAAGATGACCATCAGTCGAGCCACACAGGCCTCGTTAGAAGGCAAGGGAGCACCGGCAGCACGTCAGGACTCAAGCGTCCAAACCAAGGAGTTCGTCAATCACTGGGCCGCCCTTGTGGACAACGAAATCCTGGACGTCACCAACCGAAACTTGGCCAACCGAGATGAACACCAAATGAGCTTCCTGCAAAGCAAGGAGCTCATAAGAAGAAAGGCGGAAGCCCGAGACGAGCAGTTCAGAAGAAAGCAAGAGGAGCAAGAGGTGGAGCGTGACAGAAGACGCGAAGCCGCCCTTGCCCGCCGTGAACGCCAGCGCCAACGCTGGCAACACGGCAAATAAAGAGAAGGCAAGTCATAACAAGCAGTTCTGGCCGGGTTTTGCAGGTTTTCCTTGGCCGCTAAGGTAAATACCGGAACTGTCCCCAAACTCCTGCAAATAAATTCCCAATTGGGAGAACCCCCCCCCCCTTTTTTGCACCCCAGCGAGAGAAATAAAGAGTGCCACAGCAGAATAAACTTTACCCCTTGGCTGAAAAGAGCTAAACGCACGCTCTACAACAGCCCGCCCTTCTCCATCTGAGAAGGGAATGAAAAGTGCAAAAAAAAAAAAAAAAAAAAAAAAAAAAACTCCAACACGGCAGTCTCAGTTAGCACCTGAAGAAGGCAACGAGTTACGTGGCCGAAATATTGTGCCAGAGCGACACAAACATCCGGCAGTAGACCCGATTTGTCCACATGTCAACAACAACATCGTTTTCAATGTTATCCGCCGATGAGAAGCTATGGGCTGAAGTAATGGAAGAGTTTGAGTCACAGACGGAACTTGAATGAATAGTCAGGTCGGTATAGTATATGTGTACATGATAGTTCTACTCGAAGTTAGTAAACAGCACATTAGCACCTCTCAGTGCATTTAAAATCCCAATCAAAGCACCCCCCTCCCCCCCCCCCCCCCCCCCCCACACACACACACATAGATCATCACCCATGTAACTGACTGCCCGCAGAGCAAAATCTTCCCTTTCCTCCAGCAGTGCAATTGACAACTGATGCACTACATACTTCCAACTATCGCAATCAGCACTCTGCTTTATCTCTGAAGTGATTCCAGTCCTTATGTTCTTGACCACTTAGCAAGCTGCTCAGGGAATGACTGCAGTTTATTATATACGAGTACCCTGATGCAGATGAATGTAGGTTAACGCATTAAACGATCTCCATCGAATGCTGACAGTTAATAGGGCTGAAAACGAAAAACCGATTTCCTTACAATTCTCTCAGCATACACAGCACAAAATGTTACTCAGCTGCTGTCAGATACCTATTGCTTTCATTTACACCAGACTGTGACGAAAGGTTCGAAGAAATTTCAAGCATGAAACACCCAGCTTCACATATTAATAGGGGCTAGTACCGCCTGTGGTCGAAATTCAATCAAATGACTCAATGAACCTGATTACGAAAATAAACTTTCGTTTACAACAGTACAATGCGAAGGCCGTTTTATATCACGTAAAGGAACCTCAGGTGCGAAATTATATGCATTAAGAATCTGTGCTATAAATTCATCAAACCACAATCATAACCCTCAAATAATTTGGATATACGTGAGATGATCATTTAAATTTATCTTTCATTATAATATAACCTAAAATAAATATATTTTCTGTATAACAGAGAAAGTCGTGGCTGTTCAAAGTAAAGGAGCTGAAAATTAGGAACTCCCTTCAAATTTTGTCATAGCGGAGGTAAATGAGCATAAAGTTACTCCTACAGAAAAGTAAGTGAAAAATGACGCTAATAAACAGAATGTCTGCTGCCCGGAACGCGTTCGTTACTACGATATTTTGATTTCCAGCGCTGAAACTCTTTCGACCTAACAGATGACGCACGGTAACTGTCCAGTATGCATGTGGTACTGCACATGGATCAAGTAAACATGAACGTCCCTAGGTTTCGATTTCACAGACTGTTGTTACTTTCGTGTGTCATTTCAACCACAGCACCTGGTTGGTGTTGGTACTAATATAGTGCGAGATAGGGGAATTTCTGATTTCCACGTATTGGTGATTTTAACACATCATAGAGAAGGTAGTATCAGAACTATGAATATGAATGCATCTACTTCCTTTTACAACTCTTAACAGCTACATATCTACACATAATTTTTTTCTTTGTACGCGGCTATAGCAAAGCGTGTTTCGAATTCTGTAAGTTCAGTAGCCTTGTAACGCCGGAAATGCATATCCTCCTATTTCCATCTATTGTACTATTATTTTTTTCCTTGTTTTGTTACCTCAAGATATGACATTACTGTCTCTTTATATATTGTAATTGTTTTACTGTTTGTATATATACTGTATATATTTATGCATTTATGTCGATGTATAATTGGTTTGTTTCGTAAATATTATTTGTATTTTTACGCTGGGTCTTGCCTAGGGAAAATTGCTATCGAACGATTACATCGATAGGTCGTGTGAAGACTCAAAGTGTGTAGGATCTTTGGTAGTGTTAACTCTGCCGCGTGGAGCGCGGGCAGAGAGAGTCTGGCTGGAGTAGCGAGTGGAGCAGGTGTGTTGTGTACGCTCCCGCGAGTTGCCGCGCTTTCGGGGTTTGGCAGCATGTAATTGCGCTCGACTCGCGATGATAGTTTCTGACATGGTGTCGCGGACGGGAAGCATTAGCTGGCGCACATCAAGAGCCCGTTTCGCCTGGTGACCGTGTCGAGAAGAAGGCGCGCCAACATCCAGCTTCTGCAACAGCGACGGCCGACAATGAGTGACTGTCGCCACCTCCTCGATCGACGGCTTCAAACCTTCAATCAACCAACAAGGAAGACTAAAAGCACGTAAAGTTTCAGAACTGTATGGCAGACCTCAGCTTTTCAAATTGTTCCATTTGCCTCGCAAAATTACAGCAACTTAGCATGAACCTTTGTTGCTCATTGTCCCAATTGCATTGCCAAGCAGGGTCCCTTCCTTTTCCGAAATGAGCCCGAGGGTCGTTGAAATTCAAACGCCAGCATCATTCGATTTCACTGCTTTAATTTCAAAGTTCAGCTGGCTACAATATTTAGATTGCACAAGCACAAATTAAGAGTGCGAGCTTTGTTACCGTATTTTAGTTACCTGTGACTGCAGCTCAGCTTGGTACGTACTAAATTTTACTATTGTTAATTGTTCAGAATCATTTAATTCAAGTTCAAAGTTAATTCTCTTATTTCTAAATTGCGTAGATTCAAGTAGCTTTTGAAATGATTGTTGAGGTAGTCCAAGACTAACCTTATTTTACTGAATGTCGATGTGCTTCAGAAAGAAAGCTCACTATTAACTTCAGTCACTAAATTAACTTTCGATTTTCCAGTTTTATTAATTCTTTTGCTAAATTAAGTCAGAGTGTAGCGAAATTTATTACTTCTGACAAACTTTCAGTTTTCACACTACCCGTGTCAACCTTCAGTTGCCACGCTTCTAGTGCTAATTATATGTGTAATTACCTTTCTTTTTCAGTTTCTATAGTAATTGTCCTTAGGACTGGCGACCGTAATTTCCCCCAAATCTCAAATATCTAATTACCGCTAGTTAATTGTTAACGTAACGGCCGCACATTTACTTTCTTCATTAACTTTACCCCTTTTCAAAATTAATTTCCACCAGTTTCTTTTGCATTTTTCCTTTCATTTAGATGTAACCCTTTCCTCCCTCTTTACTGACAGATTAACTTCGGTGACGATTGCTTTTCCCAAATTTCCATTAGGTACACGCGGTTTAATTTTTCACTGTCATTAAGGTCGATAAGTGAGGGGGAGGTTACAGCCTCCATGTATAATTAACATTAAAAATCTGTACTTCAGTTTTCGGGTTCATGTATTAATATTTCGATAGCCACCTAATGGCTTACGAAGCCTTGATTTGATCTACTACACGTGTCTGGATAGTTAAACTGATTCGATCATTATTTTCTCTACTGCTTACTGAGAGCAAATTTCACTGCTTACTGAGAGCAAATTTCAATCAAATTATGCATCATCGTCGTTTCCATGTATGTCGACAGTACTTGATTCGTAAAGCAATCCAACGGTTACGCTAGTTCACTTGTGGCTGGAGGAAATACTTTACAATTGATGGCAACACCGTCAACGAGGAAAAAAATTACATTGTTGCTGGATCTATTTTATTGACCTTTCAGGATATCAGTTGCCTTGCCCATAGTGTTACGCTTACCAGTGACACACCCAAGTTACTTTAATTAGGTTGAACATGCGATGTCATGT
Organism: Schistocerca serialis cubense; assembly: GCF_023864345.2. NCBI lineage: Eukaryota > Metazoa > Arthropoda > Insecta > Orthoptera > Acrididae > Schistocerca > Schistocerca serialis. The sequence goes on along the minus strand of NC_064638.1, from coordinate 872,067,169 downwards.
ATCAACTTCCTGGCTTAGTACTGTAGGCTACTTAATGCGTTTAAGATATGTATAAATCTCTCTCTCTGTTCGTTAACATCCATGTTGTGTTTCATGCAATCGATGTCTCCTGACTATGCGTACTCTTGTTTTATACAGCTTATGTGGGGTTCTGCTCAATCGTCTCATATAGGGTGCCTAAAGGATGCTGTATTCTCGGAATGCTATACAGGAATTCAATCAAATCACAGTAACAATTTTTATTAGAAATAAGAAGATTCACAATACTTAACTTGGGATTTACAATGATGTCACAAGCAATGGGCGACAGGCAAACAGTAATGTTCGCTATAGACGATGTCCAAACAATCAATGGATATGGATCACTAATAACTGTTCTGTGAGTGCTGGTCTGCAATTGTGCTAATACTGTCCGGCCGAGGCTTATAGGAGCGACGCTTATATTCCTTCGGCTAGAGGGCTATCCTGTCGTGGTGCGGTCCTTGTCAGCGGGCTATTGGCTGACGTCGTCTCACAGCCATCTTTGCTCTTGCGATCTTCCAGCTTACATGCGGTATTGGTTAGCGCTCATTGCAGTTACAAATACCGATCACTAAATGCGAGATTCATTATAAAAGTGATATTGTCTGACTCGTTATGACCAGGTAACTACGGCAGCGTTTGCTAATGCACAGAAAGTTCGTGGTGGATTTCAGTACATACACTCCTGGAAATTGAAATAAGAACACCGTGAATTCATTGTCCCAGGAAGGGGAAACTTTATTGACACATTCCTGGGGTCAGATACATCACATGATCACACTGACAGAACCACAGGCACATAGACACAGGCAACAGAGCATGCACAATGTCGGCACTAGTACAGTGTATATCCACCTTTCGCAGCAATGCAGGCTGCTATTCTCCCATGGAGACGATCGTAGAGATGCTGGATGTAGTCCTGTGGAACGGCTTGCCATGCCATTTCCACCTGGCGCCTCAGTTGGACCAGCGTTCGTGCTGGACGTGCAGACCGCGTGAGACGACGCTTCATCCAGTCCCAAACATGCTCAATGGGGGACAGATCCAGAGATCTTGCTGGCCAGGGTAGTTGACTTACACCTTCTAGAGCACGTTGGGTGGCACGGGATACATGCGGACGTACATTGTCCTGTTGGAACAGCAAGTTCCCTTGCCGGTCTAGGAATGGTAGAACGATGGGTTCGATGACGGTTTGGATGTACCGTGCACTATTCAGTGTCACCTCGACGATCACCAGTGGTGTACGGCCAGTGTAGGAGATCGCTCCCCACACCATGATGCCGGGTGTTGGCCCTGTGTGCCTCGGTCGTATGCAGTCCTGATTGTGGCGCTCACCTGCACGGCGCCAAACACGCATACGACCATCATTGGCACCAAGGCAGAAGCGACTCTCATCGCTGAAGACGACACGTCTCCATTCGTCCCTCCATTCACGCCTGTCGCGACACCACTGGAGGCGGGCTGTACGATGTTGGGGCGTGAGCGGAAGACGGCCTAACGGTGAGCGGGACCGTAGCCCAGCTTCATGGAGACGGTTGCGAATGGTCCTCGCCGATACCCCAGGAGCAACAGTGTCCCTAATTTGCTGGGAAGTGGCGGTGCGGTCCCCTACGGCACTGCGTAGGATCCTACGGTCTTGGCGTGCATCCGTGCGTCGCTGCGGTCCGGTCCCAGGTCGACGGGCACGTGCACCTTCCGCCGACCACTGGCGACAACATCGATGTACTGTGGAGACCTCACGCCCCACGTGTTGAGCAATTCGGCGGTACGTCCACCCGGCCTCCCGCATGCCCACTATACGCCCTCGCCCAAAGTCCGTCAACTGCACATACGGTTCACGTCCACGCTGTCGCGGCATGCTACCAGTGTTAAAGACTGCGATGGAGCTCCGTATGCCACGGCAAACTGGCTGACACTGACGGCGGCGGTGCACAAATGCTGCGCAGCTAGCGCCATTCGACGGCCAACACCGCGGTTCCTGGTGTGTCCGCTGTGCCGTGCGTGTGATCATTGCTTGTACAGCCCTCTCGCAGTGTCCGGAGCAAGTATGGTGGGTCTGACACACCGGTGTCAATGTGTTCTTTTTTCCATTTCCAGGAGTGTAGCTGATGGTTTGTGTGTGTGTGTGTGTGATCCATAGAGACAATTTCATTTTTCTATTATTTTAAAGAAGCATTACCAGATAGTCCGGCATCGCCGTGACCATCACCACCACAGGAACAACCACCAAGGTGGTACTTAATGCCAGAGGATGAGTGGGAGGATGAGGAGGAGGAGGGTGATAATGACGCAGGACTTTTATGCGAAATAATAAAAACAAATTAAATTGGGAATATTTTTATAGAAAAAAAACTCTTACGTCACTGCGAGCATGTGTGTTTGATGCTTTAGAAATGCGTTAGGTGATGCCTCTAGAGCCGTTAATTTCGTTGTAGCAAGCACAGTGACCCACTTCTTAGCCATCGAATTCGTCTGATCTGAATGCCAGTTACATTGCTCTGGTTGTGATCTAATTTCTACGGAATAGTAGTTACACCACTTGACTGGGAATACAGTGCACATTTCATTCGGTATCCATATCACGCAGTGCTGGACAGTTGTGTTTTACAATACTAGTTTGAGGGAGTCTTGGTGTACACTAGATACCCGTTACTGCGTCACTGTGGAAGATGAGATAACTGGATAGGTCATCACCTTCAGACAGCTGTTTGGAAGCTCTCTACAATGCCATAACCTCTTTCAGTTTCCATATACTGCAATGTCTCCCACATTTTTGACAATGAGAAACATTGTGTCTGTGTTTTATTTCCACTATCATGTTACTGGTGCAGCATACTTTACAGTATTGGAACGAGGGAGGATGCTACCCCAAAGTACCGCTATCAAAGATGGCGGTCGTGACGTCAGTCAATATGGCGGATTTTGGCGGGAAGTTTGAAGTTTGGTGGGAAAGTGCCACGCCCCCCTCCCCCAGAAAAATGGCGCAAAGTTCAAATTCCAACAGGATAATGCACCACACCACACTTATCTCTACTCAGCAAAGAAAATGACGGGAAATAAGGACTTGCCTTCATTATTTAACCAATTTCAAGCAGGCGTGTTCGCCACTGGGTCTGGATTCCAACTGGCTTAGTTCATATTGGTGCCACCAGAGGGCGCTCTCCTGAGGTCAGACCATGAAGCAAGCACCTTTATTCAAGATGGCTGCACCCAGTGTGTTGCCCGTGAGCTCCACAGCCCAACTGGGTTAGTTCATATCGTGACCACCAGAGAGTACTAACGTGACGTCTGGTGGTGACACAACATCGTCTGCTCTCTCTCTCTCGCTCGAGTTATAACTGGACACGTGCTGCGTCAGCGGCCCGCGAGCGGGCGGCCATTGACACCGCAGCCTCCAGCCTAGACCTATATACTCACACGAGACATAGTCATCTCTAAATAATCTAACTAAAGTAACAACCACATCGCGCATCTAACGTATTAATTAGCTAAGTACTTAAGTCCATTTTAATTTTAATCTGGAACTGTATCATGTATAAAAATGAATACTTCCTTGTTCTTCTTAACTGTCTGCTATTACGTTACAGCACTTTGAAAGCTGTTACTATACATCGATAAGGAGTGCTAAGGTCGTCGACATGGTCCCATCTCGAGAAAAGTGGTGTACTTGGACGGATTAGGACTCGGAAAGCTCGATTCATTCACGAGACGTGGAGTGTAGAGGTCTTCTTCTTCTGGTCAGTTGCAGATTAATTTGGTAACGGTGCTGCATGGCCGGTTGGTCAATGACATTGTGAGGATGGTCTTTCACTCTCCAATTTTACCCTAAGACGGAGAATGCTATGTAAATCTCATACACAGAGAGGTGGATCCTAAATTAAGTACTATACTCGAGGTCTTAGAAATATGTAGAGAGCTGTCTGGTATACTTCTGTGATTTATGTGTTCGAGAATTAAGAGTGGGCATACTGAGCAGTGATCTATCCATGTTCGCAATGATACTAGCATAACAGAGAAATGATGGTTTACCTATGATATTGAAATTGGGGGATACATGGTATCACATGATTGGCCGGTGTTGGAGTTACTGTAAAATTGGTAAAAGGTAAAACTGTTCGCATTATCAACTGGTTGCTTAATATTACAGTACATGGGCGGTGTATTTTCCATCCCATCCCCGCATTGGTGCACTGTTGGTTACCACATAATGATTGACTGACAAGTCTTGTTTGAGCTGGGGAATGACTATTGTAGATGGGTGATAGATTCTGGGGGTTGCTAGCAGCGAAACAGTGTTCGCATACATGAGGGCAAAATCAGGAATCACTCGAAATGGTGTGATGACTGGGTGTTGTGTGATGTGCTTAGGTTAGTTAGGTTTAAGTAGTTCTAAGTCCTAGGGGACTGATGACCATAGATGTTAAGTCCCATAGTGCTCAGAGCCCACTCGAAATGGAATGCAGAGCCATCATCTATTCCATCATTGTGACAGATTAGTTTAAATGTAGAGGTCGTCAATAGCTTTCGGACATCAATTTAGAAATTCCCCACAAACAGCCAAAGTCTTGTAGTTTCCTTATGTTGTAAGTGTCTTTTATTTAAAATCATACACCTTGTGTGGCGTGTTATTGTAGTTACAGTAAGAAAATGATTTACACTGTGCGATGTCTAGTTTTCTGTGAGAAGCCGTCGATCAGAGCGTCTTAATGCCAGTTTAGAACCTAACACAGGCATCGAAGTCATGGCAAAAAAATGAAATGTTTGGTGTTGTACAAAAGAGTGTTGGAAAACAGTGTTTGAAATAACTAAAAAGGACCAGAGGGAGCGTATCATATGATCATTGGTCTAGAATACAGGTGAACAAAGTTTAAAGTGGTCTCTGTGGTGCCTGTATATTTAATAGGATCGTGTCATAGAGACAAGAGCAGTAGCAGTAGCAGTTTGATGTGAGGATCTGGGTACAATGTTTGGATGGCTGCACACTACGCTATTCTGGGGAAGTATTGTGAAGTGTGTTTCTCTGCGCTGGAGGACCACCACAGATATATATAGTTGCACGCTCATCGATCCATAGGTGACTTGTAAATAGGATGAGCTTTTACAGTTCGTAATTTTTCTATGGTGGAGATATGGAGATTAATGATGATATGATGTTTGACTGATTGATTTGAATGGGTGCGGATCTGTAGTACTTGTATCTAGTTTGGGGACGTAGGACATTACGCGCATTTCCGTCGAATGGTCAAAACACGCTCCTGTTACAGTAAATGTGGTCGTTCTATTTCTACATGGAGTGCTGAATGTATTGTATATGTGTTTCTCCGACTTCTGCTCAGTTCCAACTTAAATTGGAGCGATCACATGTGGGAAGCTGTAGAAATGGATGCGGCTGCAAGATGTGCAGGATGTGACTAAAAATATGTTTCAATTTTACTGTAGCAGGTAGGTTCGAGGAAGGTGACTCGTTTAGAGATATGAGAGTGCCTGAAATATGATTCACTTGTGGCTGTGAGCCTATGCAAGTATGCTCTTGAATGGAAAGATCTGATTCCAAATGACGGACATAATTTCTAACATGTAGCGTAACACTAGAGATCTGAGAAGCTAGTGTACATTTCTCTTCTTACGACGTCAATCAACACATCATCTACTACTACTGTTTGTGTTGCTTGTCAATGAGTCATGGCCTATAACTCAGCGGATATATGGTGGAACCTCTGATATGGTCTCGTGACAGAATGCGCTGCAAATAATAAAAAATTATCTAGTTGGGGTCGGTGTGAGGGAGTCGTAAATACCTCTTACATGCCACGTTCCTTAGCCGAATCAGTTTCAAAGATCACTGTTTTTATCCTGAGGTTGCATCGTGGGCTTACATATTCCTACGATCATGGTCACGGTATTTGTCCCGAAAAAGAAAACTATCTCATTCAGAGGTAATGTCTTACCACCATTTGTAAAGTGGATATAGCTTTTAACATGGATACTTGTCTGCACCTGTAGAACCAAGAGCGCTTCTGAGAGTAACATACAGTAGTTGTTGGGGTGGGGTTTTTTCTTTAACATCTGGTCGATTACGTCTCTCTTTCTATGACACTGTGGAAGTACTCGCAAGAAGAACCTAAGGACATGCACACGCATCATTGATTTTGGGTCAGCATTATTTCGTATCGTAGGCAATGATTTATTGACGAACTATTATATTTAGTAGTAGCAGTGGATGCGTCATATGTATGTATTTGAGAATTAGGTTTATAAAGTAAGTGTTTGTGGAAAGGAGATGACTATGCCCTGTTGTAGGGAAGGTATGGATTTGACTTGGAGTACTGTGATAGTAAAGGGAAGAATATGTCCTGTCATAAGGCAAGTACAGATATTTTCATTTCCAGAGCCACCGCCTTTGGTAGGATGTATTTACGATACTTTGCTCATTGTTGAATGACATTCAATTGAGATCACGATCATGAGATGGGCGGCTTTCATGATCAAGAGGAAATATGAGAACACTGTGTATAGAGGTACGTTTGCGCTGGACCGTTATTCCCTCCCATGTAAATTGTTTGGTTGACTGCTTCTGCGCATTTTGCGTCTTTATTTAATTGAGAGAAGATAGATTGTGGTGTGTGCATCTGGCATGTGGAAGATACGTTTGCCTGTTCTCTAGATATGGGAAAGACCTTAGTTGGCTTGTAAATTATATGGATGATTTGGGGGTGTGAGATCAGCGAGATTGGTATTCGCGGGTGGAATTATGATTTTTGATGTGTTTGTTTCTAGTTAGTCAGTGGTTTAGGGCATGCTCCACGTAGCTAAAGATTTGTGTTTGTAGAGAAATGATTTAGAGTCTATATGTCGGGAATTATGTTGCGTTAGCCTAGTGCTTGATACGGAGAAGTATAGCGAAAATGGTTTAATATTATGGCTAAAATTCGGTGTTCTTGTAAATGCCGAGTCTGGAGATGTGGATAGAAAAGCGAGCAGGCAAGGAAGCAGAGACAGTAACGCGTTTGTGTCGAGGGCGAACGATCGCGCATTTGTAGAACAGGTCTGAGACCGACTTCGGCAGACTCATGTGAAAGGGGTGATTTTGTATGGTGGGGGATATGAACTGTATGTTAACTAGATCGACACGGTACTCGGCGTTATATTGCTGGGATGGTGATCGGTTTCACGCTCCAATATTCTTGCGAGTCTGTTATGTATTTGATGATTTGTAAACAATTTTGTGAGGTTTAGTTGTTGGTGCAAAATAGTAATCAGTGTAAAGTAGTTTATTAGCGATGAATGTCGCGTCTGTAGAAACAAAGAAAAGGCAGATGGTGCTTCCCTAGGACTGGGGAGCATTGTAACACATAGCCGGTGTGAGTGTAGGTGTACGATAATTTTTTCCGGTGCTGTGCAGATATAAAAGGTAACTGCACTGTTTGTCTAAAATGTGTATGTACTGTATTGTAAAATTAGTGTGGCTTACATTCTGTAAAATGTGTATATATTGCATTGAAAAGTTAGTATGGTTTATGTTATGGCATGACTAGAGAGGATGACTGTGTGTCCTGTCGTGAGGGACATATAGATTGAGCAGTTGATACCGACAATGGTATGAGATAGAGTTTTTAAGTGGAAAATTATATGCGCTATAGATATTGAAGCACAGTTGTCAAGAGGACAGATTACCTGTACATTGATTGGTGTCAGACTGTAGCAGCAATTGTAATATTTAATTGTAGTTACAGTGGTAAATATCTTCCTGGCTTGAAATATTTTGGAGAATCTGGTATATATTTGATAATGTGGAGAGAATTTTGCGCATTTAACTGTCAATGCAATTTAGTGATCTGTGTAAAATAACCGCTGTAAGTTCGAGAAAGAATAGGTGGATGGTGCTTCGATACCGGCAGCATAAGTAATTCGCCGTCTAAATTTGATAAGAGCGAATCAGAATGCCCGATTCATTCACATCATTTGTGCTGGGATATAGAAGTCTCTACATAGCGGAGGGAACGTTTGCGCCGGCCGGGTTGGCCGAGCGGTTGTAGGTGCTACAGTCTGGAACCGCGCGACCGCTACGGTCGCAGGTTCGAATTCTGCCTCGGGCATGGATGTGTGTGATGTCGTTAGGTTAGTTAGGTTTAAGTAGTTCTAAGTTCTAGGGGACTGATGACCTCAGAAGTTAAGTCCCATAGTGCTGAGAGCCATTTGAAACATTTGGAATATTTGCGTTTGCTGAAATCTGGAAGGGTAAGACGTTGGGAGCGCTGGGAAGACTGCATTTGGCGTTATTTTCGTACACAGGTTCTGTTAGAGTAAGAATTTCCGTGCATACAAGCTGAGGTATGAAGAAAGCGAGCGTTAACAACTCGTGGGACATTATACAATTCCCGAGAGGTCGACTTGGCTCTTTTTTTTTTTTTTTTTTTTTTTACGAAGTGACCTAAGAATAACATTGGAAACGTTGTTAGATGAGTTTGTAATTATGGGCGTGCACATGGCGGTGTTGCGTCAGTCACGCTAGGTAGTTAAGTATGGTTAAATGCCTGTGTCATGTTGCTCTAGGAGCAATGAGCCCTGTGCTATTCTGTCATCCGCGGTAAAGACAAGTGGTGCATAGAGGTGTCTCGCATATGAGACTGGCGTGAGCGCGCCCCGGACTTCTGTGATGTCGGTATAACGGAGACTGTATAGAATCAACTTTCACATGTGTTTGATGGCGGTGGGCTGCGGGTGCGATGGAGCGCGCATCCCTAGCTGGTCGCGCCAGGAGCTGTGTCTAGGTGAACACGTATTCGGATAGGAATTTCTCAGAAATGAATTATGAAAGGGATGTGGTCGCCTCATCCTTGCGTGACGGCCGCGTCACTTCGCGGTCCTGTGGACAGAGTGTGGCGGAGGGTGCTTGCACACTTTCATCGCATTATTTTGCGAGCAGGTCTGTAGGCCGTGCTATGCCCTATTTGGACAGTTTATGAGTACTGAGCGTGTCTACACATCAGTGTGACGCATTATTTAGGAGGAGTCTGAATGTCTGCAATAAAATTATTACCGTAAATTAGGAGTTGTTTGCGTTTTTCAGACTGTATATTGTGACGCCAACCAAATTAGGGCGAGTCTTGCGTGAGTGTGATAAATATACACAATGGCCAAATAAAACATCCGAAAATAAATAGAGTGCACTCCTTTCTTACAGCAGCCCAGCGCAAGCTGAGTCATTTTCACACCATTTTCCCCTCCAGACCACGATCTTGGATCACATCACATGAGGGATGACGGCACATCTGGTGACAGTAGTGTGTGCTAGGTCAGTTGGAGTCTAGATCTCATGGTGGAGAAACTGGATGCAAAATAAAGAATAGTGTTCAGATCTGTTTTCCTGCCATTTCACGCCACCATCTTGGATGACGTGATGCGCCGTGCACGTTAGTACACGTTAGTGCACATTAGTACACGTTAGCCTGCCAACATGGGTCGGTAAGGGGACGTGGGTTGACGATCGTGGTGGACACTGACTATTTGATTCCAAGTCCAGATGAGTGTGGCATTGGCGAAAATTGATTCCACATCCTAGGTTCTATGAAGTCGAATCACGTGACTAATTCAGTAGCTAATAGGTGTGCAGCATTCTGGGAATGGGGGAGCTAGGTCATGAATGAACACTGCACTCATAGTAGGACAAAGTGGAACTTCTCATTTGATCATTGAGTATTGAAATTGTAAATTCGCTAACCGAAATTGATTAAAATTAAAATGAAATTAAGTGCTTAGCTAATTAATACATTAGATGCGCGATGTGGGTGTTACATTAATTAGATTATTTAGAGAAGACTATGTCCGGCGTGAGTGTAAAGGTCTAGGCTGGAGGCTGTGGCGTCAGCGACCACTCTCTTGCGGTCTGCTGAAACACCGCGTGTCGGATTATGACGTGCAAGAGAGAAAGAGAGCAGACGATCTTGTGTCATCTACCGACATCACGGTAGCGCTCTCTGGTGGCCGTGATATGAAACAAGTCAATTGGGCTCTGGAGCTCGCGGTGAACACACTGGGTGCAGCCATCTTGAACAACGGTGCTTGCGTCAAGATCTGATGTCAGTAGAGTGCCCTCTGGTGGCACTGACATGAACTAAGCCAGTTGGAGTCCAGACCCACTGGCGAACACACCTCCTTGAAATTGGTCAAATAATAAAGACAGGTCCTTATTTACCACAATTTTCTTTGCTTAGTAGAAATAAGCGTGGTGTGGTGCATTATCCTTTTGGAATTTGAACTTCGCGCCCTTTTTCTAGGGAGAGAGGCGTGGCACTTTCACGCCAAAATTCAAATTTCCCGCCAAAATCCGCCATCTTGATTGACGTCACGACCGCCATATTGGATGACGTTATCGCCGCCATTTTGATGACGTCATCGCCGCCATCTTAGATAACGGTACTTTGGAGTAGCACCCTCTTGTTCCAATACTCTTTACATCATGCGATGTTCAGCTTTCTGTGAGAACCAATGGATCAAACCATGGTAATGTCGCTTTAGCACCTGACACAGACCTCAAAGGCGTGATAGAAAAGCAAAGTGTATGGCAGTCTGCAAAGCTATAGTTATACACTGCATAGATGTATAACACCCGAAAAGAACAATGTATTAAACTGCTTATGAAAGAATAATACAGGAACCCTCTCTTGTGATTGATAGTTGTTGGATACAGTCTACCTCCAGTACAGTCGACAAAAGGTTATGCAGGTCTGTGCAAGTAACTTCGATTACTCCAATGGAAAATACTCGATGTCAACACACAGGTGGTATTTGTTTTTCGATATATCAGAAGAGAGAGACGTTGTACAATCTTATAGGAGGTTCTGTTACAAGGAGTGGTATGACTGGGTAGAGTCTGGATGCAGATGGTTCTCTCCTACCTACATCGATTTTGCTCATAAAACTAGTAGAAAACAGCTGCATCTATTTTGATGGAATCATGACTGTTTTTATCATTATCATCACAACTGTGTGTTCACTGCAAGTCGTGTGTTATTTCATACTTCATAACTTCTAATTATAAAGTGGAGTTATAGCACATTGGGAAACCTAGAAATGATAATGTTTTTCTCGACATGTGAGTAGATTGAATGGAACAGGCTGTGATGATCAAAGTGCTTACAAAACTAGAATGCAAGAACCTGTTGCTATTGCGAAAGATTGTGTACTGGATTACAGGACCTTTAAAGGCAGGTTGGTAGAGGGGAGTTATGGAGCAAAAATGTCAAATGTAAGCACGTAGACAGTATTTCTTTTCGATGTATGAGAAGAGACAGACACGGTAAAATCTTATAGGAAGTTCTATTACAAAACAGGCTCTCACGATTTGTTTCATAAACGCCAGTGCGATATAGCATCACATTGGTAAAATGGGACCTGCCATAGTGTAGACAACAGCAATGTCATCTTGAATTCTAACTTGTTGTGCCTAACACAAAAGATTATGTTTTTTCCGACATGTGAGCAAAGGGCATGAAAGGCTGTGTTCTGTAATGTCATTTCACATGTCTGAAATGTTTGTAATACACAATTGCATGACAATTTATTTACAGACACTGATTTGAAGACGAGAGACATTCTCAGTTCATATAATTTGTCCATCAAGCTGAAACTAATTGCTTAACATAGATGTTTTTTTTCTTCAGAGATTAAATTCTCGCGTTTTCTTTACTCTCGTGACGGTTTCGAAATGTCGAGGGCATTCTGCAATGATCGATAGTTTTCACAGCAAAATAGTGGAAGGTTTTTTTCCCCGATTGTTCGCAGGGGTGGACATGTATAGGTGGTGTGTAGCCTGACCTCTGCAGTTTGGTCATCTGTGGTAGTTTTTTATTCCTTGGATGTCTCAAAATAACGGGAGGCGGGAGAGAGAGAGAGAAAGAGAGAGAGAGATGCCAATTGTATCCTGCAGTCAAATATAAAAACTATATCTATTTTGCTCATAGAACTAAAAGGAAATTGACTGCGCCTATTTTCGTGGAAAGAGAATATTTAGCACCCTCGCAACTGTGTTTTCCTTTTTAATAGATGCTCGCTTATAAGAGATGCGTTGGCGTAAACTGAAGCGTTCTCCATCACAGAGCGGTTCACTGCTGGAGGTGTTGGAGACGTGTCTACTGCGTATGGTCACCCGAGACAGCTGTGTTCCGACTGGGGACGGCGTGCGGGCAGTGTGTAGGGTTGGTGCGATGGAGCTACATTTTAGACAAACAAGCAAGTAGCACTTGGGGTTGCCATCATTTGGTTCAAATGGCTCTGAGCACTATGGGACTTAACTTCTGAGGCCATCAGTCCCCTAGTATTTAGAACTACTTAAACCTAACTAACCTAAGGACATCACACACATCCATGCCCGAAGCAGGATTCGAACCTGCGACCATAGCGGCCGCGCGGTTCCAAACTGTAGCGCCTAGAACCGCTCGGCCACCCCGGCCGGCTGGCCATCATTTATCCCACATTGTTTATCTGGCGATACATCCTTTTGTGTTGGAGAAGGATCAATGGCTGGCCCATCGCCTCAAGGCGGGTCAGGATTGGCCAGTGACTGCGTGCACTCGTCCACTGGGCTGCTGTGGTCGGTACAGCTGGTGGTAGCTGCTTGTTCTCCAAGCAGCGGATGTTTGGAAAAGCAATCTGGAAAGCTCTCCGAAATTTCTTTGTTGTTCTAGGGGGGCCCAGCCTCTTCGAGAAATACGCTTAACAGATTGCATGAAGCGTTATGTTCTTGTCTTTTGCCTGACTGTGGCCGATTTTCGCAGGCTGGAGACAGTATGTCAACGCCACTGAAAGAATCTCTTTGTGGACCACCAGTGACGTGATAGAACAGGCCTCTATCCCCTCATTGAAGAGGACACAGCTACAACTGCTGCCTCTCTCTCCTGATAGAATCTTCTGGGGTAGGTTTCTGCGGTAGTTGTGTCTTTTCCCAATCTACAGTACATATGTTGCATTGCCACCAGTTGATTACGAGTGATTGTTTCTTTCACGGCAATGTCGATGTGTAATCTGAACGGTGAAGCATTTTCCATCGGTTATGGTAGCGTGTTTTGGCTTTTCCGAATTTCGAGCACTTGGTTTTCAGGGTGTTCGTTGCGCAATGTAGTTGAAGGCGTCTGTTGCGAATTCTGACGTCAAACAGCGATAGACACAGGCAGCAGCTGTATGCTTACAGGTAATACACTTACTAAACTCCTCTCTGTCCAACATTAGCATCTCGTTAGTTGAACACATTTCCCGTCAAACATTAAGATAGTACCTTACACTTCTTCCCAGCAGCTTGTAGGTGAAGGATAGAGTCTGAGTGTGTCAGCCACTAGTTTCGAGTAGTATTGTGAAATTTTTTCCCAGCGGGATAATACCAGTTGTATGGCAACATCAATTTTTGAGCTGTATTGCGATTTTAGGTACCCCTTGTGTAGTGTTATGCATATAGTTGTGTAACTAGGACCACTCTTTATGATAATTACGTAATTAGGACCGATCTTTATGATTAGTCATGTGATTATTACCGATCTTTACTCAGTTCCTCAACCATAATAAATAAAGTACACTAACCTAAGGTTCCTCTCCTGCATTCTCCTGCATCTGGACAGTTTCCATGTGTTGGGGGTGCACTTGGATCAGGGTTTGAGTCCCAGAAAGAGCGCCTCCACATTTAATTTCCCTCTGATTCCTGGATGGGGAGGGAGGGGGGGGGGGGAGGGGTTGAACGTCACGCAACCCTGGGACAATGAAATTCGCAACAAGATTCGAAAGTCCCGCCAATAGGGTAGGTGGGAAGTAGGAGGGGTGGGTAGGGGAGGGGGCAGCAACCCATGTGCTTGCTGGGAAAAGCTCACGATGTCATCCAGGGGTGGGGGTGGTTGAGGGTGGCAGAGGGATAATTAATTGATCAATTTAATTAATTTGCGTATTAACTTGATGTCAAAAGTGTCCTAGCACCACCCTTACTCTACTACTAACAAGTTGCCCTTCTTTGAACTTCTTCATTGCCCTCTGTCAGTCCTATCTGATGAGGATTCCTCACCGCACAACATTCCAGAAGAGGGTGGACATGCGTGGCATATGCAGCCTCTTTAGTCGATCTGTGCATTTTCTAAGTGTACTGGCAATAAATTGCAGTCTTTGGTTACCCATAACATTATCTATGTGATCGTTCGAGTGGAAGTTATTCGTAATTGTAATCCCTAAGTGTTTAGTTGAATTTACAGCCTTTACATTTGTGTGATTTATCGTGTAACCGAAATTTAACGGATGTCTTTTAGTACTGATGCAGATAACTTCACACTTTCCATTATTTAGAGTCAATAGACACTTTTTGCACCATACAGATATCCTGTCTAAATCACTTTCCAGTTGGTTTTGATCACCTGATGGCTTTAGAAAACGGTAAATGACTGCATCATCTGCAAACAATCTAAGAGGGCTGCTCAGATTGTCTCCTATGTCGTTTATGTAGATCAGGAACAGTAGAGGATCTATAACACTTCCTTGGGGGACACCATATATTATTTCTGTTTTACTTGATGACTTTTCGGTAACTGCTACGAACCGTGACCTACCTGACAGGAACTCACGAATCCACTTGCACAACTGAGACGATACTCCATAGGCACGCAATTTTATTAGAAGGTGTTTGTGAGGAATAATGTCGAAAGCCTTCTCGAAATCGAAAAATGTCGTTTATGCGTTATAAACACAAAGTCAAATAGGGGTAATGCAGGAGTAGGTTTAATAATGAATAGGAAAATAGGAATGCGGGTAAGCTACTACAAACAGCATAGTGAACGCATTATTGTGGCCAAGATAGATACGAAGCCCACACCTACTACAGTAGTACAAGTTTATATGCCAACTAGCTCTGCAGATGACGAAGAAATTGAAGAAATGTATGATGAAATAAAAGAAATTATTCAGATAGTGAAGGGAGACGAAAATTTAATAGTCATGGGTGACTGGAATTTGAGTGTAGGAAAAGGGAGAGAAGGAAACATAGTAGGTGAATATGGATTGGGGCTAAGAAATGAAAGAGGAAGCCGCCTGGTAGAATTTTGCACAGAGCACAACTCAATCATAGCTAACACTTGGTTTAAGAATCATGATAGAAGGTTGTATACATGGAAGAACCCTGGAGATACTAAAAGGTATCAGATAGATTATATAATGGTAAGACAGAGATTTAGGAACCAGGTTTTAAATTGTAAGACATTTCCAGGGGCAGATGTGGACTCTGACCACAATGTATTGGTTATGACCTGTAGATTAATACTGAAGAAACTGCAAAAAGGTGGGAATTTAAGGAGATGGGACCTGGATAAACTGAAAGAAGCAGAGGTTGTACAGAGTTTCAGGGAGAGCATAAGGGAACAATTGACAGGAACGGGGGAAAGAAATACAATAGAAGAAGAATGGGTAGCTTTGAGGGATGAAATAGTGAAGGCAGCAGAGGATCAAGTAGGTAAAGAGACGAGGGCTCGTAGAAATCCTTGGGTAACAGAAGAAATATTGAATTTAATTGATGAAAGGAGAAAATATAAAAATGCAGTAAATGAAGCAGGGATGGCTAGAGGACAAATGTAAGGATGTAGAGGCTTATCTCACTAGGGGTAAGATAGATACTGCCTACAGGAAAATTAAAGAGATCTTTGGAGATAAGAGAACCACTTGTATGAACATCAAGAGTTCAGATGGAAACCCAGTTCTAAGCAAAGAACGGAAAGCAGAAAGGTGGAAGGAGTATATAGAGCGTCTATACAAGGGCGATGTACTTGAGGACAATATTATGGAAATGAAAGAGGATGTAGATGAAGATGAAATGGGAGATACGATACTGCGTGAAGAGTTTGACAGAGCACTGAAAGACCTGTGTCGAAACAAGGCCCCGGGAGTAGACAACATTCCATTAGAACTACTGACAGTCTTGGGAGAGCCAGTCCTGACAAAACTCTATCATCTGGTGAGCAAGATGTATGAAACAGGCGAAATACCCTCAGACTTCAAGAAGAATATAATAATACCAATCCCAAAGAAAGCAGGTGTTGACAGATGTGAAAATTACCGAACAATCAGCTTAATAAGCCACAGCTGCAAAATACTAACACGAATTCTTTACAGACGAATGGAAAAACTAGTAGAAGCCGACCTCGGGGAAGATCAGTTTGGATTCCGTAGAAATACTGGAACACGTGAGGCAATACTGACCTTACGACTTATCTTAGAAGAAAGATTAAGGAAAGGCAAACCTACGTTTCTAGCATTTGTAGACTTAGAGAAAGCTTTTGACAATGTTGATTGGAATACTCTCTTTCAAATTCTAAAGGTGGCAGGGGTAAAACACAGGGAGCGAAAGGCTATTTACAATTTGTACAGAAACCAGATGGCAGTTATAAGGTTCGAGGGACATGAAAGGGAAGCAGTGGTTGGGAAGGGAGTAAGACAGGGTTGTAGCCTCTCCCCGATGTTATTCAATCTGTATATTGAGCAAGCAGTAAAGGAAACAAAAGAAAAATTCGGAGTAGGTATTAAAATCCATGGAGAAGAAATAAAAACTTTGAGGTTCGCCGATGACATTGTAATTCTGTCAGAGACAGCAAAGGACTTGGATGAGCAGTTGAACGGAATGGACAGTGTCTTGAAGGGAGGATATAAGATGAACATCAACAAAAGCAAAACGAGGATAATGGAATGCAGTCGAATTAAGTCGGGTGATGTTGAGGGTATTAGATTAGGAAATGAGACACTTAAAATAGTAAAGGAGTTTTGCTATTTGGGGAGCAAAATAACTGATGATGGTCGAAGTAGAGAGGATATAAAATGTAGACTGACAATGGCAAGGAAAGCGTTTCTGAAGAAGAGAAATTTGTTAACTTCGAGTATAGATTTAAGTGTCAGGAAGTCATTTCTGAAAGTATTTATATGGAGTGTAGCCATGTATGGAAGTGAAACATGGACGGTAAATAGTTTGGACAAGAAGAGAATAGAAGCTTTCGAAATGTGGTGCTACAGAAGAATGCTGAAGATTAGATGGGTAGATCACATAACTAATGAGGAAGTATTGAATAGGATTGGGGAGAAGAGAAGCTTGTGGCACAACTTGACCAGTAGAAGGGATCGGTTGGTAGGACATGTTCTGAGGCATCAAGGGATCACCAATTTAGTATTGGAGGGCAGTGTGGAGGGTAAGAATCGTAGGGGGAGACCAAGAGATGAATACACTAAGCAGATTCAGAAGGATGTAGGTTGCAGTAGGTACTGGGAGATGAAGAAGCTTTCACAGGATAGAGTAGCATGGAGAGCTGCATCAAACCAGTCTCAGGACTGAAGACCACAACAACAACAACATGTAGATCAGGATCAGTAGAAGCCCTATAACACTTCCTTGGGGGACACCATATATTATTTCTGTTTTACTTGAAATCGAAAAATGTGGAATCAATTTGACAACACCTGTCGGTAGCACTCATTATTTTGTGAGAACAGAGATCTAGTTGTGTTTCACAAGAACGATTTTTCCTGAATCCGTGCTAACTATTAGTCAATAAATTGTTTTCTTCGAGATAATTCATTATGTTCGAACACAGAATATGTTCCAAAACCCTACTCCAAACCGACGTTAGTGATGTGGGTCTGTAATTCATCGGATTACTCCTGTTTCCTTTCTTGGGTATTGGTGTGACTTGTACAACATCCGGTCTTTAGATACAGATCGTTCGATGAACGAGCAGTTGTATATCATTGTTAGTTATGGAGCTATTGTATGAGCATACTCAGAAAGGAACCTAGTTGTTGAGCAGTCCAGACTGGAAACCATGCCTTTATTAAGTGATTTAAGCTGCTTCACTACACCGATGATATCTATTTCTAAGTTACTCATTATCTCTGGAAACTTACCAAAGAGTTTTCGTATACACGCCATTCAGAACTGCACCTGTGCTACGTTCCAAATGTGGAGCAACTATCTATTAAACATGTGGTCATAGTGTTTTGGCTATCAGTGTACTTAGATTTTTATTTTACTTCATATGATATTTATTTGTGTTCCTTGCACAAACTCCACACAGAAAATAAACACTACATCATCTAATACGTATCTATAGTCTATGTTCATGCCAACACATTCATTTACTCTAAAAAACTGCAAAAACGTGGTAGTTACCTGTCAGAATATGTTTTACATCCGCTGTATTTTTTAAATAGCTATTTACAAGAAACTAATGTAATTTCTAGATGTCGATTATAAAATCCAACCCAACTTTAAAAGATTTATTGTTTGTGTTAATATCTAACACACCACAATCGAATAAGATCGTTATATAGGCACTATGATTCTATGAGCCTTACTGCTGCTGTCATATTCACTAGTGCGAAAAATCAGAAATTAATATTAGTTCAATTTGGATAGAACACACACTGACTGACATAAAAAGTGAAGCATCCAGAATCGGAGGAGGAAACGAAATAAAGCTTCATAGGTTGAGAGAGTGTTCAATGCTATTTCTGTGATAAAAGAATCGAGTCAAATTTACGAAGAACTGGGCAGTATGAGCCCACTTATTAGTACAGTTTGTAGGGGGGAAATGACCGACCGAGGACTTTTTTGAGGCCATCTACTTCCAAGTCACGAGGGTTGACCTACTACATTCCTCCGCCCCCCCCCCTCCCCCTCCTAATGGGTGTGTGTAAGTAGAGTTGGTTCTGTGACAGGAGCCACTCTCCCAGTTCGTTCCTTGCCAGTTTTCCTCGGTAGGATGATAGTGACCTGTGGTCGCCGGTAGCCACAGTGGAAGAAGATGCAGAATTAGTTACATACTTAAAAAAAAATAAAAAATAAATAAAAAAACAGATTGCGTCTTGACTCGTGATTGGCGTTGTCTGTCAATGCCCGCAGAGGAATCGCATTGTAAGTGGCTGCTAAACTGGTGGTTTGTCACTTGCAGTGGCCCCGGCTCTGGCTGTATCGCAATGCCAGCAGCGCGTGTATTGAACTTGCACGTGGCGGACGTGCTCTATTCCCTCCTGCTTACCACCCTTCTTCGTCATCCATCCTACCGCGATGATGGTTTCCGTGTAGCCATGAAGTCTGACGGTATTGGCTTGCCGGTTCAGTTTGTAAGTTTGTGGTAAGTTCCTATGGGACCAAACTGCTGAGGTCATCGGTCCCTAGGCTTACACACTACTTAATCTAACTCGCGCGGCTACCCCGCTCGGATTTGCCGGTTCAGGTAGGCACTATTCAGTCCGCTGGAATGTCAGGAACACTGGTGTCCTGAACCTAGTGGTGAGGAAAGACCTCGAGGTGTTCCCATTGCAACAGGGGCAGACTGTCGCGTTGAACTCTGTGACCGGTGATAATGGCGAGGTAGAGTAGCAGCTGTTGCTGTCCGTGGTATTCAGGAAATCTGCAGCAGGCTTGTGCCAGACGTCACTTCACTGCAATCAGGGAGTTGAGTGGGAATATCATGTACACCATCGATCCGTCTGACCAACTGCCTTACGAGCTAAACTGCAGGGGTATTTATGGAGCGAAGTACTTGCTAATGTTTATCCGACGTCATTCGTCATGACCACATAGGGCTGCCTATTGTGAAGGTATCGGCGGTTTTCCTTCTGCCTGCTTGCTTAACAAGTTTGTTATAGCATAGAACTGGTTCGTAAAGCTATTGGTACTATTTGCTGCTTTTAACCTAGCGTTTCTTTTGTCACATAACGAAGGTGACGTGAGCCTGTTTGGCTGCTCAGACCCACAACGTTCTGGTGTAGTCTGCTGCCTGGCTCGCCAGAAACGCCAATGTTGTCTTCTGTCCTGACCCAGTCTCGACATTGCTGTGCTCTTGGACTTTGAAAATTTTACCCGTTTCACTGCCCTGTACAAGGCTGGCATGCAACAGATTTATGACCTTTCTCCCCCTCCCGTTGATGGAGGTTTTATTAGAAACAAAATTATCCTAACCCACTTTTGATAAGTATAAAATGGCAGTAAATTCAGTAATGGACTGTAGTGATTCATTAGCACACACATGCTCCAGTCCTGTGGGGTATAGGACAGACAAATGAGCCAAGATGATTTATTACACCCCTTCCCACGCACCCCACAGTTGTAGCTAGCTTTTATGTGTGAAGGACAGTCTTTTAAGCAATTACACTCTTGCCGCATAACAGTTTAACTCCAGAGGTGCAGCAATAATTTTTTAAACAAAGTGCACTGTATTTAAACCGACCATGCTCTTGCTATTTAGCAGTTATACTGTGGAGGTACCTTATTCATTCTTTTTAAACGAATTACACTCTTGGTATGTAAAAATTACCTTGTGAGGTGCCAAAATACTTTTTTTTCTTGCTACGTAACAATTAAGCTGTGGAGGGGCAGACTCATTTTTATACATATTACACAGATATACTCCTGGTTCTGTGTTTAAAAATAGTGGCCTGCTACACTTAACATATACGATCACCCCATAAATATGTGAGTAGCCCTAGCTCAGAGTCATACTTAATTATTGCTGTAATAGGTAGTACAAACATGCTGCAGGTGGAGGCGAAGCAATACATCCCATATGTGCCAGCCATCATCCACCATGCATCAGATTTGTACAAACAATGCTACGTATCTGCAGTGCAAGAGTAGAAATCTTGGCCACACATCAACCCTGACTTTCCCTTGGGTGGAGCCTGCGATTCCCACCCCTCCCCTCACACCCTGATTCCAGGACTGAGTTTCTTGCTTCTATATCTGAAGGGGACAACTCACCAGCTCTAGACCATAGGCTAATCTAGTACAACACACAGACATGAAGTACTGCAAAATTTTCGTGCCTGAAAAATGCTTCTGAAAATTCATTTTCCTGATTCATCATTAAGGCTGGGGCTCAGATCACATCTGATGCATTTTTCGGTCATACACTGCTGTATGTGGAACGCAGCAAACATGCAGTAACGTTTTGACAGCATGCCAGTGCCTGCAAGGAGTCATGCCTCCAGCTTGGGATGTATGAGGCTGCATCTGCCTCAGATCCTGTATGGAGGAGCAAGCCTCTGGCTGTGTATGCCACCACGCTGTTCCACGAGTCGCCTTGTCTTGTTGTAGCATAATGCATATAACGAGAAAACGTGTTATGTTGAACAGCACCAATATACTGTCATCTTTAATTTTTATCATCAACTTCAACACACCTAATGCACGATACATGTTAAACAATCAGATATTATAGAGCACCATGTCAGTAAACACATGGTAACTGCAGAGTTGACTCTTAAAACAATACCATCACTTTATTTAGCGCAGCACACTCGATAGTGGCTGGCTCAGCATCCACTAAGGTAACAAAAGTCATGGTATACCTCCTAATATTGTGTCGGATCTCCCTTTGCCCAGCGTAATGCAGCATCTTTATGTGGAATGGACTCAAAAAGTCGTTGGAAGTCCCCTACAGAAATATTAAGCCATATTGTATCTATAGAAATCCATAACTGCGAGAGTTTTGCCACTGCAAGATGTGCACAAACTGACCTCTGTATTATGTCCCATACATGTTCCATGGGATTCATGTTGGGCGACCTGGGCGGCAAAATCATTCACTCGAACTGTACAGAATGTCCTTCAAACGAGTCGCGAACAATTGACCCAGTGTCATACATCGTTGTTGGCGAACATGAAGTCCATGACTGGCTGCAAATAGTCTCCATGTAGCCAAACATAACAAGTTACAGGCAATGATGAGTTCAGCTGAACCAGAGGACCAAATATATTCCATGTAAACACAGCCCACACCATTATGGAGCTACGACCAGCTTGCACAGTGCTTTGTTGACTTGGGTTCATGGCTTTGTGGGGTTTGCGATCTCACCATCAGCTCTTACCAACTGAAATTGGAACTCATCTGGCCAAGCCACGGTTTTCCGGTCGTCTAAGGTACAAATATGGTCACGAGCCTACGAGAGGTGCTGCAGGCAGTGGCAAAGCGGGTCATTTTTTGTAGGGTAGGCTGAGAACTACGAATTTCGAAAGAAGAAAAAAAAATCTTAAAACAAAAACTTGTAAAATAGATACACTGCAAAAGTAACTTAATTACAAATTTCTACTAGTATTGAAACTACTACAGAAATTGTTGTAAATAAATACATAAAAACATTAAACAGCTACATATTGATAAAAATATAAGACATAGTAACTCACTGTTACATCTTTTTATGAATTAGTTCCATCCTCCTATCCTATTTCTGGGCGTAAACATCGATAATATGAAGTCCTGCCGCTTGGTTGAAGATTTCACAGTTCCCTTCTCTATAGCCAAAATCGCCAAGTTTGACAGTATGTTAATTGTCATTGTGTTGCGAAGTTAGGTTTTAACTCATTTTAATGTACTCACGCTTCTTTCGCAAGACGCAGTGGTTGCTGGAACTGCAAGAACTAACGACAGTAATTCCATAAATTCAGAGAAGATGTTTATCAATCCACTGCTTACAACGTATTTAACGATTTAACGCGGCCCTGACAGGCCGGTATCTACGATATTTCGGAACCGGGGCAAAAACTCGATAATGCCCCCCCCCCCTCCTCGAGCGTTAGGGGCAGGACATCAAAAATTGAATTTGATATATAAAAAACATAAATGTTCGAGGAAACGTAAGACATTTTATTTGGTCTTAAGTGTGCCAAAGTCCAGTGCCACACCTCGATTAGATGAGATTAGATATGGTTAGATTCAGTTTTCGTTCCATAGACCCAAAAAATGAGATGATTCTCGTGGGTGTGTAACATGTCAGAAAGTATAACATTAAAAAATAAAACATTGGAATATAATACTTACTACCCTCGTCATTCGTTAAGAGATTGACGGAATAGGTGAATACATTACAGTAAACTGGAATCGCTAATATTTACAGAATAAATACGTTGTCAGAATGAAACATTGCTATGCACTTTTAATAAATATATCGTACATAAAATGCCTCGTTTTGACTGTTGTGACCAAGTGCTGTCAGAACTGAAATCTAACAGACATTTTTACTCAAGCTGGTCTAACAGTTCCTGTTAAGGTATTTATCTATGGAGTAGAAGTAGTTGCCTATCAAGAAGTCTTTCAAACTGTGTTTAAACCGTGCTTTATCTGAAACCAATGCTCTTCACACAGCGTTCTTCTACCACAGTCACCGAATTTCGCTATGTAGAATTAAACGCTTAGGGTATTTTGTAATGGAAGCCATCAAACATATATTCAAGACAGTGGAAATTAAAGTGTCCTGTTGTGCCTGTCCTGCCCCCAGTCGGCCCGTTTGACATCATATACCCCTTACAAAAACACAATTAATACTGGGTGGGATTATTTGCAACTGGGAGAATAAGAATTCTTGAGAAAACTTGCACTCTTTATTGCCTATTAGCTAACAGCTTTCTGTTTTGTTGTTGTTGTGATCTTCAGTCCTGAGACTGGTTTGATGCAGCTCTCCAAACTACTTTATCCTGTGCAAGCAACTTCATCTCCTAGGACCTACTGCAACCTAGATCCTTCTGAATCTGCTTAGTGTATTCATCTCTTGGTCTCCCTCTACGAATTTTACCCTCCACACTGCCCACCAGTACTAAATTGGTGATCTCTTGATTTCTCAGAACATGTCCTGCCAACCGATCCCTTCTTCTAGTCACGTTGTGCCACAAACTCCTCTTCTCCCCAATTCTATTCAATACTTCCTCATTAATTATGTGATTCACCCATCTAATCTTCAGCATTCTTCTGTAGCACCACATTTCGAAAGCTTCTATTCTCTTCTTGTCCAAACTATTTATCGTCCATGTTTCACTTCCATACATGGTTACACTCCAACAAAATACTTTCAGAAACGACTTCCTGACACTTAAATCTATACTCGATGTTAACAAATTTCACTTCTTCAGAAACGCTTTCCTTGCGACTGCCAGTCTGCATTTTATACCCTCTCTACTTCGACCATCATCAGTTATTTTGCTCCCCAAATAGCAAAACTCATTTGCTACTTTAAGTGTCTCATTTCCTAATTTAATTCCCTCAGTATCATCTGATTTAGTTCGACTACATTCCATTATCCTCATTTTGCTTTTGTTGATGTTCATCTTATATCCTCCTTTCAAGACACTGTCCATTCCGTTCAGCGTCTCTTCTAGGTCCTTTGCTGTCTCTGACATAATTACAATGTCATCGGTGAACCTCAAAGTTTTTATTTCTTCTCCATGGATTTTCTTGCTCAATATAGAGATTGAATAACATTGTGGAGAGGCTACAACCCTGTCTCACTCCCTTCCCAATCACTGCTTCCCTTTCATGCCCCTCAACTCTTATAACTGCCATCTGGTTTCTGTACAAATTGTAAATAGCCTTTCGCTCCCTGTATTTTACCCGTGCCACCTTCAGAATTTGAAAGAGAGTATTCCAGTCAACATTGTGAAAAGCTATCTCTAAGTCTACAAATGCTAGAAACGTAGGTTTGCCTTTCCTTAATCTTTCTTCTAAGGTAAGTCGTAGGGTCAGTATTGCCTCACATGTTCCAGTATTTCTACGGTATCCAAATTGATCTGCCCCGAGGTCGGCTTCTACCAGTTTTTCCATTCGTCTTTAAAGAATTCTTGTTAGTATTTCGCAGTTGTCACTTACTAAACTGATAGTTCGGTAATTTTCACATCTGTCAACACCTGCTTTCTTTGGGATTGGAATTATTATATTCTTCTTGAAGTCTGAGGGTATTTCGCCTGTTGGTTGGTTGGTTGGTTTTGGGTTTTGATGGGTGGGGGCTAAACATCGAGGTCATCAGTCTCCAGTTCCAAATAGACATAATTGTAAAAGGCCTATACAGTAGAAGCGTAACCTCTGCACCCAGAGGGAGGGAACACCAAGGGGTACACAGCTAAAATGAACACTGCAGTAACACAAAATACGGGGCACGTAAAAGGAGCAGAGCAAATAGTTAACTAGAGTAAAACAGACTACAGTGGCGGATGGATCAGGTAAAAGGTCAACCACTCAACTACAAACGAAGAACCTCCAGCTGGAAAGCGTTGATTGAGGTACCAACACAGCTTGTTACCACAAAAGACACTATTTTGGTATCCACATCACAATGAAAAGTCGCTGGAGTGGGTGCAGCCTGAGAAATCATGCGAGAGCGCCCACATTAGAGCGAGTGATAAAACCCAGCTGCACGGATAAAACGTAAAACTGGGTCAGCTATAGAGGCATCGCCACCTAGAATTAAAGGAAGTGCAGCTGGTAAATTAAAGGAATGCCGCAATGGGGCTAAAAGGGGGCAGTAAATCAGAAGATGGACCACAGTCAGCCCTGCATCACAGTGACACTCGGGCAGGTTCTCACAACGAAGAAGATAGCGGTTGGTCAACCGCGTATGTCCAATTTGGAGACGGCAGAGAACAACTGATTGCCTACGCCTGCCCCTCAAGGACGAGTTCCATGCGGCCTTGGACGACTTGACCATGCGGAGCTTATTTGGCGTGTTCAAGACAGACCATTCAGGGCTCCAGACATCTCGAACCTTGCGATGTAGGGCTGACCGGAGGTCTCTTTCCACGAGACCGAGCTCCAGGGGTGGCGAAGTGGTGGCCTGCTTGGCCAACCGATCGACATGTTTGTTTCCTGGAATGCCGATGTTGCCCACGGTCCACACAAACTCCGCTGAACGACCACGCTCAGCGACAGCAAAAACAGTATCTTGAATACCGCGTACCAAAGGGCGAGTGTTTGCAATCCACTCAGGGAGTCACTGCATATGACATATGACTCCCCAGGGCAGGAGGAAAGGTGAGCGAGGGCACAATAAAGAGCAACCAGCTCCGCAGTGAAAACACTGCTCCCACAAGGCAGTGAATGCTGCTCAACGTAGTCGCCGTGGATGAAAGCAAACCTAGTGCGTCCATCGACCACAGAACCATCGGTGTAGACTACATCTGCATCGTGAAACGAGGCAAGGAGAGCCAGGAATTGTTGACGAAGGCTGGCAGGTGGAACTGAGGACTTGGAGTCGCAGGACAAATCCAAGCAAAGCCGCAAGTGAGGGAGGGACCAAGGAGGGGTAGAAGAAGAGGGCTGGAAGGATGGAGGAAGGGGAAAGGACTCGAGTGACGAGAGAAGGGAACGAACGCGGACCGCGATCAGGAGACCCGACCTAGGCTGCCGTCGTGGGGAGGGGAGTGCAGAAGATGGAAAAAGTAGCCGGCGGTTTGGGTGGTCAGGCGAGGCATGGATGCGGGTGATGTATGATGCAAGCAGCTGTTGTCGGCGGAATCGTAGGGGAGGGATTCCAGCTTTACAAGAAGGTTAGTCACCGGACTAGTGTTGAAGGCACCTGTCGCCAGTTTGACGCTACAATGGAGAAATGGGTCGAGGATCTGCAACGTTGAAGGTGCTGCTGAGTCATACACCACGCTCCTGTAGTCGAGACGGGACTGGACTAAGAGCTGTAGGAGGGTTTGTGCAGCCCCCCAAATGGTGTGGCTGAGGCAGCGAAGGATGTTGAGGTGCCGCCAGCACCGTTGTTTAAGCCCGTGAAGATGAGGTGGCCAAGTGAGTTGAGCATCAAACAGCATGCCAAGGAAGCGATGCGTCTCCTCAATACAAAGGAGTTCATTGGCAAGGTAGAGCTCTGGATGGAGGTGGACCATTCGATGGCGACAGAAATGCATCACTTGGGTCTTAGAGGCTGAGAACTGAAAACCATGGTTGGATGCCCAAAAATGTGCCTTACGGATAACTCCCTGCAGCCGCTGTTCAGCGACACTGATGCTTAGGGAACTGTAATAAAGACAAAAGTCATTGACATATAGAGAGGAACAGACCAATGAGCCCACTACAGCCGCAAGACCATTGATCGCCACCAAAAAGAGGGGAACACTGAGAACTGAGCCCTGAGGGACACCGTTCTCCTGAATATGAGCAGAGCTAAACTGTGTGCCAACTCTAGCCCGAAAGGAGCAATTGGAGAGAAAATTCCGTAGAAAAATCGGAAGTGGTCCCCGTAAGCCCCATTTGTGCAGCATAACAAGGATATGATGGCGCCAGGTGGTATCGTACGCCTTCCAAAGATCAAAGAAAACAGCAACTAGATGTTCTCGCCAAGTTAAAGCTGAACGAATAGCCGACTCTAGCGAGACTAAATTGTCGATCGCTGTGCGGCCCTGACGGAAGCCCCCCGGTTGCTGGGCTAGGAGGCCCCGAGCTTCGAGGATCCACACGAGCTGCTGACTCACCATTCATTCCAGGAGTTTGCACATAACGTTGGTAATGCTGATAGGGCGATAGTTATCAACCACCAGCGGATCTGCACCAGGTTTCAGCACTGGGATGGTAATGCTATCCTGCCAACGAGTTGGGAAAACACCCTCTGTCCAGATGCGGTTAAACAGGGTGAGTAATTCACCCTGACAGTGCGCTGAGAGAAGGCGAAGAAACTGGTTGTGAAGAGAGATATCGGGGCAAGCTGTACGGGTACTTTGGAACTCCCATTCACTAAATGGGGTGTTGTATCTTTCCCAACAGTGAGTGCAAAACGCTCTTTAATGGCGCGGAATTTTGTGCTGTAACCTGCTGTCACGGAACTACGAGCGAAGTACTCTGCCAGATGTTTGGCGATGGCGATTGGGTCAGTACGAAGTGTACCCCGAAGAGAAAGGTAAGGGACAGACGCATAAGGGCGAAAGCCAAAAATGCGCCGAACCCGCGACCACATCTGAGATGGGGAGGTGCGAGAACCTATGGTGGCAACATATCGTCCCCAGCAGTCCTGTTTGCTCCGCCAGATTAACTGCTGAGCCCGGGCCCGCAGCCATTTAAAGGCAACCAGATTCTCTAGGGAAGGATGACGCCGGTGTCGTTGCAGGGGTCGCCGGCGGTCCCGGATAGCTTCTGCAATCTCTGGTGTCCACCAAGGGACTGACTTACGCCTTAGGGTACTTGAAGAGCAGGGGACAGTTACCTCAGCAGCAGAAACAATGGCCATAGTGACCTCATCCACTACCAAATCAATGTCACCAGGAAGCGGAGCAATGGCCATAGTAGCTGAGGTGTAGGCTGCCCAATCAGCTCCATGAAGAGACCATCGTGGCAGCTGGTCAGGGGGTTGGGATTGAAGAAGAGAAACCAGGATAGGAAAGTGGTCGCTACAACATAGGTTGTCGTGGACCCTCCAACTGAGATATGGAAAAAGGCCTGCGCTACTAAGAGAGAGGTCAATGGCCGAGTATGTGCCATGAGTCAAGCTAAAATATGTGGGAGCACCAGTGCAAATGTCCTGCTGTGCCAAGAGAGCCTCAACGTTCCTACCTTGGCCCAAGATCTGGGCCCCACCCCATAAAGGGTGGTGGGCATTAAAGTCCCCCAAAAGGAGGAATGGCGGGGGGAGCTGTGCAAACAAGGCAGCTGGGTCGGCAAGAGGGTCAACCTCATCTGGGGGAAGGTAGAGGGAATGGATGGTAAGCTCCAAACCTGCCCGGATTCTAACAGCCACAGCCTCAAGAGCCGTGTGAAGTGGCACTGGGGCACTAGGAACATAAACACAGACACCGCCAGACACCCTGTCATATTCTACACGGTTCTTACAGTAACCCTGGTAGCCATAGGGGGAGGGGGTCTGCCGAACAGGAAACCAGGTTTCCTGTAGGGCCAGATAAATGGCAGGGAAGCGGCACAAAAGCTGTTCAACTCAGCAAGGTGGTGGAAAAAACCATGGCAATTCCATTGAAGGATAATGGTATCTGACATTCTGTGTAGACATGAAAGAACCTGGGGGGGGGGGGATAGGTCACACCTTAGAAGCGCTCGTCGTCACCGATTGCGAAGTAGCCTGATCAACTTCTATAGGGGCTGCGGGTCGAGCAACATCTAGCTCCTGAGGGGACGCTAGATGCTCCACATCATCTTCAGGTGCAGTGGTGAACTCTTTTTCTGTCTATGTCCTTCTCCTTTTGCTTTTTCTTCTTTCTGGTTGGGTCGCGTTTGTCCTTCGGTTTATCAGGCTGGGTGGGCTTTTCTGACCCAGTCTCATGGACCGAGGACGACCTGGAAGCCCTACAGCCCTCAGGTGGGGGCTTTTTCAGCCATTGACTGACATCTGGAGGGGCAGTAACCATGGAAGGGAGGGCACCAAGCGATCCCTTCTGTGCGAGGGGAGCCAGAGGAGGCGGGCACTTCTCCGGTGCAGAGGTGGGGACTTCAAGTCCCCAAAGAAGGAGGGGTTGTTACTCCCGATGTTGATAACAGGGGAGCAACGAAAGAGGGTGTTCCCCCAACTACCTGGGGGGCAGGAATAGACGGCTGGGCTGGAGGGCCCACAAAAAGTGGCTGAGCTTTGAAGCTTGTCGCCAGGGACGGCGACATCGAAGCTTCTGCAGCAAACGTCAATGAAATGCGCACAGGGTGAAGTCAATTGTACTTGCGTTTAGCCTCTGTGTACGTGAACCTGTCCAAGGTCTTATACTCCATAACCTTCTATTCTTTTTGATAAACCGTCCAGTCTGACGAGCAAGGTGAATGTTTCTGTTCACAGTTGACGCAAACGGGGGGCGGAAAACATGGGAAGTTGGGGTGGGAGGCACGTCCACAATCTAGACAGGTAGGGTTGGTGTCACATCTCGATGACATATGCCCAAACCTCCAGCACTTAAAGCAGCACATGGGAGGACGGATGTAAGGCTTAACATCACATCAATATATCATCACCCTCGAAAGACAAGATGAAGGCGCTGGTGGTGACCCTACTATCTTTAGGTCCCCTGAAGACACATCATACAAAGTGGACACCACGGCGTTCCAGATTTGCACGAAGCTCATCGTCTGGCTGCAACAACAGGTCACGATGAAAAATAAGTCCCTGAACCATATTGAGTCTCTTATGAGGCGTAATGGAGACTGCAACATCACCGAGCTTGTCACAAGCAAGCAATGCCCATGACTGTGCTGGGAATGCTGTCTGTATGAGAACTGCTTCAGATCTCATTTTAGACAGGCCCTCAACTTCACCAAACTTGACCTCTAAATTGTCCACAAAAAAACTGAGGCTTTGTGGTCAGAAATGACTCCCCATCTGTTTGGCTGCAAACCAGAAATCGAGGAGAATACGTCTCACCAGGTAATTTAGACCGCCGTTCCTCCCCTGGTGTGGACAGGGAAGGGAACGATTGGGGATCATACTGTAAAGCATTGAACTTTCCTTTCTTAGAGACTCGTGCTTGCGCACTATTCGTATTTCGTTTCATGGTGGTCCCACCAGAAGCTATGGGAAGGAATGTCCACCCAGACAGAGCCCTGCTTGTCTGGGTAAACCTAATACAACCAGGGGGCGGCAGGTTCCCCAGAGGTCGCCCGCTAGGAACTGTTCTGCCTCAACAGCCATGCGTCACCTCGGCGCGCAGCACACCTTGAGATTGAGTTTTTTTTTATAGAGGTTTATACCATCCTCGCGACCCAGGCAGTTGAGCCAAGATCCCTGGGCTCTGTACCATACAACCTCCCACTGTCGTGCCTTACGGTGGTTGTTGAGGCACACTCAGAGCTTACGGTATTGAGGACTGGTGGCGCTTCCCAGTCCCCAGCTCAGGGACCCCGGGGTCGCCAAGCCCATACCCAGCAACTAAATGCTGAGCCCCCTGAGGGGTATTTCGCCTGTCTCATACATCTTGCTCACCAGATGGTAGAGTTTTGTCAGGACTGGCTCTCTCAAGTCTATCAGTAGTTGTAATGGAATGTTGTCTACTCCTGGGGCCTTGTTTCGACTTAGATCTTTCAGTGCTATGTCAAACTCTTCACGCAGTGTCATATCTCCCATTTCATCTTCATCTACATCCTCTTCCATTTCCATAATATTGTCCTCAAGAACATCGCCCTTGTATAGACCCTCTATATACCCCTTCCACCCTTCTGCTTTCCCTTCTTTGCTTAGAACTGGATTTCCATCTGAGCTATTGATATTCATACAAGTGGTTCTCTTTTCTCCAAAGGTTTCTCTAATTTTCCTGTAGGCTGTATCTATCTTAGCCCTACTGATATATGCCTCTACATCCTTACATTTGTCCTCTAGCCATTCCTGCTTAGCCATTTTGCACTTGCTGTCGATCTCATTTTTGAGACGTTTGTATTCCTTTTTGCCTGTTTCATTTATTGTATTTTTATATTTCCTCCTTTCATCAATTAAATTCAATATTTATTCTGTTACCCAAGGATTTCTACTAGCCCTCGTCTTTTTACCTGCTCGATCCTCTGCTGCCTTCACTATTTCATCTCTCAAAGCTACCAGTTCTTCATCTACTGTATTTCTTTCGTCCATTCTTGTCAGTCGGTCCCTAATGCTTTCCCTGAAACTCTCTACAATCTCTGGTTTAGTCAGTTTATCCAGGTCTCATTTCCTTACATTCACACCTTTTTGCAGTCTCTTCAGTTTTAATCTACAGTTCATAACCAATAGATTGTGGTCAGAATCCACATCTGCCCCTGGAAATGTCTTACAATTTGCAACCTGGTTCCTAAATCTCTGTCTTACCATTATATAATCTACCTGAAATCTTCCAGTATCTCCAGGCCTCTTCCATGTATACAACCTTATTTCATGATTCTTGAACCAAGTGTTAGCTATGATTAAGTTATGCTTTGTGCAAAATTCTACCAGGCAGCTTCCTCTTTCATTCCTTACCCCCTTTCCATATTCACGTACTATGTTTCCTTCTCTTCCTTTTCCTACTATCGAATTCCAGTCACCCATGACTATTAAATTTTCGTCTCCCTTCACTTTTTGAATAATTTCTTTTATCTCATCATACATTTCATCAATCTCTTCATCATCTGCAGAGCTATTTGGTATATAGACTTGTACTACTGTGGTAGGCGTAGGTTTCGTGTCTATCTTGGCCACAATAATGCGTTCACGACGCTGTTTATAGTAGCTTACCCGTGCTCCTATTTTTTTATTCATTATTAAACCTACTCCTGCATTACCCCTATTTTATTTTGTATTTATAACCCTGCAGTCACCTGACCAGAAGTCTTGTTCCTCCTGCCACCGAATTTCACTTATTCTCACTATATCTAACTTTAACCTATCCGTTTCCCTTTTTAAATTTTCTAACCTATCTGCCTGATTAAGGGATCTGACATTCCACGTTCTGATCCGTAGAAAGCCAGAT
This sequence comes from Schistocerca serialis cubense, assembly GCF_023864345.2. NCBI lineage: Eukaryota > Metazoa > Arthropoda > Insecta > Orthoptera > Acrididae > Schistocerca > Schistocerca serialis. The sequence goes on along the minus strand of NC_064638.1, from coordinate 872,034,981 downwards.
CTCCTGATAACGTCTTCCTGAGTAGTCCCCGCCCGGAGATCCGAATGGGGGACTATTTTACCTCCGCAATATTTTACCCAAGAGGACGCCATCATCATTTAACCATACAGTGAAGCTGCATACCCTCGGGAAAAATTACGGCTGTAGTTTCCTCTTACTTTCAGCCGTTCGCAGTACCAGCACACCAAGACCGTTTTGGTTAGTGTTACAATACCAGATCAGTCACTCATCAAGACTGTTGCCCCTACAAGTACAGAAAATGCTGCTGCCCCTCTTCAGGAACCACACGTTTGTCTGGCCTCTCAACAGATACAGATACAGGTTGCAACTACGGTACGGTTATCTGTATCGCTGAGGCACGTAAGCCTCCCCACCAACGGCAAGGTCCATGGTAAAATTAGGCATGGGAAACATAAAACCAGTGAAGACGAGAGACAAGCAAGGCACTACATTTCTTCTCTCTAATCTTACTTCAGCTGTACACAGCATGCTTCCCTTTCTGCGAAAGAATCTATTACCTCATCAAAGATTGTCAAACGTTTTGCTACATGAAAAATCAAAATCTCGTTGTTTAATACTGAAAAAACTGTTAATACGAATAGTACCCAAGACTAGTGTGGTTTCTCGATTTGATTACGTCTATTTTGTCACTGTCTGCTATATAAAACGAAATAAGCGTTTCTAATATTGCAGGAGCTATAATTGCAGCAACTGTAACACACGCCAAATAAGCGAGACTGTTTTGGCACAAAGTGTCACTCTTATCTACCTCATTTACATCAATAACACAACAGAATATCATTCACTAAATGCCATTATCAAATGCCTATTAGTCCTACGACAAGCAAAAAAATTTTATGTTAGGAAATAGCTTCACATTTCATTCATACGCTCTAGTTTTTCAGGCATGAGATCGAAAAGTAGTAGTACGAAATTTTTATATAACTTTGGAATCTTCATATTCTTCCATATAATTTATGTGATGTCACCGTTTCTTATCTTTCCTCATTCTAACAAACAATCTTGTCATCACTTATTATGTAACTATTCCTGCCATTGTCAAAACTTATTCTCCAGTTAACTTCACTAACCCTGCCAGAATCACCAGTTAGGTTATCCCGCGTTTATTCTCCAGTTAGACATTATTACGTGTTCGTACAACGCATTTTCCACGTTGTACGAAGCGGCTGCTAGCTAGAGGCTGTACAACTGGCCCTTAGTAGTGTAGCGATATGGCAAAAATTTTCTGTCCAAATTTCATTTTTTTAGATACACCGAGAAGATTAATGTGTAATATTTCTTACCTGTTATTTCTGTTAGTCGTTTATTTCCTCTCTGGTAGTCTGAATCTATGGATTTCGATAATAATTACAACAACGTTGACCATTTGCACACCTAGTCATCCACATAAACAAAGAGCGATTGGGTTTATTCGGCTCAGCTCTTATAGCTCGATCCCCATTTCTAGATGCGATGGAGATTCCCCTGGCAGACACATCACGTACACTATGTACACATTCAAAAATCAACTTATGATTCGTTGAGAAACCGACTTAGAATGTATTCAAAAACCAACAGGGATGCGTTTCAAAACCATATGAATAATCGATAGACCAACGGGCGCGGGATGCATGGCGCTTTGTGAAACAAGGGTTTTCTTTTCAAAAATATGATTTGGCGCCGCCTGTAATTGCCGCCCGGGCAGAGACCCCAGTTCTCCTCCCCCCCCCCCCCCCCCCTTCCCAAGATCCGGGCCGGGGTTCTGAGGCTGTAGACGTTTATCCTCACTGCTGTAAATAAACGTAAGTTCTCCTTTCCGTTGTTTCACTGTCAAAGAAAGGATATATTTGAAATAGTTTTTCAACTTCAATATCGGAAGATTGTTTGGTCTACTATAACCTGAGAACGGTTTCTCGTTTACAAGTTCTGTAAAACCTGTTTCACGGAAGTCCTGGAATCTAGTTTCCATGTTTACTACTATTGTGCCAATCGTTTCAAATGCTAGCCTTCTCAATTTCTGAATACTTGCTTCTGTTTCGTTAAAATTAATTTCAGATACTTCTGCTAAATTTATAAGGCTCTTAGCTTCCACTACGCAGCTCCGAATAATTTCGTCACATCTTAGTCTTTCAACAGCCTTGATGCAGTTTTCAATTTCGAGCTTACAACGTCTTATGTCCACAGTTTTACTTTGCAAGAAGTCAAACAAGACACTTGCTGGAAAATCGAACTGTACAGCTGCAGTAGGCGCAGTGGTCGAGCGGTTCTAGGCGCTTCAGTCCGGAACCACGCGGCTGCTACGGTCGCTGGTTCGAATCGTGCCTCGGGCATGGATGTGTGTGATGTTCTTAGGTTAGTTAGGCTTAAGTAGTTCTAAGTCTAGGGGACTGATGACCTCAGATGTTAAGTCCCATAGTGCTTAGAGTCATTTGAACCATTTTAAGCTATTAATTCATTCTGTTTGTCAGAGTAAGTGCCTTTAAATACTCCATCGGATGCTAATAATTGCAAAAGCTCTAAATAATTTCCTTCATTTGCTGACACCCCAGATTCGTCATGACTTCAAAGAGACTCTTGCCGTGCTAAAAAGCAGATTGTCGTAATAAGTCTCCTCATAATACTTTTGTTTCGATCAACCTTCTCATTATGTTTCAAAGCCTCCAGTCGTATTGCTTCCGAAAGACCAAGGTCAGTTCTTACTGTACCTAGCTGATTGTATTTAACAGCTGCTGTGATATGTGAAATGGAACATTCATGCTTTTTAGCTTTCCAAAGGAAATTTTGAAGACTTTCTTCGCCCACTCCCCACTTACGCCATTCAAAACGGTCATTATCCATTTCAAATAGTACACAGAATAACCAAAAGAGTTTGTTCCTTACAAAGCTCCCACTTAACCACGGTTTTGAATTGTACAGTTGTGTTTGGAAACGTCTTACAAATTTTCAATAAGATCTTTTAAAAGACAGACTTGGCATCGACTTTCGTTATTTCAGCAGGAGTTTATCTTCCAAAGAAAGACAAGAGAAGAATACAGGGCTTTCTATCAAAAGATTCAGTGGATGTTGTGATGAAATAACAGCACCCAAGGCAGTTTGCGGTAGTCAGCAAAACAGTGCGTCACAAGATAATGATTTCAATATTAGACAACTTAAGCTGCGGTCACAGTGGCTCCGATATCGGTGGATTCCGCCAATGAGCGACATCGGCCGGAGACGGTACGCCACTAGGTACGCGACTGTGCGGTCACATTATAGCCGATCTCATTTCCCGAACGTACAGACTTCGGACGACAATCGGTGAACTTCCAATCATTTTGTTTTCTTCGGTCAAATTACCGACATTCTCGCATGTGAAACATGGAGCGTGAGAAAATTATTAGTCCAAGAAAGAGTGAGTTTGTGGCATTTGGAGGATGAAACTATCATAATAGGGCTATAGTTCGGAATTTACGGACTGAAATCGCAGGTTTATTCGAAAGCTCAAATAGGGAAAAGCTTTAATGGAAATTTTAGGTATAGATTATAACCTCAAAAAATAATTTGTTCAAGTGAAAAGGGTGACGTATCTTATATGCTTATAGCTACTCTACTGGATCTTTTTTGTGGTAGTTTGTCATTTGAATCATTGCTTACTGGCATTTTATGCCAGTAGGGCAGTGATTCTGTTAACATGAAGTGGTTTGCAAATGTGATGTATGGTATGTGTTTCCACTTTTAAGTGCTACACTTCATGCTTGTCTGCCACTTGTGTGCTAAATGACAGTCACTGAAGGATTGACGTGCATCTACACAACTATAAATAAAGACAGCGAAACAAGAATATCCATAACATGCTTTTCAAGGTCACCACGAGTTATCTCCAGTATGTAATACAATGTTTTTCCCATCATCTCAAATATTCATAAAACTTGTCTGGTTATTCCGATAACTGAAGACTGAGTGTATAGCACTAGCCACGTTCTCTGCGAGCCAGGAAAACTCGTTCACATGCATTCGGCGTCTCTTTAATAGCAGAAGCGGCCGCTATGCAGCACCCGTATCCTAGCACAGAAGCGTTGTGGTATCCACCCCGCCCTAAGAGGTTAAAAATCTAACCTACTTCATACGTAGAATTGATTCTAACCTAACCTAACCTCCTTGACCCTGCTAAAAAGCTGACGAAGGAGATCGGACGCACTACGACCACGGTGTCGGCCGATGTCATCGGGCGACCTCTAGCGATGGTGTCTCACGACCGTTGTCGGTGGCACTGTGAACGCAGCCTTACAGTTTTCCTCTCTACAACACAATGACAAGACAAACTGTCGATAGCACCTCACACGTGACAGGGCACACCGAAATATAGCTCACAATCAGTTAATTATTGCCACTACTTACTACATTTTTACTACAGAATTCATATTTCTGGTTTCACCATAAGCACATCAAGTACTGTTGATGTGATAACTTAAAGACACCAACATTTGAAAGAAGTAAGGCTACTAAATTTTAATCTGAGAAACAATGAAAATACAGAGGCTATTTCCTAACATCTTATAACAACGTCCAATAATGCATTCACATTTATTTTCTATGAATTATGAATGCGTTCTTATTCTTTAGGTTTTAAGTAAACATTTAAATTAAGAGTTAATGGTTTCTCATTCTGCCCGGCTTGCTGCTAGCTTGCTAGACGATGTGAAGTGGCGCTATTTGTTAGAAAACTGCTGAATGACTTATTCCAAGGCGTGTATCCGCCTGCTGGCCAGAAGTAGGAACAAATCAAACGCCAGCTCTTAAAAACCGTATCCACCCTGTAATAACCTCAGTTCGCCACGTGAAAGAAACGGGCTGGCTGCGTATGCTCTTAAGAAGCACGGAATGCCGAGCTGCTATTGGTTGCTAAGCTAGAGGAATGATGCATTATAATACTCGCGGGTGCATATACGAAGTTCAAACGAAAATACTTGAAAACATTTACGAGGGTACGTGATCAGATACGATTAAATTCAGTTTGGACGAATTATTTTGTAATTTTTTGGGTAGGCTCTGCCTTAGAGCCTTAATGGACGTATGGCCCCTGGCTGCAGGCGATGTCAAGCTGTTAGCAAAGGCAGTCGCGTCGGTTGTCTACAGCCAGAGCCCATTAACGCCAAATTTTGCCGCACTGTCCTAATGGATACGTTCATCGTACGTCCCACATTGGTTTCTGCGGTTATTTCACGCACTGTTGCTTGTCTGTTAGCACCGAGAACTCGTTCGTTAAGTGAAGGCCGTCAGCCACCGCTTTGTCCGTGGTGAGAGGTAATACCTGAGATTTGGTATTCTCGGTAAACTCTTGGCAATGTGGATCTCGGAATAATGAATTCCATAACGATTTCCGGAATGAAATGTCCCTAGCGTCTAGCTCCCATTAGCATTCCGCTTTCAAAATTCATTCGTCCATTCGTACGGCCATAACTATGTCGAGGCCGCGCGCTATTAGCCGAGCGGTCTAGGCGCTGCAGTCATAGACTGTGCGGCTGGTCCCGGCGGAGGTTCGAGTCCTCCCTCGGGCATGGGTGTGTGTGATTGTCCTTAGGATAATTTAGGTTAAGTAGTGTGTAAGCTTAGGGATTGATAACCTTAGCAGTTAAGTCCCATAGGATTTCACACACATTTTAAAAAAAATTAAAAAAAACTGTGTCGAAAGCCTTTTCACATGAATCACACTGAGACAACTAACAGCACCGCCAATATACTGCCCTTTTGCATATTGTGTACGCAATACTACTGCCATCCATATAGGTGCATATCGCTAGCCCAAGCTTTTGGCACATCAGTGTATATGACAACCCATAATTAACACATTATTTAAACATAGTGCGGTATATAGCTTAGATATTACAGCCCCGGAAACTAATCTGCCCCCTACAGCTAAGTACTTGTAGCAAATATGATCAGATGCGTAACACAGATTTCATTGGTTCAAATGGCTCTGACCACTATGGGACTTAACTTCTAAGGTCATCAGCCCCTAGAACTTAGAACTACTTAAACCTAACTAACCTAAAGACATCACAAACATCCATGCCCGAGGCAGGATTCGAGCCTGCGACCGTAGCGATCGCGCGGCTGCAGACTGTAGCGCCTAGAACCGCTCGGCCACCCGGGCCGGCACAGATTTCATTCTCTCCATTATGAGTATGTCCCCTTGGGAATTGTGTAGTAATTTCTCTGATTTAAGTTAGTAATTATACACCAGTTAGCATATAAATAACATCTGTACATAGGCTGATCGCGCGTAATATCATGGTTATGTTCTACAACACTGTCTAGGTCACATGGAAAAGCGAACCTGAGACTGCGTTTTATTGCCATAATGCTCAGCACAGTGGTTCCCAACCTTTCTGAGACCATTACCCATAGTGTAATCAGTTATTAACTAGTAGCCCCTCCCGTAATCATTAACATTAGAGCTAAACTAAACTTTAGAATGAAAATGAATTTTCTTTGAACATTTTCATTTTTAAAATGACGAAAGATAAATGGTACTTAGCTTGTTATATTAAACCACAAACTAGAAAATAAATGAAACAATTGATACTGCTTGTTTCTAGCAACATTTTTTATGGGTTGATGAACAAATTATCAGTGCTACCTACAACTCCTTTCTCGGAAAGAAAGTCAACGATCCACATTGGGGATAAGTACTTGTTGCAGAACATTCTTCCTCTACACCACTTCTCTCCCTAGACTCTTACTACACCCACAACCTGCACCCCATTTAAAATCAATCAAATTAAAATGTGTTCAATCTACATAGGCCTATAGCTTGTAAACCATTTGATTGCTGGACTCTTTACTTCTGAACTGAGAGGAATTGGATGACTTCAGGCTGCCAATGCTTTGGGTCTGAACACAGCCACTAATAATGATGATAATAATACTGTGTAGGCCCTACTCCAGTATAATAGCCATTATATAGTTAATGTTGTGATGTGCTGTCAATTAGTTGATTTACCAACAAGCACACAACCCCACTCCCTTTCTTTCAAAATTCGAATTTCCATGTATAAAACTTCCGTTCCACACATGTCTAGTTTTACTGCATGAATAGCGAAAATATTGTAAACAAAAAATTTTTTTCTTTCATAATTTTGGGGGATGAGTCAACGAGAAAAGGTTTCCTAAGAATTGAAATTATGTGTCAAGTTTATTGGAAGTCACTAAGTGTTGTCATTCTCACATACTCAAAGAATATAATCTGGGTAATTTGCGAGGTGTGAGTTACACTGCCTCAAGGTACATAAACAGTTTCTAACTTTAATATTTGCCTCACGGTGTTAATGTTGTAACATAAGATTAGTGATTTAGATTGTTGGGTAGTGAAGAATGAAGCAGTTTCTGGTCTATTGTAGGAGTTACCTACAGCTCGAAGAACGCATTTTCGTGAGATATTTAAGCATTTGTGATGCATATGTCTCAATTTCACTGTCATAGATGCAAGGTAGAAAGAACAAAGTATCTGTGTAGTGCGTTGGCTACCGGAGGAGGATGTTGTTCATAATTCGTCTTACAAGCTGTAACCTCCACCACACTGCGTATCTAGTTAATGCGAGTATCTGAAGTCTTAATGTGATTATTGATAACTTAAATACTGATAATATTAATGATCTTTTAAAAAAACTTAGTTTCACAAGCAAAACACACGTGAACCTCTTTTTTATCCCTTAGAAAATAACAATTTACCCCTCAGGGGTAATAACCCCCAGATTTGGAGGAACCACTGATTTAGAAGATGCGGCAGATCTGCTACACTAGGCTTGTCAGTCCTCTTCTAAAGTATTTCTGTGCGGTATCGGTCCTTGCCAGGGAGGATTGACAATTCCTTACCTAATCTGCACTTTGGCTTCCTCTGAGTGAAAATATTTTGTCAACTTGCTCCTACAAAGGGAGAAATGACCATTGTAGTAGAATATAATGGCACAAAATCGTCAGATGTAATCGTAATATCGAGTCAAAGGATTGTTATTGTGTGTTAACCACGGCCGATTTAAGGCACAAGACGCCACTTGCGGTGCCTAGCTGAAAGGGACTCCAGAGGCGCCACAGCTGTAAGATTTGTATACAGAACGTATCACAATCAATAGCGGCTGTTAGAGGCTCCCATGTGCAAGATTTATAGACAGTCCGTTTCACAATTAGTAGCAAAAACTGGCACGTGTGAAAGTGTACCAGGGAAAAGAAGGGAGGAGGATGGCACCAAATGATAAGTCGCTTTCGTGGAAGTACTGTATGTTCCCGAATCGGCCCTGGTTGTTACTTTTTACAACAGATGACATGGGGAAAGCTCCATAAAACGTTTCCCGGATGTTGCTGTCGTCTATACGAAGACTGTGTTGAAATACAGGAAGACCTGCAGAGAAACAATAATGACTGCAAGGACTTGCAGTTGACCCCGAATGTTAGTAAATGTAATGTACTGCGTATAAAAATTTGGGAAGAGATCCGTTACTGTTAGATTATGCTAGTGGAAACAGTATCAACCGCACAATACCTTATTAGCTCTGTGTGGTTACTTTGAATGACTTGCATGATTTGCTATGACAGGCTCTCCACCTATCAACTGTGACACCCATTTTACTTTCGCGTAATGTTTTAGGTCTACAACTTTGCTTCCGCCGTTTTACAATAGACGGCATTAGCGGCAACTGGGGTTCAGGTCGTTTGTCATAGGTGTAATACAATAAGCTTAGGCATCTGTAAACATAATGCCATAAAAATATTAGTCTATTTGTGATTGCATCATAAGGTTATTCTCGATTAAGTACGTCAACTTACGTACCCATTTCTCACCTTTTGCGGGGAGTTTTAATTTTATGCCTTAACATGAAGAAATCTGCGGCTGTGGCTCTTAAAATGCTGGGTAAGAGCAATGGTGAGGGAACTATTAGTGTAAGAACGTACAGAGAATGTTTTCAACTCCTTAAGAACGGTGATTCGGACGTCGAAAACCGGCATGGCGGTGGAAGACACAACATTTTCTTAGCTACTGAAAGAGACGGAGGCAGTCACAGGACAGCATTATCAAAAGCAATTGATCCGTTCGAGCCCAGCACTGAAAAACAAACGGCGACAATACAGCGATGGCTGTGTAAAGATAATTTTGCAGCAGGTCAGTGCTCGACCCATGTCGGCAAATCCCGTCAAAATATACGTGGAGACGTTGAAATGAGAAGTCCTATCCCTCCCGCCGTATTCTCCATACGTTGCTCTCTCTGACTACCACCTTTTTCGATCAGTGGCATACAGTCTGGCTGACCAGCACTTCTGATCATATTGAAACGTCCCCTTTGAACAATTATACAGACTGTGCTTAAACTGACACACAATATTTTGTTAGCGCAACGCAATCTGACTTTCAATAATCCCTACAAAAGAATGGGCCCTGACTAACACTAAACTATACCTTTCACAAATCACTTACCTCACAAAAATCTTCGCTACTCAAGCTACTGCAATACAGCGAGCGCCACTACTGCCAGTTAAATAAAAGATTCAAACTACTGAAGGCACTAACTACTGATAGGGATAGTTAGCAAATGAAAGATTTTGATAGAGAACAACCAATGTATTTACCTCAATAGTCATAATATGTATAGCAGTTCATGACAAATTACAAAACTCCGCCATCTCTCTCCCCACATCCACCACTGCTGGCGGCTCACCTCCAACTGCGCAACACTACGCGCTGTTCACATCCAGCTGCCGCTGCCCAACACTACAATGGCAGACAACAATGCAAACTAGACACAGACTGCGCACAGCACAGCCAGTGATTTTCATACAGAGGTGGTGTTACCAATAAAAAAACCTAAACAGCCTACTTACATAGCCCCCTTGCTCCCCACAAAAAAATTTTACAAATTGGTTTGGGCAGTGGCCAATACAGATTTGAAAAAATTTTTCATAGTTACAATAACGAAGAAATCAAATGCACACACTTATTGATACAATGTTGGTCAAAAGCTAAAATTTTGTCACAGTCCATAAAAACGGTCCTGATCATTGATCATAATAGTAGTTACAGTTTTTTTTCGCAAAGTCTCATTAGTAAAAGAAATTGCACACAGAAGTAGTGGATTTCCATGCAGTCTTGAAGAAGTAGTGTTGTCCTTCCAACGGAAAGACAGCGCTGACTCTCGACATGCACACGGGTAATGGGCTACAACAGAGCAAACCCACAGCAGAGTCATTCGACGTTTTGAAGAATATTGGTAGGTAGGTCATCACAGAGCAGACCCACTGTAGTCCTGGTAGAGATTACGGTATTGGTGGGCCACCAGAGGTGCAGACCCACTGCAGTCCTTGTAGAAATAATGGTATTGGTGGGCCATCAAAGATGCAGACCTACTGTAGTCCTTGTAGAGACGGCCAGCAGCCATCTGCTGCGACTGTGCAGGTGCACAATCACCATCAAAGAGTCTTGCGGAGAATATAGCAAGTCCATTAAACCACCACTTGTCCACTCACAAAAAATTTGTTTGACATGTCCTTAGAACCAGCAATGCTGAATTATTAACACTCATGCAAACACTATCAGTCCCTACTTCTCACATATTGTCCATATACTATGACCAACGGAAATGTGTGCAGTGAAATGAACGCTTACAAGTTACTTAGTTTGATAAACTGGTGTCAATTACAATTTTATAACATGAGAATACAATAACAAAGGTACAGAATACATCATTAAAGAACATAACAATACAGATAACATTTGTAGTAAAACAGGCTTTACAAAAGAATAGAAATAGACATATACATCAATGTTACAGGAATTATGAGATAAGTAGATACATAAAATATCAGAATAACTTTTGGAACATCAACTTTACACAAGAGCATTAAAACAAAACAGAATAAATAATGTCTAAGCATATTTACAAGGTAAATAACATATTACTAATGCAAATTATATTTGAGGATAACAGTATTCCTCATAATAGTGAATGTAGCTTAGTATTAGAAAAATTCTACAATATAAGTCTTATCAGATAAACATATAAATACAGGAAAAACATAAATACCCAAGGGTACACAAATATATAGCGGAATAATACAAGGAAAGGACAGGGTTTGTTTTACTGCAGTATTTTGCAAACAAAACTTTCTTTACTTCTCGGAGATCTCCCTTCGTTCTTCATTATTTCCAAAAGTCCTATCTATACCTGCTTTCTGTACTTTTCTCGTATAGCCTCTCAGTGCATTTCTTCAAATTCATCGCAACTCATTCTCTTATAGGCTACCCCCTCTTAAGCTAACTTAAATCTACTGAGCTCAGATGCTAAACTAAGGGACGAGGCAATGCAGCAGCACAAAACAATTAACACAAACATCAATGACAAAAAATTTAAATAGGCAAAGCAAATGCAATATTACAACTAATGTAAGGCACTGTGCAGCAAACAAGAAAAATAAATGCGTAGTAAACTGGCTTAACAGCGTAATACAAAGTCAAATTCATTAACATTATGCCTGGCAAACAGCAGCAGCAAATAAAAAAAACATATATCTAAGCGTGACATAGCTCAAGCAGAAAAAATAGTTCACTAAAGACAACAATGCAGACAAGGGAAATGTATATTCACATCTTAATGTCTATGTAATTAAAGTGGTGCACCACAACAACTTATTGTAAAAGAAATATTACCATGTACTTGAAAAGAAAATTATGTGTCCAGTTACTGTTACTAGTCCCTTCTTATTGTTCTTTCCTTTCCAAGTGCTCCTTTTTTTAAAGAATGTGGATTACAAAATTATCATTTAATAGATCTGTTGACAGAAAGTGTTCACATTAGCAAATGCATCTAAGTTTATTTTATAAAACTAATGCTGTAACACAGCTGGAAAACAGGTATCAAATGAAATAAGCAATTACGCAAACCAAAGCATAAAAATATCATTCAATAGTCATGTGACATTTCATAAGTTAGTAGAAATTCTCTCAACTCTCGTAGAAAGACGCTTGTCGTAATCAGGTGTGCAGATGTAAAAATATTTCTCGTCATTTCATTAGGCATTTCAGTAAATATCATAAATTACGAGCTCCACAGTATGCTTTCAACAAGGAAATGTCAATAGCGAGGACAATGGCCTCCCCTTTCTTTTATTCTACCTGTGCTTCTGATGAGGCACGCACTAATGACTTGTTCTCCCGGCGTCTGACACAGCTGCGTGCCCACGACGCATTACGTGCAGGTGGTCACTTAACTTTCTTACGGAAATATTTACGACAGCAGTTTCCGCTACTGTGACAGTCTCATATACAAAATTTCACGGGTCGAGAATTTGCGTTGCAAATGTGTAGAAACAAAACCCTATAAATATAAGTGTTCAAATAAAATATTCGTCAGCATTGTGATACAGTCACACATTTACAAACATTTCATAACTCGTATGGAGTGTAGCCATGTATGGAAGTGAAACATGGACGATAAATAGTTTGGACAAGAAGAGAATAGAAGCTTTCGAAATGTGGTGCTACAGAAGAATGCTGAATATTAGATGGGTAGATCACGTAACTAATGAGGAAGTATTGAATAGGATTGGGGAGAAGAGAAGTTTGTGGCACAGCTTGACCAGAAGAAGGGATCGGTTGGTAGGACATGTTCTGAGGCATCAAGGGATCACCAATTTAGTATTGGAGGGCAGCGTGGAAGGTAAAAATCGTAGAGGGAGACCAAGAGATGAATACACTAAGCAGATTCAGAAGGATGTAGGTTGCAGTAGGTACTGGGAGATGAAAAAGCTTGCACAGGATAGAGTAACATGGAGAGCTGCATCAAACCAGTCTCAGGACTGAAGACCACAACAACAACAACAAGTGTGAAGTTATCCAACTGTGTAATTGCATAAACATCTGTCACTGATGTAATAAAAAAAGTTTATCTCTCAGTTACATGATCAGATAGCTGTGTAATTTGTGTGTTAGAGAAATATGGTACCGATGTGTAAAGTTGTATAAGCAAATACCATATTAGCTAGGGTTCCTTGTGGTTGCCACACACATGGTACACAAAGTAAGCGTGTACCCCCCTGAGGATTAATGTAATTATACCCTCAGGTGTTACAGATTACAGCAATGGAATGAAATGTATCACGGAAAACTTTCTTTGTAATTCAAAAATCTTTAAAAATAAATGTTTTAAGTACAAAATTAATCACTCAAATACGTGTACTGTAGCGCTAAATGTGCGTCTTGTTGCAACATAATCTGTGTGGAAGTGTCGTAGTTATCGTCCTCCGAAAGCTAAGTTCTGCAGAAGTCAATGTACTTACCTCATAATACACAAAAGTGAAATGCTTTGCGTATAAATGTCTTAGTTATTACGCTTATTGCCATGATGAGGAAAGTACTGTGCTGTAACGTATTGTTGTGCTACGGAAAAGGCAGTCTCATTGTAGCTATACCACAAAAGTTACTACTAAAACCTGTTTTACTTTCCAGAAGAATTCAGAAAAACTGTGCAGATATAAAACAGATACACCGCAAAAGCAACATTGTAAATTGTCACTCATTAGTAGCGTCGTGATAAAACCATGTAGTTGTCACATAAACTAACCACTGTGTCATCTGGTATCTCACTGAAAGTACTTTAAATCCAGAATGTATTTTCAAGTAAACCAAAATGTTGCATTAAAATCTCTTTAGCAGTACCAGTATATGTTCTAAGTATGTAAGCCTTATAGTCGTTACGTAATCGTGCAACTAACAAGCAAGAATGTACACACACAATAACACTGTGACGTCTGTTCACTATAACAATGCATTCGTCATTTCTGTTTCAATAAGTTCTCTTGGTTCTTGACTGGATATTTAACTTCAAACATTGTTGCATGTTAACAGATTCTAAGTCTGACAATCATACTAGTAATGTAAAGTGAAAAGTTTTATGGCAAAGACAAAGTTGTTTTATGGCTGCTTCGTGATTCTGTAATGCATTTTCATGCCGCGAAAAAATAGGTTGAAAATGCTCACAAATTTGTGTTTTTACGTCATTACAGACTTTTTGACATTTCGATTCAATGTTATGTAACTCAGTAGTTAAATCTTCACATGTTTGTTCAAGTGTGGTGTCTAACTTTTGAAGATTTTGTTCCATTGTGTCTAACTGTTGCTGTGTTTGTCTCTGGTGTTGTTCCATTGTGTCTAACTTTTTAAGATTTTGTTCCACTGTGTCTAACTTTTTAAGATTTTCTCCCATTTGTCTATGATTTTGTTCCATTTGTTGCATTAATTGTAATAATAATGTATTAGTGTCTGGAATCTGTTTCTCTACACTTTTCGGCAGTGCATTTGCACCGGCAACATTCACATTTTGACAAGCAGAAAATGTGTCTTGACTTATTTGAGAAAACGGTGATGACCCAAAACCTGAGTCTGCAGTATTTGCAATATTGTGTTCTGTCATTCCCGATTCCTGAGGCGAGCTGTTGCCGACCAATCGATCGATAACGCTTCCCTGTTCACTACCTGTTTCACTGTCTACACCATTGTTTGCCGCCCGCTCCATTTCCCTATGCGCAATTACCAAATTACTACTTTGAACATTAGTTAATTCATTACTCTGCGGCGCTAACACACTGCTTTCGTCTTCACTGTCATTTCTCAGTTTACTTTGGAGCCTAGTATTACGTTTTTCACACGCCATAATTGTCACAATATTTCACACGATAACACAGAAAAGCGCAATTTGAAGAGCAAAATAAAATAACATAGCAATGGAAATAATGTCTACTTAATTGCCAGCGCAGCTGCGAAATACTTGGTGCAAATGTACATGCATGCCACAACTGTTTTACTGTACAACAATGAAAAACTACAACTACAAAGGAAATTCTCTCTATGATTACGCGCTATCAATAAACAATAGCTACACTAATTACACAAACTACAAGAAAAAAATCAGAAGATTCCAGTGAGGTATCCTCGGCTAAGGGTCGACATATGAAACGTCCCCTTTGAACAATTATACAGACTGTGCTTAAACTGACACACAATATTTTGTTAGCGCAACGCAATCTGACTTTCAATAATCCCTACAAAAGAATGGGCCCTGACTAACACTAAACTATACCTTTCACAAATCACTTACCTCACAAAAATCTTCGCTACTCAAGCTACTGCAATACAGCGAGCGCCACTACTGCCAGATAAATAAAAGATTCAAACTACTGAAGGCACTAACTACTGATAGGGATAGTTAGCAAATGAAAGATTTTGATAGAGAACAACCAATGTATTTACCTCAATAGTCATAATATATATAGCAGTTCATGACAAATTACAAAACTCCGCCATCTCTCTCCCCACATCCACCACTGCTGGCGGCTCACCTCCAACTGCGCAACACTACGCGCTGTTCACATCCAGCTGCCGCTGCCCAACACTACAATGGCAGACAACAATGCAAACTAGACACAGACTGCGCACAGCACAGCCAGTGATTTTCATACAGAGGTGGCGTTACCAATAAAAAAACCTAAACAGCCTACTTACAATATGAACATGTGCAAACTTGAATCGATTCATGGATCCCCACAAAAGACGCCCAGTTCTTCCACCACGGGATTCGTATGCTATCAGAAAGATGGGAGAATGTAGTGGCCGGCAGTGGGCAATACTATGAATCATAATTTTTTGTAAGTTTTTCACAATAAAGCCCCGAACTTCGAGAAGAAAACGGCGGGAGCAAAGCTGTAGACCTAGTAGAATACTGATTAACTGCAGATATCAAAGCTTTTTATATACTCTAAAGATCCAAAATGGTAGCACCTTTGATCACGTGATCCTGATGTCGCTTTCGGTTACACTTCCTAAATTTAGAAGGGTTGTAGGTGTCGTCCCCCAATCCCAGGCAGTTAAAAAGAAGTTACATAGTGTACGAGGGGGGACCCAAAAGAAACCGGTCTCCGAGGGCGCTGCCACTCGTAGACGTAGTGCAGGGTTCTCACGCTAGATGGTGTTAGTAGAGACCTTCATGAAACAGCTGTGCAGACGGCGTCAGTGTAGAGCTGAACGTGCGCAAGTGTGGCCTTGTGTTTCTCTGACTGTTGGCGGGTTACCTCTGCGAAGTCGTTATGGCAACTTTAAAAGAACAAAGTGTGTGTGTGAAATTTTGTTTCCTGCTTAAAAACTGCAACGGAGACACACCAAATGCTTCAGGAAGCTTTCGAGGAGGACGCTATGAGCCACACACAGGTTTTTGAGTGGTTTGGGCGCTGTAAACGTGGTGAGATGTGTGTTGAAGACCAAGCTAGTTCTGGACGCCCTTCAACATTGCGAAATGAGGAGAACATTGAAAAGGTCCGCCAAATGATCAACGAGGACCGTCGCCAAACGTTCGACCAAATTTCAGCAGAGACAGGAATCAGTTGGAGCTCGTGCCAGCAGATTTTGAGTGAGGATTTGCACCTGAGACGTGCTGCTGCTAAATTTGTTCCGCGCCTTCTCACACAGGAGCAAAAAACCATCGGCATGAATGTGTGTCAGGACTTGAAAACAGAGAATGCATGTGATCCAAACTTCTTGAGCAAAGTCATTACAGGGGATGAGAGTTGGTGTTACGGGTATGACCCACAAACCAAGCAAGTGTCAAGCCAGTGGAGGACTCCCAACTCTCCCAGACCAAAAAAAGCAAGGCAAGTGAGGTCAAATGTGAAGACGATCTTCATTGTCTTTTTTGATGTTCGTGGAATTGTGCATCGGGAATTCGTACCCCCTGGCCAGACTGTTAACCAGCTCTTTTACTTGGATATTTTAAGGTGTCTGCGAGAGGATGTGAGGAGGAAACGCCTGGAACTTTGGCGATCAGGTGACTGGTTTCTGCATCACAACACTCCAGCACACCCGGCCATACGAGTGACCCACTATTTGGCATCTCAGAGGTGGTCTGTCGTTCCCCACGCTCCGTATTCGCCGGACCTAGCCCTGTGCGCCTTTTTCCTATTTCCACGAATGAAAAAAACGCTAAAAGGGGAGCGTTGTGACGATGTGGAGGCTGTAAAAACAGCTTCGCAAAGAGCAATGGACAATATCAAACTTGAAGAGTTCCAATCATGCTTCCAACAGTGGGAAAAGAGACTTGACAAGTGCATCGCATGTAATGCAGAGTAATTTGAAGGTTACTGAAGTAATTTTGTAAAAAGGTTCATCAATAATTTTTTTTATGACAACAATCTGGTTTCTTTTGGGTCCCCCCTCGTATTAGTATGTGTCAGAAAACTGTATGGAAAATCAACTTTTTTTAAAATCATTATTTTAAGTAAAAGTTCATCCACTTACATCTTCACCGTCATTCATTTGGAGACAGAAATCTGCAAAGGTCTTCGATATTCTATGGAAATGACTGCCCGTTAGCATGGAGCAACACATGCTGCACGATAAGCAAAATGCCATTTGACTTTTTCGAAACCCTGTAATTGTCTTCGGCTGCGCCGCAGACGTTTGAAATTTGGCTCAAAGCTCCTAGAAGTTGTCAAGACTGTCGTCCTGTTGCTCATCGTATTCCGAACTGTTGTTTTCGACCGCCAAATACGCGGGAATCAACGCCCCAGGGAAAGGGGTGTTTCATTGACGCCCTTTATGCCGTCCCCTGAGGCCTTTTCGTGTCTGTTCTAAGCGGCAGTGTGTCTGAAATCTGTTTCTCGGCCGCCCGTAACAAAACTGCGCGATTTCAACGCTGGGTTTTGTCGTTCTGACCTACACCGCAGAGGCGTTAAAAGAAGGGGTGAAATGTGGGCAACAGGCACTATGACGACCTTCCCATCGTGCGACACGTCCACAGTAGCGCTGGGTAGAATTTTGGAGAAATTTTGGCTGCCGCTGTGACTTCATTAACACACCCTACACGTCACATGACGTCTGGGCTCTTGTGTCGACACCTTGCAGCGTCTGAAGCGTCGGCGGGCCAGAGGGTGACATCGCAGGGCGCCACGGTTTCGTACCATTGCAGAGGAAGGATTTAGAAACCTCTGAGCCAAATTTCAGTATTATACATCGCAGTGGAAGAAAATTATGGGCTTTAGAAGAAAGTGACCCATTAATTTTGTTGCGCAGTGTATTTGATTCAGTCCCAAGCATGCTATGTCGTTGAAGTTCTCTTAGCGGCTTCTTACAAATACCACAGAAAAAGTATACAGGGTGAAAAGTATTTAAACCGACAAACTCTGGAGGTAGTGGGGGACATCAAAACAAATATTTTTCCCTATGTCATTTTTTCCTATGAGGAGTATCTAAACCGGTAGAGGAAGATTTCTCTGGCGGCAAATTAATGAAACCAACAAACATTTTTCCATTTTTTTATGACCAAGAGACAACACATTAACACAACCTAATTTCAATTACAGTAGAATTTCAAAAATGCCTCCATTGACACGTAAACAAAGGTTACACCGTCGGATCATGTTCTGTCTGACATGGGCAAAAACCCCAGGAGTATCCTGAATTGTTCCTGCTGCTGCTACTACTATCCGGGCAACCAGGTCCTCTTCTGATGCAGCAGGAGATGCGTAACAATCATTTCAAAAGCTACTTGAATCTACACAGTTTAGAAATAAGAGATTTAACTTTGAACTTGAATTAAATGATTCTGGACAATTAACAATAGTAACATTTAGCACGTACCAAGCTGAGCTGCAGTCACAGGTAAGCTAAAATATGCTAACAAAACTCGCACTCTTAATTTGTACTTGTGTAATCTAAATATTGTAGCCAGCTATGAATACCTTAACTGAACTTTGAAATTAAAGCAGTGAAATGGAATGATATTACTTTAATGCTGGCGTCTGAATTCCAACGACACTCGGGTTCATTTCGGAAAAGGAAGGGACCCTGTTTGGTAATGCAATTGGGACAATGAGCAACAAAGGTTCATGCTAAGTTGCTGTAATTTTGTGATGCAACAATTTTAAAAGCTGAGGTCTGCCATACAGTTCTAAAACTTAACGTGCTTCCAGTCTTCCTTGTTGGTTGATTGAAGGTTTGAAACCGTCGATCGAGGAGGTGGCGACAGTCACTCATTGTCGGCCGTCGCTGTTGCAGAAGCTGGATGTTGGCGCGCCTGCTTCTCGACACGGTCACCAGGCGAAACGGGCTCTTGATGTGCGCCAGCTAAAGCTTCCCGTCCGCGACACCGTGTCAGAAACTATCATAGCAAGTCGAGCGCAATTACATGCTGCCAAACCCCGAAAGCGCGGCAACTCGCGGGAGCGTCACACCACACACCTGCTCCACTGCCCTACCCCAGCCAGACTCAGCTGTGCTCGCGCTCCACGTGGCAGAGTTAACACTACCAAAGATCCTAAACACTTTGGTTCTCCACACGACCTATCGATGTAGTCGTTGGATAGCATAGTTTGACCTAGGCCAGACCCAGTGTAAAAATACAAATAATATTTACAAAACAAACCAATTATACATCGACATAAATGCATATATATAAAAATAGTAAAACGATTACAATATACAAAGACACCGAAACGTCATATCTTCAGGTAACAAAATAAGGAAAAATATTTATAGTACAATAGATGGAAATAGGAGGATATGCATTTCCGGCGTTAAAGTAACACGCACCAACCATATCAGTGTTCTCACTCCAGGTGTATCGCTCCATTAGTAAACAGAGACAATGCACTGCAGCACTGGTGATGCCTACAATTGAACAGCGTAATACGCCCTCTAACAACTGAAGATCGTAATACGGCCTCTAACAACTGAAGAGCGTAATACGGCCTCCACCGGTTTAAATAATCCTCATAGGAAAAAATGAAATTAGGGAAAAATATTTGTTTTGATGTCCCCTACAACCTCCCAGAGTTTGTCGGTTTAAATACTTTTCACCCTGTATAGTTCCATTAGATAAAAACAAAGTCGTCGGTGTCGTAATTCGGCGACTATAATCGATAAAAATTACTTGGAAATGTCAGAAAATTCACCATATTGTACTCTACAGCTTGGCAAAAACCGCACCTCATTCTGGATATATTTAGGGTGATCTGTCTTAGCTGCATGACCCTGCGCTTTTTTCCAGTCGCTTGAGATTTTGTGCTGAGCGAGAGATTCGCGATAAATGCAAGCTAGGTGAGGGGCCAATGTCGTAGAGTACTCTCTGTAAAACCACATTGGGATTACATCCGGACTTAGCGACTTAACTGTTTTCATCTTTTTCAGTTGCTTCTCTACATCAGGGATGTCTATTACTGTGTCCTCTATAGGGAGTCTGTGCGACAGTCAAATGACAGTATGCTTCTACGATCCTCCTGTGTGAATGAGTTCTTAAACGCGAAATTTAAAACTTCAGCTTTCCTCTACTGCCATACCAGACCGGTCAACGAGTGAGTGGATAGAAGCCTTCGAGTTGCCTCGCGATTTTACTTAGAACCAGAATATTTTCGGTTTCTCAATAAGATCTTCTGCTAAGGTATGATATTGGTAGTTGCTGTATGCTTCGCGCGTCTATCTTCTTACATACACGGGAATTTCTACTAATGTTCGCCTGTCGTCATATGTACACTCTTTTTTGAAGCGATAGTGCAACAGTCTATCTCGAATAAAGGCACTGTCAGTTGATCAACTACTACAACCTCGCCAAGGTTCAACAGCAGGACCAGCAAATGAGCAGTCATACAAGACACTGTACTAGGACTGCTAGAGTTGCGCACCAGCCCCGGTTCCTCCACGCAAATTTGGTGTGACATATCGTAGCATCGCCTCTGCCCACTAGTCCCCCGAACCTAAGGAAGCCCTTCTTCGATATCTTGCACCGACTGTCACACGCTGGGATATGTACTACTTCTAAGCTTGTTGGGACTGATTTGTCTGGCGTGATGTGGAGCATGAGTGCGAACTGTGGACTCAAACCTGCACAGTCTTGCAGCACTGCAAGGCTGGTCGACATGCACATCCGTAGCACAGGCGGTATGAAATACCTAATGGTCTATTACAACACGTCCGCCTCGATTTGACTGGCCTCCTACCAGATTCGGAAGGTTACCAGTATGGTCATTCCGCGATCGATCGTGTCACTCGCGGGATCAAGATTACACCGTGTGAGCTTGTGTTTCTGTATGTCTACTGTCGGTAATAAACTGTATGCTAAATGCAATTACTGGCATTCTGCTTCATTCTGCGAGCATTTCCCACTTGAACCACTACAAGTATACAACTTTCTCTTGATATAAACAACAGTGTCATGAAGTGGTGTGTCTCAATTGAGGGGAATGTCCTTTGGCAACAGATGCATAAAATTGGCACTACATGTAAATTCGCAAAATAAAGAAAATTCTTCTAACATAACAATTGGCACAGACCAGAATAATGATATATACACCAAAAATTAGTATATTGAAAATTTTAAAAAAATAATTTGTTTCCTGTTCACATCATTCACTCCCTCTCAAATGTAAACAATTATGTAAAATATGTGTAGATAGCTGCTGTGAGACTAGCTGTCAACAGCGAAGGAACATAGAGAAATCAAATTCTGCTAAATAAATGGATATCATACATTGAAACATTACAATATTTTGTGAAAAATCTAGCACAGTTCTCCATCTGCATGTTGCGAGGTTCTGCCTCGCTCCTGATGTCAAACGAAAATTTCTTCTAATGAGCTGTCCCAAACTACAGAAGCGTTTAAATATCTGTCTCCATTAACTTTCACACCATGGACTCTGTTAGGATAATGATGAATATTCAAACCAAGTACGAAATGTAGTCAGAGATAACGTGCCCAACCTTCACTTTAGTATTTGTCACTACGAGATTAAACTGACTGTATTAATCATGTAGCGTTCACAATTAGGTTCTGTAAACCCTCATCCAAGATATATGTCGTTAATAGTTCAACTGTGGATCCCTTGGCCTGAAATTCACAGACACTGAATTTGAAGATTTTTATAATAAATCTCGTTGTTGGCCATGTAATAGCGAATGAATCTTACTAGATTAGACATTTGCTAATGCTTCACTAAAAGTGCAATAAGCGATTCAATAATGATGTGCCAATTTACCCAGTATTCACTATTAGAGATATGACTGTCACTTGTTAAAACAACAGCTGATTCCTCAAACTGGGGGGCTATCAAGTACAGGGTCCCACAGGGTTCGGTCTTAGGTCCTTTACTGTTCTTGATATACATTAATGACTTACCATTCCACATTGAAGAAGATGCAAAGTTAGTTCTTTTTTCTGATGATACAAGTATAGTAATAACATCCAAAAAGCAAGAACAAAGTGATGTAATTATAAATGTTTTTCACAAAATTATTAAGTGGTTCTCAGCAAACGGACTCTCATTAAATTTTGATAAAACACAGTATATACAGTTCCGTACAGTAAATGGCACAACTCCAGTAATAAATATAGACTTTGAAGAGAACTCTGTAGCTAAGGTAGAATTTTCAAAATTTTTAGGTGTGTCCATTGATGAGAGGCTAAACTGGAAGCAACACATTGATGGTCTGCTGAAACGTCTGAGTTCAGCTACGTATGCTATTACGGTTATTGCAAATTTTGGTGATAAGAATCTCAGTAAATTAGCTTACTATGCCTACTTTCATTCACTGCTTTCGTATGGCATCATATTCTGGAGTAATTCATCGTTGAGTAGAAAAGTATTCATTGCTCAAAAACGTGTAATCAGAATAATTGCTGGAGCCCACTCACGGTCATCCTGCAGACATCTATTTAAGGATCTAGGGATCCTCACAGTAACCTCACAGTATATATATTCACTTATGAAATTTGTTGTTAATAATCCAACCCAGTTCAAACGTAATAGCAGTGTGCATAGCTATAACACCAGGAGAAAGGATGATCTTCACTATGCAGGGCTAAATCTGACTTTGGCACAGAAAGGGGTAAATTATGCTGCCACAAAAGTCTTTGGTCACCTACCAAACAGCATCAAAAGCCTGACAGATAGCCAACTAACATTTAAAAATAAATTTAAAGAATTTCTAGATGACAACTCCTTCTACTCATTGGCTGAATTTTTAGATATAAATTAAGGGAAAAAAACAAAAAAAACAACAACAACTTAAACATTAGTGTCATGCAATATTTTGTGTAATGTAATATCTTGTACAGACATCTTTTATTAACCTGACACATTCCAAATCATTACGAAGTGTCGTATTCATGATCTATGGAACAAGTATTAATCTAATCTACTAAATGCGTAAAAACTTTAGCGTCCTTATCATTCATTTAAGATTTTCTTAGACACCATCTGAGCTCTAAGAAATTCCATTAAAAGTGGATAATAAATCGTCCTTTAAATATAAGTCCCAAAATATTACATAGCTCCGTATTAAATTATCATTTGCTTTTGAGCTATCTCATTACTTCTTCATATTGTTTCTCGAATAACAAGAACCGCAATTACACACATATATGACTGAACGCAAATTTTAATGTTCACAGCTTGGTATCAGATACAATAGTGGGTACAAATTCGTCATCTCGTTTTATTAGCAAGTCATTTTAATAATCAATATACAGGTCTTGACCATGTCTTCCAGGTCGGCTGCGGCCCGTTGGCCGTCGGTTGGATACCTGTAGTGTCCAGTATACCACCGTGGCGCCGCCGCATCGTCTGCACAACACTGGAAAATCTTGCCTGGACTCGGCCATAGAACATGAAACAAACAACAAACACAGCAATTTTAAAACAATTCATTTAAAATTTATGATACAGAATTATGACACACATTTATACTTGCCTGGCGTCGCTCTGTGGAACACAGTACTGTTTACCACGATCGTTAACACTACAATGTATGAGCGAAACAATGAAGAAATGCAATGCCTTGGTATGAACGCATGGTGCTAGAGTCGGTCAAACTAAGCTTTGCGGAAACGTTCTGAACATATTGTTCTGTATTTGACAGGTGTGCTATATTTTGTCGCAGTGCCTTGATCCATAAACTTTTTCTCGCGCTATCCTTCATGAACTTATATACTGTCAAAATAAAAGTCTGTGAGTGAAAATGTCAAAACGAGTAGTCTAATTTCAGCTAAAAGTATAATTCTAGCTTACACTGTTACCTGTAAAAAGTAACAGTAGACTTTCCACTTCTGTTTGTGCATCCATAGATAAGAAGAGTATCCATTTTTACACATATTTAGTCGTGTATGTTGATGAATACTACTACAACACACACACACACACACACACACACACACACACACAACCACACACACACACACACACTACCGATAATATTTTGGTCTCAGACATACGGCTTAGTATATAAGTCACTGGCTTCACGTTTACCGCATTAGGGTATCTCCATAGAGTTCAACCTCCTTGGTTAAACCAATCACTGTGCTGAGGACAGCTCAGAGTTGTGATATGTACCAGAATTCTCGTACGTGTACGAGAATTTCAACGTTTATACGTGTTACGAAGCAAAAGAGGATATCGTACACAAAAATACAAGACTTTCGCCCAACTTTTTACTAAATATACATTATAGTGATTATACACATTTGTTGGGGAAAAAATTAATTCACCTGAAACATTTAATGAAACGTGCATAAGTTGTTACGGATTCATGATTAAGGACAATGCGGTCTTTGTCAATCGACAGTTTCAGGCAGAGAGACCGAGTGCCGAGCTGCTGACCCTGTCTGAGTTTCAGAAATAGAGCGGCTGCCTGAATCTCAAAGCGCTAAAATGTCATTTCAAACAATACTCTCATATAAGTGAAAAACAATTAACAGTAAATACCCTACCAACACTCCGGAATCCCTAGTGAAACTATTAAATACAAACAACTGCCACTGTAATGCTAAATTTCAGGCAAATCTTATGAAAACAAAGATCAGAAGCCGACTGTAAACCAACACATTGACGGTAGCACCTCTTGCCTCAGAATGTATTAAAGAGGGTCCAGAAAACAATGGCACACGCGTAACTTTTCATCCAGCACATGAAATGATCCAGAAAATGACTTCGGCTTCTCTGTACAAAACGAAAAAGGAAGAAGAGGAAGGGGACTTCGAATTCGAGTCACAGGTACAAATTATTGATACAATATGTTTATACTAGTTCTCTTGCAAATCAGATTTATTTTTAAGGCAGTATGTGTTGTCTGTAATATGCCACAAATACAATACTGTTCAAAACGTACGAGAATTTTGAATAAAATACGGAAATTTTATGAGGTTGGTACGAGAATCGCATGATCTGGATATCGCAACACAGGGACAGCTTTACTTTTCAAAATGTTTCCTTAACCATTATATAGAAATATGTTCAGTATTCTGCAGGCTCTTTTTACAGTATGATTCCAGTTGGGACGAAAGAGATAAGCTTTGATAAACCTCAGGTTTAAAAATCTAAGTTGAAAGGTTTTCTTTGCGACACATTTCTTTTGCTCTGTACAGCAAGCTGTTCTCACCCGTGATCGGGGACCGCTCACATGCGTGCGGGACACCGTCTTATGGTTGTGTGCTGTGACTGGGCACCCGACTGCGGCGAGCTTGTGGGCACGTGAAGTGACCAGCTGGGGCGTGACGTCATGAGGACCTACAGCTGCACTCCAATCCCATCTCGGATATGGCAGTTCGTGAAAACGCTCTAGTTCTAATTTAATCCACATGAAATTAGAATAAAAATTGAAGACTGTAAAAGTGTAAATCCGGTAATGGATGAATCGGTTGTGTGGAAGTAGCAACCAGAAGAAATTAACGAGTAACCTTTGCACAACTAGTAATAGATTTATTGTTTATTTATTGCTTTTTTTACTGTTTTTTTTTTTTTTTGCGAGACAAGTATACCTATATCAGGTAGTATCTTGTTTCCTCAGCGATGAGCAGCACTCTTCATTGCAGGGTCATGAAGCAATGACGTTTCTTTGTATTTTATACACTTCATTCAAGATGACAGCTGATCACAACAGTATGTCGACCCGAATATGCACATAATCCCAGCTGCATTCCTGTGTAGTCTGGGGAATGTTTCTGTCTTTACATCTTGATACCACTGAAGCAAATTCAAACAATTGTAGTACCTGTCCTTTAAAAACGTTGAATTTTGCAAGTCAGTTAGTTCTAATTGCATTGTAGTGGCACATCATCAGATAAAACTGAGAAATGAGTGCTGAACAACTGCAGTTCCTTCTCTTAAAAAGACTAGTTTTTGGAACTGTCATGCGAAACTCCTTATTAGCTGATTAATTATCTGCTGATAGTTTACAAGGGAGATGTCAGCAGGCAGTTTTATGGAATGAAGACGAGTGAACAACGTCACATTTCCGTTCCCCATTTACCTCTCAAATAAACGGAACTCATCACTGAACGCCCTGAATTTGGCATGCACGTTGTGACATTATTGTTCATATTCTTTAAAAATTTTTTGTAAATATTTTACTGAAACTGTTAAAGCAGAAGTAGTGACATCTTGTTTGAAGCGAAATCGCTACTGAAACTCTTTGATAAGATTAAACTGAATGTACATATTAAGAAAAAGGATGTAACATTTACTTTTAAATATTGTAAAAATATCTATTTGTTATACTTATTAAAAGAAAAAAGGTGCTATAATGTAATTATGTATGTAATAGTTGTATTGTATTGTATGTTAACCGGGAACCTAGAAACGACGGAGAGGCTCCGTCCCCGCCGCAACCGCAGTGGTCCACAACCCCACAACGACTACCGCAGTCCACTTCACCCCACTGCCGCCCCACACCGAACCCAGGGTTATTGTGCGGTTTGGCCCCCAGTGGACCCCCCATGGAACGTCTCACACCAGACGAGTGTAACCCCTATGTTTGCGTGGTAGAGTAATGGTGGTGTACGCCTACGTGGAGAACTTGTTTGCGCAGCAATCGCCGACATAGTGTAACTGAGGCGGCGGAAAAAGGGGAACCAGCCCGCATTCGCCGAGGCAGATGGAAAACCGCCTAAAAACCATCCACAGACTGGCCGGTTCACCGGACCTCGCCACAAATTCGCCGGGCGGATTCGTGCCGGGGACCCGGCGCTCCTTCCCGCCCGGAAAGCCGGGCGTTAGACCGCACGGCCAACCGGGCGGGCTATGTGATAGTTACTGGCTCTAGTCTTGCGTAGTTCGCGAACTAACTAGTTCGGAAGAGCACTCCCACAGGCGAACTACGCGAACTAGTTCACGGATAACCTCGCTACTTAGTTCGTTCGCTCTTTTCCGAAGACCGACGGACAACAGCGAGACGGAGCGAGAGCTCGTAGTAGGCTTTAAAAAATCACGTGCTTCCCCCCCCTCCCTCCCCCCACCAATGAGCGTCATATCGTGCTGGGCGTCTGCTAGCTGCAGTTACACAGTTCAATTTTCTGTTTTACGGTATTCTGCACTGCAGTGTCTGACACATAATCATAGTGTCAAGAAGTAAAATCGTACACAGCGTTAGGTAAGTACAGTACTTAAAATGTGTAAAGTAAAATGAGTATCATCACATAACAATGGACTTCTACAATGCGGTGATGTGGAGTACGGTAATGCGTATCGGTTGATTATAAGGTTACTATGTTTTGTTTTCGGCTGTTTATTACGATGTCATCAAAAAGGAAACATAGTTCCTTGTGGACACATTTCACTGAAGACACAGATAAAAGAAAAGCAAAATGTAACCACTGTTCAACATTAATAAGTATTGCAGGAGGCTCAAACGGAAATTTAACCCAGCATATGAAAACAAAACACGCTTTAATCCCAATAACGATGGAAAGACAACCACCGATAATGTCTAGTTTAAACTCACTGCAAGCAAATCAAACTACATCCTTATTGCAGAATGTTATTTCGGTATCAGCCTCCCAACAATCAATGAACCAATATATTCGAAGACCACCGTCAGTCCGAAAGGTTGAAGAAATAGACAAGTTGTCAAGATGGTAGCTAAAGGGCATCACACTCTACGAATTGTGGAAGAAAAAGATTTTCGAAAACTGATAGAACTAGTTTCTCATTGCCCAAACTACAAATTTCCATCAAGAAAAACGTTATCGTAAAATTTAATGTCATGGGTTCACAATGACATAATGGATGAAGTACAAAAGAAGGTGCAAGCTGTATCTGCGTTATCTCTCAGTACTGATGGTTGGACGTCGAGGAATAATGAAAGCTATATAGCCATTGTAGCCCACTTTATAGATGAAGAGACTAAACTTCAGTCGGCATTACTTGGTTGTATTAATTATAAAGAGCGGCATACCAGCCAAAACTTGTGCAATTTCATGATAGACGTTATGACAGACTGGCATATTTCCCACAAAGTTGCTGCTATTGTTAGCGATAATGCTGCAAATATTTTATCTGCTGTCAGACTTGTTGAGTGGCGATCAGTCTCAAGTTTCGCCCAATCTCTAAATCTTGTTGTACAAGAAGCTACTAAAGAAAAATCTGACGTTTTGGCGCAAGTTAAAAATATTGTCAAAATCTTAGTATACACTGCCAAAAAAAAAAACTGATTGCTACACAACAGCAAATGAATCTGCCTGTCCTCAAGCTCAAACAGGACGTCCAGACCCTCTGGAATTCTACTTTTGTCATGCTTCAGCGAATAATGAAGGTCAAGGATGCAGTGATTGCTATATTAGCACTTCTGCGCTCTGACCTAACAATAAAAGAAAGTGACTGGCAAATAATAGAAGGAGTTTTGCCCTTACTTAGTCTATTCTATGAAATTACGGTAGAAATAAGTGCCGAAAGAAATATGACTTTGTCAAAGTTATTGTGTTCTGTAACCTGCTCAACAGTTTTCTGCAGAAGCATGCTTCTAACAATAAAAAAATTGTCGCTGTGCAATCAGTGCTCAAGAAACGCATGGAAGATCGTTTTAAAGATTTAGAGAATAACATTCTATACGCTGAGTGTACTATTCTCGACGCCCGATTTAGACAGAGAGGATTTAGAAATCAAAAAGCTTGTGAAGTTACAATACAACGCCTCAAAAATAAAGTTGGCAGAGTGCAGTTACTTCAGAGGGAGAATCGAGATATTTTAGTGACTGATCCTACTGCTAGCGACCCTTCGGCTTCTTGTTCTAGTAGCAGCAGTAATGAAAATAAAAAAGACTCTACATGGGTCGAGTATGACCAAGAAATAAGAAAAATCACTAGGCCAGTTAACCAACTTGCTGCTGGTATTCGCAAACTCGATAAATACATCAATGAAGAGTATTTAGATCGAAAAAAAGATCCGCTTGAGTGGTGGCACGGGCGTCGTCAGTTATATCCTCATGTATATGCATATGTGTTAAAGAGATTTTGCATAGTAGCGACATCAGTGCCCTGCGAACACGTTTTTTCGGTTACGGGACAAATCGTTAATGAACGAAGAACACTGTTATCAACGAACAAAGTTTCCAAATTAATGTTTTTACATTATAATATGTAAATTATTGTAATATTTCACTTGAAAATTAGAAGACTCATTATTTAAAGAATGATAAGGCAAAGCACAAAAAGTATGCTTTAGAATACAATCTCACTCAGGGGTCATAGTTATTTTTTCTATGTCTAATTGTTTGGTAACAAATTATAAGTGTTGGTGTTTCTTCTGTTCATGATAAAGGTATTATTGTTTGTGCCATATAGTACTTAACCTGTACCTAAAACAGAAATATTTTTTGTTGGTTATTTCCAAAACTTTAAAAAAGTCGATTATTTATAAAAGTGTATTTTTATTCACAAAAGAAACGCATTTAGCATATTCTGTAAGTAATATTCCTACAATGAACTAATAAATAAATATATGTTAAAATTAAAGTACTACGAGCACACTGTATGGAAAGTAAAGTAGTTGACTACCCCATCTTACTCATTTGTGTAAATAACTGGTTTATTTGCCCTTTCGAAGTCTAATTACTCGACATAAAACTGTAGCAATACTGGCATTGGCAACACTGGTCATTATTTAAAAGACTAGCATAACGAATGAAAGAGCGTGTGCAGTAGCGGTAGCAAAGCGAGCGAACTGTCTTTCTGGAAATCGAGATGGGAGCTAACGAACTAAAAGAGCGACATAGTTCGCGACGGAACCGCGAACTAAACTGAACGTTCCCAGTCGCGAACTACACTCCTGGAAATGGAAAAAAGAACACATTGACACCGGTGTGTCAGACCCACCATACTTGCTCCGGACACTGCGAGAGGGCTGTACAAGCAATGATCACACGCACGGCACAGCGGACACACCAGGAACCGCGGTGTTGACCGTCGAATGGCGCTAGCTGCGCAGCATTTGTGCACCGCCGCCGTCAGTGTCAGCCAGTTTGCCGTGGCATACGGAGCTCCAACGCAGTCTTTAACACTGGTAGCATGCCGCGACAGCGTGGACGTGAACCGTATGTGCAGTTGACGGACTTTGAGCGAGGGCGTATAGTGGGCATGCGGGAGGCCGGGTGGACTTACCACCGAATTGCTCAACACGTGGGGCGTGAGATCTCCACAGTACATCGATGTTGTCGCCAGTGGTCGGCGAAAGGTGCACGTGCCCGTTGACCTGGGACTGGACCGCAGCGACGCACGGATGCACGCCAAGACCGTAGGATCCTACGCAGTGCCGTAGGGGACCGCACCGCCACTTCCCAGCAAATTAGGGACACTGTTGCTCCTGGGGTATCGGCGAGGACCATTCGCAACCGTCTCCATGAAGCTGGGCTACGGTCCCGCACACCGTTAGGCCGTCTTCCGCTCACGCCCCAACATCGTGCAGCCCGCCTCCAGTGGTGTCGCGACAGGCGTGAATGGAGGGACGAATGGAGACGTGTCGTCTTCAGCGATGACAGTCGCTTCTGCCTTGGTGCCAATGATGGTCGTATGCGTGTTTGGCGCCGTGCAGGTGAGCGCCACAATCAGGACTGCATACGACCGAGGCACACAGGGCCAACACCCGGCATCATGGTGTGGGGAGCGATCTCCTACACTGGCCGTACACCACTGGTGATCGTCGAGGGGACACTGAATAGTGCACGGTACATCCAAACCGTCATCGAACCCATCGTTCTACCATTCCTAGACCGGCAAGGGAACTTGCTGTTCCAACAGGACAATGCACGTCCGCATGTATCCCGTGCCACCCAACGTGCTCTAGAAGGTGTAAGTCAACTACCCTGGCCAGCAAGATCTCCGGATCTGTCCCCCATTGAGCATGTTTGGGACTGGATGAAGCGTCGTCTCACGCGGTCTGCACGTCCAGCACGAACGCTGGTCCAACTGAGGCGCCAGATGGAAATGGCATGGCAAGCCGTTCCACAGGACTACATCCAGCATCTCTACGATCGTCTCCATGGGAGAATAGCAGCCTGCATTGCTGCGAAAGTGGATATACACTGTACTAGTGCCGACATTGTGCATGCTCTGTTGCCTGTGTCTATGTGCCTGTGGTTCTGTCAGTGTGATCATGTGATGTATCTGACCCCAGGAATGTGTCAATAAAGTTTCCCCTTCCTGGGACAATGAATTCACGGTGTTCTTATTTCAATTTCCAGGAGTGTATTATGCGCAAGACTAACTGGCACTCACATAGGGCTGTATGAGATATGTGTAGTATAGAAGATGGAGTAGTTCTGTCAGGAACGGAAAGCTGTGTAAGCGTAGGAAAAGGTGTGAGCGGAAACGTTTGGCGCGCCAGCGTAGTGTGGAGTGCGCTGTATTGTTGCATCTTGCCTCGGTTGAAAACTGCAGTTTATCACGGCCCTTGTATGGGGAGAAAAACGGGCTATTGATTATAAGATGGATCATCGCTATAAAGAGGAAATAAGTTCGACATGGATAACTGCTCTTGGCCGTTCTGATATTAATGCAGTTGTTGCCACCGTCGCTGATCACAGCTTACAGGGTACGACATTTTAGCTATGTATTATAGTGTGTGCCAGGAGGTTGAAATATGCTTTAAGAATAATAAGCATCATCCAAATTAACAATTGTGTCCACCTGGTAATTTTTACCGCTCATAAACCAAGCAGGATCCTAACCTGGTACATGAAAATTCCAAGTGACCTGTATTCAGCCAAGACTGTGAAATCTTTAACATATTGGTGGCAAATCAGTGAGTAATCAGTGAAATAATTGATGGAAAGAATAACTGAGAATTTCGTAATTAACATTGCTATTATTTTCTGTGTTAAAATGATTACGTAAGGTTATGCCAGATTCAGAGATCACATTAGATAAATTGTTTGCTGCTTTCACATTACGTATTAATGAAAGGAAATACTAAGTTGATGATTAATGGTGATAAATAGTAACGTTTAACAGTTTATAGTGAATCAGTGAAATGTTGAGTACCAAATATGTTGATGTAGAAACCACCCCGTCCAAATTTACTTTTGCTTTCATGAAATCCGTCTGTTTGCTTAAGTAATTGGGTACTGTAGTTTTGTTTTGAGCGGACAAACTTTTCTTGTATTGCTGAACCATCTTTTATCTAAATCTAAAGTGAAGTCTGTTAGGTAAGTAGGGAGTTGCATTCTTTTCTTTTGTCCTACTCAGCTTCATCACGTGTGTCTAATTAGACTGGCGAATAATAGTGTACCACCAACCACATATACTGTTATCGATGCAGAATAGTAGTCTAACTACTGTTATTTGCCATACCTCTGAACTAATGACTTATTTGAAGGAACGAGTTAAAGTCTGATGCTTATTCCTTAGGTTAACACACACGGTTATTACACTTGTTTTTGTGGTTTTGCTGTCCGGATTTCTGTTTGTTATGTTGCTTATTATTAATAGTATAGTATAAGAATATTACAGTTGGCTTTGCATGGCAGTATGTTTTGTAAACCAATTCCGAGATTACAAAATACACGCAAGTATTACATCTAGTTTTACATATCAGGACACTAAATAACACACACAAGACGAAAGGAGAAATCTTACAACGTGCTATCAACAAATCCTTCCCCTACAGTGAAACATTTAGTGTACGGTATGCATAGTTTTATGAGCCAGAAAAGCACAGTCTGATAATCATTTTGGTTCTCTGAGACAAGGAATTTCTTCACTTTTCATGTGTAACACCGAAATAATTTACTCACGAATTGAAAAAGAATAATAATAATAATAACACTAGTAGTAGTAGCAGTAGTAAATCTAGGAACTTACTTCTGCTGATTCACTGAACAGTGCAATGGTAAGATGTATCCCCATATTCAACTTCAGTACCACGAAGGAAACTTTTCAAGTGGCGATGGTTGACTCCATGCCTTCCTACAAAATTTCCACTCTTCCTCAGAATATCAGTTACGTACTTGACAAAGTTTCATAGCTTCAACGAACAGTGCTTTGTTGAATGGAACAGTGTAGCCTGTATCACAGATATCCTTCCCAAAGGCACTCTTAAGTTTATTTTGTAAGCGAGACAAAGCCTTGCTGACGCCCAACCACATTTGGCGCATCGTCTGGGGCCACAGAATGAAGGTTTTTTCATGGAAAGTTCAGGCTGTCCACAGACTCCCTGTTGTCGTGTAATGCAGTGGTACCATACCTAGTAGCTCCTCTGTAACCTGCACTTGCATGTCCGCACCACGCGCATACAAGAATACTCGTAGCAAACTTGAGTATAATCATTTATATAAAGTTCGGGAACACTTCCAATTATTTATTGCACAAGAACCAAACATTGTGCAGATATGATACATATGTCATTTTGAAGAGTAACCCTGAAATATTTTTTCCATCCATACCGCCACAGTGTAGTTTGGTAATTTTCCGATAGTCGGCGCTAGTCGCAAACATGCCGATTTCAGGTGTGGAGCGAGCTTTCTGTGTGTTGGAGTTCGACAAAACCAAGTGTGCTACAGCTGTTCAACGGATGTTTGGAACCAAGTACGGTAAGAAGCCACCAACAAGGAAAGCCATTTACCACTAGCACAACAAATTCGTTACGACGGGTTGCTTGTGCCCGGAAAAGAGAAGCGGACGTCCCAGTGTCATGTGGAGCGTGTACGAGAGATGTTCATAAGGAGTCTAAAGATATCGGTGCGTCATGCATCCCGTTAACTCGAAATGGCTCTAATGACAGTGTGGAAAGTCCTGCGACAGAAGCTGTCTGAAACCATTCAGCGTTTTGAGTATTGTTCGCAGTTGCAACAGTTGAATGAGAATGGGGATGGCATTGTTGATCGCTTAATTTTTTGCGACGAAGCCACTTTTCGCACTAATGGGAAAGAGAACAGGCATAACTGTCGAATCTGGGGTACAAAGCAACCACACGAATGCACTGAATTTGAACGTGATTCCCCAAAGGGGAAACTACAGCCGTAATTTTTCACGAGGGCATGTAGCTGAACTGTATGGTTAAATGATGATGGCGCCCTCTTGGATAAAATATTCAGGAGGTAAAATAGTCCCCCATTCGGATCTCCGGGTGGGGTCATTATCAGGAGAAAGAAAACTGGCGTTCTAGGGATCAGAGCGTGGAATGTCAGATCCCTTAATTGGGCAGGTAGGATAGAAAATTTAGAAAGGGAAATGGATAGGTTAAAGTCAGATATAGCGGGAATTAGTGAAGTTTGGTTGCAGGCAAGACTTTTGGCCAGGCGAATACAGGGTTATAAATACAAAATCAAATAGGGGTAATGCAGGAGTAGGTTTAATAATGAATAAAAAAATAGGAGTGTGGGTAAGCTACTACAAACAGCATAGTGAATGCATTATTGCAGCCAAGATAGATACGAAGCCCACGCCTACCACAGTAGTACAAGTTTCTATGCCAACTAGCTCTACAGATGACGAAGAAATTGATGAAATGGATGATGAGATGAAAGAAATTATTCAGATAGTGAAGGGAGACGAAAATTTAATAGTCATGGGTGACTAGAATTCGGTAGTAGGAAAAAAGAGAGGGAAACGTAGTAGGTGAATATGGATTGGGGTAAGAAATGAAAGAGGAAGCCGCCTGGTAGAATTTTGCACAGAGCATAACTCAATCATAGTTAACACTTGGTTCACGAATCATGAAAGAAGGTTGTACACATGGAAGAAGCCTGGAGATACTAAAAGGTATCACATAGATTATATAATGGTAAGGCAAAGATTTAGGAAGTAGGTTTAAATTGTAAGACATTTCCAGGGACAGATGTGGACTCTGACCACAACCTATTGGTTATGAACCGTAGATTAAAACTTAAGAAAGAGCAAAAAGGTGGAAATTTAAGGAGATGAGACCTGGATAAACTGACTAAACCAGAGATTGTAGAGAGTTTCAGGGAGAGCATAAGGGAACAATTGACAGGAATGGGGGAAAGAAATACAGTAGAAGAAGAATGGGTAGCTTTGAGGGAGGAAGTAGTGAAGGCAGCAGAGGACTAGTAGAAATCCTTGGGTAACAGAAGAAATATTGAATTTAACTGATAAAAGGAGAAAATATAAATATGCAGTAAATGAAGCAGGCAGAAAGGAATACAAACGTCTCAAAAATGAGATCGACAGGAAGTGCAAAATGGCTGAGCAGGGTTGGCTAGACGACAAATGGGGGAAAGGATGTAGAGGCTTTTCTCACTAGGGGCAAGATAGATACTGCCTACAGGAAAATTAGAGAGACCTTTGGAGAAAAGAGAACACTTGTATGAATATCAAGAGCTCAGATGGAAACCCAGTTCTAAAGCAAAGAATGGAAAGCAGAAATGTGGAAGAAGTATATAGAGGGTCTATACAAGGGCGATGTTCTTGAGGACAATATTATGGAAATGGAACAGGGTATAGATGAAGAGGATTTGGGAGATATGATACTGCGTGAAGAGTTTGACAGAGCACTGAAAGACCTAAGTCGAAACAAGGCCCCAGGAGTAGACAGCATTCATTTAGAACTACTGACAGCCTTGGGAGAGCCAGTCCTGACAAAACTCTACCATCTGGTGAGCAAGATGTATGTGCTAGGCGAAATACTCTCAGACTTAAAGAAGAATATAATAATTCCAATTCCAAAGAAAGCAGGTGTTGACAGATGTGAAAATTACCGAACTATCTACATCCATACTCCGCAAGCCACCTGACGGTGTGTGGCGGAGGGTATCTTGAGTACCTCTATCGGTTCTCCCTTCTATTCCAGTCTCGTATTGTTCGTGGAAAGAAGGATTGTCGGTATGCTTCTGTGTGGGCTCTAATCTCTCTGATTTTATCCTCATGGTCTCTTCGCGAGATATACGTAGGAGGGAGCAATATATTTCTTGCCTCTTCGGTGAAGGTATGTTCTCGAAACTTCAACAAAAGCCCGTACCGAGCTACTAAGCGTCTCTCCTGCAGAGTCTTCCACTGGAGTTTATCTATTATCTCCGTAACGCTTTCGCGAGTACTAAATGATCCTGTAACGAAGCGCGCTGCTCTCCTTTGGATCTTCTCTATCTCTTCTATCAACCCTATCTGGTACGGATCCCACACTGCTGAGCAGTATTCAAGCAATGGGCGAACAAGCGTACTGTAACCTACTTCCTTTGTTTTCGGATTGCATTTCCTTAGGATTCTTCCAATGAATCTCAATCTGGCATCTGCTGTACCAACGATCAACTTTATATGATCATTCCATTTTAAATCACTCCCAGATAATTTATGGAATTAACTGCTTCCAGTTGCTGACCTGCTTTATTGTAGCTAAATGATAAGGGATCTATCTTTCTATGTATTCGCAGCACTTTACACTTGTCTACATTGAGATTCAATTGCCATTCCCTGCACCATGCGTCAATTCACTGCAGATCCTCCTGCATTTCAGTACAATTTTCCAATGTTACAACCTCTCGATATACCACAGCATCATCCACAAAAAGCCTCAGTGAACTTCCGATGTCGTCCACAAGGTCATTTATGTATATTGTGAATAGCAACGGTCCTTCGACATTCCCCTGCGGCACACCTGAAATCACTCTTCCCTCGGAAGACTTCTCTCCATTGAGAATGACATGCTGCGTTCTGTTATCTAGGAACTCTTCAATCCAATCACACAATTTGTCTGATAGTCCATATGCTCTCACTTTGTTCATTAAACGACTGTGGGGAACTGTATCGAACGCCTTGCGGAAGTCAAGAAACACGGCATCCACCTGTGAACCCGTGTCTATGGCCCTCTGAGTCTCGTGGACGAATAGCGCGAGCTGGGTTTCACACGACCGTCTTTTTCGAAACCCATGCTGATTCGTACAGAGTAGATCTCTAGTCTCTATAAAAGTCATTATACTCGAACATAACACGTGTTCCAAAATTCTACAACTGATAGACGTTAGAGATATAGGTCTATAGTTCTGCACATCTGTTCGACGTCCCTTCTTGAAAACGAGGATGACCTGTACCCTTTTCCAATCCTTTGGAACGCTACGTTCTTCTAGAGACCTACGGTACACCGCTGCAAGAAGGGGGGCAAGTTCCTTCGCGTACTCCGTGTAAAATCGAACTGGTATCCCATCGGGTCCAGCGGCCTTTCCTCTTTTGAGCGCTTTTAATTGTTTCTCTATACCTCTGTCGTCTATTTCGATATCTACCATTTTGTCATCTGTGCGACAATCTAGAGAAGGAACTACAGTGCAGTCTTCCTCTGTGAAACAGCTTTGGAAAAAGACATTTAGTATTTCGCCTTTAGTCTGTCATCCTCTGTTTCAGTACCATTTTGGTCACAGAGCGTCTGGACATTTTGTTTTGATTCACCTACCGCTTTGACATACTTTCGAATTCATTGAACGCCTCTCGCATAGCCCTCCTCACACTACATTTCGCTTCGCGTAATTTTTGTTTGTCTGCAAGGCTTTGGCTATGTTTATGTTTGCTGTGAAGTTCCCTTTGCTTCCGCAGCAGTTTTCTAACTCGGTTGTTGTACCACGGTGGCTCTTTTCCATCTCTTACGATCTTGCTTGGCACATACTCACCTAACGCATATTGTACGATGGTTTTGAACTTCGTTCACTGATCCTCAACACTATCTGTACTTGAGACAAAACTTTTGTGTTGAGCCGTCAGGTACTCTGTAATCTGCTTTTTGTCACTTTTGCTAAACAGAAAAATCTTCCTACCTTTTTAAATATTTATACTTACGGCTGAAATTATCGATGCAGTAACCGCTTTATGATCGCTGATTCCCTGTTCTGCGTTAACTGTTTCAAATAGTTCGGGTCTATTTGTCACCAGAAGGTCTAATATGTTATCGCCACGAGTAGGTTCTCTGTTTAATTGCTCAAGGTAGTTTTCAGATAAAGCACCTCAAAAAATTTCACTGGATTCTTTGTCCCTGCCATCCGAAATAAACGTTTGAGTCTCCCAGTCTATATCCGGCAAATTAAAATCTACACCCAGAACTATAACATGGTGGGGAAATCTACTCGAAATATTTTCCAAATTATCCTTCAGGTGCTCAGCCACAACAGCTGCTGACCCAGGGGGCCTATAGACACATCCAATTACCATGTCTGAGCCTGCTTTAACCGTGACCTTCACCCAAATTATTTCACATTTCGGATCTCCGTCAATTTCCTACGATACTATTGCACTTCTTATCGCTATAAACACGCCTCCCCCTTCACTGTCCAGCCTGTCTCTGCGGTATACATTCCAATCTGAGTTTAGGATTTCATTACTGTTTACGTCTGGTTTCAGCCAACTTTCTGTCCCTAGTACAATATGGGCATTGTGACCGTTTATTAATGAGAGCAGTTCTGGGACCTTTCTATAGACGCTCCTGCAGTTTACTATTAGCACATTAATATTGTTATTCCCTGTTGCATTTTGCCTACTCCTGCCTTGCCGCGTCTCAGGAGGCGTCTTGTCGGGCCTGGGGAGGGAATTCTCTAACCTAAAAAACCCACATGTGCACTCCACACGTACTCCGCTACCCTTGTAACCGCTTGCTGCGTGTAGTGCACGCCTAAACTATCAGTTTAATCAGTCGCGGCTGCAAAATACTAACGCGAATTCCTTAGAGACGAATGGAAAAACTGGTAGAAGCCAACCCTGGGGAAGATCAGTTTTGATTCCATAGAAGTGTTGGAACACGTGAGACAATACTGAACCTACGACTTATCTTAGAAAATAGATTAAATGAAAGGCAAACCTACGTTTCTAGCATTTGTAGACTGGAATACTCTCTTTCAAATTCTGAAGGTGGCAGGGGTAAAATACAGGGAGCGAAAGGCTATTAACAATTTGTACAGAAACCAGATGGCAGTTATAAGAGTCGAGGTGTATGAAAGGGAAGCAGTGGTTGGGAAGGGAGTGAGACAGGGTTGTAGCCTCTCCCCGATGTTATTCAATCTGTATATTGAGCAAGTAGTAAAGGAAACGAAAGAAAAATTCGGAATAGGTATTAAAATCCATGGAGATGAAATAAAAACTTTGAGGTTCGCCGATGACATTGTAATTCTGTCAGAGACAGCAAAGGACTTGGTAGACAAGTTGAATGGAATGGACAGTGTCTCGAAAGGAGGATATAAGATTAACATCAACAAAAGCAAAACGAGGATAATGGAATGTAGTCGAATTAAGTCGGGTGATGCTGAGAGAATTAGATTAGGAAATGAGACACTTAATGTAGTAAATGACTTTTGCTATTTTGGGGAGCAAAATAACCGACGATGGTCGAAGTAGGGAGGATATAAAATGTAGACTGGCAATGGTAAGGAAAGTGTTTCTGAAGAAGAGAAATTTGTTAACATCGAGTATAGATTTAAGTGTCAGGAAGTCTTTCTGAAAGTATTTGTATGGAGTGTAGCCATGTATGGAAGTGAAACATGGATGATAAAGAG
Source organism: Schistocerca serialis cubense (assembly GCF_023864345.2). Taxonomy (NCBI): domain Eukaryota; kingdom Metazoa; phylum Arthropoda; class Insecta; order Orthoptera; family Acrididae; genus Schistocerca; species Schistocerca serialis. Next base: position 871,995,236 of record NC_064638.1, on the reverse strand, counting down.
TTTTGACAAGAAGAGAATAGAAGCTTTCGCAATGTAGTGCTACCAAAGAATGCTGAAGATTAGATGGGTAGATCACACAACTACTGAGGAGGTATCGAATAGAATTGGAGAGAAAAGGAATTTGTGTCACAACTTGACAAGAAGAAGGGACCGGTTGGTAGGACATGTTCTGAGGCATCAAGGGATCACCAACTTAGTATTGGAGGGCAGCGTGGAGGGTAAAAATCGTAGAGGGAGGCCAAGAGATGAATACACCAAGCAGATTCGGAAGGATGTAGGTTGCAGTAGGTACTGGGAGATGAAGAAGCTTGCACAGGATGGAGTAGCATGGAGAGCTGCATCAAAGCAGTCTCTGGACTGTAGCCCACAACAACAACAACAAATGTTGTTTGTGCCTTGTCATGTCGAAAACTGTATGTGCCATTCTTCTTCAGCAAGAGCACCGTCACTGGATATTCCTACTTGGACCTGTTGCAGTAATGACTGATGCCTCAAATGCAATCGGATTCTCCATTCGTCTTTTCGCAGGATGGGGCTCCACCCCATTTTCATCGTGTAGTCCGTGGGTACCTGAACACAGACCTGCCACATCGATGGATCGGCTGTGCTTCAGAAGGAGACAGCTGTTGCATGAAATGGCCTCCTCGATCACCAGACCTCACTCCGTGTGACTTTTTTTCTGTGGGGACACATCAAAGATCTGGTGTATGTACCGCTTCTACCACGTGATGTAGCAGACCGCCACAGTCAACGATGCCATGCTGGGCCAGGTGTGGCAAGAATTCGATTACTGTATTGACGTCACTCATGGTTCGCATATCGAATGTTAGTAAAAAAACTTTCTGAGTTTTTCTTCAAAATGCAATATGTATCACATCTGTAAAATATTTAGTTCTTGTGCAATAAATAATTGAAAGTGTTCTCGGACTTTATGTACCCCCTGTATTATCTGTGCTGGAGAAAATGCTGCGAAACTCTGGGATTTATTCCTGAGTAGTGCCTCCAAATCAGTTCCCATGTCGAGGATTCGATGGGACTCCAATTGCTTTGAGAGACAAATGCCTTCGAGAACTGCTAATTCCCCTGGGACTATGCCCTCTGCTTGATTTGCCAGTCAATGCTATGATGGGAGCACTTTGTAACTTGCACCACTTACAGCTTCATTAATGTTTTCTTCAGCAGAATTCAACTGAAACAGATAAACATATTATAGTAGTGGAAGACACTTTTTATAGTATCAAAATTTCCTCAGTCACGATCTTATTAACTAATATCTTCTTCTATGTTGCCCTTCTGATTGGAAAACAGTTACTTGCAAGCACCCCCTTTTATTTGACCGTAATCTACTACGTGAAGGCGACTGTAATGGTGCTGTACGAGGGGTGTTAAGCAAACAATGCAAAACATATTTTTTTTATATATAAAAGCAAGCTGGTTTTATTCAGGATCCCAACACACCAAATTATTCCCCATTCTTTTGGCTACAAAAATTAATTTTTCAGCATAATCTCCATTGAATGCGACGGCCTTACGCCACCTTACTGTATGCCCACATTGTACCACTCTACTATGTTGATGTCAGAGCCCATGTTGTGCTGCATCAATAACCCATCATTCGCGTACTACTTCCTGCAGACTTCATCCTTCATTGGGCAAACAGGAGTATTGGAACAAGGCTAGCATCATTCCAAAGTACCGGTTCCAAGATGGCGGCGATGACGTCATCCAAGATGGCGGCCATGACGTCAATCAAGATGGCGGATTTTGGCGGGAAGTTTGAATTTTGGTGGGAAAATGCCACGCCACCCACGCCCAGAAAAGTGGCATGTAGTTCAAATTCCAACACGATAATGCATCACACCACGTTTATCTCTACTGAGCAAAGAAAATGGCGGGAAAAAAGGATTTGTCTTTATCACTTAACTAATTTCAAGCAGGTGTGTTCACCACTGGGTCTGGACTCTAAGTGGCTTAGTTAATATTGGTGCCACCAGAGGGCATTCTCCTGACATCAGGTGATGACGAAAGTACTGTTATTCAAGATGGCGGCACCCAGTGTGTTCACCACGAGTTCCAGAGAGCAAATGGCTCAGTTCATATCCGTGCCAGCACAGGGTGCCACCGTGACGCCAGAGCATGACGCAAGTACCGGTATTCTAGATGGCTATATACAGTGTGTGCACCGCAGGCTCCAGAGCCCAACTGGCTTAGTTCATATTGTGGCCACCAGATGACACTACCGTGACATTGGGTGCTGACACAAGATCATCTGCTCTCTCTCACACCACGCCACTAGCCTACGGGCGTTCGTCCGCTTCTGTCACACACCCTCGGCCGCCACCTCCATACACGTGCTAGACATAGTCTTCTGTAAATATGCTAACCAATTTGACTGAATAAAAGTGACACCAAAATTGCTCATCTAACCTATCAGTTTCCTAAATACTTAATCCCATTTCAATTTTAATCATATTCAATAAATCAATTTACAAGTTCAATATTCAATGATCTAATGAGAAGTTCCACATTTTCCCATTATCAGTGCGCGGTTCATTCATGACCTAGCACCCCCTACCCCTAGAATGCTGCACTCTATTGGCTACTGGATTAGTCACGGGATTCGACTTCACAGAACCGAGGACTTGGAATCAATTTTCACCAATGCCACACCCACCTGGACTTGGAATCAAATAGTTAAATTCTCCACTACGATCCTCAACCCAGCACCATGCCCCCTTACCAACCCCTGTTGGCGGGCTAACGTGTACTGACGTGCATTGCGCATGACGTCATTGAAGATGGTGGGGCGAAATGGCAGGAAAACAGATCTGAACACGTCTTTATTTTGCAGGCAGTGTCTCACATTACTGCCATCAGATCGTACTGTCATCCCTCCTATGACCTAAACGCTCTCCGAATGTGGAGGGGACTGGATACAGTCGAGTACAGTGCTATATTACGCCTCCCGATCAGTGCATTTGGGCTAAATGTTGGTGGCTGTGCTACATTTACAGGCAAATTTAGAAGACAGAACGAGGTTATTATGGCGTGATCGCATGGATTGTGACCTAACATCGATATAATTGCGAAAAATGACGATGGAATAGGTATAAATTGACAGAATACTCGCTGAAGTGCTGTTAAATTGAGGAAGTACTTGGGTATCTTCCAGTTCGCGCCGAACAATTTTTACATGGGGGCAAGTATGCGGCAACATGAGGAATCCAGGAAAACGTCGACATCGAAAAGAATGGAATCAGGGAGGTAGTCAATTTTTTTTCCGGCGAGGCAGTATTATCTGTATGCCTATTGAGGTAGCAGTGATACACGCGAGTTGACTACTGTACTTGATGCTTTTCAGGAGTACAGAGAAGGATTCACATCTAAAATTACTTGCATCTGCGTCAAAGGATATCCGAGAGTGGATGGGGTGATAGGGCTGTATCGAGGTACGATTTAATGGTTGACTGATTCATTCTAGAGAAGGAGAAGTTGCTGCAGGTCAATTTTTTTCCAGTGTTCTGTCCAGATGCATCAGTCCAGTGACATAGCCCTCGTTCTACTAGCAAACAGCCACGTGTTCTGTATGTGGTTTAAAGCACTGTCTACTTGCGATCGTTAACGATAAACCTGTCGGTCGTCAGAGGACTTCCGTCTCATGTGTGATTAAACTTGACACATTCCTCTAAACGAACTTTCGTTTATGCGATCCTCCCTGTCGCATCTTGGGTGTAAAATTGAGACTTCTGCATCGTAACTAAGTTTGCGATAGGAGCTTGTGAGGCGCTGCAATCCCCATGTACACAATTGCCCGACACATGAGCGGTTTACATAGTTAGTGACTGAATGACTTGTCAGTTTCACATGTTGGGCTCTGCTGCTAAGCGTTTATCTGTTTGCTTGTAGGATGCATACCCCGCTACTAGGTATCATTTTATATAGGCCTGATGAAGGCATAGTATAATTTCTGAATTGTGATCGGATGTGAACAGTGGACACTATCGTATCAGGGAACCTATATTGTGCTCATATCACGCAGAGCAAGTGTTTTAGGGAAGTAGTTTGTTTATCGTTTTAGAGTTCGATACGATAATTTATCGTAGAGAAATCGGGAAGAAGGACGTATGTCATGCGCTTGAAATATATTTCTCACATTGGAATATTAACAACGCTACAATTCCATACGTCTGATAGGTCGCAGATGCATGCAATCTAACATTATAGGCCCGTTTTAAGAGCAGAACGTTCTATCCTTAGGAGTGCGTGTGTTTATGTTCTCTCTCTTACGAATACTTTCCATGTGCCGATCCTAGACTCTAGAACAATACTTTAAAGTTGATAGCTTGGTTGATTTAAGTAAAAATGAGTCGAACTCAATCCATTTGGGGCTCCATAGCGTATAAAAATGAATAGTCTGTTGTTCTTCTTAACTGTCAGCTATTATATGAACGCACTTTGAAATCTGTTCCTATACATCGATAAGGTGTGCTAAGCCCCTCGACATGGTCGCATCTCGAGAAATCTCGTGCACTTGGTTGGGTTAGGACTCGGAAAGCTCAACTCATTCACGAGACGTGAAGTGTAGTGGTCTTTTTCTGGTCGGTTGCAGATTAACTCGCTAACTATGCTGCAGGGCTGGTCGGTCAATGGCAGTGTGATGAGGGTCTTTCACTCTCTATATTTACCCTAAGCGAGAATGCTCTGTGACTCCCATACGCAGAGAGATAGATCGTAAATTAAACACTATGCTCGAGGTGATAGAAATATGTGGAGCGCTGATTTATGTGTTCGAGAATTAAGACTGAATGGACGTACTGCTCAGTCATTTATCCATGTTCGAATGATACTCGCAACGTGAGGAGGGCATGGTTTAGCTATGATACTGAAATTGGGGAAACATGCTGTCACATCAGGGGCCGGTGTTGAACGGAGTGTAAAATTCTTCGCACTATCAAGTGTGATGTTTATTATTAGAGTACATGGATGTTGTTTTTCCATCCCATCCCTGCATTCGTTAGCAGATAATGATTGACTGATATGGCTTGTTTGAGTTGGGGAATAAGTTTTGGTGGATGGACGGCAACTTCCGGAGGTTGCTAGCAGCGAAAGAGTGATCGCAGTACATGCATGCAATATGAGGAATGAGTCGAAAGGGAACGCATAGTCGTCAGCCGTTCCACCACCGTGAGACGAGTCTAAATGTAAAGCTTGTGAATCACCTTCGGACTATAGTTTGGAGACCTACGCCAACGCTGTAAAAGTCTTCCTGTTTGCTCACGTTGTAAGTGTCTTTTATTTAAAATCAGCAGATGTGTGGCGTGTTATGGTTTCCGTCGTAAGACACGAAAGGCAGTAGCAGCAGCAGTTTGAGGTGAAAATTCGCAGAGGGAATGTGTATACCGCTAGGAATGCTTGCCTGGCTGCACGCTGTGCTATTCTGGGGAGTATTGTGAAATTTCTGTCTTTGCACTGGACCGCAGTGCAGATGTGTGTCATTGCACCAGCATCGATGCCTAGTTGACTTCTAAATGGGATGAGCTTTTATAGTTCGTAAATTTTCTCTGTTGGGGTGTAGAGAATAAGGAAGACAGCATGTTGGGCTGACTGATATGAATGGGCGCGGATCTGTAGTACTTGTATGTAGTGTGGGGACGTGCCACATTACGTGCATTTCCTCCGAATGGTCAAAACACGGTCCTTTTGCACTAACTAAGGTCGTTCTGTTTCTACGTGGGTTGCAGAAGGTGGTGTGCATGTCTTTCTCCTACTTTTGCTCAGTTCCGACTTAAATTGGAACAATCACATGCGGAAAGCTGTAGAAATGAGAGCACTTGCAAGATACGTAGGGTGTGACTAAAAACATGTTTTAATTTTACTGTAGCAGATAGGTTCGAGGAACGGTGACTCGTTTAGAGATATGAGAGTGCCTGAAATATGATTCACTTGTGGTTGTGAGCCTATGCAAGTATGTGCTTGAATGGAAAGATCTGTTTCCAAATGATGGACATAATTTCTAACATATAGCATAACACTAGAGATCTGAGAAGCTAGTGTACATTTTTCTTTTTATGACCTCATTCAGCACATCATGTACTGCTACTGTTTGTGTTGCTTCTCAATGAGTCATGGCGTATAACTCTGTGGATATATCGTGGAACCTCTGATACAGTCTCGAGACAGAATGCGCTGCAAATAATAAAGAATTATCTAGTTGGGGTCGGTGTGAGGGAGTCGCAAATATCGCCTACACGCCGCATTCCTTAGCCGAATCACTTTCAAAGTTTATTGTCTTTATCCCAAGGTTGCATCGTGGGCTTTCATATTCCTGCGATATGGTCGGTCACGGTATTTGTCCTGAAAAAAGAAAACAACCTTATTCAGAGGTAATGTCGTACTACCATTTGTAAAGTGGGTTTAGCTTTGAACATGGATACTTGTGTGACCTTTAGAACCAAGAGCGCTTGTGAGAGTAATATGTAGTAGTTGTTGGGATGGTTTTTTTTTTCTTTAACATCTGGTCGATTACGTCTCTCTTTCTACGACACTGTGGAAGGACTCGCAAGAAGAACCTAAGGGACATGCACGTGCATGATTTTGGATCAGTATTATTTCGTATCATAGGCAATGATTTACTGACGAACTTTTATACTTAGTAGTGGCGGTGAGTGCGTGATATGTATGCATTTGAGAATTAGGTTTATAAAGTAGGTTTGTGGAGAGGAGATGACTATGCACTGTTGTAGGGAAGGTATGGATTTGACTTAGAGTACTGTGATAGCAAAGGGAACAATGTGTCCAGTCGTAAGGCAGGTACAGATATTTCAATTTACAGAACAACTGCCTTCGGTAAGGTGTATTTACGATACTTCGCTCATTGTCGAATTACGTTCAACTGAGATCGCGATCATACGATTGGGGGCTTTCGTGATCAACTGGAAATTTGAGAACATTGTGTATGGAGGTGCGTTTGCTCTAGACCGTTATTCCCTCGCATGTAAATTGTTTGCTTGACTGTTTCTGAACATTTAGCGCGTTCATTTAGTTGAGATAAGATCGAATGTGGTGTGTGGAAGATAAGTTTTCCTGTTCTCTAGACATGGGAAACACCTTAGTTGGCTTGTAAATTATATGGATGATTTGGGATCTGTTACATGATAGACTTCGGTATTTGAGAGTGGAAATATCGGTTTCCTCTATTTGTTTCTAGTTACTCAGTAGTCTAGTGGACGCTTCACATAGCTAAAGTTTCGGCTTCGTCTATATCTTTGGAATTATACTGCGTGAGCGATCGGGAGGCTATTGCTTTGTTCTTGATATCGAAAAGTGTAAAATAGTTTATTACCGCTGAATGTCGTGTCTGTAAATGACAGAAAAGGCTGACGGTGCTTCCCTATCGGTGTGAGACTATAGCAGCAATTGTAGTATTTAATTCTAGTTATACTGGTAAATATCTTCCTGGCTTTGAATATTTTTCTGAGTATAGTATGTATTTTGCTATCTGTAGACAACTTTGCGGGTTTGACTGTCAATGCAGTTTAGCGACGTGTGGAAAATAATTTTACCTCTGAAAGGTCCAGAAAGAATAAGTGGATGGTCCTTCGATACCAGCGGCACCAGTAATTCGTCGGGTAAACTATATAAGAGCTAAGTATAATGTTCCATCGTTTGTGCTGGGATATAGGACCCTCTACATAACCTAGGGAACATTTGCGCATGTTGAGAGCAGGAAGGGTAACACGTTAGGATCGCTGGGGAGAGTGCATTTGATGTTATTTTCGTAAACAGGTTCTGTTAGGGAAAGAATTTCCGTGCATACAAACTGAGGCATGAAGAAAGGGAGGGTTAACTAGTTCTGGAACAGTATACAATTCTCGAGAGGTTGAGTTGGCTGCAATTTTTTTTTTTTTTTTTTTTTACAAAGAGATGTGATGTAAGAATCACATTGGGAACGTTGTCAGATGCATTTGTAAGTTGTGCATGCACTTGGCTGTGTTGCGTCAGTCACATTGGGTAGTTAAGTATGGTTAAACCCGTGTGTAATGTCGCGCTAGGAGCAATGCGCCCTATGCTATTGAGTCATAGGCGGTAAAGACATTTGCTGCTAGGAGATGTCTCGCGTGTGGGGGCTGCGCCTTGGAATTCCGCGATGTCCGTATAATGGTGGCCGTATAGACCCGACTTTGACCTGCGTTTGGCGGCCGCACCTCGGGACTGTGACGGAGCGTGGTCCTGAACAGATGTCTGTGTGTGTTTTGACAGCTGAAGGCCATGTCGACTGCAACTGCCGGACTAGCTTCCAGCGTTTGCGCCCTGTAAACATGTCTTTGCTCCCGTCCATTCGTGTCATCATTGGCGTCTAGGTGAACATGTATTGCGATAGCAGTTTCTCAGAAATGAAGTATGAAAGGGATGTGGCCTCTTGCGGGACCCGGGCGAGGGCCTGTGCGTAGTTTGACATCTGATGGATGCGTCACTTATTGCTACCTCCTGGGTACTGTACTGGACAGGGGGTGGCGGACTGTGCTTGCGTGCGTTGATTGCATGATTTTGCGAGCAGGTCTGTAGGCCGTGTTATGCCCTATTTGGACAGTTAACGAGTACTGAGCGTGTCTACACTTCAGCGTGAGGCATTATTTAGGAGTCTGAATGTCTGTAATTAAGTTATTACCGTAAATTACGAGTTTTTTGGGTGTCTGGAAACTGTGTATATTGAGCGCAAGCATAAGATGGAGAGTGTTTTGCCTCAGTGTGATAACTATATTCGCTCTCTAAATAAAATGTTCGAAAGTAAATAGAGTGGACTTCTTACTTGCTATCCCCAGCAGCCTAGCGCAGCCTGAGTAATTTTAGTATAATTCCCGCCCCTACAGGCCACCATCTGGGATTAGGTCATAGGGGGATGAGAGCACGATCTGATGCCAGTAATGTGTACTACGTCAGTTAGACAGTAAATCTCGTAGTGGAGACACTGCCTGCAAAATAAGGACTTATGTTCAGATGTTTTCCCGCCATTTAGCCCCACCATCTTGGATGACATCATGCGCTGAGCACGTTAGTGCATGTTAGTACACTTTAGCACATGTTAGCCCGCCAACAGGGATCGGTAAGAAGGCGTGGTACTGGGTTGAGGATCGTGGTGGAGAATTTAACTATTTGATTCCAAGTCCAGGTGGTTGTGGCATTGGTGAAAATTGATTCCAAGTCCTAGGTTCTATGAACTCGAATCACGTGACTAATGCAGTAGCCAATAGAGTGCAGCATTCTAGGGGTGGGGAGGTGGGGGGGGGGGGTGCTAGGTCATGAATGAACACCGCACTGATAGTGGGAAAATGTGGAACTTCTCATTAGATCACTGAATATTGAACTTGTAAATTGATTTATTGAATATGATTAAAATTGAAATGGAATTAAGTACTTAGGTAATTGATAGGTTAGATGAGTGATGTTGGTGTCACTCGTGTTCATTTAAATTGGTTAGTTTATTTACAGAAGACTATGTTCGGCACGCGCATGGAGGTGGCGGCCGAGGGTGTGTGACGTAAGCGTCGGATGCCCACGTGCCGGTGGCGCGGCACTAGAGAGAGCAGACGATCTTGTGTTATCACCCGACATCACGGTAGCGTCCTCTGGTGGCCACAATAGGAACTAACCCAGTTGGGCTCTGGAGCTCGCGGTGAACACACTGTATACAGCCATCTAAAATACCGGTACTGGCATCATGACATGATGTCACGGCGGCGCCCTCTGGTGGCACTGACAAGAACTAAGCCAGTTGGCGTCCAGACCCAGTGGAGAACACACCTGCTTGAAATTGGTTAAATAATAAAGACAAGTCCTTTTTCCCGCCATTTTCTTTGCTTAGTAGAGATAAGCGTGGTGTGATGCATTATCATGTTGGAATTTAAACTTCTTGCCATTTTTCTGAGCGAGGGGGCGTGGCACTTTCCTGCCAAAATTCAAACTTCCCGCCTAAATCCGCCATCTTGGTTGAGGTCATGGCCGCCATTTTGGATGACGTCTTCTCCACCATCTTGGACAGCGGTACTGCGGAATGAAGTCCGCCTTGTTCCAATACTAACAGATGGAAGTCAGAAGTTGCAATATCCGGGCTGTAGGGTCGATGAGGAAGAACAGTACAATAAGTTTTGTGAGCTCATCTCAGGTGCGTAGACTTGTGTGAGACCTTGCGTTCGTTTCCATTTTGATGGGGACGAAGACACTAAAGTCGTATCTTCAATTCCCTGAGCATGGCGAAACACTAAAGAGTTGGTGGTTGCACCATATGGGAGGACATAAAACAGAATAACATTCTGAGTCCCAGAAGACCGCCACCATGGCTTTACTGGGTGAGGGTGTGACTTTGAACTTTTTCTTCAGAGTAGAGGTGGCATGGCGCCACTCCATGGATGGCCGTTTTGTTTCCGGTTCAAAGCGATGAACCCATGCTTCATCACTTGTGACGATTTTCGACCGTTACTCCTTATGGTCTTCCATTAGGAGGAGGGAACACATCTTGCTGGTGGACGAGTGTGTCAGCACTACCAACAGAGTCGTTCAGTTGAGCAGCGATGTGTCTGATTGTGTTTCATCGAATCGAACGGCAGGAGCCACAGCTGTGTGCGACTGGACTGATCAGACACGTTTACGCGATCTGCTCGCCCAATGACTCACCGTGTTTTTGTTCACCGCCAGGTCCCCTTAGACGTTCTGCAAGCGCCTATGAATATCTGCGATGCTCTGGTTTCAATGACAGCTATCCGCTTGAAATGATGCACCTCCGTTACAAACGCCTTTTTGAAGGCTACTTGTGGCGCCGCCACCTGTCGGCACTTCCTGAAAATATAGGGGCTGAAGCGGGATTATGCCACCAGGTCCCCACAACAAATTCCGCATTTATTGAACCAAAACTGGCTAAGAAAAAAAAATGTGTTACAGTACAGAGTAGTTGCTTTCACAACAATACATCCACGAGAACTAAGCAGATGGAATCGCATTTGTTTAGTTGTGCTTGTGCCCACAGAGTACTACGGCGCGTGACGTCAGCTCGCCTTACCGTCGCAGTACCCTGCTGAGGCCATACGCGCTCCTTTTCGACCGCCCTTGGTGGAACAGTCCTGTCATATTTTTGTATACATTATTCTATCGTAGTTCTTTCATTTTTTAGTCTTTCAAATTTTTATGAGCGCTCTTGGAAATGTGTGGTGATTAATTCCACAGTCGAGTATAAAAACAAAATAAATAATTAAGGCAGCGCATTACAGGACAAATTTTATTTGTAACCATAGTTTTAAAACTGTACAGCACTGATATGAAGCAGTTAAACATAATTTCCAGTTAAACTAATACGAGAGGCGTTTTGTGTTACAGTACACAGTTCAAACATTCCACCAACGCTTGCACTGAGTAGTTCTTTATCCATAAAACTAACCACATGCCATCAAAACGTAGTCCCTGCAACCGTACTACTACTGATAACGCAAATAAATGAATTGGCTCTTTTGCTGAGTGGCAATCTTCTCACATTCAATTGGAATGCTGCAATCAGCTCCTGTATAAACAGAACCCATTTTTACGAAGTTAAACAAATCCCTATTCCACGAGTCCCAAATTTGTCTCAACGTGACCTTATCTGCTGTAGCATCCTTGTTGAAAATTAGTGCCTTTTGTATTTGTTTGGCATAACCTGTGCCATTAAGGTTCAACAGTTCATTTCATAGTCTGTTCATACATTGTAGCTGCTTCAGACAACAAATAACGAATTTAAGAAATCATTCCAGCTTCAGACATTGATTAAATTTTGCACGGAAGTATTTCTTTAATTCTTAAATAAGCAAAAGTATTATATATTTCGTGGTTACTCAAACACCTTATCGTAAATAACGCTAGAATGAAACTCTATTATTAATGTTTCTAAGCTGCTGTCCTTCGTGGACAGCTGAATGATGTTTCGACTGCTGTCGAGTGGCTGGTAATAACGCAAGTGAGCGTTTTGTGCGAAATATTCCGAAAAACATTTGCGACGATTTGAAAACGCTCAGGTCTGCTTCTATCCTCGATAATGTACCTCCAACATCCAAACTATCTATGGAAATAAAATGTAAATGCTCGTTTGTTCAAAATCTTAAATGTCCAAAAGTTCTTCACCGCTTGTTTTGAAATTTTGACTCAACGTTACATTTGAATACCGCGTATTTTTATGTACCTATTTACCTCAGTTTCTTACAGATACACTGACATGCACACAAGCTATAGGCAGGTGATCCAAAAGCCTGTCAACAATTGAAAATGCATTAATTCACTGAATAATGTACGTAGAGAGGCAAAAATTGACACACATGCCTGTCACGACATGTCATTTTATTAAAACCAAAAACATGTGCAAAAACTGGTCAAGAGATGGCGTTGGACAGCAACACGTCAGTGCAACCGCTTGAGAATGAGCTGTAGCGAGACAGGCAGTCGGATGCGCCACCAATCGCGGCATTTTAGCCTTACCAGAAAAGGCACTGTCAGAATGGAGAATCCGCTACTACAGCTTTACGATTCTGTCCCCCTAAGAAGAGTATTCGACTTGGTAAAGGTCCTGCTACAAGTGTAATTGTGAAGAAAATGATAACGAAGTTCGAAGCTACGGGTTGTTTAGGCGATCGGCCCCGACGTGGGCGACCAGACACAAGTACTACTGCTGCTCGGACAGTTCAGGAAGAAATGCTGACTGTAGCGGGTACATCTCCGCATGGTGAAGGCAGTGTTCGTGAAGTCGCACGTCACAGCGGCACTCTACGCACAGCACTCGACGTACAACTGTTTGGAGACCACTTACGACGCACTCTCCAATGCTATCCGCACACAATCCGGCGTCGTCACGATCTATTAGCCAACGATTTCGTGATACAGCGAACATTTGCGGTATGGGCACTTTAAAAAATGGGGAAAAATGATGATTAGTGGTCTAACGTGTTGTGGACCGACGAAGACCATTTCATACTTTGAGGATCTGTCAACAGCAATAACTGCAGAATTTAGGTTACCTAAAATCATAGAACAGTCATGGATACACCACTCCATGACGAGAAAGTCACGTTGAGGTGTGGATTTACCACATCAGTCGTGACAGGACCGTTTTTCTTCCAGGAAATCCGGGGTGCTGCTTTTCAAACTGTCAACGTGACGGTTATGAGGTAGGCCGACATGTTACAGAATCGGAACATTCCTAGCCTGGCTGATAAAAACCTGCTAGAAGAAACGACTTTTATGCAGGATGGCGCTCCATACCGTATTGCCACATGTATGGAAGATCTCTTGCGCACATCGTCTGGTGAGCATCGCATGCTGAGCCACCATTTCCGTCATGCTAGGCGTTTCGGTTAGGTTGACCTCGATCCGTGTGATTATTGGTTGTGGGGTCACCTCAAGCCGCAAGTCTACCGAGGTCGTCCGACAATGTACGACGGCCATTTCTCACCATACCTACTGTTAAGTTGTACTGTACCGCTGACAACATTGTCCCTGGATTCCATGTAGATTAGATTAGATTAGTTTTTCGTTCCATAGATCCGTGCTGAGGTGATCCTCGTGGATGTGGAACATGTCAATTTTTTTTAACGCTGAAATAACAATACTAATAGTATTCGTCAATGGAGTAGGAGGAGTTGGTCACTAGTAAGTCTTTCAGGCTCCTTTTAAACTGATCTTTATTTGTAACTAAATTTTTTATGTTTGCTGGCAAATTATTGAAGATGAGTGTTCCTGAGTAGTGGACCCCTTTTTGAACTAAAGTAAGTGCTTTTAAGTAATTGTGATGATCATTTTTGTTCCTGGTATTGTATGTATGAACTGAGCTGTTTGTTGGAAAAAGAGATATATTATTTAGGACAAATTTCATTAAGGAGTAAATATACTGACAGGCAGTAGTTAGTATACCTAGTTCTTTGAAGAGGTTTCTACAGGACGTCCGTCAATTTACTACACAAATAATAGGTATTACACGCTTTTGGACCCTGAATACTTTTGTTTGACTTTAAGAGTTACGCCAAAATATTATACCATATGACATTATGGAATGAAAGTAGGCAAAGTATGCAAGCTTTTTCATTTTTATAATGAAAGTAGGCAAAGTATGCAAGCTTTTTCATTTTTATGTTGCCTATGTCTGCTAACACTCGAATTGCAAATACAGATTTGTTAAGACGTTTCTGCAGTTCTGTAGTGTGCTCCTCCCAACTGAATTTATTACCAAGTTGAAATCCCAGGAATTTAAGACTGTCAACCTCTTCTATCTGCTCTTCTTCATACTTTATACATATGCTGGGTGGGAACCTCTTACAAGTTCTGAATTGCATATAGTGAGTCTTTACGAAGTTTAATGTCAGTGAGTTGGCTTTAAACCATTTATTAATATCCATGAAAATATCATTAGCAGATCTTTCTAGAACTACACTCGACATACTATTTATTGCAATACTTGTGTCATCTGCAAACAAAACGAACTCTGCTTCTGGCAGTGTAACTGATGAGAGATCATTAATGTACACAAGAAAAAGCAATGGCCCTAAGATGGATCCTTGTTGGGCACCACATGTAATTTCTTCCCATTCTGATGATAACTGATGACTTAATTCACTAGTCCCTTGCACTGACACCCTTTCTTTCCTGTTAGCGAGGTATGACTTGAAACATTTTGCAGCACTGCCTGTGACACCATAGAATTCTAATTTATTTAAAAGGATGTTGTGGTTCACACAATCAAATGCCTTTGACAAATCACAGAAAATACCTGCTGCTTGTAATTTGTTATTTAATGAATTAAGTACATTTTCACTGTAGGTGTAAATAGCCTTCTCGATATCAGAACCCTTCAGAAATCCAAACTATGTTCTTGACCATATGTTATTTGTGCTCAGATGGTTGAGAAGCTGCTGTACGTTACTTTTTCTAAAATTTTTGAGAATGCTGACAAAAGTGAAATCGGTCTGTAGCTAGATGGTATCTCTTTATCCCCTTTCTTGAGTAGAGGCTTAACATCTGCATATTTTAGCCAGTCAGGAAACGTCCCAGTTATAATTGACTGGTTACACAAGTAACTTAGAATTGTACTAAACTCACAAGAACATGCCTTAATTAACTTTGTTGATATTTCATCGTAACCACTAGAATGCTTTGTTTTTAAAGATTTTATTATGGAAGTTATTTCTTTTGGTGAAGTGAGTGACATATTCATGTACCTGAAGCTATTTGTAAAGAAAAGATGTTCAAGGGCATTATTTACTGATCCTGATATTTACTGATTTCGCTAAATCATCAGCATTGGAGCTATTCATGGTCGACAGATACGTTTTACATTTTCCTTTTTGTCTTACAGGAAATATTTAATCCTTGTGTAATCCATGATTTTATTATAGACTTCTGTTTAATTTGAGTAACTTTTAGAGGAAAACAGTTTTCAAACATGGTACTGATATTTTTCATGAATGTGCTATATTTTTCATTCATGTCATGAGCACTATAAACATCTTTCCAGTTCATATCTTTGAGCTGTTTTCCAAAACACTCAATTTTTTGGTTGATTGACTACTCTCCTGTACTCAGATTTAGCAGTCTTGATAATCTGCTTAGAGTTTACATCTAAAAGAAGGAGCTGCATGTCATGATCTGATAGTCCATTTATTACAGGTTTTATGATATGATTTTGTTTCTTTGATTTGTCTATAAAAATGTTATTAATGGCTGTCCTTGAGGATTTAGTGATCCTAGTTGGAAAGTTTACAGTGTGAATTAGATTGAAAGACAACATTACTAACTGCAGTAAATGTTTATTGGAAGATTTCATTAGGAAATCTGTATTAAAGTCACCAGGAATCAAAATTTCTTTGTTTCTTCCTGTTGTTGTTGTGGTCTTCAGTCCTGAGACTGGTTTGATGCAGCTCTCCATGCTACTCTATCCTGAGCAAGCTTCATCTCCCTGTACCTACTGCAACCTACATCCTTCTGAATATGCATCCCTTGGTCTCCCTCTATGATTTTTACCCTCCACGCTGCCTTCCAATACTAAATTGGTGATCCCTCGATGTCTCAGAACATGTCCTACCAACCGACCCCTTCTTCTAGTCAAGTTGTGCCACAAACTCTTCTTTTCCCCAATTCTATTCAATACCTCCTCATTAGTTATGTGATCTACCCATCTAATCTTCAGCATTTTTCTGTAGCACCACATTTCGAAAGCTTCTATTCTCTTCTTGTCTAAACTATTTATTGTCCACGTTTCACTGCCATACATGGCTACACTCCATACAAATACCTTCAGAAACAACCTCCTAACATTTAAATCAATACTTGATGTTAACAAATTTTTCTTCTTCAGAAACGCCTTCCTTGCCATTGCCAGTCTACATTTTATATCCTCTCTACTTCGACCAACATCAATTATTTTGCTCCCCAAATAGCAAAACTCCTTTACTACTTTAAGTGTCTCATTTCCTAATCTAATTCCCTCAGCATCACTCGACTTAATTCGACTACATTCCATTATCCTCGTTTCGCTTTTGTTGATGTTCATCTTATACCCTCCTTTCAAGACACTGTCCATTCCGTTCAACTGCTCTTCCAAGTCCTTTGCTGTCTCTGACAGAATTACAATGTCATCGGCGAACCTCAAAGTTTTTATTTCTTCTCCATGGATTTTAATACCTACTCCGAACATTTCTTTTATTTCCTTTATTGCTTGCTCAATATACAGATTGAATAACTTCGGGGATAGGCTACAACCCTGTCTGACTCCCTTCCTAACCATTGCTTCTCTTTCATACTCCTCGACTCTTTATAACTGCCATCTGCTTTCTGTACAAATTGTAAATAGCCTTTCGCTCTCTGTATTTTACCCCTGCCACCTTCAAAATTTTAAAGAGTATTCCAATCAACATTGTCAAAAGCTTTCTCTAAGTCTACAAATGCTAGAAACGTAGGTTTACCTGAAATAGTTACTATTATATAGGATCTGTTATGGAACTCTACTTCTGTTGCACATGCTTCTAGATGCTGCTCTAAACAGAATTTATTAATGTCAATGTTCTTGAATTTATAGCAGTTTTTAATAAATGTGGCAACTCCTCCTCCATCCATATCTACTCTGCAGAAGTAGGAAGCTAGCTTAAATCTTGAAATGTCTAACATATCTATACTAGTGGTCACTTGATGTTCAGAGAGGCAGATTATGTCAATTTGGTTAGGTGAATTCATTTCATCAACACAAATGAGTAGTTAATCAACTTTATTTCTGAGTCCCGGAATGTTCTGGTGTAATAGAGATAACTGATACAGCATACTAATGGGATTATAACTGCTTTGGCGAAGATGAACTGGCAGTTTCTGATTACTTTCTGTTAAACATTGTTTAAATGGAGGCTGTATGCTAAAATCTGACTCCTGTTCATCTGTTTTCTCAAACTGAGTGTGTCTGCCAATCTCTCTTAAAACTCGTTTTCTTTCCCCCTTCCCTATCCTAAAAAAGGCATCCCTCTGCCACCTGTGACCATTGGTATTTTACCACTTTTGACAGTGTCCCCCCTTAAGTTTTCTGCAACAACCCAGACAGTTTTCCCTTTCCTTTCCTATTGAGGTGAAGGCCATGCCTAGTGTAGTCCCACCTATCGATAGCGTTCACAGGAATCAAACCAATATGGGACTCTATATTCGTCCTAAGCAGCCACTCCAGCTCCAAGTTCACCCTCCCGACGGAAGAGTTCAAATGAGGCAGATCATGGCGTCTCAACACAGACACAAATCTCACACTCGTATGCTTCGTTGCTGATGCTATATTGTTGATGAATGGCGGCCGACGTATTGAGCATTTCTTATGAAGAACATTGTCTTTGCTAAAAATAATTTGTTGTGCTAACTGTTGCTTTTGTATAACATGAAGCGCCATCTGTTGGTCATTTTGTGCACTATTTTCGGTGAAGTATTGAATTTCCAAATGTTAACAGGCTTCTGGGTCACGCTGCAACTTTTAGAAAGCAATGCACAGATTTTCTATTAAAACCAACTGCGAGAACGAAAATGTTGTCCTTTGTCCTGTTGTGAATATGTGCGGTTTTGTTTTCTTTCTCGCAATGAGTTATATAAAAACGATGATCTCTTTTGATTTCTTCTTGCCTGATGGTTTTCATAGACAATGTAAAAGTTGTATTTATAGCGTATCAGCTTTCTGAATTTGCGCTAGCAATGAACAAGGCTCAAGGTCAGGTAGATGCTGAGAAGTAGGTGGACATATATAAGGAGGGAGCCGGGAGAAAATGGACATAAGAGGGGGAAGGAGGAGACGGACAAAAGATGGGGAGGAGGCGCTCGACAGAGAGGAGGGTGCGGGGGAGAGGAAGAGACTGGACATATAGCCAATTCCCATACATATTTAGAAATTGCTGAACATTGCTAGGTTCGCTATTTGAAAATATTTTCTAAAGGTACTGATGTGCTCGTTATCTCCTCACTTCGCTGGCGTTGTGTCGGAATCAGGTCTAGAGGCTCTTGACAAGGAACTCAGTGGTCTGTGGAGAGCTCTGATAATGCTTTAAACCTCCTTAGCAACAAACTTGAAGTTCCATTTGAAACTGATAATGAACCTGCATCAAGGTGATGCCAAAGTCCGAGCTGGTGAATAAAGGAAGCGGAAATATGAGTCATCAGACGTGACAGGTAATAGTATCCCTGAGGGTGGAGGTGAGGCGGGTCACAAAATGCACTCATTGTCAATGCCCGAGGAAAATTAAACAACCATTAGGGACATGCGATGGAACTGGATGGTGATTTTGCACCGCAACAAAACTAATTGTGCTGCTCGCCTTGCCTCTGATCAAACGCTTTGTTCATTCCAGTGAATGTCAGAGAACAAAACTGCTCATGCAATTTTGCCAAAGGTCTTTTAGTTCATCCCCGCCCTTGGTCTGTTCATGACCCTCCATTTATGAGCTGTACTGCAACTCTCGGCTGGAGGTCACTACAATTTTGTGTCAGCCTTGGCTATGGACCTTTCTAGAACTACATGGGCCTACTGTGTTGTACTTCAGAATAATTCTCAGTGACCCGGCAGTAAATAATTGCATATTAAGGCTATCAGTGTAAGAAACTGTATCTGGAATGAATGCAACAATTCGTTGTAACTTTAAGAAAACGTCCAATCAGTCTGCATAATAACAGCTTTAGAGACTAAATAATATATTTAAATTTGATCCGAGAAAAGCTTAATTTTACGGTACCGGTATTTGTAACAAAACAGAAAAAGAAATTCACAAAAATAGTGTCAATTCTGTGAAGCATTTCCTATAAAAATGATGGCATATATAGTAACAACAAGTGCTACGAGAAATGTTAAAAAAGGCAGGAAAATATTTTTGCTTGGCAAGAATGACAGAAAACAAAATGAAGAGTAGATGAGCAGTCAACATAAAATATTAAGCTTATATTTGTTCCTTTGTAATGTTGCAGTAATGGAGACAAAAGTACCGCAATAGCACAGTAGCGGGGATGCGGTTGGCGTCAAAATGGTACCCACTATCGCACGGAGTAAACGACCGCGCAGCTGTCCACGCCAGCACCAGCGGGCGGTGACAAAGAATAACAATTTGACCGTTAATGGTGGAGTGAAACGCTGTTCATTTGTTTGTAAAAATGGTTTCGATTCAAATATGAGGCAGATAGGCGGTATCGTTTTTACTCGACAGGAGGTCAGTATCGTTTAGATTCGAGCTGAAGTCATTCCAGTCTTGACTCAATCGTAGCGCATTCGGAAGTAGTTGGCACTCGGGAGTTGGCCGCCGGATTTTTGTTAGCATGCCAATGATTTGTTGTAAAGTTGCAGCCTATCAATACAGGATGGCATAAAGGTTTTCTTCCGTGAGACTACTACGTGGTTGTGTGTCGGATGTCTGAGTGTCGGGATCTGAACATAGGGAAGGTTTATGTGAAATTAATTTCGTGATTTTTTTCTGTAGCGATACAGGAGGTATTGCAACGGTTGTTGACCTTTTTTTATCTGAGAAGAGGTTAATCTGCATGGTTTGGAGATACGACTGTTCTGCAATTCATTTAAGTAGTGTGTGTGTGTGTGCGAAATCTTATGGGACTTAACTGTATTAAAGTAGTGTACTTCTCGTGGTCGCTCAAGGCTAGTTGAGTCGTAGCGTTTGCATATGGTTGTGGATGTGTGGGAAGTGTGGGAGAAAGTAGCTCCATACGTGTGGACGGAACTTTATACCGTAGCACGAATAAAAAAATGAATTGATTTTACGATTCGGATTCCCAAGTTTAATTTTGATCCTCACTGGAGTGAACCATTTAAGCACGGAACAATGTGACTAAGCAGATAATGCGGTCTCATCTACAGGAAAAGAGAAGTTACAAGTGGCTAATTGATCGTCTTTAGTTCACGCGTGGTATCGGTAGAACGCCTGAAGCAGCTCTGTAACTTACTTCGCTCAAATGTCAGAATTTAAATGGTGGTGGCCCTTAGTGGTTTATGTTTGATTTATTTTTATTAATATTCAGTCTGCTCAGTAGAGAGTTGCTTGTCCTCCTAATATAATGACGAATAAATGTACTATAAAATAGAAATAAAGTATTATGTTGTTCAAAGTGAAAAAGAAAGTGTCCAGACTTTTCAATAAATGGAAACCCACCTACTGATTGGCGAAAGAGAGAGAGAAAGAAACAATGCTTAAATAAAAATGAACGATTTTAAGAAAAACAATTACGTAAAGTAATCCACAGAGATTTACTACACAGTTAGGGGTGTTAGAAGGCAAAGATATTTCAAGTTTATTATTCATACAAAAATACTAATGTAAGTTCTCAAGAGAGTAATAATTATTTTCTGAAGACAAGTTCCGAAATATTTTGAGTTAACTGATAAGGGAATCATCTTTCGAATAGTTAATATTACGAAAAGTCTCTCAGAAAACAAACTCCTCTTCGAAGTTGTGGGGCAGCGGGGGGAGGGGGAGGGGGGGGGGGGGCAACAGCGCAAAGTAGGGGATGGTCTATAGGGGTGTGGGACCGAACGGTATCTGTGAAGGCCCTATACGAACTTCGAAAAAAAAAAAGATGTGTGTGAAATCTTACGGGAATTAACTGCTAAGGTCATAAAAAAAAAAATGGTTCAAATGGCTCTGAGCACTATGCGACTTAACTTCTGAGGTCATCAGTCGCCTAGAACTTAGAACTAATTAAACCTAACTAACGTAAGGACGTCACACACATCCATGCCCGAGGCAGGATTCGAACCTGCGACCGTAGCGGTCGCTCGGCTCCAGACTGTAGCGCCTAGAACCGCACGGTAAGGTCATCAGTCCATAAGCTTACACACTACTTAACCTAAATTATCCTAAGGACAAACACACACACCCATGCCCGAGGGAGGACTCGAACCTCCACCGGGATCAGCGGCGCCTTTAGACCGCTCGGCTAATCCCGCGCGGCCACTTCGAAAAGTGGCGACTAACGAGGCTCTGGTGAAGTTGTGATAGGCCTAGCTATCCGACAGGGGATCAACAACCTGCTTTCAACAAGGGAACTACCCTCTGAAAGTATGGATATTAAAGACAACGATCCGACAAGGTAAACGGACTATGAGTTGGAACGTCGAACATTGGGAAGGAAAGGTACAAGAGAAAGTGGATAAGCTGAATAAGTCAGGCATAGTAGAGACAAGATGGAAAGAATAATAATGCAGTGAGGAACTGAGGAAACGTTACAGACTGTATCGGAGTGGAAGCGAAAAAGGAAGAAAAAAGGGAGTGGGAATGGTTGTGAGGGATGGTCTAAAATAAGAGGAACAGAGGATACGCGAGACAATAATGAATATCAGAATGACAAAGGAAAAAGTATGTAGGTGGTTCAGATGTATGTCCTTCAAGAGAGCTTGTACATCTCATGAGATGAAGGACTTTTGGGAAGAATTACAAAAGCTGCTGAATGGGCGATTAATCATGGAGACCTGAATGCACATGTAGGAAATAAGCCAATGTTACAAAAAAGTTCTGATGGCAGAAAGATGGGGAGGTAGAAATATAGAAGGAAAGAGACTGCTGAAACTCTGTAAGAGAAATGGTTCAGTGACAGGTAACTCCTGGTCTCAGGAGATAGAGGGCCACACAGTAACGTGGTACAGCAGGAACCTAGCGCAGAAATCTTTGGTAGATCACATGCTTTATGATTGGGAAAAGAAGAGGACTATAACGGATATAAAGGTTCTACCACCTGAGGTATCGGACAGTGAGCACCAGCTACTGGTGATGAGCATGAGAAACATGAAGGAACAGAAGAAGGCAGAGAACCAGGAAAGGAAAATTAGAGTGTGGAAACCAAAGGAAAAGAAAGTCATGGAAGAATACCAGAAGATTATAAGGGAAAGGTTACCAAAGGACGAGCCAGAAACAGGAGACGAGGAATGGGGATAATTAAAAGTGCTATGGTATAACGGTGGAAGGAGACACCTTGATGAAATGAAACAGTCAAGAAGATGGTGGGAAGGAATAACGATGCATTTCTACAGTGGTCCCAGGAAAGGACCGAATTAGCAAGAGAGGAGCATAAGAGACAGAAGTAAGAGACAAATAAGACAGTGGTTGAAGAGAGAAGAAAGTGGATGGAAGAATGGACAGAGATGATGGTGAAGTAGCAGAGAAAGTAACAAAGTACTATGTGGAATGGTGAAAAGTAAAAAGATACGTTTGAGAGAAGATGCAACAATGATGAAAAACATTGTAAAGAGAAGAGGTTAATAATAAAGAGACACTGAGCCTTGCTAAATCCAAACAGACTTGGAGACGAGGATAACAGCCTAAATGAGGTAGAAGTAAACTCTGGGAGGGGGAGAGGACCTGACATGGGAATCAATGGAAATTGTACTAGGTAATATGAAAGGAGGAAAGGAACCAGGTGTGGATGAAGTAAGTGTCGAAATGATGAAGGCTGCAGGGGAGGTTAGGAAATAGAGGCTGTATAGTGTGATAAGGGTGGTATGGAAGGAGAAGAAGGCTTCAAAAGATTGGAAGATGGCACTAATTGTCCCTATTTTCGGGAAAGGCAGTAAGAAGGATTATAGAAACTACAGGGGAGTCACAATGATACCATAATGTGCCAAGGTATATGACAGGATCCTGGAGAGTAGAATCCGAATAAGTATTGAGAACAAACTGAGAGAGGAACAGCATGGCTTCAGACCGGGGACGTCAACTATTAACTTCACATTTGCAGTGACGCAGCTCCAGGAGCACTACGATGAATTTGGGGAAGATCTTGTGATGGGCTTCCTTGATACTGAAAACGCATTTGATAGCGTTTGTAGAAGAAAGGTCTGGGAAGACTAGAAAAGAAGGAAGTGGAAAAAGAGACAACAAGCAGAGTGGAGGAGACGTATTTTGGAAGTCAGAGTTGGGTGAAAGTGGTAAATGAAAGGATGGATCCATTCCAGAAAACAAGTGGTTGGGAACAGGTCAATGCATTGTCACCTCTTCTCTTCCGGTGTGCTTGGATGAGATAATCATTGACGTGGCAGAAAAAAAACTGGAGAAGACAAGATAAAAGCAGTGGTGTTTGTGAATGACTTGATGATCTGAGGAAACAGGGAGGAGGAGATACAGGAACAGCTAGAAGCTTGGGAAGAAACTGTCAGACAGTATGAAACGAAATTTAATGTAAATAGATGTGAAACATTGGTTACAATTGCAAAAAAGAATAAGGATTGTAAATGAGCCATTGAAGAAGGTGGAAAGTGTCAAGTACATGGAAAGTGTAAGTACCTGGGAAGTGTGATAGAGGAAAATAGAAGAAATGAAAAAGAGATCATTCTATGTGGCAGAGACGCAGAAGCATTCCTACGAAGTGTTAGAAGGCTGGTTTGGAACAAAGACGTCCGACAAAAAAGCAAAGAAATAATATATAGAAGTTACTACATCCCAATATTATCCTACGCATCTGAAACATAAATAGTGAAAATAATAGATGTAAGCAGATTATGGGATGTAAAAAGTAGTTCCTCAGAACTAGGAAAGAGTAACAATGGGAGATAGGATGAGGCATGAAGGACTAAGAGAAATAGTGAAAGAGGAATCTTTGTAGAACAGTACAGAAACATTAATGCTAAGATGGTACGGACACTTAAAGATAATAGAAAACAACAGGATTACCTACAAAATACAGGAAATGGAGATGCGAAGGAAACGACCAGCAGGAAGACCAAAGGACACAGCAGGAAGACCAAAGGACAGATGGCTGGTAAGTGTCGAAGAGTGTGTTGAAAAAAGAGAAACAGACTGGACCCAAATGAGTATAGAGTGTTGATGGGAAGGCAGAGCTAGGTGGCGAGTTTTATATTCAAGACAGACACAGCCTGAGGCTGGAAACTGCTCAAGGTGTTGATGATGCTGAAAATTACGAAACATTTTCTTTGGTAGTAAAGAAAGATATTATTGATTGTCAGGACGTCAAGCGTTATATTGCTGACTTGTAGTTGCGTACAATGCTGACGGTAGAGGAAAGATCTATACTCGCTATACAAGAATAATTAACACTGAATCGTCATATAAATGTTGTAATAAAAAATAACAGGATCACTTATTTAAAGAGCATTGCTGTAACAGAACTGGATTTTGTAAGTATACCAGCGAACATGCAATGCTTCGCAACTGTTATGTTTGTATGGGAATTGGATACACGACCTAATCACCTCCTTCTCCCTCTCTCTGTTCATCTCCTCCTCCCTCTCTTCCTCCTTCCCTTCTGTCTCTGTCTATCACCTGCATTCCCTCTCCCTATCCATCTCCTCCCCCCAACTCTCGCTCCCCAGCTCCTGCTCCCTTGGCTGACCAGATGTCAATGACAAAAAACTGGGACACTTTTTCTAATACTTCGAAGTTAAATTCAGTACTACAGTAACACTTACCTTTCTTGTCAGTTATCATAATATTTTGAAACCGATAATAGGCCTATGATGATGTTGCAGCTGAAAAAGCTATATCAAGAACGTATCTTCATTTTGTGAGTTGGAAAGAAGAATTTAAGTACAATATACACAAACAAAATTCTTTTCTTCGAAATTAAAAAAGACTGATACACATTGTTTTAGTATAGTAGTCTGGATATATTTTCTGCAATGTTTGTCACTTACCATTTTCAATGGGTGCAATTTGTTAATCCTAAAAACTGTAATACTAATCAGATACAAATTACAGATTTCAGCCTAACATTTATCTTTGCTATATTTATTAGAAGAGTGAACTGATTCTAGCAGTTCCTTATTATAAGATAATCATACAATTCTGTACAAGATAGACTGAAATGACTTTTAACAATGACAACTGTTACCGTTGTATCAAAATTAGCATGACCTTTTTCGTCATGGAAATACATATTAGCCAGCCGGTGTGGCCGTGCGGTTAAAGGCGCTTCAGTCTGGCACCGCGTGACCGCTACGGTCGCAGGTTCGAATCCTGCCCCGGGCATGGATGTGTGTGATGTCCTTAGGTTAGTTAGGTTTAATTAGTTCTAAGTTCTAGGCGACTGATGACCTCAGAAGTTAAGTCGCATAGCGCTCAGAACCATTTGAAACAAATACATATTAACCAAACTGAAGCCCCTTTCTACTGCAGCATTTGTGCCTGGCAGAAACAAAGCAAAATTAACAATTTTCTCTACATTTTCCACACAAACAATAGAAATTTCACGTTTTTTTAATACGGCAGTGCATCTTTCTTCAAGAAGCACAGTCTTCAATATCCAGTATTTGATATGCTATTCCATTATGTTCTTAACATGTTCAAACTCATCGAATAATGAATTATCATTGTAAGCAGACAGAGGAATACCATATTGAGACAAAAATCTAAGGGAATCCTGAACCTTAGTCCAGTGAGGTAAATCGTCGCAATGAATCCAAGATAGATCCTGAATTTCTGAATACTGAGCTGAAGTCCACTTTTTATGTAATTCACATAGTCATCGAAAATGGTTTAAATGATCTGAAGTCCTCTTTTTCTGTAAAAATTCTTCTTCTACAAGATTTTTCAACAGTTCTTTAACTGCTGTTGCTACGAGTCTGTTGACCTTTCTAGAAATAAACTTTTATATAAGATTGTCAATAAAATCAGAAATTTCAGTAAGTGAGATATTTTGATTCTCAATTTGATTAATGGTAGCAACTGAAACTTCTAAGTGATCTCCCAAAAATCTCAACCATAATGGCAAAGAGCTATTAGAGAAGGAATAGAGCGAAATTTGAGAGCAGTTGTCAAGGGATAAAAAGCATGACATAAGTCTTTCAGTAACATCCAGGACACTGTGCAAGGCAGGAAGAAAAGACAGCCGACGTGTTTTGCTGTTTCTTAACAGAGACTTGTATTCACCTCACATCAGTTTGCAGACCATCTGCTGCTGACTGAACACTATTGTGCAATATGTGGACACCACAACCAACACCTACCAGTGATTTACTTAATTTTTCTTGAAGTTTCTGCTAAACATTCTGTGTTCCATTACGGTTGGCTTACCCAACATTGGTATTTGCAGAAAATACAATTACCTTACCCATTAAACCACATTTTGTCAAAACTTTTTCAATAAAATGAATTTGTGTATCAGCTATTTCGTTTAGAACATCTTTAATGTCCAACATTTTATTTTTATGCCGAAACCAGGAATGCAGTATCGAACCACTAATTTTCATTTTTCTGTGATTTAATGCATCAGTCTATAATGAAACATAATTTGCTTTTTGTAAGTCATTAGCTATTACCATAACATTACATGGGAGGCAAACACATTAACAACAATTGCTTCACTTTTAGTTCTAGCACAACATTTATAGCTGCTGAAAAGCTTACGGATCAAAGAACAAATACCGTACAGTGATTTGATCGAAAGCTACTTTGAAAGCCATGATTGTGATAGACTGCATGATAAGCCAACGTACCTTCTTCAGCAGCCAGTTTTAAATATGGCATTCCTGGAGTGGTTCTCTTAGAAACGAATTCATCTTCTTGCTACTTGTAGATGTCGATGACGCTTCCTTGTGCTTTTTCTTTTGGAGATGATCTTTTATGTCGCTTCTCTCACCATGATCTATTGAAAACACCAAAGTGCATACTGCACACTCAGCTTCATCGTTTATATCTCTTTCTGTAAGAAATGGAAATTCTTTGTTTGACGTTTCATTAAATGAACACTTCCGCTTCGGCATTTTCATCAGACAACACATTTTCTGAGTTTAATATTCACATTCACTGACTGCTAACGATAGTAGACAGTAACTTTTCCCGCACAGTTGATGAGTCCACGACTTTCGTTTTTAAGTGAGAATTGGCGTCAGTTGTTCCAAACACCGGTAGATCGAAGCTTTGTCACTCGAGTGAGTGAAACCTGCTAACAATGCGCCTAACAATGCGCCGCCATTTCGTTTAACTGCTGACTGCTAGGGCAAGCAGGCATACGTGCCGAACAACATTCAATAAGTACTACTATCGCATGCAGCATCGTTCACATTCTTCACAAAATTAACTTCCATATGGCTACAGTTCCATTAGGAGAAATGGTTTAAATGATGCTTCTTTATACTTCCTTTTGGAAGGTCGGCAAGTTAGAGGCTTTTGTTTTCAACATATGCCTCCCTCTTTCTTTAGGCATAAGACGGGTTAAACCAAATACGGTTCATATTGTGAAAATATATTCCTATAACGTCCTGCACTAGGAAATTTGTTTTTCACAAATAATTAAGTAAGAACTATTATTGTATCCATTTTATTTCTCAATTAAAAACTGGTACGATTAGTGTCTCGAATGATTTTCTCGAGACACCGGGACATTTACATGAAAATCGGGAGTGTCCCTGCAAGACCGGGACGTCTGGTCAGCCTGTACCTCCCACCCTCCCTGCGTGCATGTCATTCTTCCACCTCTCTATGTCCATTTCCTCCCCCTTCTCTGTTCTATCCCTTCCCATACTATCTCTTACCTTGAGTCTTGTTTACTGTTCTTGCAAATTATACCCATATTGGGAATTAAAATCGCTTATAATGAAATCGGTTGGGATCATTGATACACAGGATATGGGAGAGATCTCTTTAGCTGTTGGATCTGTGAAGATAGTAGTTTCAATTACAATATTTCGCATTGTTTTAATCTGTGAATTGGTAGGGTTAAAAAGACAGCCACGTTCCTGTTTTCTGTTAAAACTAACAGCGAGACAGAAAACAAAACAGGACATTGTTGTGTATTCATTTTTGTGTAATATTGTGTTCAGGGAGGAAGAATGTATATATGGGCGAAAATTTTTTGTCTGATTGTTTAAATGCCCTCCTGGCCTACTTAAACTGACTTCGAGAAAGAAAATGAAACCGAAAATTTTTACAGCACGGCACAGCACAGCACATGCTTTTCGCAATCGATTTTAAGAGAAAACCTGCAAACTTATTTTATTTATTTATTTTAATAGCATGTCTGTCGGAATATGTATTAGAGTAGTGTGTAAAACTGGAAGGAAATCGGGCAAGGACTTTTCGAGATTTTACGTAATACATATATTACGTATATAAACTGCCATACATACTAAAAAATATGTAGCCTGTGTCCACCCGAATGTTTATTAGAGCATCATGTAGAAATTTTAAGTAAATCATTTTCGAGATTTTTGGTAAAGTAACGACTTGTCTTTATTTAATACCCTACTGTAGAATAGGTATGCATATTTATGTACCACATAAATTTAAAAAAGATATGTAGCCCATGTCCATCTGTATCATGTAAAGATTTTACGTAAATCAGTCAGATTTTTGCTAACGTTTCCCGTTTGTATGTATGACCGATTTACTCTAAATTTTTACTTGATGCTGTTTTTGGTAAAAACTTTACGTGACAACTCGTCTATATAATAGTATAGGTAATTCGTGTTTCGGTAAGTTGTAGCCAGCGATATAGTAATATTGCGTCGGTAAAAAAATATGCGGCGGAACGCCATTTAATTGCAACCAATATTACATTCGAAAGGGAAAATATTTAATATTTATTTGTTGGTTTAGTCCTAATATCGGTGTTGTGTATAATATCCAGTACAGGTACAATATCCAGTACAGGTTTTATGTAGAGATGAAGAAAAGGTGTTTAAACAAATTACGACGTTGCTAAGTTGTTACGTCATTTTTTGGACAAAAGTACCTAATCAAGTAGTATATCACGAAGGATTTGGATTTAAAAAAAAATAATTTGTTACTAGCTGACTGAATTTTTACTCGTAAACAGAGCGCTATACGCGTCTAAATAAAATCTAGCAGATTAAGCATAACTAAAACTAAAGTCAAAGTAACCATGGTTATTGAAATACGAGGATCGTTCACTAAGTAATGCCCCACATTTTTTTTTTTTTTTTTACAAAATGCCATTAATATACTGTACATAGACAAACATCCTGGTTGGTGCTTCACATTTGATTTGTCCTGTGCGCCGGTGAAGTTTCGAACCTTTCTGGCAGATGGCAGAACCGTACTATAGAGTCAAAATTGCGTCTGCATACGACCATAGACTTACTAAATACGACCATAGACTAGACCGCGCATTGGCGATAGTGTCGCGTCCCCACACTGAACGTGATATAAGCAGCCATTTGCAGGGAAACAGTGCGCAAACATGGTTCGTTCGTGTGCTGCTTTTAATTGTAACAGTAAGAACGGAAGCAAAGACGAAGACGGAAACAACATTACATTTCACAGGTCAGTCATTTCTGATTGTTTGTTACTTTCTATTACTTGTATATAGTATTTTTCACGGAGAAATAATACTTCATTAGCGTTTTTTTATTATATATATATATATATATATATATATATATATATATATATATATATATATATATGTTTCCCCTTACAAATGATTTTATAAATCGGAAATGAATAGCTGCTACTCGGAGAGAGAACTTCCAACCGACAGCAAATCATTTGCTGTGCTCCCTTCATTTTGAAGAGAATTGTTACATGGAAAATTATGTAAATAGACGTCAACTGAAGGTCGATGCTATACCGACAGTATTTGGATTTGCAACTCATTTGAAAAAGGTATAGTGTCCTGGAAATCGTGCAATATGGGCCTGGGTTAAATAGTGTGGAAATACTGTCAGTGTGTACAATTTTGAACGTTCCTTTTCCGGGTTACCAAGGCAAGGAAACAGACAAAGCCAATAAATGTTGAGACAGCAGAAAACGTGTGTGTGTGGATGTGCACGTTTCTGGTTACACTGGAGACCATAATTATTCATTTCCATCAAGTCCAAGTAAGCTGAAGGAAAAGTTCGAAAAAATTGAAGAAAGGAAAAATTGGGCAATATAAGACTAAGTTAAATACAGTGAACAAAAAGTGCAAAAGACAAACGCAGAAGATTTGCAAATTAGCAAATATTTTAGAAGAACTAAAAGCTAAAAACTTAGTAAAAGATAAAGTAATCTCGCGTATTAACGCTACTCACAGTGACATGTTATTGAAGATGGTCATTACAATGTTGTAAATGTCAGTGTGTTAGCTGTTACTTGTGATGGACTTTCCACTAATATTGCAATGGCAAAGGAGTTAGGGGCAAATATAATCGTACTGCCTGCTACTTTAAAAGTTTCATGTAATTATCTAATGCAAATAACTCGATGTAAACTCGCTCCACCTTTTCTGGAAAGAGCCTTACATTCTTAAATTTCGCGTCTCTATGCAGACGTATTTCGGAAATTAGGAAACCTGATTCATTTAAGTATACTTTTAAAATAGACTCGAATACTCAGTATTTTTTAAACAAACATGTATTTAATTTGTGCTTGAATTTACTCTTGTTGCGTCTCATATACTTCAAATAACAACCCCAGCACTAGGATTCATCCCTGCAAATGGCGGCGATCAGCTGCTTCAATTTGGGGACAGTTGCCTCGCTTCTCCGCCACGGCGTGGTAGGGGCTCGCATGACTCACATTACAAGCAGCGTGCTGTTATTGAATTCTTGTGAACATTTATGAACATTTGTGCGCAGTGTATGGCGATGCTGCATTTGGCAAGAGTACAGGTGGGCGACAGGTAAAGAAAGTTACAGCCTCAGAAAATATAGAAATAGAGCACCATGATCAGCCACATTTGGGACGTCCTGTCACAGCCACTGCTCCAGACATGCTGAATCATACGGATGCCATCATTCGTGCCGACAGGAATATCACAACTCGACAACTGGGTCTACGGTTGTCGGTCAGCATTGGAAATGCGTCTGCAATGATCAAGACTCTCGGATATCCAAAGAGATGCTGACGATGGGTTCCACGAATGCTCACAGCAGACCTCAAAATTCAAAGACGATTTCATCTGAATTGTTGGAGCGTTTCGAGACCGACAGAGAGGGCTTTCTGTCATGGATCGTGCCTGTCATGCAGTGAAAACATGGACAAGAGCTTTTACCAGCAGGAATACATGCTCTTCCACAGCGCTGGCGTACGGCCATAGAACGTGATAAGAAATGGTTCAAATGGCTCTGAGCACTATGGGACTTAACATCTGTGGTCATCAGTCCCCTAGAACTGAGAACCACTTAAACCTAACTAACCTAAGGACATCACACACGTCCATGCCCGAGGCAGGATTCGAACCTGCGACCGTAGCAGTCGCGCGGTTCCGGACTGAACGCCTAGAACCGCGAGACCACCGCGGCCGGCAACGTGATAAGAGACTACGTAGAAATATAGGGCATGGACAAGACATGTTGATATATATTGTCATCAAATTCTGACTCTTAACTACAAATATGTTTTGAGAAAAAAAATGAGGGGCGTTACTTATTGAACGATCCTTGTACTTGGACTGTAGGCGCGATCGCGTTGCCAAGGTCTTGGCGAGCTTCTAGTACAAAAGCAGTCAGTACGATGGTGTCGTTCTTACAGTGATAGTACATTTGAAGTTGGCGTGACTTTTACATTAAGTGCAGCATTGTGCAAGTACAGCTTCATCAATTAATACCATCCTGGATTCGAATAAATCTCGCTTCAAAAGACGTCTTGTAGAGTTTTATCTGTTGTTACGATAGATGGTTGAAATGCGGTGACTTGTGTAATACAAGGAGCAACAGAATTACAAGTAGTTGTGTACACGGAACCGCGACATCCAGCGTAGGCAATTTGTTCACTAGACTCTTTCTTAAAGCAGTGTTCGTGAACGAGCAGTGAACATTACATTACATTACACCGTACTACAGGCATGGACGGTGTCGGGGGGGGGGGGGGGGGGGGGGACTATGAGGGCTGTATATATTACTCCAACAGATTCAATCATTTTTTATAATTATGTAGCAACATAGGCTGCAATGTATTTCAGACACATTTTAACAAAAGAATATAGTGGCAAATAGCTTACTATCGAAACCAACAAATATAATTTAACTTAAAATGGACGTCTTATTATTTATTAATACACATTTTTTAACCTGAACTCCAAAACAGTTACCAAAGACTACTTTAAGCAAAATCAAATTTTACCAATTTGTCGGTGGAGGACCCCAACTCTCCTTTTGTTGTTGAGCGATATTCCATCCCCCCCCCCCCCCGGTCCCCCATTAGCCGTACCTACACCCCCTCCCCCTTGACTGACTTCTAGAATCGCCCCTGGCATACAGGGTGACTATAAGCACGGTATGTTATGGGATTGTCCATGTTTTGTTTAAGTGTCCTGTTGTCCAGACAAAATTACATACAGTTCATAATATTACTGTCCCTTTTTTATTAATCGCCCCATATCTTTAGAAATACGGTTGTTTTAAGTGACATGTAGTATAACCAAACGGACAAAAAAAGTGGTCATATCCCAAGAACACAGAAAATACCCTCTTTGATTAGATCAAACTGAATGAGGTATGTAATTTTCAACTTCCTTGCATCTCAAGACACCTATTGCAAGAATTTGCAGCTATTTACTGTCTTATGCTAGCTTTACCAGGCATTTATGCTGCTGCAAAAGCAGTGTTCCCTACCACAAATGATTTAGTGCGGAAACTGTTGACGAAATAACAAGGGCTTACTGTCAGGATACTTAATGTGTTGATTTTTATAAAAAATTTGTTTGAAAATATCAGGCACCTGAATGACGTACATTCTTTTGCAAAATACAGGACGCTTCGAAATTCCCGTTACAGACTTCTAGTTCCTGTAGAGGGGTGTGAGTATATAATACTTTGCATAGGAATGAATGTCCGGAAATACGTTCCACATCATAACGGTTACCGTGAGATTGATCAACGGAACACTAACTAACTATCGTTTCCCTTCTAGACGGTTTCATTTCAGATGTGTAACGCGTCCATGTTTGCTGCGGGAAAGAGGAGATTCCCGGAATTTCTTGTCCTGGTATGCAGTACGGTAGAGAGGATGACACGTACAATGTTAGACATTTACCTGATGTCACTTACCGTCGTAGGCAAAGTGTAATTTACGAGATTCCTGTAGAGACAAAGGAAGAACTGCTGGCACAAATTCTGGCGGCTGCACTAGAAACTGGAGAGACCAGGTGGGACGGAGAGTGTACCAGAACATGCTCCGTAGGTACAATGTCTGTAACAACTTTGGCGGTCGCCACATCAAGCCACTGTTGTAACGCATCAGTACTGTTCTGTACGTACAGCATATTGGGTTCTTTTTAATTTCGGAATAATGTAAACACATAATGTCCAAATGTTAATACAAACAAATGTGCATAAATGATATTGGATCTTTCGTTAGGTTTCCTTTTGAATTGTTACTTAATAACCGTACTCCGGCACACCTAATTCAGTTCCTCAAGCAGAATTGATTGAGTTAAACATCTGAACTGAAACCGTCGTGGAAAAGAAACGGTACGTTTCCGGACATGGGTTCCTATTCACTCCCCTCTTCAAATCCTAGAAGTTTCTAACGGGAATTTCCGAACACAGTGTATAACGAAAAATATTTTTCGGAAATTTCCCACAGCGAAATTTCCAGGCCAAGTGAGAGTGAGGAATACGTAGCCGTCACTGTAGAATATGTTCTTTACATTTTCAAACAGATGAAAATCGAATGGACCCAAGTCGGGACTTCATGGAGGACATCGATGACAGTGAACCCAAGGCACTTGATTGTTGCAGATATCGCAGCACAAGTATGTGGTGTGGCATTGTCATGCAGAAGAAGAGGGTGCTTCCTGTGTGGGCAAACTCTTTGAATTCAAAACTTCATTGCAGCATGTTGTTTCCCACGCACAGACATACTTACATTACACACCGCCATGTTACAAGCTACAATTCGGAGCCTTCTAGTGGCAGAGGACTGCAGATATGTATAAAGCTGTGATGGTGGTGCAGAGCTATGTCGTGGCCTCTCCAACAGAGGAAGGCCATTGATGCCAGTAGCCACTCATGGATGCAAGTTGGGCAGGCAACAGTAGCTAGCACACCTCCACAGGTATAGGACACTTTACCTATACCTGTGGAGGTGTGCTAGCGACTGTTGCCTGCTCAACTTGCACCCATGAGTGGCTACTGGCATCCATGGCCTTCCTCTGTTGGAGAGGCCATGACATAACTCTACACCACCACCACCACCACCACCACTGTCCCATGCAGAGCTGCTGGAAGCTCTGATGACCACAATTGTGCCCTAGTACCAAGTGTAGTTGAGCTGTTGGGCATCACCATCAAGCGACAGCAACTGCCACTAGCCTGGCTGGCTACCATGCATAGCAGGAAGGCTGTGTTATCTACCATCACCTTTCTGATGGCTCTGAGACACTGCTGAGTTGGATGTCAGTGCATTACAGTCCTGCATACTGCATTCATCGCCATCCTCACTGCAGCCAGAGAGAAAATGATTCATTTGTAAAATCAAAGCTAATAAATATATGTGAGGGTGGTTTGATAAGTCTGGTAAGTTTCCATAAAGAATGGAACATATCTGAGGTCCTTTACAGTTGGTAAGCTCGATTATTCCAGGAATTATATAAAGAATTTCAATGTACAGAGCATACAGTTCATTGTTGACAACTATCAGAATTGGTCAGTGTGCCGACTGTGATTGAAAATTGAGAAAACCCGAGTTTGGTGCTGTTATTTAACATTTTCATTTGAAGAACTGGACTGCCCGAAAAATCAAAATGGGACAGGATGAAGTTCCTGTGGACTCTGCACCATCAGAGAATACCATTAACTTTTGGATTATTGACTTTAAATGTAGCTGGACAAGCACTGAAGATGAAGCATGCTCTGGACATCCAGTTAAGGTCACCACAAATGAAACCATTGGCAAAATCCATGATGTAGTAATGCAAGACTGCCAAATGAAAATTCCTGAGATTTTTGTGACTGTGGGCATCCCAACTGAGCGAGTGCATAACATTCTGCATAGAGAATTGGCTATGAAGTGGCTGCACAGTGGATGCCGAATTGCTCACAACTGACCAAAAGCACATCTGGCACAACATTACAACACATGTCTGGCGATGTTTAATTGCCATCCGCAAGACATTTTGTGAGTGCTGATCAACCCTAAATCCATCATTACACACCAGAGTCAGAACAATGGACAGAGGCTGGTGAAAGTGCACCAAATAAGGCAAAGATCATTTTGACACTTGGTAAAGTGATGGCCACTGGTTTTTTGGGAATCCCAAGGAATAGT
This sequence comes from Schistocerca serialis cubense, assembly GCF_023864345.2. Lineage (NCBI taxonomy): Eukaryota > Metazoa > Arthropoda > Insecta > Orthoptera > Acrididae > Schistocerca > Schistocerca serialis. The sequence goes on along the minus strand of NC_064638.1, from coordinate 871,959,561 downwards.
CCTCATAGATTACTTGCAAAAAGGAGGAACCATAACTGGACCCTCTTTTACTCCAATGTTGGATCATTTGAAACTTGTGTTGGCTGAAAAAAAAGACCGAGGTTGGTTTGCAAAAAAAGTGCTCTTCCTCCAGGATAATGCACCATCTCATACATTAGCAATAACAATGGCAAAAGGGCATGACTTGGTCTTTGAGTTAGTTTCTCATCCACACTCTTCACCAGACTTAGCCCCAGGTAACTTCTTCCTGTTCACTAACTTGGAACTTTGGCTTGGTGGGATCCTCCTCATCAAATGAGGAAGTGATAGTTGCAGTTAATAGCAATCTGCAGAGTGTGACAGAATCTAAATGGGATGAAAAAGCTAGAAGATTGTTGGACTTAGCGTATATCCATCAAAGGAGACTATGTCGAGAAGTACGGTGGGATGTTTATGAAACAAACATTTTTCCCTTGCTTTTTCACTAGATTTATCAAACCACCCTCATAATTTGCTAATGCTGTCTCATTAGCATCTAGGGCAGCTGACAGGCCCTCACCATCATGCTCCATGTTTCATCGTCCTACATCTGCAAGGGCCATAGCCCACTAACCGTTATATATTGGTGTCACAACTAGCTGTCTCCTCAGGATCTCAATGACAGTAGAAACACATCTGCAGTATTTATCATCGTGACCTGTCCACACTTGCATACTGACAAAATGCAGTGCATTGAGTGAACATTTTTCTGTTGCTCTTCTCTTTGCATTCACTTTTGTGTGACCAAGTAGAGCCATAGAGATATCAACAGCACTCCTAGAGTGTCATTTGATAATCCGCAGGAGCCTGCAGACTTGCCACAATTTAGGAGAAACTGCGAGGTAACTTATTTAGTGCTAGTGAAGTACAAGTTTGTGATTTATCAGAACATGAAGTGCCATGCACTAATTCATATGTGACATTTGTAAACGATCTGGCAGTTTGACATGGGACTCTTTTTGAGTCATGTTGGGCCATGATCCAGTGTAAACACCAATTTTGTTCCTGTTTTGTGTGTATTATAAGTGTAGTTTTTCCCAGTGTCTCTGCTACTGTAAGGACAACAGCAGAATACATAAAATGCAGACGTGCAGCTACTATGGGTGAGTCTGTCAGCACTTTACTGGAACAAGGAAGTAAAGTTACTGTAAGTGCTCAACAGAAACAATACAATAAATAATTACATAGGCAAGTAGAAGAACTACAAACCATACAACAGTCAGGATCAGGGGAAGTAAAATCAATATTTAGGTTACCACATCCTTCTGTGGATTGATTAGCCTTTTTCTAGAAAAATAACAGAACTCTGTTTTAACAAAGACCTACAATTAAATTGAGCAATTTGACAGATGAAACATGTTTACATATTATCAAAATATCCACGGGTATGCTGCCGGTCTATAGTGTCCAACGGGCACAATATTTCGGCGATCATACATGTCGCCATCATCAGGTGAACTGACGGACTGAGCTCCTGTGAACGTGCCGGCACGGAGATCCGTACGCTATGGCTGCTCAGAGGGAACTGGGTTCGGTCGCGGCGGCGGCCGATTTAAATACCCTCCGCCCGCGGCGCGCTCCCTCCGCCGTCCGCGCCACGGTCGCGCGGTGGAACAGATTGCGACGGCGTCTGAGATGACGTCGGTGTGATGGCTCTGTCCGCCGTGGTCGTCACAACTAGTTGTGCTCAGTCCGTCAGTTCACCTGATGATGGCGACACGTATGATCACTCGCTGAGTAGCAGTCGAGGGTTGAGCACCGCTCCTCTCACTCGCGTACTGTCGGCCATAGGCCCCCGCTTGCACGGAAGTAAAAACAGGAGTGACCCCGGCTCTGTTTTTATTAAAACATTGACGGGCACCTGCGCCGAGGTCTTAGCACGGACGGCACCTGGAAAAAATTTTGCATGGCGTCGCCTGGCAGAGTTGTCGTGTCTTCTCGTCGTGGTATGTCGAGCTTGGGTGGCGCCTTGGGGTCGCGGCGGTCTCTTTTCTTTCCGCCGACGACACGAGGCGCGTTATCTTGTTGCCGCGGGCCGCGCGGCCGGCCGTCTCGAGCACCTCAGCTGCCGCAGAGTCAGTCTCTGCCCCCCCCCCCCCCCCCAAGAACAGGGAAAAAGTAGGCCAGGACCTGGAAGCGGGCCGCGGAACCACAGAAGGGTTTTCCGCCGCCCCCGTCCAGAACTCCGCGTCTGCCATCGTGATAGTAGGGTCAGCAATGCAACCGGAAAACCCAACGGTGCCAACAAAAGTTGCAACTGACAATAACCTGGCAGCAAGCCCCCTTTCCGCTATTGACATGGCAAAAATACACGATACACAAACAAACAAATACATCGTCAGTATTTGCGATCCCGCCCCTCCCTCTCCTCTCATCTCCCCACTCCTACTTGCCAACGGCTGTGGCCTCCTTGCTGAACATATCCGCAACCTAAATGGCAAGCAGAAGCCCAGTGAACCGACTAAAATCCTTCCCAAACCTGCAACTGCCACCCAACCCCCTACCCGATCCCAGTTCCTCAAATCCCCCCCACTCAAGTCCACCACATCCAAGCAGCGGCGTGTAAGGAAGGACAAGAAGGAGAAGCACTCCAAGGGGAAAAAGCACTCCACCATCCCCATCCCAACCACTTCCACACCCTCTGAGGAGCCTGCGCCCCCGACAGCACCTGTCGTCGTCCTAGGAGGGGACCAGGAAACACCGGCACTGGAAGGGAACCGCATAACCGGGCAGGATTCGGATGATTTCGTGCTGGCGAGGAAAACCTTTCGCCAGCCGAGGCTCCCGCCGGCCCAGGGAGCGGAACCCACCCCGAACAGGTTCCAGGCGGTGGCCGATGAGCCAGAGACACCACAAGACACAACAACACAAACACAAAATCAGGTCAGCCACCACCACCTCCCTCCGATCATCGCGGACTTCACTCAGAACTACGAGGAATTCTACGAAATGTTAAAAACAGCAATCTGGGGAGGCAATTTCAAGGCAAAACCTGCTGGTGGTGACAAAATAAAAATAACATTACTCACACTCGAGCACTACACCACAATAAAAACACTTCTCAACAGCAAAAACATACCCCACTGCACTTTCCCCACAACAAAAACACGTAATAAAAACATAGTCATCAGAGACCTACCAAGACGAGTGGCCCCCCAGGCGATCAAAACAGACCTGACTGCCCAGGGATACGTCGTGAAGGCGGTCCAACAGATGGAAAACATAGGGAGCAAATGGCCCCTGTATCAGGTGACACTGCCGGATGTCCCACAAAACAAAAGGGACATTAAGATGATCCTGGCGGTCCCTGTGACCACTGAACCACTGCGCCGCAAAAACAAGATGGTGCAGTGCTTCAGATGTCAGGGCCTCAACCAAATTGCGGCACACTGCTCCATGGCAGTGAGGTGCAGAAAATGCGCCGAGGCCCATGACACAAGAACTTGCAACATAAAACACAAGGACCCGCAAATAAGGTGCGCGCTGTGTGGCAAAAACCACACAGCGGGTTACCAAGGTTGTGAGGTCCATAAAAGACACACACAGCAGGCAAAGGGCGCAAAGGCCGCCCCCCCCACACACGAAAAGAAACCACCACGAACCCATCCAGACACACAAGAAACCAAAACATGACAACACACACGGACAAGGCCTGGGTAAAACCAAGGCCGGACACACTGAGGGCGACTTATGCGGAAGTGGTTTCTCCTCCGAGGAACCATGAAAGCGTGGCCCAATCACCACAACACCAGACACTATCACGAGAACAACACCGGGAAACACAAAGCAACAATGACCAGGTCCACCATGACGGAGGAAGATCTAGGGAAATGGACCAGTTGTTAGGCGTAATGGTGCAGACCATGAATCTCGTCATGGAAATGATGAAGGAATTCAGGGAAGCCCAGAAGCAGAACACACAGATCCTCGTCGCCCTTCAGGCAACAGTCCAGCAGTCGCTCCCCTCTGCGACTTCCTCAGTAGTATCAAAACCCCATCATGAATAGACGACCGAATATTCAAGGCCTGACAATGTGCGTCTTTAACGCAGACGGCATTGTTAATCAAGAGGTCGAGTTCCGAGAACTCATGAAGGAGTTCTCCATCGACATATGCATGATGGGGGAAACCCACCTAAAACCGGGAATAAAAGCGACAGTTCCCAACTACGTTAGCTACCGTAAAGACAGGCCAACCCAAGGCGGAGGAGTGGCCATATATGTAAAAAGAGGGATCCCCCACCACCAGGTATTCTTACCAGCTACCAACAAAATCGAAGCAGTGGCGGTGGAAGTAACCACTGCCACTGGACCCCTAACAATTGTTGTAGTCTACCGACCCCCACATGACCAGATAGATGAGGGAGACATAGCTGCTCTAGGGCAAATTGAAGGCAAACTCGTAATAGGGGGAGACTTCAATGCCAAACACCCTGACTTGAATTCTGGAGTAACCTCCAGAGCAGGCGCCAAATTGCAACAACTAGTGCGCACCCACCACTTTGAAACATGGGGTCCAGTCGAGCCCACACATTTTCCGAAAAACGGAAGCAGGCCCGATGTGTTAGACATAGCTCTCACTAGGAGGATTGCAGGATTTGTGACCGCAAGGACAATCAACAGAATGTTCTCCGACCACAACCCAGTGATTCTAGAAGTCGATGTGGGAGAATGGGTAGCACTCCCACGGTACCAGACGTCTTACAAACGCACAGACTGGGAGCGATACCAAGAAACTGTCGCCTCTGATATCGCTCGCGCTCCGCCACCTACTGCCGAAACAGTAGAACAAGCGCTACTAGACTTGACAAGCACCATCTTGCAGGCAGCGGAAGAGGCCACCCCACCACAAAGGGATGGCCCTCCACCACAAATACAGCTCCCGGAACACTTGCTAGCTCAAATCCGACACAAGAACAGAGTGGCAAAAGAGTGGAAGATCACCAGAAATCAGGCCACCAGGAGGCTGCTCAGTCGTCTACAGAGAGAACGGAAGGTAGCGCTCAGTGAGCACAGAAACCAGCAATGGCAAAACCGCCTCACAGCTCTCAAAGTAGACGATCATACACTTTGGCAAGCAACCAAACAAGCCACTGCACGGTGAGCGGGGACTGGTCTACAGCCATGCTGAGAAGGCCAACGCCCTCGCCGACTCCTTCGAGAAGCAGTTTCAAACGGCTGAACCCCAGGATGAAGAGCATGAAGAGGTAGTCAGTCGTCAACTTGCCGTCTTCCTCAATGCCGAGGAGGACCCAGAGGACGAACCCATACTTTTTGCCCCCGAGGACGTGGCAAGAGTAATCAGGTCCCTCCCTACAAAAAAGGCGCCAGGGCACGACAGTGTCACAAACCAGTTAGTCAAAAAACTCCCACCCACAGCGATCACAAACCTCGCGAACGTCCTCAACGAGATTACTCGTTCCCGCGAGTTCCCAGCTTGCTGGAAACATGCGGAAGTGGTCGCGATACACAAACCAGGGAAAGACCCTCTATTCCCGCAGCACTACAGGCCGATTAGCCTCTTGCCAACACTCAGCAAGATCTATGAGCGCCTCCTGCTAAAACCCATACAAGAACATATTACCAGAGAGCAAATTCTGCCGGATTTCCAATTTGGATTCCGGCAGAACCACTCTGCCCCACAACAGGTCATGAGAATGGTTGAAGCAGCCACAGAGGGCTTCAACCACAGAGGCTACTGCAGGATAGTGCTACTAGACGTAGCCAAAGCCTTTGATTCAGTATGGCATAGAGGGCTACTCTACAAGTTGTACTCACAAGGGTTTCCAGGGAGCATAGTTCAGCTAATCAAGAGCTACCTCACGAATAGGACTTTCTTCGTCAAAGTAGAAACTGCCACCTCCATCAGAAGGCGTATTTGTGCCACAGGGATCGGTCCTGGGGCCCGTATTGTACAGTTTGTACACTGCGGACACTCCAACGGCCCCCCTGGTGCACACCACGCAGTACGCAGACGACACAGCCTTCTACACGAGAAATGCGAACAAGGACCTGGTCATTCGTAGGCTACAAAGGGTTTTAGACGACACAGAAAACTGGGCCCGTCACTGGCGCATCACCATCAATTCGGAGAAGACGCAGGCAATGCTGATTACCCGCAGGCTCAGAAGGCGCGAACCTCCTCAACGTCCCCCCCCCCTCCACCTCCACCTAAATGGAACCCAACTCCCCTGGCGCAGAACCGCCAAGTACCTTGGCGTAACCTTGGACTGTCGTCTTACGTGGAAACCCCACATAGACGAGGTCCACAGGAAGGTCTGCGCCAGAATGTCCATCCTATACCCTATCCTGAACACAACCAGCTCCCTTCCCTGCCCAGTAGCAGTAAATGTATACCAGGCCCTGATCCAGCCGGTAATGGAGTATGCGTGCCCTGTTTGGGGATACGCGGCAAAGCAGCACCTGGACAAACTCCAGAGGCTGCAAAACCGCGCCCTCAGAAGGGCACTGCATCTACCTCTCGGATTCCCCACAGACGACCTGCACGCCACAGCTGAAATCCCACTCCTGAGAGAGCGTTTCCAGGATCTGGCAAGGGCCTTCTATGAAGGTACTTCCAGATCCGGAAATGCACTCATCCACTCCCTAGGTCGGTATGACATGTCCTGCGATAACCACAAGCGCCCTATGACGATCTTCGACGATTAAGTCGAAGAGAAAACCCCAATACCCAATCCCTAATCCAGTTCCTTCCCATATATCACCAATCATCTCGCCTACCTCCGGCAAGTACCAGACTCATTCACAACAATTCATCACATATCACAGACACCAAAAACATATAGAAAAATCACACACACATGTACACAGGGGAGTAAAAGCCAAAAGGCTACAAACTCCCTCTCACACTTCCCCAAAGAGGGGAAAGTAACAGATGAAAGCAGCAACATGTATGATCACCGAAATATTGTGCCCGTTGGACACTATAGACCGGCAGCATACCCGTGGATATTTTGATTATCAAATATGCAGGGAGAAACTCAAGAATGTTTACATATTACTAACTTCTGGTTAGTGGGCGAGGCTAAAACATTCCTGATGTGTCACAAACATCTCAGTAGCTACCTGTTGCCTGTGCCACCACTACCAGAAATATAATAGCACGAGATTTTTTATGAAGAAACTAAGTGGTTTGGCGCAGAAGCATGATGAATCAGTGGAATCCTTCTTCAATAGGATCCAAAAGATCCGACATGGATTGTAGGGGTTGATGCAGTCACCTTGTGCGAAGCTGAGAACAGGACTCTGGACGTCTCCTTATGTGGTATTGTCACTGACCTGTCATGCAGAGTCTGGGTGGAGAATTCATCTGATATGACAACAGCTGTTAAGACTGGCACACTGTTGGAACAAATCAATATTGCCACAAAAGGGTGTAATGACTGATTTGTCTTTGCCTTCAACATGACGTGTTACAGATGTGGATCTGAAGGCCATATGCAAAAGCAATGTCATCAGCTGTAGTGCTATGAGAGTGATTGAGCTGGTTGTAAGGCACAAGAGTGCAGGATTAAGAAGCAAGGAAAACAGTACTAGATAAAGCATCTGTCAAATGCAAATGAGAATGTGTTGCCTGTTGAAAAGCTTTCACATTAGGGCATGGTACAGCACAGACATATACAGAGATGTAATGCTGCTTGTTTGGTTTAGTAAAGGGTAAGAAACATAGGTTTCAGTAGACAAAGGTGTGCACATGTCAGTCACATGCCTGGACCTCTTAGGCAGGAAGATACTCAAATCTCCACATTACCTGGGGTAGGTGACAAATTCAGGAAGTCATTAGGGGCAACACTGCTGAACTTTAGCATTGGAACTAAGAGTTTTCGTGAACACATCGAAGTTTGCCACCATTTGCTGAAGGTCATTCTCAAATTCCTTGATAAACATCATGCTAAAATCAATCTTTTGTGATATGCTATTGAACTCGGTTGAACTTTGTTTCTGCTGGAAGCAACAACTGCAAGAGAAGCAATGTCACAAGGTGCACAAATCATGAAGATGTTGCCAACTGAACTGCAAAAAATACTTAGGATAAGGATTGGTTCCTATGACAATGCACCATCAGGTACATAGAAGTTAGTTGGATTTCTGTACCCACCAAATATCTGCAAGAGGTACTTTGTGTAGTAGATTCACTAGAGAGGATTTAAGAATTGGATAAAATGTTGTGTTTTGTGTGCTGAAGCATAGCACTTATTAGTAATACAAAGGGGGTGAGTTTAAGATTACTGTTGGAATAGATAATTTTGGCATGGATGAGGTTAGTCTGATTAATTATTGCCATTGTAGATGTTCTGGATGAGGAAGATATTGATAAGTCATGTGATGTCAAAGCCAAAAGTGCATCTATAATACGAAAAAAAAAAAAATAAAAAAAAAAAAAATGTGAATCACTTACAAGGGAGAGATCAACGACCATTGGAAGCTTTACTGCTTCAACTCGTGGATTTGTTTAATACAAATGTCCATTACCAGTGACACGTGTTACACAACATCATATACCCATGGGTAATGATACTCCAGTCCGTAAGATGCTATGCCACATACCAAGGCATCTGCAGTCATTAATGGATGAATTCACTGATCGACACTGGCAGAAGGAACAATAGAAGATAGTGACTGTCCCTGGGGTGCAAGTGTCTTCACAGTTCAAGGGGGGCGGGGGAACTGCCGTATGGTACTAAACAATACAGATTCAGTTGCAACTGCTGATATTTCAATGCAAAAACTGTCAATGACACATATCCCATCTCCAATATTAATGAGAGATTGGGCAATGTAGAAAAATGCAGGTACTTTTCATCAATGGGGCTAAGAATTGGGTATCGTCAACTAGAAGTACTCCCAGAAATAGGCCAAAAGTTATCTTCATAACGCCATGGAATCATTAATAGTATTGTAGAATGCCATTTCGACTCTAGAACACCAGCTACATTTCAGAGATTACCGGCTACAATACTTCATGGATTAAAGCCTAAGTAATGTATGATGTACTTACATGACATCATAGTATTCTTGAAAGATATGGAAGAAAATGTGAGACAGCTAACTACGAACAAGACATCTGATGCTCAGCATGGATAAATGCCATTTCAAACAGACGAAAATTAACTACCTCTGACATGTAACTGGTAGAGAAGGTGTGACAACCAGTCTCAGGAACTTTGCTGAAATTACAGAATTGTTGAACTGCTTCTTAAGGAAAGGTGTAAAATTTGAGTGGTTAATGGAGTTTCCATATGCATTTGGAAAAAAAATTAAAAAGGTGTTGCTATCACATCAAGTTATGATATTTCTTGATTTCAAGAAAGAGTTCATCCTTTCATGTTAATAGCAATAGTATGGTTGGTAGTATCATGAGTCAAAACACAGCTGATAAAGAACATCCAGTGGCTTATGCATCTAGACAACTAAACATGGTGGAATGGAGCCACTCCACTACTGAAAAGGAGGTTGTAGCAGTTATTTACAGAATCGCCTATTTTCATTGCCATTTGTGTGGTCAGAAATTTAAGGTGGTAACCAATCATGCATCGCTAAAATGGTTGTTAGGATTAAAAGATTCTGATTCATTTATTAAATTATTCTTGACAAATAAATGATTTAGACTTCTTTAAATTAAAAATCTTTTAATAAACTTGAAATTCTTCTCTATAAAAAAATCTGGTAGGAAGGTGACATTCTTTTCACAAAATAACTGTGTCCAAAACAAAAGCTTGTAAAACAAAACTCTTTGGAAAAATGTGAATCTTTTTGCAAACAAAGTCTTTTTGCAATCTAAAATTTTCTAGGAAAAGAAATCCTCTTTCTTCCAAAGGTGGAGCTATGATAGGATAACTAAAATAAACAATGGATCTATGATGTGAAAGAATATTTATTCTACACTTTGCCTGTGGGAGACAGTCTTCTTTACAGCTAACTGAATAAAACCTACTGTCCATAAGCAGCCTTCTGAACACTAAAACACTACACACTCCTTGCCAACACTGGATGTGATAAAGACACACAGGAGCTTCTTAGGACAGGCTGGCATAGGGATGGTTTCAGACGTACATAGTGTACTTAAGAAGGATGGAATGAGTTTGTTAGACGCGTGTTGCATCACAAAGAATTCAAGAAAACTACATAGGCTTTTGCAAAAATTGGGCTAAATAACCAGCTATCACAAGCAAATGTGATGATTAGTGGACAGAAACAAATTTCAGTCTGTCTGTCTGTCTGCAAGGTATGGGGTATTGTAATAGAGTGAAGCACTGTCTGTGATAGGCAGCAGTTTCTTTCAGGTATAGTTCCAAATCCCCACCTGGTCTTGGTTCATCAAGCTATGGTCAACTATGTTGATGTGCGAACAATGAGTCGGCAATCATGGCATTCCATGTTGCCTGGCAGATGTAGGGTCAGAGACAAAGTGCAGATGGATGTAGCATAAACTGGTGGGCTAAGGTGTGGTTAACTGCTAGGCACGGAAATTGCTGACGTGCATTAAATATGAAATTGGCATGACATGTACTACATTCTCAGATATGTAAACAATTAACGTTTCAGTGTAGCTGCACACAATAGACGGGAGTAACACCATCTACATCCTGTACATAAGGAATGATTTCACGAGTCTGTCACCCAGAAATAGCATCTGAATGTTGGTCGATTGTGAGAAGATACTGGTATGCCGACTAGCACGTGTCCAAATTTGACAGTGTATAATTGACACTGCAGTTTCATGATATTGCTACACGTGTTATGAAGATCCCACCACTGCCATGCAAATATGGTATCATTGGATTAAGGAGGCACATAATAAATGTCATGCAAGATCTCAATGCCATTGCATAACATAGGTCCTGGAGGACCAACATACTGTTAATTCGAAATTAGAATTATTTATTAATACCTTCAGTTGGTGACGGGCATTGACATGTATCAACGGGGACAGGTGAAAATGTGTGTGACCGGAACTCGAACCCAGGATCTCCTGCTAACATGGCAGATGCTCTATCCATCTGAGCCACCGAGGGCACAGAGGATAGTGTGACTGCAGGGACTATCTTGTGCACGTCTCCCACATTCTCACCTTATATGTCCACACACTACATTCGTAGTGTCCCTACCCACACTCATTACTCGTGGAAGACATTCTTACCAAGTCCCGTAAGAGTACATGTAAGTACTGTTTATTTGGTCATGCACAGAGCCACAAGCATTTTGCAATGATATATCACAACTGCTGTTGCAGCTTTGCTAATTCCTGGATGTAGAAGATAAGATGCCGCAGTGTCTAAGTGGCCAAGAAAGTGTAATGTTTTTAGAGGTATGGTGTTTGGTTCCACTGGGTGCCAGTCTCTTTTTTGCGATGTGATATCAGCCAACTCATTTTATCATTTTCATGACATGGGTTCCTGTTACATCATTGTAGGCTGCTTTTCAAGTAACGTTGTGTAAATAGTGCTTAAGTATATATTTCTGTCACATCCTAAGCATAGATATAATAAAATTTAATATTCCTTTTTATCACACTGTAGAATATTAATGTTCTGAAAAAATATTTTTTATAAAATTAATTTCTATAAAAAACAAATTATTGTAGACTAATGTTTTTATATTAGTCAATGTATATCTTTACATTTTGATGTCTTTTATATTGGGTATGTCTTCAACATGTTTACTGTCACGAAGCTGCCAGTGAAACTTTCCTTACTATGTATGCAGTAGTCAACATACTGAAGAACTGGACCAATAGTTTTGTTTCAGTAAGAAGCTAAAGTCAATTGTCAAGTTTAGTTCGTGCTGGCCAAAAGTAATATTTTGTAATTAATAGCATATAAATATGTGTGTCCACTGACAATGAAAGAAAAGAGGACAAATATGAAAGAACAGATGCTTCTGTGCACAAAACTTAAGTATACACAAAATATTTTTGGCATAATCAAAATAACAGTTCCATTTACAGAATTTATAAGTGTTTCTCGCAATAGGACATACACAGCTGTTATATATTATTCACGATTGATAACATCCACTACACCTGTACAACTGTAGCGAGTATTATCAATTGTGAATAGAATATAGGAAGAGCTAACAACTCAGGACCATTGTGACCACTACAGTCCTCCAATGGTACAACCCATGAACCTCATATTCAAGCCTACAACTAGGAATTACAGTGTTACCATTTGCTGGATGAACACTTGCAGTATTATTGCTAGAAATGAAACTGTGAACATGGTAGAAAGAGTAACCACTTATGGTGGAGAGGTGGAAATTATAGGGATTCCAGATGAGAGTCTTAAAGGAAGAGACTTTGCCAAAATTAACCTGGTACTGATGACTATCTGGTCAACTTGTATAATCAAGCTGCTTAAAAACTTTCCCAATTCAATTCTCTCAATACAACACATTCCTGTCATTAATGGTTCCTTGTTACAACATTTCCTAAATTTTAAGTTGTCTTTGATATTATCATGACCTTAACAATGATTTTCATACAAATTTCTGCAAAAAGTGCATTGTATTTCTGCTAAAAGTGAGCCTTTGAACAAAGCATGAAATACAGCCTATACACAGAGTTATTGATCATGTCTACCTGTATTATAGATTCGCAGTGTTTGGAGGGTTGGGAAAGTATGCCGAGTCACTGCCTTAATGATAATCATGACCTGAAAATAGTAACTCTAGTAACAACCTTCATTCTGCTTTCAATGTTGTATCACAACAATTATAATTTAATGTAACAGTCATTTATACAAAGGAACACCACTTTTGAAGATGGCTGTCTCTACAATGAGCTTTCACGAATTGGCATTACTTCCGCTTAAAATACACTAATCCGTATCAGGCCCGCAGTCTTATGTAGATACAACCTGATGGCAGTCACAAACATTCCTTCTCGAGACACTCCATAACATGATGACAATTTCCACCCTCTTTCTCACCCAGGACGTCCCCGAGATGAGTGATCTCTTTGTCGGCAACAAAGTGCAGATTTCGTGCCTACTGTTCGTTGTTTACAAATACTACCAACTTTAGTGTTTTAACCAATGTCGTGTTACAAGTTTTATTTACCATAATTGTGATAACATCAAAAACACTCTACAGGAGATGTTCCAAATAGTTCCAAATAGTGCCAATATGTCATGAAGAGAACTACGTAAGAAGTCCTCCTGTCGCTAAACAATAAAAACAATTACCGCATATTTAATTAAGAATGCTGAAACAAATTGTGACATTACATTAAACTTCCCTAACAGTAGTCATTATATTTATATTTTACCTTTTCCACATAGTGACTGCTGCTTTGAATGCATCAAGGGAGATTTAACTCTAACAATGATCCTGAAAAAATAGAACTGTACTGGTAATGATAACCAAACAAATACTAGTGTAAAAGTTGTGTTCTGTAGTAACTTCAATCAGTGCCTATGAGTAAAATGATTAGGAGAGAGATGAAATGTATTTCTGTGGCAGAAAAAATGACAATTCTACACCATGTAAATTCACATGCTGGATCACGAGTTCAATTAGTGGAGGATCTTTGACTCTGCATTTCCACCCTGAACACGTTTGTGAGAAATCGCCCCAACATCGAAGCCAATGCAAGACAGTCTGGTTCTTTGGAAAAAAAAGTGTAAATACATATGGCCATCAGCATATGATCACTTGGCTAAACTTGTTGCAGAGTGGTTTGTTAGCATGAGAGCATTGGGAATTCCACTTGATGACAACATCTGAGAGATAAGGCACTTCAGTTTGCTGCAAAGTGGGGATTGCCAAATTCACATTATCAAATGGTTGGATCACTCTATTTAAAACTCACAGTAACATTGTTTACAACCCACTGTTTGATGAAAGTGTAAGTGTTGATAGTGGAACCGAGGACCAATGGAAAAGAAAAATTGCAAAATATCTTTAAAGATTACAATCCAAAACATTTTTAATGTTTATGAAACTGATCTTCTTTATAACATATTACAAACTAAAACCTTATGTTTTAAAGGTGATAAATGCCATGGTGGGAAACTGAGTAAGTAGGGGATAATTATTTTACTTATGGTCAAATCTGATGGGTCTGGAAAATTACCCTCCTTGGTAACTGGTAAATTTAAAAAAACCAAGATGTTTAATAAACTTGAGAACTCTGCCCACTAATTGCGATTCCAACAGCATTGCATGGATGACAATTTCTATCTTCACAGCCACCTTGCGTGCACTGGATGGGGGTAAGAAGTAGGAAAATAATGCTGCTAGTTGGCAGATGTCCATCACACCCTGACAATCTGCAGCTCAAAAATATTAAGTTAGTGTTCCTGCCTCCTATTTGTAGGAATGAGCTCCAACTGTTGGCTATGCCCTTTCAAAAGAACCATCCCAGCATTTGCCTGATGTGATTCAAGGAAATCACTGAAAACCTAAATCAGGACGGCCAGACTTAGGTTTGAACCATCATCCTCCCGAATGCGAGTCCAGGATGATGACGACGATTATTCAGTTGTGCCAGACAGTAGATAAGCTATGGAAACTACATACATTTTGAGGCAGTACATTAGTGATGATAGTGCGTTTGATGCTTTGTGTACTGTGGAGAGACACACAGCACTAATTTCTGTTAGAAAGAAATAAAAACAATTAATTATTTCCATATTTTTTAAATAACCAAAATTTAAATTGTTTTAATTGCGTGTCTTTGAACAATATGAAGAATATGACAGTAAGAATAATTTATTCATTTTCGCTTGTTGTCCTTCTTACGCTTTCCTTCATTTTTACATATTCCTTTCGATCAATCCACTGGAAATTCGACTGTATTCAGAAAAAAAAAAAAGGTCAGAGACTATATCATCTACGAAATATTTTAACTCTGTACCCCTCTCATGGGTTCCTGATCTTAAGTTTGTGTTCGCCAGTATAATGAAGTCACTCTCTCTCCTATCAGCAGTTGTCGCTGGTGAAACCTAAGATTTTCCACTTCACATACTCCATTTTTTATTCCAATAATTAAGTTTACCTTTCAATTGCCTACACTTTTTATATGAGAGTGTGGAGACAGCTGTTATTTTATCAGGTGCATGGGCTGCTACTTTTGTGCCAGAGTCCAACACACACTAGCGATGTCACTACTGTGAACTACATAATGTTTATAAACCAAGACAATGCTAAGGTCATAGTCAGGAACAGAATAGTGAACAAATGTTGCAGCTGCAAGAGAAGTGAGCTCAAACATGTAATCCTGGATAAAAGACAAAATTATCTTAAACAGCAACACAATAACAAAGTGCTAATTAGCAAGTCAAATACCAGGTCCATGAAGCAAAGTAAAATTGTATTCAATATCCACGGATGGAGGCTTCTGCAACAATAAACAAACTGCCTGATCCACTCACTGTGCTTGATATTTATCTCCTCTAGTGTGTCACTAGTTATAACTGTCATGGCAGTCAAAAGGGGAATCATGAACAACAACAATATTGTTGCTGGAGTAGAGAGCAATGAAAGTACCAACGAGGCAAAGCTGCTAGGGCTTCCTGATAGCTACAATGTAGTGCTAATAAGATATCTTTATGCAACACTGTGATGCTGACATCTTTTAACTTTATGCACAAGTTAGGATTCAGTGTGTACTTCCTAATCTCGAGGTGAAAATGCTGTCTCTCTCTACTCTGGCAATGATGATATGCCATGGAACAAAGTTTCCTTGGTACACTTCTTGCTCCATTTATAATTTTAGTGAAGCAATGAAATGAGTGAAATTCACCACTCACCACACAATGGAAAAGTTGAGCGACTGATGAACACAGAATAAAAGATAGAATGTAGTACTCCAAGTAATTAACTAATGGGGGGTGTTTTTAAAGAGGTACCATATTGAAAGTTGAGGTGCCGCAGTCAGTGTTTGGCTAACATGTGCTGTGTACAGCACTTCGATGGCAAGCCACATGCCACCTCCGATGGAGATGCTGGAGATTGGGAAATATGTGCCGAGATTCGTTTTCTTAATGCTAAAGGCATGAAAATGAATGAAATTCATAGTTAGATCAGTAAAGTGTATGAAGGAAACATTATGAGCAGTGGGAGGATATGGAAATGGGCGAGAACCTCTAAAGACCATACAAATGTGCATGATGATGAACAAAGTAGGCGACACTCAAGTCATTACTGACAATTCAGTGCAGAAAGTTGATGAAAAAGTGAGAGAGAACAGACACTTAATGATTTTGACATTGTGCAATAAGTTTCCTCAAGCGCCAAGAAATGTGGTTTATGCAATCATTACAGAATGTTTAAATTGTCAATGTTATGCTCAAACTGGGTACAAAAAATGCTGACCAAGTTGCATAAAAGCAAACATTTAGCCAGTTCTTTGACTTTCCAAAGAAGCAGTACAATGAGGAAGGTGATGGGTTTTTAAGGCAAATTGTAACAGGTAACAAAACTTGTGGTTTACATTATACACAGTTTGAACCATGCATTCTAATTTTGTAATTGGCTCAGTGTGAATTGCATTTTGAAGTACTACAGCAATGTGCAGGGTCCAAGATTGGAACACAAAAATCAATCATACTATCTGCAGAGAATGTGGATCTGGTGTGCAATGAGCAGTTAAAAGCATTGTAGAACAGAAAATCTGCACAAAGGGTGCACAAATCAGCTGGACACTCAAACGTCTACTTTTTCGATGTATTTATTTTTCTTAGCAGTTAACTGTATCTGCAGGTGAGTTGTGTTTCTCAGTCCACATTTCACAAAGTGCTACAGATTTTTTGTAGTAATTTCCATCTATGCAGCACTTATGCATTTTTAATGGAAGTTCATTTCTGCTGGTATGAAGAGCAATCCTTGTTTTCTTCGATTGGCAAGTGGTGATGGGGAGTGAAGGAGGTCAAGGAGTACTTTCCAAGCACATCTTATAGTAAGAGTAAAAAAACTCATTTTAGGAATTTATTGATTTTTTTTTTTCACTCTGCCCAATTATTTGTTGTTGAAAGATACAAATGCAATCTGAATCACAAAGTTTCATTGACTGGTCTGACACAATAATAGCAAACATGCTACGTATCAATTATCATTAGTATTTTAACATTTATAACTCATTACATTTGTACAAATAACGTATTAAAACTAACTATCAAACTGTTATAAGCACACAGGCTTCATAGTTCACACTTTTGCCTGCATTTTTTCCTTTAGCTCTGAGATAATGAACACAACATGCTTGTTGAAAAGACATTTCAAATTAAAGAGTATAAAGAGAACACAAAATTTTTTGTGAAATATGCAGTGTACAAATTAAAACGTAATGTTTCACTCTTGTGCCAGAATGAAACTGACTAAGATTAACTTCCCTTTTAAGATCTATATACTTATAATGCCATTTCATAGAATTGGACTAAAAATTTTAACACCACAGAAACTTCAAAAACAATAACATGTTTTGACAAATCCCCGTATCACTGACATCTTTATAGAAAGAATAATTATTTAAACACAAGATGTAAAATACACAGCAGAAAAACAAACATTAAAAATGAATACAGAAACTCAATTATAGGAGTGAAAGTCAAGAAATTTCTCTAATAAGTTAATATTCAAGTGAAAGATAAGTATCATCCCCCTCCTCCTCCTCCATGTAATAGCAATCTTTAATTTTGACTGAAGAAAGGCACTCAAATCAACAGCATCAAATAATCTGCAATAGCTCTTTAATATGATTCTTATTCGTGTTTTACTACATGTATTGTAGTAACGGATGTAAGCAAAGAACCTGACTAGCAAATGTGATCTTCGTTAGTACTTTCAAATACTCATCATCATCTTCATCAATAATAATAATAATAATAATAATAATAATAATAATAAAGCAACTGAAATGCAATACACTGTCTCATACTGTCTCTATTTAAACATAAACAAAAATTTAATTAACTTTTACCCACAGAGATTCATAAGTTTGTAAAACACTGTGGAACAAGTTAATAGCAATTCTTCCCGGAAAAAGACAACTAAGGAAATTGTCTACTGGATGACTGCATTTTAATGTTTCTGCAGACTGTGTGGAACTTGCAGCAAACAATTTTCACTGTTAATAAAATTGTGCACTCCTTAATACAATCATTTTTAATCAGCCTCATCGCAGTACATTATTTCAGAGCAGCATTTGTTGGAGTTATTTAGCTTCTTTCTTAACTGAAAAGTACTGACACAATTTAAAAAAAACTGAGGACACCTCTGTTAACAAAACAGCACCTAAAATTCAGGAACTACAATGAACATACATAAAGCCGAATGGACTAAATCAAACGCAAAAACCTAGGATGTTAAATTAAGAGCCTGAAAAATAAGCCAGTTTTTAAAACCAACTGATATGACAGGAGTTACAGTGGGCGAGACAATAGAGAGAGAGAGAGAGAGAGAGAGAGAGAGAGAGAGAGAGAGAGAGAGAGAGAGAGAGAGAGCTGGACTCTTGCAAACAAACCTTGCCTGTGCATTATTTTTATTGCTTATGAGGCAGCAAGGCATAAAAATTAATTACACACGACTATAAATATCAAGAGCTTACAATAATACAATTCATGTAAATAAAAGATGTTTACAAGTGTCATAATGATGGAAATTTAGTGAGGAGTACTTTAAAGTGGCAGTCAAATAAAACATTCAGCTGCAGAAATGAAGAAAGGCACAATGGGATTATAATACAATTCTCAAAATTTTCACAGTGTTCCTTGTAATAAATTACTACTGAATTAACAAACCACATTATCCAAATGAGGTTATTATAAAAGGAAAAGAAATGGAGAAATCATTTACAGATCTCACATAGTTTACAAATTATAAAACTGTACTTTAGTACTTAATGTAAGATATGACCACCATAGCAGTATTTTTGTAACTCAATCGTACCATTGCATTTATCGGAAGAGCTCACAACTGCTATTCCCTTTTGCGTGTTTGTATTATCTTAAAACTGGGTGTTCTTATGTCTATATTTAATACTGTTAAAACAAATTCCTTTAAACAAGTCTTACAAAACAAATAATGAGTGAACAAACTCGAGAGAGAGAGAGAGAGAGAGAGAGAGAGAGAGAGAGAGAGAGAGAGAGAGCTCTTCTGATGAACCACAAGAGTACCTATATGCAATAACATCTAAATATAATAATATTTAGATAACCATCTTATTTACCATCAAAAAGGCACAATTTTGGTGTATATTCTGGAACTCATGGGGACATAACATTTGAAACATGGAATCAAAATTTACACCTCTCAGTTACTGTTCAACATGTAATGGAAATAACAGGATGCAAAATACATGCGTCAAATATTACAGAAATTTGAATATATGTTGGCTATACATTAGAAGGCCATAATGGGTGGGTTGCAGATAGCTTTGGTTAAGTTTTTAGCATCAAGTGATTTATGTTTCATTCCCAAATTGTAAAAGAAATTTAAGAAATTATAAGTATAACATATGCATGGACTAAAAAACTGCCAGACAATGTGAATTTTCTAAAAGCACTGAGTTAATATTCATTTACATATTTAAACTGTCAAACAATGACAAAACAATTATTTAACAAATTAACAGTGGATTGTTCCTTAAATGGAAGAGTGAAGCCAATTCTGTAGCTTCTCTGCCATGTACTACCAATAATGAAATCACTCTGCTAAAAAATCTAAAAACATATTGGAAGACAGATTTCCAATTAGAAAAATGGAAGATTAAGCTAGAAAAAATATTACCTTCACCACTCATTTACCACACTACACCTAACAGTACTGTTTTCCAAAAATATTACGGTTAATACAGTATGTGAGATAATATGTGACTAGAATACAATACTCATGAACGTTCCATCACAATCTCATATTTGGATATTTGGGGTCTCCAGACATACATTGGCATTTAAAGATGTGATCTGTAATATTCCAGCAAACGAGAGATAGAGAGATAGAGAGAGAGAGAGAGAGAGAGAGAGAGAGAGAGAGAGAGAGAGGTGATGAGTAATGAGGAAATAGGTAGGAGGCTACATTTAGAATAATTTAGAGGGGCAGGAAGGAAAAAGGCAAGTCTGTCCAGAATAACCCCATCCCAACTGTAGGGGAAAATCATTCAATTTACTTCAAACTAAGTTATCACTAGTGTAATAACTTAATTGCATCTCTTGATCATAGTCCATTTTGTACAAGCACAGTACAGGACCCATGGTCTTCAAATTTCTGATGTTTTTAAAGTACTTTATTTTATGAAATATACAAAAATGATATCCCTCTGAAAACAGGAATCCTAATGTAGTTACATAACCTATAATTTTTTTAACACTCAAGTCGATACCATTCAGTTGCGCAAAAAGGATTTGCATCTAGAGAAACTGTGTAAGAGTGGAAATAATTTATTCATTCAGAAAGCAAAAGATACGGTTATCCAATTTCCTTTATGAATACCAGGAAAATAAATTGTTACAAATATCAGATGACGTGGTAAATGAAGGTGTCATATAATGAACAAGTTGTTTATATTTAGTGACTCGAACCTACTACTGTCAAGATTTCACTATCACTGGGAGGTCTGTGTCCCACAATAGGTTTTCAGGGAACCAGTGGGAATTCGCTGTATGTTAAGGCTATGTACAAAATGTCTATCTGCTTTGTGCAAAAACTTCCACATTGTATCACAAGTAGGATGATCAATTCAACCATCACACAAGACATTAATTTGCATGTAATGATAAAGGGCTTGTCATTTGGAATAATTTACCAAAAATTTCATTTGTAGTCACAAATACAATCCAAGCTCTTTTTTGAAAATATAAACCATAAATGAAAATACAGGATCGCTGTTTCTTTCATTACCACTGAGACACCGAGGTCCCACATCAAAATACTTCAGTTGAATACATAAATTAAAATAACCATACATTAATGTCTCACTCTGGATGGGGGAATGGAGTACTGACCACAATTAGTAACGTGATCACTGATGGAAAAAAAAAAAAAGACAAATCAGCAATCACTGATATTGCAACTAAAGTGTTTGTCTTACCTTATTATGTGAAAAATGCAAGTTGCCAAAACCCACAAGTAAAATATTGCATTACCTATAATTTTTGGTGAACAGTTTTAATATACAGGGCTATTACAAATGATTGAAGCGATTTCATAAATTCATTGTAGCTCCATTCATTGACATATGGTCACGACACACTACAGATACGTAGAAAAACTCATGAAGTTTTGTTCGGCTGAAGCCGCACTTTAGGTTTCTGCGCTCGAGAGAGCAGTGAGATAAAATGGCGACAGGAGCCGAGAAAGCGTATGTCGTGCTTGAAATGCACTCACATCAGTTAGTCATAACAGTGCAACGACACTTCAGGACGAAGTTCAACAAAGATCCACCAACTGCTAACTCCATTCGGCGATGGTATGCGCAGTTTAATGCTTCTGGATGCCTCTGTAAGGGGAAATCAACGGGTCGGCCTGCAGTGAGCGAAGAAACGGTTGAACGTGTGCGGGAAAGTTTCACGCGTAGCCCGCGGAAGTCGACGAATAAAGCAAGCAGGCAGCTAAACGTACCGCAGCCGACGGTTTGGAAGATCTTACGGAAAAGGCTAAAGCAGAAGCCTTACCGTTTACAAATGCTACAAGCCCTGACACCCGATGACAAAGTCAAACGCTTTGAATTTTCGGCGCGGTTGCAACAGCTCACGGAAGAGGATGCGTTCAGTGCGAAACTTGTTTTCAGTGATGAAGCAACATTTTTACTTAATGGTGAAGTGAACAGACACAACGTGCGAATCTGGGCGGTAGAAAATCCCCACGCATTCGTGCAGCAAATTCGCAATTCACTAAAAGTTAACGTGTTTTGTGCAGTCTCACGGTTTAAAGTTTACGGCCCCTTTTTCTTCTGCGAAAAAAACGTTACAGGACACGTGTATCTGGACATGCTGGAAAATTGGCTCATGCCACAACTGGAGACCGACAGCGCCGACTTCATCTTTCAACAGGATGGTGCTCCACCGCACTTCCATCATGATGTTCGGCATTTCTTAAACAGGAGATTGGAAAACCGATGGATCGGTCGTGGTGGAGAGCACGATCAGCAATTCATGTCATGGCCTCCACGCTCTCCCGACTTAACCCCATGCGATTTCTTTCTGTGGGGCTACGTGAAAGATTCGGTGTTTAAACCTCCTCTACCAAGAAACGTGCCAGAACTGCGAGCTCGCATCAACGATGCTTTCGAACTCATTGATGTGGACATGCTGCGCCGAGTGTGGGAGGAACTCGATTATCGGCTTGATGTCTGCCGAATCACTAAAGGGGCACATATCGAACATTTGTGAATGCCTAAAAAAACTTTTTGAGTTTTTGTATGTGTGTGCAAAGCATTGTGAAAATATCTCAAATAATAAAGTTATTGTAGAGCTGTGAAATCGCTTCAATCATTTGTAATAACCCTGTATGTTCTCATATTGAATACTCTGAAATACATAATGGATAGAAGAAACTGTTAGACTATAAGCTTTAGTATATCTGACAGCATAGCACTACATAAACTACTTTTTGGCAGTGTATTCTTTATAATATTTTAGTATAAGGATGAAAACTTGCCCCGCCCCCCACCCCCCACACACAGAGAAACAGAGACAGAGAGAGAGAGAGAGAGAGAGAGAGGGGGGGGGGGGGGGGGGGTTGATGACAGTTTTAAACTGAAAAGAAATAACCACCATAGAAGATGCATTTTGTGTGTGTCCGGGTATGTGGTATCATCTAAAGTCCAAAGTGCTTGTGCCCTGAAAATCGCCCAAAGTATGAAACAAGTACCAAGAGTTTTGTGCTATCTTCAGACCATGTAATACAGCAGAAAAATAGTGTGACAACAGTATAGACAAGCCTATCTATGTCCACTGTTTCTCAGACACAGTTATTCGATTCTATTTACCCCTTTTACCTCTCTTTATTTATGGTCTTGTGGGACTTTAATGGTCTCCTATTATTCTCCTTTTAATGTCTACATGTTGCTCCATTGCCACTTTCCGGTCAAGCATTTAACTATCAATATTCATTTGACATTTCATTATAAATTGTTACTACTTAAAGGAGCCTTTTGATGACAGTTTCTTTATTGCGGCCTTGCTAAATAACATACCTGCAATAATTATTTACTGAGAAATAGCTGAGAAATGCTCATTGTTTATAAATTAGAACATTACGAAAACAGAAGTGTTTTCTTTTGAAACTGTGCCAAAGTAAACTCATTAGCAGTAACAACTCCATAACAGGCTTTCTTGTTAACCATTAAAAAGGAATAATATGTATAACATTTACACAAATGACATCATTTGGCAGCTAACCTGGGATCCAATTACAAAGATAATTCATTTTCGAACAGTTGGAAATAAAGCAAAGACAACTATAATATTTATATTCACCACATCAACATGGAACAAATATGTTAACTACAGCATCTTAAAGCAAATAAGAATGATAGGACAAGCACTACAGGCACTCATTACAGTGTTTGCTTGAAGGAATAGTATCTGGATTCAACAGCAAATCAAATTACACCAACAGTCTACATCACAAAACCATCAAACAGCGATATGATTTACACTGGACAAATCTAAAATGTGACTGCATTTACTGCTGTCGTACTTCAGTGTTCATGAAAACTTATTACAATTTAAACTGAGAATATTTTACACGAGTATTATTAGCAGCTGTTTGATAAATTTGGTGGCCAGTGGTGGAATTCAAAATGTACAGTAATTACTTGATTCGCAAACTGCTTTCAAATTGTAAATTGCAACTGTTTGTAACTATCCACATCTTTGACAAACACTGTGGACAGGGAGAAGGAAAGGCAGCTTTTGACTAGTGGCATCTTAGGTCTCGGGGGTTGGCGAGCACATAAGAATTCAGGTACAGGAAATGTGCTGCTATAAATAAATACTTTTTAGCAGGAGTGTGGCATTGGTCCACAATAGCTAATTCTGTGACAGTACATCACAAATTAACTTGGTTTTACACTGACAAGAACAACGAGAGACTATCTAGTATGTGACAGACTAAGAATGTACACAGAACATAAGGAATAGGAGACAAAAAGAAATCAGTGACAGAAAAATTTACAAATAAAGTAGTACCAAATAAACTTAAATTTTGTTGTCAATTGAGAACTGCAATGAACTACATAATAAACTGTTTAAATACTTCAAGAAAGGAACAGAACATTTGTTAGAGAAGAAGGTACAGTAAAATTAAGTGGTAATTGCAGCATACTATATAATTAATGAGAGAGTAATATTGCTATCAATGGTTTAGATAAGTGGAACATGTGTGTGGTTGTTTTCTACTATTACCAGAATGCCTGTTAAAAAGAAACACAAAATAAGTTCTACAACAGAACCAGACTGACAGGGAATAATTAAAATCCTACAAATATTTATAACTGTGGCTTAGTTTTTATAATATTTTATATTTTATGTCTGAAACATGCAGTCAATGCTGGATTGGGGGTGGTGGATAGTTTTAATTTGGAATAACTTACTTTGTATCATGACGAGAAATAGCATCTTCCCTTACTGACAAAAACAGAAGAGAAGAAGAATTTAGTAAAGTGATGTCATTGTTTATAGACACTAAATTTGTCTTTACTGCGGAACAGGCACAAGTAATGAAAAATTCCGATTTTACATAAAATAAGACAAATGGCAGCCTTCCAAAGGAACAGGAATCACAACGAACTCTCAGGTAAACTAAATCACTGGCAGAGTTCATATCACACAATATGCACTGGACAGCAAATACAAATTACTAATTATTCTGATCAGAAGGAAGTTTTTATCACAGTCTGAGGCACACGAAACACAAATTAGGAATGTGGCTTACACATTTAGATGGTATGCGTATACATGCTCAATAGGGGCACAGTCTACAAAGAAAACTATTAAACAATGTACACATTGGCAGAGAATCAAGAATGGAATATAATACACAAACAAGGAAAAATCACCACTCTCAGAATAGAAGGGGCATTGAACAGCATGCAGGCATACAAAAAGGAAAGAATATTATCAGTTAAGCAATACTCTGTCCTTGGTATTTGTCTGTCCTCTTATTCAGCTCTTTTTCTACCAGTTGGGTTGTGATCCATCCTCATTCACATCTTACAATATTAAGTTTAGATGACAAACACCCAAAGTAATCTTCTTCCATTATACTAAGAACCTTTTAATTTATTGCATTTATGAGTAGAATATTTGGAAGATATTTTAACAGCTAATTGAAATCAAAAGTTCTTACGTAATCAAGTCAAACAAAATAATTTTCAGTACAAGCAAAGGACAGAACCCTCTTACGGGATGGGAAAAATGAGAATTACAATACAGTGAAAACACACTTTACAGTTGGATTGAGGAATAAGAGGAGGTTGATCTCTTTAAACTCCACTTCTCAAGTTTACAGCTTTGTCCAGTACACTTCATTTCAGTAAGTCACAACATGAGTTCCACTTTTTTAATGGATTTATCTTGACTCGTGTACAAAATATCAATATTTACCACAACAAAATGGAAGATATCTTTAAAAGAAAAAAAAAAAAAAATTATGTTTCAAAATCAAAATGTGCCCAGAACAACACACAGATTTTCATAGCTGATTATTTCTTGCTGTTTTTAAGGTGTAATAGTGTCCTGCCTGGTTGTGCTCGAGTGTCTACATCCTTTACTGAATGTTATTTTACCAAATCCTTTTTTCCATAAGCTTAATTTTTGGTTGACATTAAAGGAAAATTATGTAAATATTTATAACTAAGGAA
Organism: Schistocerca serialis cubense; assembly: GCF_023864345.2. Classification (NCBI taxonomy): domain Eukaryota; kingdom Metazoa; phylum Arthropoda; class Insecta; order Orthoptera; family Acrididae; genus Schistocerca; species Schistocerca serialis. The sequence goes on along the minus strand of NC_064638.1, from coordinate 871,933,719 downwards.
AATTGCTACAGTATTTGCATTCCTGACTTCTAAAAGAAAGCCTCTGCACTATATAATGGACCAAATGCATGTACACAGACCAGGAGGAATAGAACACGTGGGAGTGACTGGTGAAAGAATAATTTACAAATAAGGTTGTACCAAATAAAACTTAGATTTTACAGTCATTGGGAAACTGCACAATCCACATAAATAACTGTAGGAGTACCTCAAGAGGCAATTTCCTCTGACTGTGCTACAGCACACAAAGAAAAATACACAGAGCATTTTAAATGCAAATAGCGTAAAGAGTTTAATAATACAAGTTAAATAGTGTAAAGAGGGAAATAAACACAAGTTAAATGCCAAAATATTTAAGGATGTGAGTGTATGTCATCTTTGTATTTCTGTTGCAAGTTTGAGTTCAGTGAAATCAAGTGCAGTTAATTATAGCTATTATGTAGACAAATGCTGTATATGCCACAGAAGTTCTAAGAAACCTAACTTGTCAGATTTCCATGGAAGACGGAACATAAGAAACAAACTATCAAAGAAGCTTCTTCACATTTCTTTAACAAGTTACATACTTCAAATAGCTTTAAAAAAGTTAAATTGGCAGTTCTAAAAGTGACTGCTCTCTGTGACATAATGCTGTTGTATCTATGGGTTCACAACATATGGAAGATTGTGATGAAACTCCATCAGTTATCAGTTGCATTATAACATAAAAATGAGCAAAAGGAAAAAAAATCCCTGAATTCTAAACGCTATTACACTGAAGAGAAAAAAAGGTGTGAACATTCCTAATATTTTTGCAGTTATAAATTAGATTTCTCTCTGTCCCTCAATACCATGTATACAAAATGATTGCCTTCTGGTGAACACAACTTTATTGCTTCAAGAGGTATTACCAGTTCGTAAAAAAATTATTTACAATAATTCAGCAACAGGATTTAACTTTTCACTTTGTTCTCTTTATATGGCATTTTCATGTTTTAACATTATTGTCATAAATATAAACACTAAAAATAAAAACAAATTATATATATGTATATAGAATTCACTTCAAAATTCCAATAAAATTATAAAGGATGATTCTGTAAATAAATGAGGTAAACAAAATTCAAAACATACATCTACAGTTCAGTTACACAATTACATTCCCTATGTCAACAGAATATCCTTGGACAGGATGCACAATTTTATAGTTTCACTTACGTATTAGAAACAGTAACCTTTTAGAAATGCAGATATTATGCAATGCTGGAAATGTACAAATGTAAAAATGAATGGTGCTGGCTCATATCCAATTGTGCTATTCAGCGCAAGTCACATAACTGCAGCTTTTCAGGAAAAAATGTGGTAAATTTTTCCTTTGATACTGGAACTGCATATAGAGGTTACCAAAAGATATACATCCCTGAGCTTAGCTTGAGTAGGCTGTGGCACTGGTATACATGCTCTGACAATGTGTGTCGACATATACATTCCTGAATGTTACTGACAGAGCTGGGGAAGAGTTGCAGAATCTCACATGTTAACCACATCCTACTGCCCCTCAGAATGGTTACATTTACAGATAAGATAAAGTTTTTTTTATTTACAAAAATCTTCTGTGCAAGCATTGTAAAAAATAATGTACGAGACAGCGTCCATTCTCTGTGACAATAATTTACATAGCCATCGTGACACAAATTTCCATGCTTCTATTAACTAAAGAGGGTCTTAATTCCAAGCATATCATTACATGGCTGAAATTCTGAATTCAAACATTCAGAGAGAGCAGAAGGAGCACCAGAGAAGATAGTGCAACTATGCGATTGTTACCAACCTCTGTGTAGACAGGTAGTTCATGCTCCAATGATCGAAAGTGGCTGACCAGAATGATAAGCACTGAATGAACACAACTCAGAATCAAATGAAGTGCGTCAAAACAGCCTAGGCCTGGAAAAACAAATAAATGTGTAAGTGGAAAATAATATTAAAAACTAAAGCAAATGAAACACAAATGCAGAATATCCATGACAAATATCTAAATACCACTGGTCAATAGCATTATTTGTTACAAAGAATGTGAATGGTTACAAAGACTGTAAATGGCATTCTTAGCTACTGAATTTTAAAATTAAATTTGTTTTTGCTTATTGGGCTCAGTTTTCATGTACAGTACCCTCTATCTACAACAAAAACTTAAAAATGCTGCATATTGGTTACTTTGGACTTACTTAATTTGCTTTTATTTATTTTTGCAGATGTAACTGTTAGCAGACAAGCAAAATACATACAAGGAATTCCATACATGATCTCAGTTACAACATTCACTGCCAGGATACAATGGAGACCGATGGGTCATCCTCACATTTTATCACGTCATGTTGCTCTGCTGCGTCACTCTCAGTAGTGGAAAAGCTCTGACCTTGCGAAGTGCATTCCTGTATGTTCGTGTAGGTTTGTGTTTTGAGTGATTTTAGAAGAAATGCCTCATACCTGTGTGAATAACCCAAATTCCATTTGTTATATCTGTTGTGACTTAACTCTGGAATCACAAAAACAAAAACTTAATCCTCTTTTTAAAAAAAAGTTATGAACTTTATTTTGGGTGCAAGGTTGGCAAACAAGACAAAAATGGGTCCCCTACAAATGCTGTTTGACATGTGTTGCACTCTTAACATTCTAGTTAACAGGATAATGACGGATGTCCTTTGGTGTCCCCACGATTTGGAGGAAATCAATAGGTCACTTAACAGACTTATTTTTGTGTGACAGAAATAGCTGGAATCGCCTTTAAAATAAGGAAAACTGTGCAGTGTCCTAATTTACTACCTGCTTTAAGACCTACATATCACCGTGAAGAATTGCCGGAACCAGTGCCTCCTGACAATGTGACAGAGAATGAAGAGGAATATTGAAATGAAGACAGAGGGGGAGATACACTGACTCAACATTTAATGCCCCCCTGTGAATCAAATGAGCCATTTTTTTCTTCTCTCAAGGGGGCCTCAATGATCTTATTCACGATTTAAATTTGTCAAAGAAACGGGCAAACCTTCTAGCTTCATGATTAAAAGAAAGGAATCTTATTCTTCCTGGTATGAAATTGAATGGTTATTGTGCCTGCCATCCTCCTCTTTCTTAACATGACAAGGTGACATGGTTTTTTGTAATGACATTGAATACATTATGGAGACTTTTGTCCATGATTTCCATGTGAGTGAGTGGCAATTGTTCATAGATTCTAGCAAACTTTGTCTGAAAGCAGTACTTCTCCACAAAGGGAGGAATTTCCTTCTCTTCCGATAGCTCAAGCATTTAACATGAAGGAGACACATGAGAACTCTGAACTGCTATTCACACATATCCAATATGAGAAATATAAATAGTGTATATGTATAGATCTCACAGTTATTGCAATTCTACTCTGTTTGCAGCTCGGGTATACAAATCACTGCTGCTTTATATGCAAGTGAGACAGCAGAGATGGAAAAAAACCACCATTCTGGTAAAAAAATGACCTGCTTGGAAAAAATTGCTACATGGAGAGAAGAATATGGTGAAGACTCCTCATGTTAACCCAAAAAATATTTATCTACCTCTACTGCAGGCTGTTCCAACCGAGCTCCAGGGAGCCGGAGCACTCACTGTGGCAGCTCAGAGCCCGCGTGGAGGGGGAAAGCAAACTCACTGCCCCCTCGCCGCATGCAGCCGCAACTGACGCAATAATCCGCGTTCAATGACAGCTATGACTAGCCGTGGGAGCACTGTACCTCTATTGGAGGATACCTTTCTACTCATTGAGAGGGATGGTCATCCCCAATGTCTTGTATGTTATAAAGTACTCAATTCTGCGAAGAGGTACAATATACAACGACATTATACACGTCCTCACGCAGCGCACTACGATCAGGTAGAAGGCGTTGCACGCAGATAACTGGTAGCCAGGCTTAAGAACGACATAGCAGGAGACGTGTGTTCTGTAATGCGTTTATAATTTTCAGGTGAATGAGAGCGGAGAAAACACTACTGAATCTGCAATTCGAGCAAGCTACAGGGTCGCTCACATTGTTGCGACAAGTGGCAAGCCATTTTCGGTGGGACCACTCGTAAAATCGTGCATGGTAGCAGTTGCAGAATGTTTGTTTCCAATGGAGGTGCAGGCAATTGAAGGGGTTTGCCTGTCGAAGCAAACAGTGTCTCGTCGAATCCTGGACATGGCAGCGGATTTAGAGACACAGCTCAGGAAAAAGGCGGAGAGCTTTGTTGCATTTTCGCTAGCGCTTGACGAAAGCACCAACATATTGGACTGTGCTCAGCTTGCAGTCTTTGTGCGTGGTGTCGACATGGAGCTGCAAGTAACTGAAGAACTCTTGGATGTGGTACCACTCGATTACACCGCAACAGGACATGACATTTTTGAAGCTGTTTGTGAATCAGTGGACAATATGAATTTGCCCTGGGATAAGCTCCATTCTGTAGTGACAGACGGTGCACCACAAATTATTAGGCGTCACCAAGGTTTTGCTTCTCGTTTGAAAAATAAACTCAGGGACGAATTCAGGAAAGACATTTTGACTCTTCTTTGTTTTATTCACCAAGAGGCACTGTGTGAATTTTGTGCGGCATCACAGTATGAATCATCGCCAATTCAAAGGATTCCTGAAAGATACGGAAGCGGAGTATGGGGATATACCTTACCACAGTACAGTTCGTTGGCTGAGTCGGGGAAAAGTTCTTGATGTTTTCTTTGCCATTCGTGAGGAAATATCCCTTTTTCTCGAAATGAAAGGGGTGGTGGTGGTGGTGGTTAGTGTTTAACGTCCCGTAATGAAAGGGGAAGAAATGTGTTGGCTGAAAGATATAAAATGGATATCAGACCTGGCATTCCTAGCTTATATAACTATGCATCTGAATAATGTAAATCTGTCATTGAAGGGCGCAAAGGGCAGTTAATCGTTGACATGCACAACCAGATCAAAGTGTTCATGGAGAAGTTACGTTTATTCGAGAGGCAGATGAGTAATGGACATTTAACGTTCTTCAATCTTCTTGCTTCTTTAAAACTACCTGGAGGTACTACTTTCGGCGATTACCAATCAAAGTTAAAGCAGCTCATCACGTCGTTTGAAACATGATTCCGAGACCTCACTAGTTTGGAAATGGAACTTAAGGTGTTCAGCACTCCTTTTTCAGTTTCCCCCAGTGACTTGTCACTGTCACTTCAATTGGAGATAATTGATTTGTGAAATTCAACTTTGTTGAAAGAGAGATACTACAACATGTTGGATTTGTCACGAAGGTATCGTTCATTACAGAAAAAAAACATTTCCCAAGCTTCACAACAATGCCGCTCAGATAATGTGCATGTTTGGATCTACGTATTGTTGTGTGCAGCTTTTCTCAGTAATGAAAAGAGTAAAAAGTAAGGAACGATCGTTTCTTCAGGATGCAACAATGAAGGCCATCCTCCGCATTAACACTGCGAACACTTTGATGCCTGATATTTCCGATCTTGTAATGAAAAGAAAATATCAAGCTACAGAGGCCCAATAAAGTTAGTATGCAATTTCTTGTAAAACAGTTGTTTCTTATTTATTTCCTGAACATCGTATTTCCTGGTGTAGCATGTCACCACGTCTTAGCAGCTAAGAGTATGAGGTTGTCGATCTTGTAAGACGCAGCTGGCACATCAAAACACTTGCCTTGCCGCCTGCCTCAGACAGCTGTGCCACGTGCCGGCCCACTTGAATGGCCACAGCGAGCGTCACGGCTCCCTGGAGCAGGGAGCGCTCCGCGGCTCACAATGAAGCCGACGAGCTGGAACAGCCTGCTCTACTGCATATTAAATTGTGTCCTACAAAAAACTTTGTGAAAGCCATGGACAAAACATCCCATGGGTTCATGTATTTGAGAAATAAGTTTCCAAATATCAGTGAAGCAAAAATTAAGGAGCGAATATTTGTAAGGATGCAAATAAGGGAATTAATGGCTGATGAAAATTTCCCCGACTTTTTTTGAGTCAACTTGAAAAAACAACATGGCTGTCTTTCATAAAGGTTTGTAAGAACTTTTCAGGCAACAATAAGGCAGGAAACTATCACAATATTGTACAAGAACTAATGAGATCATATCACTATATGGGCTGTAACATGTCAATTAAGATACATTGCTTGAATGATCATTTGAACTACTTCTGGATAACCTTGGTGCTAGTGACAAACATGATGAATGGTTCCACTAGGACATTTCTCAAATGCAAAAACATTATCAAAGGAACATGAGTACTGCAAAATGTCCGACTAACTACTGTTGGTCCTTATGAAGAGATGATCCTGAGGCAAAATATCATAGGAAATCAGGAAAAAACATTATCAGGTATGTTTATTCACTTTTCTTTACTCTTATGTTGCTCATTTCTTTGAATAACTACTGACAAATTTTTTTTGTTCTCCTTTTGCCAGAAACATATAATGCTGAAACACATCAGGTGACATAAGCAGTTACTGAATCCAGTATTACATGGGAACTACGACCGACACAGAAATTCTGAAATTAAATCTGTATTCAGGAATGAAGTATCTTCCAGAAACAGCGTGTTTCTGCAGATGAAAAAACTTTCACAGTGGTAGAACGATGAACGCTACCTGTGATGACTCGCTATCTGGTCTTCCTGAATTGAACAATTATTATCTGGAGTGGTAATGACAAGAATATACTTACCTCAAACTAAGATTATAGCTTTTAATATGTTCTGACAAAGTAGAGCTTCAAAGTAATTTAAAGCTACCAAATCGGTTCCAGAAGCTGTGACACCCATGCCCATATTTTGAGTTTACAATGTGACCAAGTTTGACTGCCATTCTTTCACCCAGTCTATTCATGCTTTCAAATGCTGAGTAAAATTTCATTTAAGTTCATGGCGATGCAAGCTAGTGCATCCTCTTCCCACTTTCCTTTGAGTAGAGTAACATAAAATTCCTCTATCAAAGTACACATATTTCTGAATGTTTCTCAGCAAATATTGCAACCTCACTATCTTCACCCTCTCTGAAATATTCTCAATTTTATCACTGTTGCATTCATATCTGAACAGAATTATTGAATTAGTAATATGTGATCAGACCGATGAACAGGGGGGGGGGGGGGGGGAATTTGGGGGAGGGTGGAAAGCTGGAAAGGGTTGGGTGGAAAGCTGGAAAGGGTTGGGTGGAAAGCTGGAAAGGGTTGCGTGGAAAGCTGGAAAGGGTTGCGTGGAAAGGTGGGGGAGGGAGGGTGGAAAGGTGGGGGAGGGAGGGTGGAAAGGTGGGGGAGGGAGGGTGGAAAGGTGGGGGAGGGAGGGTGGAAAGGTGGGGAGCCCGGTAACTTTGCAAAGTCATGTTTGGATTTATGTTTTGGAGAAGAATGACAGGCATGCCAATTTTCGATGTTAAAACTTGCAGTAATCTGCCAGGCAAATCTAGTGAATTTAAGAATTCAGCTGCATAAGATATCTTCATCTTAATGCATTATGTTAATGGTATGTTATTTGGGGGGGGGGGGGGGGGGAATTCCCGAATCTAGGCTGCACCTGAAATTTGAGATTTGAAATTCAAGGGGGGAGAAAAGTTTTAGGCCGCACCTCCAAATCGAAACAAAGTTGGTCCATTGTAATGTGAGACACAATTTAGGTCGAATGAATGACGATACAGCTACAGTAGTTTGGTTTGAGTCGTAAGCTTAGCAGTTAAGCTTTACCAGGTAGCCATTGCTATGCGTCAGGCACTCCATCCATATTTATATGGGTACCCCTCCTTTTTCATGTGCGTCGTCTCGTTTGAATTGATTGCTTATTTTGCTTTGATCTGATAAGTGCCGTTTTCTTTGTTATAGGTGTTTACGTCACTCTAAGCTGAAAATACATTACTGTACTGTGTCATGCATTGTTTGTCGCATTCTGATAGTGCGTGTTTACGGCTTGCTTTTATGCGTGTTACCGCCGCTTACAATTAAAAAAGAGAGAGAGAGAGGAATCGTCTCATTAGCGAAACAATGGCAAGAGACTGCTATTTGTTGTTATTTACACTGCTGCTTTCTTTGATAATGATCAACAAGAACCAAATAATAGACTGCGTATGATAGAACATGTTCTGAGCGAGAGTTAGGCGAATATTTTTCTCCATTTCAAAATCTTTGCGGCCGCTTCTTTAGTACATCAAATTCTGCACATAATTAGAGTCATCTTAGATTTAAAAATCTAGTCAGTTGCCGTGCTTCATTTCTGACTGTATCACAATTAGGCATAAGAATAATACGAATATAAATATGACACGATATGTATATTCTTCCGCGTTTGCTGTTGGGCCACTCTAGTTTCGTAGTTTATTAGGCAGACAGGATTTGAATGAGATAGCAGCAAACATGAAAGAATACATGGCAAAATGTTTATATTGACATTATTCTTATGGTGAAGAGAATACTGCATGTGATTCACATTTCATCAGGTTCCTATTAGCAACCATCTCTTCTCACAGGCAGGAAAAAATTCAGAACGTAGAGTTGGCCACATTGACAAACATCCCAAACAGTCTTGCCACTCGGATTTTCATAGTATATTGAAATTCTGCTACATTCGAAGATGAACAATATGGAATTTGTATTTACTTCGTTGGATAATGTATGAAAATGCAGTGGTCAAAACTCGTCTTTCACCTTTTTTAAAAATTTATTTACTGACGCAGAGGTTTTGGCGCCAGTATTTATCTTTGTGCCTACAAAGCATGCCTGTGTAGCGCTACACATATTCGATGGCAGAAGTTAGTTGTGGCGGCACCTACCAACATTTTTCAGAACTTCCACTTGCTTTGCACTCGATTCTAAGCCGCAGGCGGTTTTTTGGATTACAAAAACCGGAAAAAAAGTGCGGCTTAGATTCGAGTAAATATGGTATATGTTCTCCATAACTGGGAAACTTCTCAATCCTTAGAATGGTAAAGGTTTTATACACCGGCGCAAAATATCCTGAAACTTCGGAAAAAGAAAGCCAGCATAAAAAAAGACATGTTTTGAGAAAATGTTTGATGTTCAGTAACATGTACACTGAATGTTTCGTATTAAAGTATAAATACGACATCCTCTAAATACAGCAAGTTAGTTTCCGAAGCACTGAAATCAAGATAGCGATGTGTTTTTGTCAGCCAATCACAGCTCATGTCATGTGATGGCTCCAGCCAATGACAGCTGATATTCAGAGCATAGGCCATATAATGTAGTCTGCCGATAGCAACATCACTGTTAAGCAGAGCGAACACACAAATAGGAAAGATTAATGGCTTACATTAACAGACACAGAGTGCAGCTACAAGCTAAACTTTGACATATAATATCAATATTTTTTTCATGTGTTATCCTTTAACATACATTAAGCTCAAATCTGCCAGTAAAATTTTAAATAGTGGCATAAATATGTGGTCTTATGGGTCTGAAACTTTGCGAAGTGGCTGCTCCTCCAAGTTTTCAATGAGAGTCAAATGGTGTGATCAAAAGGACTTTGTTGCTTTGAAGTATTGTGTAGTCTTGTCGTTTGACACATTTTGCTCTCGGCAGATGTGCATTTGCACACACTGTTTTGTTGTTGTAAATGGAGCATTTTCTCTGCAATTTAAGTTTTATTTGAAGTCTTTCTCCCATTTATGTTTTATTGCTGCATATTACTCTGCAGTAGCAGACTGAAGTAAAATTTTTTGCTGGATTATCAGTTCTTACTAGCCAAAATTACAAAAATTTAACTGAAAACTGAAAGAATGAAAACTTCCCAGAATGCTGAAAATTTCTCAGGTTTTCCCAGTTTTCTTCCAGATAAAAAAATTCCAAGGATTTTCCCAGATTTCTAGGGGAGTATACACCCTGACTGAGAACACTGCACAGGTGCCATTACATTCCCACAAGAGCAGCTTCCACCCTCACTCTCCACTCTGTCCTCCTCTATAGTTACCATATACAGCTCCCACTAGTAGCATGGAAGTTATTCCCTGATGGTTTAACCCATGTCCTATCATCTTGTCACTTCTTCTTGTTCATTTCTTTGCCGATTCTGCGGAGAACCACCACCTTCCTTATCTTATCAGGCCACCTAATTTTCAACGTTCTTCTGTAGCTCCATATCTCAAATGGTTCAATTCTCTTCTGTTCCCTTTTACATTGTCCACGATTTCCTACCATACAATGTTGTGCTGCATATGTACATTTTCAAAAAATTCTTGCACAAATCAAGGCCTAGGTTTGATTCCAATACACTTCTCTGGACCAGGAATGTCTTTCTGCCTGTACTAGTCCGCTTTTTATGTCCTTGTTACATGTGCTAGTCTGCTTTTAAAGTCTTCCTTGCTTCATCCATCATGGGTTATTTTGCTTCAAAGGTAACAGAATTCCTAACTTCTTCTACTTCGTGATCACCAATTCTGATGTTAAAGTTAGTTGCTATTCTCATTACTTTTGTCTTCCTGGTTTACTCTTAATCGATATTCTGTACTCATTAGACTGTTCATTCCACTCAACAGATCTCTTAATAATTCTTCACTTTCAGTGAAGATAGCAATGTCATCAGTGGATCTTATCATTGATACCCTTTCACCTTGAATTTTAATCCCACTTTTGGACCTTTTCTTTTATTTCCATCATTGCTGCTTTGATGTATTGATTGAACAGTAGGGGTGAGAGACTGCATCCCTGTCTCATACCCTTTTTCAATTCAAGCACTTCATTCTTGGTCTTCCAATCTTATTGCTCCCTCGTTTCTGGTACATACTATACATTACCCTATCTTTCCCTGTCGCTTACTCCTATTTTTTTTCCCCTTCCATAATTCTGAACATCTTGCGCCATTTTACATTGTTGAACGCTTTTCTAGGTCAACGTATTCAATGAACCTGTCTATTTTCCTTCAGTCCTTTTTCCATTATCAAGCGCATCATCAGGATTGCCTCTTGCACCTTTCCTAAAGCAAAACTGATAGTCATCTAACAGATTCTCAATTTTCTTTTCCATTCTTCCATATATTATCTTTGTCAGTAGCTTGTATGCATGAGCTGTTATGCTAATTGTGTGATACTTCTCACACTCACCAGCCCTTGCTATCTGGATGAAATTTTTCCGAAAGTCTGATGGTCACGTTGGCAGTCTCTCAGATTCTACGCAGCAATGTGAATAGTCATTTCATTATCACTTTCTCCAATAATTTTAGAAATTCAGGTGGAATCCTCTTTTCTTTATTTAATATCAAGTCTTCCACAGCCTTGTTACATTCTCACTAATACTGTATCCCCTATGTCTTCCACATTAACTTCAATTTCTTCTGCTATCATGTCACTGGACAAGTCCTCCCCCTTATAGAGGCCTTCAGTATACTCTTTTGACCTATATGCTCTTTCCACTATGTTTATCAGTGAATTGCCATAGCACTCTTAATATTACCATCCTTACTCTTCTGTGGAAGCAAACAGCAGCAGATATTTATCTTCAATCATTTAAAAGGAAAAACACAAAGTAGACATTGAAGGAGACAATGCCTGATAAGTTTCAAATCAGAAGTGGTTAAGAAGGCCAAAGACGGAAAGGAGTTAATACGAGGAAGAGATCTTGATCAGCAGTGCACCACAATCAAATTCAAAGAGCATTTTTTAAAGGTAATTTGTAATAATAATAGTAATAGTAATAATTAATAATAATAATAATAATAATAATAATAATAATATAATAATAAACTTGCACCTCCATCATCTCATCTTGGCTGGGAGTTCCCATGGGGTAGTCATTTGTTGCTGGTCTTTGGTGGAAGCCAAAATTTGGAGCTAAATGATGATTGTGCCTGGGGCTGAAAGGCTGTCTAAGTGATGGAGCAGGAAATGCAGACTTCCTGGGTGATCTGGCTTTCACAATGCGTGGTGGCTTGTACATCTCTTCTAGTACTGAAGGTGCCACGTAAGTGAATCCCTGTTCACAACAAAATTATAAATTACAAATTGTGTCTACAACATTAGCACTCATGATAATTTACTGGGAAATCAAAAGGAGACAAAGGAGCCCAGAAATTTCAGGAATACCTAGGATTGGCAAGAAGCTGTGTGTGTGTGTGTGTGTGTGTGTGTGTGTGTGTGTGTGTGTGTGTGTGTGGGGGGGGGGGGGGGGGTAGGGGTATACGGAGAGGAACAGAGGGAGATGGACAGATGAACAGGGTGGTGATGTCCAACAATAATTTCCAAATATTTTAGTTAAGTGTAGACAAGTAATAAATATTTTCACCGTTAATTTACTCTGTTTTCACAATATGCTTCACACAATAAAGATTAATTTCTAGAGAATTGACCTATGAATTAATAATCTGGAACAGTATAATGTTACTTTCAGTTACAGAAAGCATTATAGCTAAAAATAGTTTGCTGCAAAGGCTACATTTGTAAACATCTTGATTCTATGAAAAAAGTCTGGAAACTACGTCTATTACAACTAAGAGCGATAAAAACAAAGGGGTTCTGTTTTCAATAAAAGTAGCTAAATGTAGTGCATAAAGAATCTTTAGATTACAATATGGTTAGGCACATAGAAAATTTAGTTTTTCCAATGACAGAAAATTAACAAGAAAGAGCATGTAATGAACCTTTTTTAATTTATTTCTCCTTTTTTTGTGAGTTAGGGCCTTCTAGGGGCCAAGTCCAATTCCCCTTTTTATTAAACACTACTATGTGCCAATTTCATTTCCTACCCCCATGGAAACCTATTTTTGAAACATATCTTTTAATTGCTTCTTCTCCTATATTGTTTCTTTTCCTCTTGAAACCAAATAAACTTTAAGATCATGTTACTTAGTCTATTATCATTCATTCTGTGAAGAACTGGAATCTCCTCTTTCACACAGTTTCTGATAAATTTTATTGTTAACCTGTAATTTCAAAATATTTGAAAAGTTTTTACAATGTCTAACATTTTATTTATAATTGATCTTTCTAATAACCCATTTTTCAACTTTTATTTCAAGCTAAGCATTCGCTGAAATGTGTGTTCCAGTTTCACAACTGTGGTTTAAAGTTTACCTTGAAAGGTTTTTAGATAAGTACTTTTTGCCATAATGTTCTTAACCATACCATAAAATCCTTCAGTCTTGTGTATGCCTCCATTTATAACACAGCAAGCTGACAATTCTGCCAATTTTCTCTTAGAAACAAAAACAAAAAATGAACTGTGTTTGCGTAGTGTACAGTGTCCATACACTAGACACTGCTGCTTTGTGTGTCTACAACTCTATTTTGTGAACATCTCTATGACAACGTCTCTTCATAACTCTTTAGATGGCTATTGCTTCGCCTAAAGCCATCTGTGCTTCACTGTTGAAAGCTGACAAAGTGCTGCCAGGTGTCAAGGATTTCTTTAAGTTGACTCAAGTGTAGGAGTGTCTTAACAGTATAGAATAAAATGACATAGTTTTGTAGATGCTTCCAGTGGCACACTTGGATACTGAACTGTAAATTGCACAGGGAACAGATTTAGTATTAATTGGGATCAGATTTCGTAGTAAAGACGTAATAAATATAAATATCATGCACAATGCAACAATTTTTCATGCATCTCAGTGTTTATGACGTCACATCTCCTGATATTTCTCTGTCATACATTGATATAACTTTGTAGGTATATTCAGTGGCATATATGGATACCATCTGCAATATTTGTTGTGAATAGAGTTAGTAGCACAGAAATAATAAATTAAAATGTTACGCATAAAGTGGCGGTCTTTCACACATTTCACTGTTTATGTCATCATAGCTTCTGAACTACATGGTTCTTAAACCCCACAGCAAATGTTACTCGACAGTAAGGGTTATACGTACCACATCTGTTTGAAATCGGTCCAGTGGTTTAGGAGATAAAAAAAAACACATGCATGTTAGCGTGTACGTGCACACGCACATACACACTTTTATAATATGTATGGATTTTATCATCATTATCTTGAATTGTTGCTTCCAAATATTGGAGTATCTGCACATTTTTTGCTGGAAAATCGTTTGTTCTTGAAACTTAATGACTAATTTTTGTAATCCTCTTTTACTTCTCAACGAAGATAATCAAAGAGTGCTCATGCGAGTTGATCTTAAGTTATTTATGTAATCAATCTCTTAACAGTGGAACATTTCTAGACTGGCTAAAATATCTTTACAAGAATGGGGATAAGGAGATACCATCACACTACAGACTAATTTCACTTTTGCCAGCGTTCTGAAAAATATTTGAAAACGTTGTGTTCAAGCGTCTCCTTGAGCATCTGACTACAATTAATATATTGTCTGAGTGACAGTTTGAGTTTCTTAAGGAAGCTATTTACACTTACAGTGATAATGTACTTAATTCATTAGATAATAAATTATTGGCTACTGGCATTTTCTGTGACCTGTCAAAAGCCTTTGACTGGGTGAACCACAGCATTCTCTTATGTAAATCAGAATATTATGGTGTCACCAGCAATGCTGCGAAATGGTTTGAATCCTATCCAACTAACAGAAAAAAAAGGGTGTCATTTCGAAATACCTATGCAGTAAGCAGTCAATCTCCATGTGGTGTTCCTCAAGGTTCCGTCTTGGGTCCACTGCTTTTTCTTGTGTACATTAATGACCTCTCGTCTGTTACACTGTCAGATGCTAAGTTTGTTTTATTTGCACATGATACAAACATTTCAATAAGTAGTAAGTTATGTAAAGATTTAGAAATAGCTGCTAGTCAAATTGTCAATGACATTAGTAAATGATTTAAAGCTAATTCACTGTCATTAAACTTTGTAAAGACCCATTATATGCAGTTCAGAACCTGTAAGAGATATCCTTCCAGCATGTGTATAAAATATGAAGACATGCAGATCAGAGGGGTTGACAGTGTTAAATTTCTGGTATTACAACTTGATAAATTCACTTGGGAGTGGTATACCACATAACTGCTTAAGTGCCTACACAAGTCCGTGTTTGCAGTGAGAATGATGTCAGATGTAGGGGGGGGGGGGGGGGGGGGGGGCAGGAGGAAAAAACCTTAAGCCTTGCATACTTTGCTCGCAAATGCTAGGCAGTTCATTGAAACTGCTTTTATTCCACCT
Source organism: Schistocerca serialis cubense (assembly GCF_023864345.2). NCBI lineage: Eukaryota > Metazoa > Arthropoda > Insecta > Orthoptera > Acrididae > Schistocerca > Schistocerca serialis. The sequence continues at coordinate 871,918,634 of NC_064638.1, read as the reverse complement.
CACCAGAGTTTGTGCAACTACTTTGTGTTAATTACATTTTTATTACAAATATGTATTTTCCTTAACAAGAAGTTAAAAAGGAGATTGGAGTAACTTACCCATAAATTTTACATTTGAGTGTGTCTGCAAGGACTTCACAAATTTAAGTTTCCCAATCTAAATTCATCTCCATTTTCAAATATTTACAGTTTGTCTATAAGCAGGATCAAAGGATTTTCAAAAATCAGAAGTTACAGCTATGTCTCTGAAGTTCATTAGTCTGTAATGAATTATGGGCATCAGGTTGAAAATATGTTTAGAGTGGGTTCTTCATCCATTGACTCCAGTGTAGATTGTATCTTATATTCAGTAATATTATTGAAAATAGCTTATAAGCAATTGGCAAACAAACCACACTTCTGTAAGTGTCAACATCTTTCTTATACCCTTCTAGTGAAATAGAATATTAAGCCCCTGTTCTCTCCTTTAATATTTTCTGTTTTTAAAATTTCTTCCATGATTATTTATAGATCAATGATTTTACTTCAGACAACTGTAGAAGCTGAGGTGTTATGCAGTCTTTGCTACTGACTTGGTAATTTTCTAAAAGATTTTGTTACTTCCTTAACTCCGTCAACTACACATAGTGAATCAGCTTTTGAGTTTCTGTGAATCTTTAGGTACTGTAATTTATGGTTAGGATCTGGACACTTCAGAAGATGCTTGAAGTGTTTTGCCAATATTTTACAGTTTTCTGTACTGTTAAAGCCAATTATACCATTTACAGCTCTAAAACCAATACTCAGGGCATGACAGCCTTTTAAGTTGTTCTTGAGCAGAAATTTGTCTATGTTTTATGTAATTACCCTATAATTCCAGGACTGCATTGTTTCAAAATATCTTTCAACATTCCTTATTAGTCTTATTGTTTCTTTTCTTTACGAAAAGAATAGACTGCTTCTTACCATATATGACTCGAGTCATCATTGTTCCCATCAATCTAGTGTCCCACATTATTCCTGTCAGTACTATATATGGTGGATAGCAATCTGTCCTTTTCATAATATTGTCGTTACTCCACTATGGATTTTTCAGTATTTGTTTCTTTTCTTTGTAGTTTAGTAGCTTAGAGTGTTCATTCTTTTGACAGCATTTCCATGTTTTCCATTTTTCATTATTTCTTACAGTGTTCCCCCCCCCCCTCCCCCTACACACACACACACACACACACACACACACACACACACGTTTCCACACTATCTTCTTTTTAGTTGTATCTGATACAACATATATTTTGATGCATTATTAATTTGTCTTGACGAATGTCCCCAGACAGCATATCAAGGTATTTTAATTAAATGTCATTTATTTTTTCGTTTCTTTTCAGTTTTTTGAGGTGGAAGTTAACATTTAATTCTTTGAAGGATAATGGCTGGAGTCTAATCCTCTACTTCTCATTTAAAAACTAATAATTAAATAAATAAAAAAATTTAAGTTAGGGGGCAAAAAACTTGAAAATAGTGTTTATGTTTTATATTCAGGAGGAGGAGGGGGGAGGTGACTTTATTGTTATATAGGTTTGGAGAATCCTAATAACTAAATTACGTCAAAGTAAACAAGAACAAAAGTTAAAATCGTGCAGCAATGTGTGTAAGACCAGGTAACAGTAAAATGTTCTCACAACTCTTTTAGCAAAGGCTAATTTGGTACGAAAATCAACCAGTAACCCGCCTGAGCACAGACCACACATTTGAACGTCGATGTTGAGCTTGCCAAGTTCAACATACTGTTGAACACTTGTGGATATGGTAAACATGTCTCACCATGGTACATGTGATGGCAGCATGCACCAGCAGCAGTATTTGGCTTGCAAATCACCCAGTTTGTTTACAAAACGGACAGATGTAAAATTCCTATGTCAGCTCTATTAAAACGTACATTTCCTCCCTTGTCTATATGTTAGGTTCTGTCAGTAGTATACATAAACAGTACCTTCAATCTACATCTACAACTACATGGATACTCTGCAAACCACATTTAAATCCCTGGCAGAGGGTTCATCAAACCACCTTCACAATAATTCTCTGTTTTTCTCATGCACTTTACGGGATTGGAAAAATAAACACCAATATCTTTCTGTGCGAGCTCTAATTTCCCCTATTTTATAATGATGATCATTTCTCCCTATGTAGGTCACTTTCGTGAGAAGATTCCGCTGCAACTAAAAATGCCTTTGTTTTAATGATGTCCACCCTAAATCCTGTATCATTTCAATGACACTCTCCCACCACTATTTTGTGACAATACAAAATGTGCTGCCCTTCTCTGAATTTTCCCGATGTACTCCATCAGTCCTGTCTGTTAAGGATCCCACACTGCACAGCAGTATTCTAAAAGTGGACGGACAAGCATAGTGTAGGCAGACTCTTTAGTACATCTGTTACATTTTCTAAGTGTCCTGCCAATAAATCACAGTCTTTGGTTAGCCTTCCCCTTCCAATTTAAGTTGTTTGTAATTGTAATTCCTAGGTATTTGGTTGAATTTACAGCTTTTAGGTGCATCTAATTTATTGTGTAACCAAAATTTAATGGATGCACTCACATGGATGACCTCACACATTTTGTTATTTAGGGTCAATTGCCAGTTTTTGCACCATACAGATGTCTCTTCTAAATCGTTTTGCAAAGATGGCTTCACTAGCTGATAAGTGACAGCACCATCTGCAAACAACCTAAGACAGTCGTTCACATTGTCTTCTAAATTGTTTATATAGATAAGGAATGCCAACAGCCTTGCGGCAGTGGTGACACCAATTCCCCCGGCAGATAACCAAAGTTGAGTCCTGTCAGTATGGGCTAGCACTTGGATGGGTGACCATCCGGTTTGCCAAGTGCTGTCAGCAAGCTGGGTGCACTCAGTGAGGCAAACTGAGGAGCTACTTAATTGAAAAGTAGCGGCTCCGGTCTCATAAACTGAGTTGAGGCCGGGAGAGCAGTGTGCTGACCACATGCCCCAGCATATGCGCATCCAGTGACGCCTGTGGGCTGAGGATGACACAGCGGTCAGTCGGTACTGTTGAGCCTTCCAAGGCCTGTTCAGGCAGAGTATAAATAAGTAACAGCAAAGAGCCTATATCACTACCTTGTGGAACGCCAGAAATCAGTCCTGTTTTACTCGATGGCTTTCTGTCAGTTACTACGAACTGTGACCTCTCTGACAGGAAATTGCAAATCCAGTCACATAACAGAGACAATATTCCATAACCACGCAATTTCACTACAAGCCGCTTGTATGGTCCAGTGTCAAAAGACTTCTGGAAATCTAGAAATATGGAATCAACTTGAAATCCCTTGTCAACAGCATTCAACACTTCATGTGAGTAATGCGCTAGTTTGTGTTTCACAAGAAAGATGTTTCCTAATTTGTGTTGATGTGTGTGTCAATAGGCCATTCTCCTTGAGGTAATTCATGATGTTCGATTACAATATATGCTCCAAAATCCTGCTGCTTATCACTATTAATGATATGGGCCTGTAGTGTAGTGTAGTGGACTACTACTACTACTACTACTACTACTACTACTATCTTTCTTGAATACTGGTGCAAACTGTGCAACATTCGTCTTTGAGTACAGATCTTTCGACAAGAAAATGGTTGTGTACGATTGTTAAGTATGGAGCTACTTTAACAGCATACTCTGAAAGAAGCCTAACTGGCATACAGTCTGGAACAGAAGACTTTCTTTTGTTAAGAGATTTAAGTCACTTCACTACTCCGAGGATATCTATTTCTACATTACTCATGTTTGCAGCTGTTTTTGATTCGAATTCTGGAATATTTACTTCATCCTCTGTGGTGAAAGAATTTCAGAAGGCTGTGTTTAGTAACTCTGTTTTAGCAGCACTGTTGGCAAAGGTATTTCCATTGCTATTGTGCAAGGAAGGCATTGATTGTGTTTTGCCACTAGCAAACTTCATGTACGACCAGAATGTCTTTGGATTTTCTACCAGGCCTCGAGACGAAGTTTCATTGTGGAAACTATTGTAAGCATCTCGCACTGAAGTCTGCACTAAATTTTGAGCTTCTATAAAAGATTGCCAATCTTGGAGGGTTTGCTTCTGTTTAAATTTGGCAGTTTTTTTCTTTTGTTGTTTCTGCAACAGTGGTCTGACCCGTTTTGTCTACCAAGGAGGATCAGATCCGTCATTTGTTAATTTATTGGGTGTAAATCTCTCAAATGCTGCTGATACTATTTCTTTGAATTCAAGTCACATCTGGTCTACACTTACATTGTTAATTTGAAAGAATGGAGATTGTCTCTCAGGAAGATGTCAAGTGAATTTTTATCTACTTTTTTAAATAGGTATACTTTTTGTTAATTTTTGGAGGATTTGGGGGTTACAATATTCTATCTCACTACGACAATCCTGTGTTCACTGATCCCTGTATCTGTTTTGACAGGTGTTATTAGCTCAGGATTTGGCATGAACTAACTGCTTGAAATAATTTTCAGCGAACGCATTTATCACAATTTTGGATGATTTTTTATGCGTACCTCCAGATTTAAATATATATTTTCGCCAACATATTGAGGGTAAATTAAAGTTACTACCAACTACAACTGTATGAGTCAGGTATGTGTTTGAAATGAAACTCAACCTTTGTTTGAACCTTTCAGCAATTGTATCATCTGAATTGGGAAGTCGGTGAAAGGATTCAATTATTATTTTATCCCGATTGCCAAGAATGATCTCTGCCCACACTAACTCACAGGAACTATCTACTTCAATTTCGCGACAAGGTAAACTACTTCTAACAGCAACAAACACTACATTGCCAATGTGTTTAGCCAATCCTTTCAGAACACCATTAGGTTCTTCCCAAAAATTTAAGCTGAACTGATCTCTGGCTTTAGCCAGCTTTCAGTGCCTATAATGATTTGAGCATCAGTGCTTTCTATTAGTGCTTGGAGCTCTGGTACTTTTCCCAACAGCTACGACAATTTACAACTGTTATACCTATTGGTTCCTGTATCTACATTCTTCCTGTGTTCGGCCTGCACCCTCCAAGACTGAAGCCCTTTTAGTGTTTTTCCAAGACCCTCTAACATGAAAAACTGCCCAGTCCATGACACACAGCCCCTGCTACTCATGTATCCCCCACCTGCATGTAGTGGACTCCTGACCCATTCAGCAGAACCCGAAACCCAACCATCCTGTGGTGCAACTTGAGGAATCTGCAGCCTAGGTTGCAGAACTGTCTGAGCTTCTGATTCAGACCCTCCACTCGGCTCTACCAGACGTCTGCAAGCAGTCCTGTCGATTATGCTGCAAATAGTGAATTATGCTTTTATCTCACAAGCAAGACTAGCAGCCTTTACAACTTGTTAGCCAGTTAAATCGAGAGAGAATCTCTTCCGATCTTAAGTGACACACGTCATTGGTATCGATGTGAGCCACAGAGTGCACCTTGGCATTCTTCCTCCTCCTTTGGCAGCCGTGTCCGTAAGGTGACCCATAATGGGCCAAACATTTGAGCTCCCAACTACCAATAAGCCCACCTTGTGTACGATTGCCTGGATCTTGCAGCCAGAGAGGTTTCCTCTGAAACAGAACAGATGACTGCATCTGGCTGAGCAACAGTGTCAGCCACAGACAGCACATAGAACCTGTTTGTCAGACAAATTGGGGAGGCCTTACATGCAGCCCCCTGGGAAGTCTTTTGCTGCTTGCCACACCCCGAGGCAAAGCCCAACTCGACCACAAGTGAGGGGTTGACCTCAGTGTAAGCAGTAACTAGGCTAGCCACCAGTGAGGACCTATTGGAGGACTCTGATGTCTGTTGGATCCCCATGGCCAACCCACAACCATGGTGCCCATCCGCTGCAGCTTCAAGCTCAGCTGTGTAACCAAAGCAATCACAGCCTGGAGCTGAGAGCAATGTGTCACCAACTTGGCTTGCATCCACACACAACAGTCCCAGTCCCTACCCATACTGAAGACCATGGAAAACCACATTACTCAGATAAACGGACTATTGACAGTGCTGCGGAACTCTACTGCAGGCCCTGATGAAAACACAAGAGCTGCATACAATAAATTACATTAATAGGCAGAGATTCCACACTAAATAAATCTGCCCCAGATTAGGAACTTGTAATATGTCATCCAATACAAATGAAAACGGGAGAACTGCATCTATTAGATATTAAATTAACACGCAAAACCTCAAGAAACTAAACTATTAAAGCACACAGATGAAATTATACGATTTGCTCCTGATCAGGCACTTGTAAAAGTTACAAATGAACATGTTTTAAGGCAAAAAGGAAGGTTCTATAATAAGTCAGTAAGGACACCAGTTTATGAAATCTCTTAGAAGTGGTGCTACACAAATTTGTAATAGTCTTTCATATAAGATAAAAATTATTTCATCTCACTGTTTAGTACAACCCTAAGGTCATTCTCATTAAACCGCTGTTTCTATTCAGTAGCAGAATCTTTAGTGCGTGTGAAATACAAGACTAAACGAGAAAGTGCAAAATATCTCACTGTAAGCAGTGCAAGCTAGAGAGAGAGAGAGAGAGAGAGAGAGAGAGAGAGAGAGAGAGAGAGAGAGAGAGAGAGAGGGGGGGGGGGGAGGGGGGGGGGGACATTGTGAAACACAAGCCTGCAACACATAACACATCACTGTCCGTGTATTCATTACGCTACACACAATTTCCATAAGATGCAGCCTGATCTTTTATACTGCCTTCATTTATGAGGTGGAATCCAAAATTTATGGCACTGGTGCTGCAATCTGGAAAGTAGGAGTAGTAGATCTTTGCACCGCTAGGTGGCGAGAGCTGCATATCTGACGAGTCAGTGTGCGGAAAGGCATTCAGCTGGGAGGACATGTTGCGTGTCCACAGTGATTTCCGTAATACTCTGTTTGGGGTGTGGCGATTTTACGATGAATCCGTGAACGGAACAGCGCATGTGATCAAATTCTGTGCGAATCTCAGGAAAAGTGCTATGGAGACCCTTGCAATGATTCAACAAGTGTTTCGGGGACAGAGCACGAGTCATACACGTGAGTTCGAGTAGTATGCTCGGTTCAGGGCTGTCCATACAGATGTCGAAGATGATGTTCACACTGGAAGGCCCATTAGCCGCACAACGCCAAACACTGTTGCCAAACTTCAACAATTTGTTCGTGCGGATCGACGTCGAACCCTTCAAGAACTTGTGGATTAAGTGAGTATTGGTTATGGGTCATGTCAACGAATGTTGACTGATTAACTGGGCATGCATTGTGTCACCACAAAATTTCTGGCAAGGATCTTAACTGCTGATCAGAAGGTACAGCATGTTGAAGTGTGCATGGACCTTCGTCAGACCACATCTGATGATCCAAACTTCTTGTCACAGGTTATCACCGGTGACGAGAGCTGGATTTACGGTTATGACACAGAGACAAAGTAACAATCATTTCAGTGGAAGAGCCCGGCTCTCCAAGACCCAAAAAAGCGAGACAGGAGAAGAGCAAAGTGAAGAGCATGATAATCATTTTCTTTATATCAAGAGAATTGTGCACAAAGAATTCATCCCACCCAACCAAACAGCGAATTCTGCGTACTACTGTGACATTTTGCGACGGCTCCTTGAAAACGTGCGCCGACAACGGCCCGAACTTTGGCATGAAGGGAACTGGCTGCTGCATCATCACAATGCACCCTGTCACACGCCCTTGCTCACCAGGACCTTTTTGGCAAAAAACACCCACTGTACTCACCAGATTTGGCACCTTGTGACTTCACGCTATTCCCAAAACTGAAACAAGTTGCAAAGCTGTCGGTTCAACACTCTAGAGAGGATTCAAGAAGTACCGCTGGCAGTGATAAACACCCTCAAAGAACAGGACTTCCAGAAAACGTTTGACCAGTGGCAGAAGTGCTGGGACCGGTGTGTACGTGTGGATGGCAACTACTTCGAGGGTGATGGTGACCATCAGCCCAAAGGTAAGATTTTCAACAGATGGCAGCACCAGTCCTGAAAATTTTTGATAGCACCTTGTAGTTTACACAACAAATTGTACTAATAAATGATAGGTTTTCAAAAGATCAATTTTCTGGTGCTTTGAAACAGCATATATTCAGAGCATGTAAGTCGTGACGTAAAAGCCGCCCAGTATGGGCTTCAACTTAAATCCAATATGGCGTTTCCAGACACTGTATGGGAAGAAAGATCACTTGTATGTGATGCAGGTAGCAATGCTCTGCATGTTCGGAAAGTCTCCCCAATGTGCTTTTTCGATGCTATGCTGTCAGAAATTCAGCATGCTCAACATTGACATACAATTGCAAGATCTGTGTTCCGATGGCTTTAGCGTCGTCGTACAAAATAGGAGGAATTCATAATAATGTCTACATGTGCTGAATTGTGTTCATCACAGCAAATTAATACTAATGAATTTTGAAATGTCTCAGTACATTAGCCCTCAGGGCCAGCTTTTTCGACTAAATAAATTCCAATTATGGATAGTTGGCACATACTCTTGTTAAAAGGCATTTATTTTTAGAGTTTTTCCATATTTTATTACATTTTATAACTAAAATTAACAGAAAGGTGGCACTGAGTTAACTGGACAAAGCAGTAGACTTGTTTTATAATTTAATGAAGAAAATGACAGCTCATTTCTCATTGTGAATGCATGTGATGGTCAAATTAGGGCACCTTCAAATCTAAAATAAGAGCAGGATGGTAGCCACCACTAGACTAAGCAGTCATGTGTTGTTAAAAACTGAGAAATCATAAATACGGCTGAGTTTATATGTTTTTTGAAAATCTGAAGCATCAAAAGGAAGTGACAACTAACCCTCTTCTCTGCCTAATCCATCCGAAACTATTTATTATAATAAAATGTGTGTGATCTGGGCTATGATTTGTTCATAAAACTAAAATTAATATTTTCCCACACACATGCACGCATACACGCATGCTAACTTTCAGAAAGAATACACGCATCAAACCACAAAAAGATGTTAAATGGTGTTACCTGGAATACAAGGTTAGCACTCTCACTCAGAGTGGATTCGTCTGGTGAGTCAATTGGTGTCTGCTTCGTAAACTTTGTATCGAATTGGGATACATCATCTTCACTACTCTGTAAAAAATTTACAATAATTTCAATTAAAACAGCATCGATTGTTTCAAGGTTAAAAGATATGTCTCAAGTGGATCACTACAGTATTACGTCATAATTTAGGTTAGAGGCACATTGTGATACAATAATATTAATTTTAGAGGTCTGCAAAGAAAAATTCAGTTCAAAACTAGGTTAAAGAGTTTAGCTGAATTGGTTGGTCTTATGATCTGCTTCAAAAAATCTGAGATTATAGCAGGGCAGACACAAAGATGTACAAAACAAGAGTAGTAAATTAAGTGAGAAAATTAGCAGAGAGTGAAAAAAGATCTCTACCAGGAATTGGAAAAATTGCAGCTGAAACACAATGAGTTAGAAAAGAAAATTTGTCACAGGTACAGTGATTCCAACCTTTCTGAGAGTATTACCCCTGAGAGACAGCATATAGAAACCAATACCCCAAACAAAGTTTGGTAACTAACTAACTAACTAACATTTAGATTGGGAAGAAAAAGGTTTGAATTCATATTTTGGGCAATATATTTCATTAATGCTGTACAATAAAACATGTTTCTGTAGGTGGTGTATTGCATCAAGAAATAATGAAGCTCAGTGAGATGGTTGGTATTGCTTATTTATAGCAATCTTTTATTCAGTTTGGTCTCAGTTAATGCCTCATAAATTGTGTTCAAAATTTCAATCAGTTCCTTGCTTTTGTTTTCATTGCCACTATAACTGCAAATCCACTTAACACCTATAGGTCATAGTAAATGGAATCAGTTTTCTTACGGGTTTCCTGATAACAATGGATAGTCTTCACTAATCTTTTTCTGAAACCTTGCTAGTTCTGTTTAAGAGAAATCTGCTCATGCGTTGTCTTCACATAGCGCAAGTGATTCTGTGTTGGCTTGAATTTTGCTGTCTCAAAATATTCCTTCAATCACTGCAACTGTTTTTAAGCATGGGCATTTAATTGTCGATTCTCCACTTCATGAAAATAATTACCAGTGCAATTTACTACTGATTGTCAGTGACAACTTATTTCACATGGGAAGAAGTACTTTTCAGTGTTCGTGTCCAGCATCACAATCAATTCTGAGAACATCGAATTGTCTTGAACTTCGGCACTGTGTTTGTAAAGCTCCATCTGCAAGGGAAACTGCCAACTTTACCTTGTGCTGTCAAAATAGTCACTGCATTTCCTTGCAACATATTCATCTCTACAGAGAAATCCACAAAGTATGCCACTTGGGAAACAAATATACATTGCCCATTATTTTGGCATATAAGTCTCTCTCTTTTTCCATCTTCACACTTTGCAGAAACAAAACAATTTCTTACCTAAGCTTGAGCAGTCCATGCAACACCTTGCCATATGACAGCAATTGTACTACTGTGTGGAACAATGAGCACATCGAATTTGGTTGTAACCTTTTTGTGCACCTCTTTGAGCTGTGTTTGTCGCAATACCTTGGAAATTGTTTTACAATCTTCACTACCTGATTCAGAAAATTTATAAGCTGCTTGTAGTAGTGTTCAGTGATTCTGAGAACAAGTATTCTCTTTTCAAATCATCATCTTATGTATAGAACATGGGCAAGCAGCTTGGAACAAGATGATGTGTCCGTCAATTCAGCAAAAAGAAATGAACTGGTCTTTATATTGTCGAACACTGTGTCAAAAATATCCAAACTCCTGGCCTTGATATGACTTCTGATTGTGTTGTTAGAAAGAGGTATCTATTTTTTCCTAAAACTAGCTTCATCACATCTAGTAAGCAATGCTTGATGAGATCCTCTAGTGTTGTATGAAGTTCCTTGGTTTCAGTGATTCAAAGAGGATTCAGTATGAAGCTTTAAAGTGTGATTTCTAGTGACTGGAAAAAAGGCTGATAAATCTGTGTGTGAACTTTTCAATTCAGCTTCATTGCAGTTGAACAATGCAGTGCCTTTCATTGAACTTTGCACAATTTCTTTTGAAGTGGTCTTTTGATTTGCTGGGTTTCACACACACTGCTGTTAGCACTTTACTTCATGGGACACACTGGAGCTTTTTGCTAGCTTTATCAATTACCATGGTAAAACTGTTACAGAAGAGCTTCTTTATAAGCTCTTTTTTCTCTCTTGGCATGGCTTCTGAAAGAAGGAAAAATTGTCTAAAATACAGATACTTAAGAACAAGATGCACATTATAACGTGTTTTTTTGCAAAAAAGTATTGTGAAAATGTAATATTATCATTCAAAAAGTAATGCAACTGATGTTTACAATATGTTTGGGGTTAAGCCTTTTTGCAACTTCCTTAATGCAATTTATATTTTGGCATTCATGTTTCATCTCAATTTATAATTTAAACATTCAGTAGCTTGAAGTATATACATATATACATATTTACACGCAATTCAAATGAGTCTGTGACATTGTTTCAAATTCACGGCACTGCATCTTGAATCTGGAGCTTGCAGGACATCACTTCACAAGCATTTAGAAGCCCACCTACAACTTATTCTCAGGCTCAACAATGTGGAACGTTGCCTTTGCAGACTTGAGCCAGCAACAAGTGAATATTGCAATGCACTGCAAATCACAGTGCAGCGTGACAAATCACAACATTGCCCATATTTCATTAACAGCGTTCTGTTCACAGATGATTGCCTGGGTTCACATTGTGTTAAATATGGAGTGGCATCGCAAAGAAACTGAACAACTTACTGAGCTTTATACAGAAATGCGGGAACTGTGGGACCCTATGGACAATAGTTACCATATAAAAACAAAAACAGAATAGTGACTGGTAATTGGCCGCAAGTGATGTTGGCTGTGAAACCGATACAGTTAGGAGGAATATGCAAACATTGATTACTATCTCTGATCTACTTTGGATATCCTCAACATGTACATTTATCGAAACTAGACATATTCATCACAGGGGATTTACCTGTGATCTTGTTTATGTAAATGTGTCTAATTTTTACAGTCTACAGATTTCTGACTTATTACACATCACCAGTTTCAGGAAACGTTGCCCGTCTTCATATCATATGTTATCATTACAGAGTAACTTGTCATACAGGAACTACCAGTTCATTGTCGTATACTGTATATGACAATACACTGACAGTTCCTTTAAGACAGGTTACTTGGTAACTACAACATATGATCTGAAGACGGGTGACATTGCCCGAAACCAGTAATCTGGAAATTACAAGCAACAATTTGCACACACAAAAATTACAGTTTTGAATCACCAATTGCCAAAATATCTTTGTGAGACGCTGGAGTTGTTTGTGCCGATTATTTACAGTCCAACTATAACAGCAGCTGTTCAAAGTGTTAGCGATATTTGATAGAAAAGTTTTGGCATGTTCATTCTTTCAAGGTAACTTGCAACTGTTTGAGAACAACTGCATTAAAAAAAGAGCCAATCCAAAAACTGTGGCTTTTATTTTTTTATGCAAAATGTAAAACACTTTCTGAAAAGCTATTTGAGCAAGAATTGCAGCTTAGTTTTATTTACATGAAGAAATTTTCTTCAGCAGCACAGCACATTACTCAGCTTTCAGATTTCTGCTTTCCTTGGACAAAACCTAGATGTAACAATTCTTTGTGTGGCAGTGTGAAAAAGTCTGCAACAAAGAGTCCACAACAAAGTTGTCTTTCGAGGCATGACCAGGTGTTAAATTTGTTCATGTCACAGAGCTGATAGAAGCATCGAACCATTGATGTGTGCAGAGAAGAGCAGGTCTGACATCACCTTATTGCCCAGCTGTTTGGCAATGCCGAGCTATTTCAAGTGTGCTTAGATACTAGTTCCTCCATGCTGATGTCAAGGTAGCTTTGACGTAAGTGGGTCGTGCAGACACAGTTGTCACAGTTGTCATAATCGGACTGCAAACGTGCAAATGCCGCCCCTCTCTCTATCCCCAAAGGCTTGCTTGGTGATGGCATGTGTAGTCAATCAATACAGAGGAGGTTGTGAAGTCTGATCACACAGTCCACTGACCATCACACAGTCCACTGGCTACCTCTGACAAACTCTGGCAATGGCTGGATTCTGTCCTGGCACTCCTCTGCTGGTTCTAAGCCCCATTTAACTTCTTCCCTTCATGTTCCTCCCTTCCATGAAGAAAATTCACCCTCGAATTTTACCAATATATAGATACTAGTTTATTTACACTCCTCCTGTCCACCTCCATTCGCATCTCACTTTGTCTTTCACATTATTTACTTTATATTTCCAACGTCACAAGCACTCAAGTCTACACAGAGGTCTTTGTTCATGGTGCTCTTTGTCCCTCATCACATTGTTTCTGGGAACCAGGTTTTAAATTTTAAGACATTTCCAGGGGCAGATGTGGACTCTGACCACAATCTATTGGTTATGAACTGTAGATTAAAACTGAAGAAACTGCAAAAAGGTGGGAATTTAAGGAGATGCGACCTGGATAAACTGACTAAACCAGAGGTTGTACAGAGTTTGAGCGAGAGCATAAGGGAACAATTGACAGGAATGGGGGGAAAGAAATACAGTAGAAGAAGAATGGGTAGCTTTCAGAAATGAGATAGTGAAGGCTGTGGAGGATCAAGTAGGTAAAAAGATGAGGGCTAGTAGAAATCCTTGGGTAACAGAAGAGAAACTGAATTTAACTGATGAAAGGAGGAAATACAAAAATGCAGTAAGTGAAGCAGGCAAAAAGGAACACAAACGTCTCAAAAATGAGATCGACAGGAAGTGCAAAATGGCTAAGCAAGGATGGCTAGAGGACAAATATAAGGACGTAGAGGCTTATCTCACGAGGGGTAAGACAGATACTGCCTAGAGGGAAATTAAAGAGACCTTTGGAGAAAAGAGAACCACTTGCATGAATATCAAGAGCTCAGATGGAAACCCAGTTCTAAGCAAAGAAGGGAAAGCAGAAAGGTGGAAGGAGTATATAGAGGGTCTACACAAGGGCGATGTACTTGAGGGCAATATTATTGAAAAGGAAGAGGATGTAGATGAAGATGAAATGGGAGATATGATACTGCATGAAGAGTTTGACAGAGCACTGAAAGACCTGAGTCGAAACAAGGCCCCGGGAGTAGACAACATTCCATTAGAACTATTGACAGCCTTGGGAGAGCCAGTCCTGACAAAACTCTATCATCTGGTGAGCAAGATGTATGAGACAGGTGAAATTCCCTCAGACTTCAAGAAGAATATAATAATTCCAATCCCAAAGAAAGCAGGTGTTGACAGATGTGAAAATTACCGAACTATCAGTTTAATAAGTCACAGCTGCAAAATACTAACGCCAATTCTTTACAGACAAATGGAAAAACTGGCAGAAGCCAACCTCGGGGAAGATCAGTTTGGATTCTGTAGAAATGTTGAAAGACGTGAAGCAATACTGACCCTACGACTTATCTTAGAAGAAAGATTAAGGAAAGGCAAACCTACTTTTCCAGCTTTTGTAGACTTAGAGAAAGCTTTTGACAATGTTGATTGGAATACTCTCTTTCAAATACTGAATGTGGCAGGGATAAAATACAGGGAGCGAAAGGCTATTTACAATTTGTACAGAAACCAGATGGCAGTTATAAGAGTCAAAGGGCATGAAAGGGAAGCAGTGGTTGGCAAGGAGCGAGAGAGGGGTTTAGCCTCTCCCCGATGTTATTCTATCTGTATATTGAGCAAGCAGTAAAGGAAACCAAAGAAAAATTCGGAGTAGGTATTAAAATCCATGGAGAAGAAATAAAAACTTTGAGGTTCGCCGATGACATTGTAATTCTGTCAGAGACAGCAAAGGACTTGAAAGAGCAGTTGAACGGAATGGACAGTGTCTTGAAAGGAGGGTATAAGATGAACATCAACAAAAGCAAAACGAGGATAATGGAATGTAGTCAAATTAAGTCGGGTGATGCTGAGGGAATTAGATTAGGAAATGAGACACTTAAAGTAGTAAATGAGTTTAGCTATTTGGGGAGCAAAATAACTGATGATGGTCGAAGTAGAGAGGATATAAAATGTAGACTGGCAATGACAAGGAAAGCGTTTCTAAAGAAGAGAAATTTGTTAAGATCGAGTATTGATTTAAGTGTCAGGAAGTCGTTTCTCAAAGTATTTGTATGGAGTGTAACCATGTATGGAAGTGAAACATGGACAATAAATAGTTTAGACAAGAAGAGGATAGAAGCTTTTGCAATGTAGTGCTACAGAAGAATACTGAAGATTAGATGGGTAGATCACATAACTAATGAGGGGGTATTGAATAGAATTGGGGAGAAGAGGAGTTTGTGGCACAACTTGACTAGAAGAAGGGATCGGTTGGTAGGACATGTTCTGAGGCATCAAGGGATCACGAATTTAGTTCTGGAGGGCAGCGTCGAGGGTAAAAATCGTAGAGGGAGACCAAGAGATGAATACACTACGCAGATTCCGAAGGATGTAGGCTGCAGTAGGTACTGGGAGATTAAGAAGCTTGCACAGGATAGGGTGGCATGGAGAGCTGCATCTTACCAGTCTCAGGGCTGAAGACCACAACAACAACATCTACAACGTCACAAGCACTCAAGTCTACACAGAGGTCTTTGTTCATGGTGCTCTTTGTCCCTCATCACATTGTTTCTGGGTGGTACCATTGTGACTAGTTTGACCAGTATGTTGAAGGTTGGTAGGGAGGGGATTTGGGCTACTTTCCACTTGAATTGGTGGTATATGATTCCCATTACTGTGAACAGGCAATGGTTGGGAACCTATAGCTACTAGCACTGCTGATATTCACTGCAATACTTTCTTATGTGATTTAACAGGTGTTTCAGTGATGTAGCAATGCTATATGGCTAACATTTGATCTAAGGAGGCAGACAGAGTCGAATCTAATGTATTATTTGGGAATGTTAGTTTTCCAGTGCATAAAGTATCAATGGTAGTTTGGGTACACAAATCAAAGCTGGGGTTATGTATTCAAGGTGGTGGTTCCTGTAAGGTGGTAATCAGAAGATCAGTCAGGACGTGTAACATTGGGTACCTAACACTGATGATCATCGTCTGACCATGTACTGTTAGTTCTGTTCACTGTGTGCCACTTTGGTGACCTCGCTCGTAACAAGTACAGATACAGACTGTCTGGTTTGCTATGGAAATAACCAGTGAAGACCCACACACTGGAAAAAACTTTTGTCTTGCCTGATCCGACTTCTTTCGGACATTCCGTCGCAGATTCCCGTCGATGGAACTGTCTGATGTTACCCTTCCTCCTGAATAAATAAAATGAGTTTGGTTAAATTGAGTAAAGCTAAAAGTCTATGACAAACACTTATACAAATACACATTTGTCTACTGAAAGTTAACAACTACTTCCTTGTCAGTTAATCGTGCACTGTTCACAAAATAATTAACTTACCGCACTAAGTATATAGACGTTTTTCCTGCCAGTTTAAGCACTAAAGTTCAACTGCCATTAATAAAATTGCAATATTGTTTCATCCAAAACTCTTTCAACTTAGAACTGATTCCAAATATTTCCTTTATGTTAACTTGTGAGCCTCTTTCACCAAAATAACGTACTTATAATTCATACTTATAATTCAGTCTTTCCTTTGTATGTTGAGACATCCACCTCACATATAAGATAAAGGGTCATAGAAGGAATTGTGATTCACCAGGAGACAATCTCAGTATCTTTAACTTTACATGATAACTGGGAAATATGTCTTATTTACCAGTTTTAACAGTTCTTGCAAGCCACATACTGCCCCACTTTCAGCTATTTGAACAAAGCATTTTCATGAGCTGCCACAGCAACAGTGGTCCTATTTGCATCTGTTGGATTGACTGATTGGTCCCATAAACCATCTCATTTAATCAATCAGTCAATTAATCAAAACAACCCAGGTCATCAGTACTGCAATTTCTACGTTACTCACAGAAGAAAGAGGGCCCACTAAAAGTGGACAATCAGGGGAGTCAAATTATAAAATAATGAAGTTAAAACACACACAGTAAAAGACATTAAAAGTGAGACCAAATCTGAAAATTGGAAAAAAAAGAGCAGTCATTCACAGAGGAAGTAGTCATGGGATCACAGACTGAAAAGATGTGAAGAGAGGCCCCAAACACTCTGCCCCTGCTCCAGGAGTGAAGCAAAACCTTATATCTGGAAATAAAAACCACTTTCATGGAGAAAACTGAGGACCAGTTCAACCATCCATGAATCATCTGCTAATATTAAAATTAAGGAATCTGGAAGACTATACTTAGCATGAAAAGCCAAACAAGGGGGACATTCCACCAATATGTGGGATACCGTCAGTCTGGCTCCACAACCACATTGTGGGGGTGGTTCATTATGCAGGAGGAAACAATGGGTGAGCCTGTTATGACAAAGGTATGGAAAGTGTTAAGGAGTGGACTACTCCTGACATGAGCGGAAGGAAGAGCGCCAAACTGCAGTAGACTCCTCGATTGTGCTGAGTTTATTACTGTGAGCAGTAGTGCACCAGATGTCATTCCACGTGCAGGCAGGAGGCGGAGAGCATTAAGCTTTGGCATGCATGTAGTCTTTAGATGGTGAATATGGGGCAGCCACGTCAGCTTTTTATAAAAAATAAGATCCAAGAAACAAGACTGTGCCACAATATCAAAGAGCTGCTTGCCTAAATCAAGTTCTGGAATGGGGTGTGCAGTGGGTTGTTGATAAAAATGCATAACCTGTGTTTTGGAGGGAGAAAACTGGAAGCCATGGGAGACAGCTCACGTGGAGGCTCGTCAGATGACACCTTGGAGCTGGCGCTCAGTAGATGCTACCGAGTGGGAGTTGCACCAGATGCAAAAATTGATGACATACAATGCCGGGGTAACCACAGGGCCAACAGATGTTACAAGCCCATTGACGGTTATGAGGAAGAGTGTGGCACTTAGCACAGAACACTGTGGGATACTGTTCTCCTGAGTCTGAGGTGCAGTGAGTGAAGTGCCAACTCAAACCCGGAAGAGCCGATGTGTGAAAATCTTGTGGACAAAAATCAGAAGGG
Organism: Schistocerca serialis cubense; assembly: GCF_023864345.2. NCBI lineage: Eukaryota > Metazoa > Arthropoda > Insecta > Orthoptera > Acrididae > Schistocerca > Schistocerca serialis. The sequence goes on along the minus strand of NC_064638.1, from coordinate 871,900,515 downwards.
GACCATGGAAGCCCCTATCATGGAAGATAACTAAAATGTGATGGCACCAAGTCATGTCATATGCCTTATGTAAGTCCAAGAAGACTGTGACAAGGTGCCAGTCATTAGTAAAAGCGAGTCAGGTTGCTGTTTCCAACCTGAGTAAATGGTCGATTGGAGATGGTCCTTCCTGGAAACCACACTGATATGGGGACAAAGGGCACCGAGATTTGAGTACTCAACATAATCTGAAGCTAACCATCCTCTTGAGCAGTTTACGAAGTGAATTTGTGAGACTAATGGGGCGGTGAGCAGTTTACAAAGTAAATTTGTCAGACTAATGGGGTGGTACCTATCAAGAGGCATTGGGTTCTTACTGGGCTAAAGGACAGGGATAACCACACTGTCTCACCATAGTGACAGAAAAGCACCCATGAGCCAAATGTGGTTGAAGATCCTGAGGAGCTGTTACCTCTGGGGAATGTCCAAGCATTGGATCATCTGATTGTGGATTGAGTCTTGACCTCGGGCTGCGTCATGTGAGGAGGTAAGTGCCTGCATGAATTCCCATTCATTGAAGGGTTCATTGTTGCGTTCAGCATGGTGCAGGTTGAAATAGAGGGGGGTCTGTTCAACTCTGTGTTTCTGCTGGAGAAAGGTACCATGATAGGGAGAAGACACTGACGTCGTTGCAAAGTGTGTTGCAAGGTGTTCTGCGAGGACCAATGGATCAGCGCACAGAGCACCTTGGATGTAAGACACTGGACAGTTGACTCATTGGTGGCCCAAAAGCTTGGACCAAACCTGCAATGAAGAGGCATATGTCCCCAGGGAAGAAACATAGCGCTCCTTTTTACTCCATTTTTATTAAGTAGTGAGTGAAGTGTCAACTCGAATCCGGAAGAGCTGGTGTGATAAAAACTTGCGAGCCTTAGCACGGAGATGCTTAAAAGCGAGGAGATTGATCCTGGAAAGGTGTTGTTTAAATCGCTGCAGCACTCATTGGCGGTCCTGGACAGCGACTGCTACATCCTTGGTCCACCACGGTACTGGTTGACGACGAGGGGGACCTATGGGTAGGGGGGGGGTGGGGGGGGGGGGGACAGCAGTGCCAGCACCATGAAGAATAATGGCAGAGATGCCTTGCACGACCGTATCAATACGATTCAATAGGGAGGTGTCGAAGTGCACAGTATATGTATATAAAAGCCAACTGCCCTGCAGAATACCCAATGTGGGGGCCTGGCTGGTTGGCGGCAGCAGGGGAACAATAGAATCACTAGGAAATGGTCACTGTCATGAAGATCATCATGGGATGACCAATGTAGGGAAGTCATGAGAGCAAGGGAGGAGATCATGAGATCGATAGCAGTAAAGGTGCTAAAGGTGCCACGAGCGGTACTGAAGTGGGTAGGGAAACCATCATTGAGGAGACACAAATTGAAGTCTGCAATAAGTTGATCAATTAGGAGACCACTACCCATTGAATTGGCACTCCCCCACAGTTGGTGGTGGGCACTGAAGTCCCCAAGGAGGAGAAATGGGGGCGGGAGTTGCTGTATTAAGGTAGACAATTTTCAACTTAAGACAGTGGCCTACCTGGAGGGAGGCAGACATTGCAAACAGTGATTGCCGGAGTCGTTTGCACTCTAACTACTAATCTTTCCAGGTTGGTACCAAGGGGGATCCAGTCACTAATGACATCTGAGAGAATCAAAGTGCAGACCCCACCAGATACTACCCCGAGGCCAGTACAATTCTGACAGAATGCATGATACCCATGAAATGTTGGAGATTGGTCATCATGGAAGTGCATTTCTTGAAGAGCAAGCCAGAATGCAGAATAGGAGGAAATGAGATGATGTCTTTCTGGTAGGTGACAATAGTACAGGTTGCAATTCCACTGGATGATTGTGTTGTGAGAGCCCAAGTTAGGCATAAAAAAGCCAAGAGGAGGTCAGGTCACTCAGTCAGTGGTCATCACTGACAAGAATGGGGTGACATCCATAAATAAGATGTCAGACCCAGGATGTGAGGGAGGAGATGGCACGTCTGGGGGCACCAGGGTGCCTATTCTTGGGACTTAAGTTTCTTCTTATTCTTCTTCTTCATCCTCTTTCTCTTCCAGAGGTGGAGGGCGGGGCACAGAGGGAGTACAGGTGTCCGCGAGATCCAGAACCAAGCGATAGTAGGCGACATTGGGGTGCATAGATGGCCGAGTTATGGTAGGAGGCCTTCGGGGTGAGACGCGCTAGGTGAAGGTCCCAGGGGTCGAGCCCCATCACTTGCAGGTACCGAAGAAGGGGAGCACTTCTTCAGCCAGGGAGGGTAGAGGTTCCCAGAAGGGTGGTCGTTGGAACTGCAGGGGAGAAGGGGGCAGAGCTGGGGTAAGGATGAGGTAGGAGGGGAAAGGATGTAACAGAGGCAAACACTGAAGAAAGTGACACTGGAGTCTTTCTCATTTCTGGAGAACCTCAGCTTAAGACTTGCAATCCAGACTTGTACTAGTGGAACTAGTCTTTTTTTAAGCAGGGCAATCTGGGAAGTGAGGAGAGTGGCGGTCATGACAATTGACTCATACTGATGGTAGAACATAGAGGCTTCCCTCTGTGCATAGGTGTCCACAGTCACTGCACAGAGGGTCCACCCTACAGCGGGAAGACATATGCCCAAAAATGCAAGCACTGAAAACACCTCATGGGTGGTGGGACATACAGCTTCATGTCACAGCTGTAGCACATAACCTTGACCTTCTCATGGAGGGTATATCCCTCAAAAGCCAGAATGGACGCGCCAGTATTGGTGCGATTGTCTTTGTGACCCTCCTGCACAGGTCGAACATAATGAACGCCACATTGCTCCAGATGAGCCCAGAGTTCCTCATCAGTTTGCAGGACGAGGTCCCTATGAAAAATCATTCTCCTGACCATATTCAGAGATTGATGATGGGTAATAGACACTGGGACATTGCCAAGATGATGTCAAGTACAAAGAAATGCAGACTGGGTGCCAGAGGAAGCTTTGATCAACAGGGAGGCTGACCGCTTCATACTGCAGGAGACTCGACTTCACCAAACTTGTCTTCGATATTCTCCACAAAAAACAATGCCTTTGTGGCGGTGAATGTGTCTCCGTCCATCCCAGTGCAGACAACATAGTGGGGAAGTGTGTCATCCCAAGACGGCGAGTCTGATCCTCCTCCCATGGTCTAGCCAGGCAAGGGAAGGCTGCTAGTTCATATGAAGCAGCATTCAGTGATCCTTCACCATTCAAAGGGTGGCCATTTGAGAAAGACCAGATTTTTGCAGCTTGATACATTTCATGCGCCAAGCATCTTCTACCTTGATACTATCCACTCCGGTCAGGCACTCTCCCTATGGGCACCACCCGGTCACAGCAAGGGCCGTCTGGCACAGCGGCCATTGCCGGGAGTTCCAATGCTCCAGGAAGACAAGCAACTACTCCTTGGCATACATGAGGAGGGAACAGCTCAGGTATCAGTAGCGTGATCCCTGTGTTGTCAGGGGGCTCATTCAGATGGGTACATAACAGCCCCACCACACAAACTGGCTACACGTGCTGGTGACCTAGAAGGGTGGAGGGGGGCTACAGCAGACAAGGAAGTGGGCAAAGAAAAGGAGGGGGGGGGGGGGGGAAGAAGGAATCCACACTATAGACGCTTGGGATGTAGTTCTTCCCCAAATGGTTTCACACTATAAACAGAAAATTTAGAGGTGGAGGTCAAACCTCTAACGGGGACCTAACTGCCAAAACAAATGAAAGAACAGGTAGAAGGAACAAAATTGCAAGCAATACATGGAACCAGGTGGATAGCCAGGTCGATATAAATCGGGACACAGAGAGATTGGAAGAAAGGGGCAACGGGGAAGGAGCTAGAATAAGGAGGGAGGGCAGAGTGAAGGAAATGCAGCCAGGGAAGGAAGAATAGGCTGCAACAGCTCAGGCCCCATTGTGCACCAAGCACGAACTAATGAAAGAACTGTGCGCCCCCGGGGGGGTGTCATTTGTTGGTAATATCTGTATTAGAAAGGTGTGAACAACAGTTAGTAGGAATGTATGGTGCAATTTTCTTCCTCTGTTCCAAGAAACCTTCACATGATTTAATGCCTTGTGAAGAAACAAAGAACATATTAATGCCGTGTATTTCTCTTTCCAATTAACTAAAATAAGTATTTTCTGTGTGTTATCCTTATCTCTCCCTTCCTACAAAAAGTCTCGAAAAATTGTCATTTTTTTGAAACTTCACTATGTCTCGTTTCACATTAACATCTTTTGACCACTTTATGTTCTGGAGAAGCAATTGCACCACTACTGTCTTTTAAGTTTTCTTGCTACAAATACCATGTGCTCTGTGATACCAAAAGTAGCTACTACTCTGACAATGCTCCACGAAGTTGGAGTATGTGTTTGAATTTGTTCAGTGTGAGTTGAACTTCTACATTTCTGAGTGCAGAGCTCTATTAAATGAAAAAAAAAAAAAAATGTTTTGCACTATTCACAGGGATATGCTATGAAATACAGGGCATTTATATGTTCTTTGTTTCTTTGCACGAATGCAGATTGTATGAATGTTTCTTGGAACACTTCGCACCACTAATTTCTAGTCACTACTCTTAACACCTTTCTCATGAATAGGCTTTCAACAGATGCAAATTGGACCACTGTTGCTGAGACAGCTCCATGAGAATGCTTTGATGGAACAGCTGCACGTGGGGTAATATGTGGCTTTCAAATAAGGTGGATGCCTTAACATTATGAAGTCACAGTGCATGACTGTACAAACCTGACAATAAGTGTTATGAAAAGATCTTATCTCTTAATTCAAGTGAACTTATTTTTCTTTTATATCAAGATGTAAAGGAAGAAGTTATATTCAAGATGGAAAACATTTTACAATACAATTTCCTTCTTTATATTTGAATTTGTTTATAAACTGTTCTTTGCAGAATTTTTATGTCTTTATACACTGGTATATATGTAGAAGATCACTGATGTCTTTCATTATTGCTTACATCTTTTCTTTTATTTCACTGAAGTTCTCATTTTAACTTACAACACTGCAATAGCGATACATCACTACATTTGTTTACCCAACGTGTCTCGTAATTATTTACACTGAAAAGACATTTAACTGTGAAGTACAACAAACTGTATACATTAAAAAAATAACCAATTCCCTGTATTGTTGAATGGGGACAGCACGTTTAAGTGGCCTTTTCATTTTATTCTTTGCCAGTGAGTTAGGATATTCTTCTTTACATCTAAGAATGCTACCAGGTACATGCACATTTCAGCAAAAAACATGTTGAATTTCAAATGTACATGTCCATATAAACAGTACTGGGAATATATTATACTGAATATTAAATGCCGGCATTTCTTTCTCGGTTGTTGACTAATTCCTTTCTGCCATATTAAGCTGTCAGATTCCTACACTACATGGTATTCCCGCCTATCTATTTCCTGACTCAAAATGCAATAAAAGGAAAAACTGCTGGAGTATCAACTGTGTCTGGTAATCTGGAAAGGCAAGAACTGGCCTAGATGTTAAAACGCCTTTTAGTTTTAGAAATGTTGCTTCACAATCTGGTGACCAATGTAACTTTATCCATTTCCTTAACAGCTATGGGAGAGGTCTTGCAATTCAAGCAAATTTGGGAATGTATTTGCAATAAAAATTGGCATGGCCTAAATACAATTGCAATTCCTTTATTGCAGTGTGTGTTGGAAAATTTTTGATTGCATCAACAAGTCACGAATCAGTGAGAGTCCCATTTCAGTCTGTAACACAGCATACGTAATGAACTTCTTGTAAAATGAAATGGCACTTTTCCATGCTACAAGTTAACTGTGCTGCACACAGTCCATCTAACATTATGCACAAATGCACTATACTCTCCTGGGTATCTCAGGAGAACACAATTATATCAAGCATTGCTTTGGTTTTAATCCTTGCAATATACCATTTAGTAAAAAGCTAAACAAAACTTCGCACGAACATGTCATGAAGGCCCAATGGTACCAACTAGCTGCCATGTCATCTTCAGCCCACAGGTGTCACTGGAAGCGGATATGGAGGGAGATGTGGTCAGCACACCGCTCTCCCAGCCATATGTCAGTTTACAAGACTTGAGCTGCTACTTCTCAAACAAGTAGCTCCTCAGTTTGCCTCCTTAGGGCCAAGTGCACCTCGCTTGTCAACAGTGCTTGGCAGACCAGATGGTCATCCATCCAAATGCTAGCTAAGCCAGACAGTGCTCAACTTTGGTGATCTGATGGAAACTGGTGTTACCACTGCTCACTGCTGCAAGGTTGTTGGCAATGGCTAGAAAGTAACTGGTGTATTTTTCAGTCCAAAAGACATATGATGATACTGATAATGGCCAGAAAGGGTTGAAAATACTGTCTTTGGATAATTTTCTTCCATGGCAGGTTTAGAGTTTGAGGAACATAATATGGTTTGTTATAAACAGAAGCTTCATTTACAGTGGAAGTATGATGATGATCTAGTGGAATAGCAAGCAATGGATGACGAGGATCGAACATTGTATTCTTCCAAAAACTTTTCCCTGTCCTTGTCCTGTCCTCCTCCATTTGCTACCTTATTTCTCAGTGCCATCTGGCTGACACACTATCCCACTGAGATGCAATTCAATGTTAAATCTCTGCCCAACTGATCTACATCTAGTACTTCTCAATTAGCTATTGGGATACCATGTGATAACTGCACCACCTGAGGGCTAAAGTTATCAATACTGACAGGCACTACTCTGCTTTCTCCTATTTCCCCCACGCACTGGCTAAATCTGACCATGAAAAACACTTCATCTTTTCTAATTCTTCATTCTCAAATAAAGGTTGAATGATTTTCAAAGAGTTCACAGGCAGATCAGCTTCTATTTCAACCCAGATTATTCTCAAAGTACCTTTTGATATGATAACCGGAAAGCTGACTTTAAGGGACCTCGTACACAGTTTAGATGGCCACCCCCTCGTCTATGGAGGTGAACATTGCGACGGTAATGGTATTCTGGCTGTAGAGCCCAGATGAAACTTCGCTCAACATTGGTGTGACGTTTAACCATGAAATCTGAACCAAGAATGAGTTTATAGGCACTGTCGACCATGGGAAGAACTTCTGTATCACCCTAGAAGTTACCTTTCCCCACTGTGAAACCTATTACCATTTAACTGATTGTATCTGCATGGTCCCTACCTACGCTACTTAATAACCCAGTGTGACTTGTCGCAGATAGCTAAGAGCCTGTAAAAAAAATCTTATGTAACTAATAAGAAGAAAGTCTGCCACTGATTTCACACTTGCATTAACTCTTACTGGGAGTGTTTTGTAGTGGACACACCACCACCTGCCCCATTTAACAGCATGGTGTGAGGCCTGCCCTGTGACCAACCTCCATGCCTCTAAGTTTTTGTCATTAAAACAACTACTCAGAACGTCCACATATCTGGCAATGTTGTTCTCTGCAATTTTGTTTCATATGCCCCTATGTCCACATCCAAAACATTTAACATCCACATTAAATATTTACCTTCTTTCCCTATGGCTTGATGACCATATTTATCTCAGTGCTGCCACAGATTGTACTGTTTCATTCAGTCTTTGGGAACTTAATCTGAAATCTTTGTGAGATCTCTGACTGTAACCCCCATAAAAATTTATCTTCTTCTTAGGAGCTGGCCTTATCATCATCATCATCATCATCATCAATGTCATCGTCTGATGATTTTGTGAATAGAGTCTGGGCGGTCACAGCAGTGTCTCTACATATTCTTTCTCCTACATCTGTTCACCAAACCTTCCCTGAGGATACCAAATGACTATGCTTCCCTCAACTTTTCATAGCACATCACATACGAGGGGCGTTTGAAACGTCCGTGCAAAAATCAAAACTACTTACGTGTTTGGGGTAAAACTTTTTTATTTTTTGACATAGCCTCCTTTTAGACTTGTACACTTCATCCAACACTGTTCTAATTTGTTGATCCCTTCTGAATAATAGGAATTGTCCAAGTCTGCAAAATAGCTATTAGTTGCTGCAATCACCTCCTCGTTTGAATAAAATCTTTGGCTCGCAAGCCATTTCTTCGAATTGGGGAAAAAATAGTAGTTCGAGGGAGCCAAGTCTGGAGAATAGGGGGAATGTGAAACAAGTTGGAATCCTGTTATCATTAATTTTGCGACCACAAATACTGAGGTGTGTGCTGGTCCATTTTCGTGATGGAAAAGCACTTTTTTGCGGTCCAATTGGCAGCGTTTTTCTAGCAGCTAGGTTTTCTAACGGTCCAATAACAATAAATAATATGCACCTGTAATAGTTTTACTCTTTTCCAGATAGTTTATGAGGATTATCCCTTGCAAGTCCCAAAAGACAGTTACCATAACCTTTCCAGCCGAAGGACTGGTCTTCGCCTTTTTTTTGGTGCAGATTCTTCCTTGGTAACCCATTGTTTACGTTGTTGCTTTGTCTCATACGTTGTTGCTTTGTCTCAGGAGTGGAGTGATCTATCCATGTTTCATCCACAGTGACAGAATGATGGTTAGTCCCGCAGATTCTTTCTGAACAGCTGCAAACCATCCTTGCAATCATTAATTTTGATGCACAAGCTCTTCTAGCATGTATCTCCACAACTACCTTCACACCAGTACGGCCACAGTCCTTACACTGCAAAGCTTTATTTATTAGTTCAGATAAAACAGTGTTCAACGACAACACCACAACCATAATCAATAGTTGTCATCACTATATTATCAGTATTAATACTGTCAAGCCCATTGTTCAAATATGTCAGTTTAGCTTTGAAGCACTTTGAGTAGTTGAAGCTGAGTCAAGTGTTATATCACATTTTATTTCAGTATTAGCAGAGTTAATCCATTTGGTGAACCAGGGTGTATACATGGACAAGGAAAAAAAATTCCCGGATTTTTCCCGGCTGAAAATACACTTTCTCCCGGTTGAAAATACACTTTTTCCGTGTTAAGTGACAGTATACTTTTCCTCGGCACTGTAAAACATATCAATCCTTAGAATGTTTATGGTTTTCTACACAGAGGTAGAATTTGCTGGCACTTTAGAAAACGAAACCCAGATCTTTGATGTGCAGCAACAAGTATGCTGCATTTTTTCGTGTTATGGAGGTATAAATTCGAATTCCATCAAACATTGCATGTTACTTTCGGAAGCAATGAAATATAAATTGCAACGCGCTTTTGTAAGCCAGTCATAGCTCATGTCACGTAATCTCGCCAGCTGATGACAGCATAGGACATGTGATGTAGTCAACCAATAGCAAGATCACTCATAAGTAGTAGCACGAACACACAAAAAAGAGAAGTCAATGGTTTAAATTAATATACATAGTGTTGCTACAAGAAAAACAAAGCTTTCACAAATATATTGGTCTCTAAGATTAATAATCTGCAAGAGAAGCTAAGCTTCCACATATAATGCTGAACTTTTTGCGCGCATTACACTTTAAGATACATCATGCAAATGTGCCAGTAAAATTTTTAATGAAAACTTAACTGTCTGATCTTCTGGGCTCGAAATTCTTCTAGATGGTCATCCTCAAAGAGTTGATTTTTAAATGAGTCAAATGCTCTGTGATTTAAGAAATTCATCGTACATTATCGCACATAGTTCGTCTTGCGTAAAAGGAAATTTACTTTGAAAGTAACACTTTTCAAACCACCATTCGCAATATTTTCCGATGACCTGTTAGAAATTGGGTCGTTTCAGCAGTTGCTAGAGAGTGCCAGATAACAGGGGTCACTGTGCCTGCGAAGCTACAATGACGCAGGAAGCCCGCATGTTGGTACATGTAAAACATTAAAAGATCTTGCATTATGTCATAAAAGAAACAAGACAAAGTATACTTCAAGACCATCGGAATTTCATGAACCATACTAAAATGCATAATTCGTCTTAAAGTGCACAATCTTATGTCCAGATTCGGATGTAAATTTTCTTGAGTACCAGTACTGTATTATCTCATGTTTGGTTCTTTATTATGGCATAATGCCACATGAGCTAGAAGATGGAAAACGTGCACTTGAAATGCAGCAAACAGATGAAACTTGCCCACAGTGTGAAATTAAACACTTCGTTTCAAATAAATTGACTGCCTCAGCGCAAAAGATTAATAAAAGCCAAATCTCTTTAGCAAGCGACAAAAATAACTTCATTGTTCTGCAAGGTGATTAATGCTTGACTGTCAGAAAGGTGGAAATAAAACCTGAAACTAACTACATATTTTATCCTTCCATAATAATGCGAACGTATTTTAATTCATTTGGTAGCTCCCGGCCACAGAAATCCGTTTTGTTTTCATTTAATGTGAGATCAATAAACGAAGAGGAAACAGCAAAATCACTAAACATAAACACAGGTCATGTGGACATTACCCACCTCCCCATTACAACTCAGACTGCTCTGTGCATCAGTCCCGGATCTACGATATTTCTGAACCGGAGCAATTTAGATAGTGGCGCCAAGCCACACATTTGTGGCCAGAGGCGGGAGAAGGTACTACTCATACGCGACTCAACTGCGCTTGCGCAAGAGCTCACCCGAAACTGCTCAAATGAATTTAATGTGAACAGCTGTCGCGTCACGCTCATCGGAGGCAATTTGTTGTTAGGAAGCACTGCATATTCTTCCTACAGCCTTTGACAGACTTTGGTTGGCAGACGCCTGTATGAGCACTGTGTTTTGTTGTTGCATAAGGCGCATTTCCTTTGTGACTTAAGTTTTTTTTTTCTTTTTTTTTTCTTTCTCTCGTTCACGTTTTGTAACTGCAGTGTTATTCTGCAAAAGCAGGTTACAGTAATATCCTTTGTTAGAGTATTGGTTCTTACCAGTCAAAATCACAAAAATTTAACTGGTATCTAAAACAATGAAAAATTCTCGGGTTTTTCCCAAACGAAAAAATTCCCGGATTTTTCCCGGATCATATACACCCTGTGAACCAATTTCCATAAAATTTAAGTTGTTTCACACTGAAGTTCTTAATTCTTTCCACTGCTTTCCAAGTGGAATAAGAAAGAAAAACACACACACACACACACACACACACACACACACACACACACACACACACACACAAATAAAAAAGAAGAAGAAGAAGAAGAAGAAACTCATGCACACAATTACTTCGCTATACATCAAATATTCACACCAAAACAACAGTAAGCAGTGACTAAACTCTCTGTATAAACAAAAGATGATCAATTGTAAAGCTTTCACAAGTTAGCCAACTTAACGGACTAAAAAGTCATAAAAATGAAACAAATGAGAGCAGAACTTTATTTTTAACAGAGCTGGCTTCGTGCCACGAGGATGTTGTGGTACGTGCATCCACTTTTAAATTCCTCTAATTTTGATACTTTCTGTGGTTCATTTTCCTGGAAGTAAACTTTCTCATTCTGGAAACTATAGAGAATTTTTTAAGACTTAAATTTAAAAAATGATTTTTTGACCGTTATTCACATACAAGTCCCTTAAAGCTTTTTAAATAAAACAAACATTGTTAACATTATACATCTGTATTCTTCTTGTCTACACATTTATTTCTCAACATGGTCACAATGCCAATGAACACATTTCTCCCAATTACAGTCCAGTTTGTTGACACTATTATTGTAGAATGTTTGACTGTTGATCGAGCCACAATCTCACCTCTGCTTGCAATGCTTCAACACTATCAAAATGATGTTCTTGATGTTCTTTAAGTCTTGAAATCAGATGAAAGTTGGACAGGGCAAAGTCAGAATTGTATGGAGCATGATTGATGATGGTACGACAGTGAACCCACGGCATCGGATTATTGCAGATGTCAGAGCACTCGTGTGATCTGGCATAGTCATGCTAAACAAGAGGGTGCTCCATGTATGAACTATCTCTTCAAACTCAATAACAGCCTGCTGCTTCTCAAGCACAGACAGTTATGTTACGCACCGCCATGTTACACGCTACAATTCAGAGCACTCTAGTGGCAGAAGGCTGCAAATATGTAGACATAAAGAATACAAATGTATAATGTGTTAATGACATTTGTTTTATTTACAAAGCTTTTATGAGTTTTCAGGACATACTTTTACGAGTTGGAAAATATTTGGGGCCCACAATAAATAATATACAAATTGCAAAAATAAAAAAACCTGATAGATTAAAAATAAAAGTAATCCAGACTTTTTCAACAATACTCTGGGAGAACTGAATTTAGAAAAATGAGGCTAAACAGATGAGGAACTGACACACACTGTAGGAAATGGTAATCCTCTGAGAAGAGCAAGGAAACACCAATAGTGGAGAATTGAATGTGAAGAAAAACAATTTTAAGAACATGGAAGCTTCAAAAAGGAAACAAAATTATCAGAAACAAGAAGACAAAATAAGAGATATTCAATTTCAATTGTCAAAACTTTAAGGGGAAACAACAGTTCATGTAATAACCAGATGCCAAATATTTAAAAGGAAATTAAAAATTTCAGCCACAGTGTGCTTTAAGAAAACAGGATGTAACCTTGCTATAAACAACAGACTTATCTGCAAAATTTTAGTTCAATATTTTGATAAATAACTAAATTGTGATAAACCAAGAAAATGTCATTTGGCAAATCTAAACCAATCCAAAAAACAAGTCAATTTACTCTAGTCCTTGACTAACATACTCCTTCACTCCTGTCCTCCTTTCAGTCATTCTACACTCACATCTTTCTCTAAGCAGTCTCCTCCTTCCTCTGTTGTACTATTCATGAATTTTAACTTTCTACACTTCTGTTATCCACAGTAGATTCTTTTACAAAATACATGTGGCAGTCTACATTCACCATGGAATGCATATGAAGCTGCTACTTGTTTACTACAATTTCCTTGAATAACTTGAGATAATTATACTATGGAGCTTTACTAGTCTAGACGGGGTGGGGGGAGGGGGGGGGGGAGGAGGAGGTGTGGGGGGGGGGGGGGGGGGGGGAAGGTTGTGGGAACACACGTCTCATTTGAAAACTAGTGTAATTTTCTACCAAATATAGTCAATAGTTTGTGACGGGTAAAAATATTGCATTATGTTTTGTTTTCAATCAAACTATCCCCTGCTGAGAAGAATACAGTATTTACTCAAATCTAAGCCGCACTATTTTTCCGGTTTTCGTAATCCAAAAAACCGCCTGCGGCTTAGAATCGAGTGCAAAGCAAGTGGAAGTTATGAAAAATGTTCGTACGTGCCGCCACAACTAACTTCTGCCGTCAAATATATGTAGCGCTACGCAGGCATGCTTTGTAGGCACAAAGATAAATACTGGCGCCAAAACCTCTGCATCAGTAAATAAATTTTTTTAAATAAAGTGGAAGACGAGCTTTTTTTCTCCGCCGCGAGTTTCGACCACTGCATTTTCATACATTATCCAACGAAGTAAATACAAATTCCGTATTGTTCATCTTCGAATGTAGCACAATTTCAGTGTACTACGAAAATCTGACTGGCAAGACTGTTTGGGATGTTTGTCAATATGGCCAACTCTACGTTCTGAATTTTTTCCTATCTGTGAGAAGAGATGGTTGCTAATAGGAACCTGATGAAATTTGAATCACATACAGTATTCTCTTCACCATAAGAATAATACGAATATAAACATTTTGCCATGTATTCTTTCGTGTTTGCTGCTATCTCATTTAAATCCTGTCTGCATAATAAACTACGAAACTAGAGTGAGACAACAGCAAACGCGGAAGAATATACGTATCGTGTCATGTTTATATTCGTATTATTCTTATGCCTAATAGTGATACTGCCAGAAATGAAGCACGGCAAGTGACTAGACTTTTAAATCTAAGATGACTCTAATTTCTGTGCAGAATTTGATGTAATAAAGAAGCGGCCGCAAAGATTTTCAAACGGAGAAAAATTTTCGCCTAACTCTCGTTCAGAACATGTTCTATCATACGCAGTCTATTATTTGATTCTTGTTGATCATTATCAAAGAAAGCAGCAGTGTAAATAACAAAAATTTTTTTTTTTTTTTTTTAAGTTGTACGCGGCGGTAGCGCGCACAAAAGCAAGCCATGCCGCGACCCGCGACAGGCCGTAAACAGGCACTATCAGAATCCGACAAACAATGCATGACACAGTGCAGTAATGCGTTTTCAGCTAAAGAGTGACACAAACACCTATAACAAAGAAAACGGCATTTATCAGATCAAAGCAAAATAAGCAATTGATTCAAACCAGACGAAGCACGTGAAAAAGGAAGGGTATCCGTATAAATACGGACGGAGCGCCTGACGCATAGCAATGGCTATGTGGTAAAGCTTAACTGCTAAGCTTACGACTCGAACCAAACTACTGTAGCTGTATCGTCATTCATTCGACCTAAATTGTGTCTCATATTACAATGGACCAACTTTGTTTCGATTTGGAGGTGCGGCCTAAAACTTTTCTCTCCCCTTGAATTTCGAGTCTCAAATTTCAGGTGCGGCTTAGATTCGGGAAATTTTTTTTCCTTTATTTCGAGTCTCATTTTTCAGGTGTGGCTTAGATTCGAGTGCGGCTTAGATTCGAGTAAATACGGTAAACAGAACAGAAATGCCACAGAGCGTAAAATGTGCATTGTGACATTGTCTTGAGCCGAACGGTACACTATTATAAAAATATTTTCATGGGTGCAATTAAGCCGACAATGTGTCATTAACTTTGAGATTTGAACAATGCAAATATATTAAATCATTAATCTCTTGAACCTTTCCAGAGTACTGACACTTTCAGAATAACATTTGTCAAATCTTTTATCTGTGTGACCTTTGTCAGTAGCTCAAGTATAAATACTGGTTCCGTGAATGCAGCTACTGAAACACACTAACAAAGCAAGTTAGAGAGCATAAAAGGGAACTATGAATCAACGCTGCCATGAAATCTACTAGTAACACAATATTTTTCAGTTGGCCAATGGTAGAGCACTTGCCCGCGAAAGGCAAAGGTCCCGAGTTCGAGTCTCAGTCCGGCACACAGTTTTAATCTGCCAGGAAGTTTCATATCAGCGCACACTCCGCTGCAGGGTGAAAATCTCGTTCTTCTACATATAACAACATACGTATAACCAGGAGCCAGAAAAATCCGCACTTTGCAACAAATGAGAAATAGATGTGAATCCTGCCTAAAAATGTAAAAATGTGAAATTATTTAACACACGCTGTTTCGTAGCAAATTGTATCAAGATGGGCTATACATTAGAGAGAGTTTGAAACAGCTTTATTTCTGTGTAGAATATTGAAAATGTAAGCAATTACTGAGAAAGCCCAATTTAGAAAGATAATGTTGACAAGAATCTACTTGCAAAAAAAGTGCATGGACGTAACCACGTATCAATGTGCCATGTCAATTGTGGACGGCTGAATGGTATAAGATACACGTTGCGTAAGGCAACATAGTACTCAGCCATGGCACCTAGCTATTTACCAGAAAGAAACATGTAGGTTTGTTTGCCAGCTAAAGATCAAAGGTAGTATAATGTGGACAGTTTTAACATGGCAACTTAGGCGGCGGATGTTTTGAACTTTAGTTACACTGAATATTGTTAAAGGCCGGACCTGAAGTATGTCGTTAACAACTTCAACAAGCAATTGCACAGTAGCCATACATGAATGCTTTGTGATGTGCATCGTCCATTGTTTTCTTTTCTTCTTTTGAAATAAGCTCCTTCCCCTGTGGTGGTCAAAATTTTAGTCTGTTTCCACTCACGGCCATCTGTGATTATGGCCTACAGCACCTGTCTTCTGCACTACAGCGATTGGAAAACAAAATCTGAAACATTTTTCGATGATGCTGAAATCCTTCCCCTAATGTTCCAATCTAGTTGCCGTACGGTTGGTTCTATCTGTAGCATCGTTAATCATGTGTCTTAGGGCTATGAATGCCCACAAATAGTCAAAATTAGTAGTCTGCAGTTTTGTTAATCTTCAAATTGGGTGGGAAAAGTAAAATTACGCCCAGAAACACCTTATATCGAAGACTCGGTCACTTAACTGGTGGGAAAATGCTTCTGTTTTTCAACAGAACAATCATTTTTGAAAGCTTACATACAGCCAAACGAAGAACACAGATGTCATTATGGAAGAAAAAAGCCTTTAAGGTTTTGCAAAGACAAACTACTAATAATTTGTACCCTCACTCGTGTGTGTGTGTGTGTGTGTGTGTTTGTTTTTTTTTTAGAAATTAGAATGCTCATCAGCAGACAGAAATAACGCCTCCCATGACTCGGTAGAAATAATTAATTATTAATGTCGAACGAAAGATATATTTTGCATTAACTGCAGTGATCATATAATGCTGATTGTCTAGTGTTAATGTCAAGCTTACTGTGATCAGCGCGGCATTAACATCTCTGTTACTACTATAAATTACGATGTGCTACCGATTTTGCACACTCTATTGTTCTAGCGCTTTTCTGTCAGCCTCTCGAACTATCAGATTCTATCTTGTTAGACATTTTAGTTCTAGTGAGCTCTATTTCTTAATATTATAATTATTATTTTTGTCTTATGACGTATTATTCATCACAATTACTGCGATATTATTATTTCCCACAATGATTTGCTCTGCTGATGAGCATTCTAATTTCTAAACAGGAAATATTAAACTTTATTAACGATAACTAATTTTTGCTGTAAGCTGGCAAATTCCTTTGTGTTTTCTTTGCAGATGTCTGCCATGAAACTTTTAAATGTATGAAATAATTTTTCTAAATAATAACCTGAATTATTGTAATATAAAAAAGGGGGGGGGGGGAGCAGTTTCACAAAATTATTTAGAAGTTAGATTTCCAGAGTCTCAAATATTCTATATTTCATCATTAGTTGACACCACTTCTGGACACTAATAAGAAAAAATACTTTTCTTTGTAAAGTTTTACCCTGCTCTTTAAAAGCTAGCCATCATACAAACCAAAAAACGATATATTTACTGCTGAATGACTTCTTGCAGAACTTCACTACAGGAACTACACAAAAGGTAAATCTCATGTTGCTAATGAACTTATAAAAGTTAGTATTTACTGTTAATAGAAGTCATATCATTTATAAAATATTCTCTCTATTTAACAAGATTTAACATTCTTTCAAGTAATATAAATAGAAAGTTATATTTCAGTGTGTGTGTTTGGAGGAGTGGGGGTGTGGAGGGGTGGAGCCACAGTCGAGCCACAATTGTAGGCTCTATTTCGGAACTACCTAAAAACAAGCATTTTCCAACTCCTTGCACAGGTTCAATAATCTTTACTTTCTTTCCTCTCTATCTGCTCACCTCATGGTACATTTGTGGTCTGACATATTCTGCAAACATGATGGATTTACAAAACATGGCTACATAAGGACCGACATCCAAACTACACAAAAGGAAGAGATTTTACTACTTTTAAACCAGCCCATTGCTGTGACAAGATGTTCCAGGTTATTTTTTTGTTTACGTTGAGTCATACTGTTCATGCTAACTGCCTGTATACTGGAACCATGCTTCAATGCTTATGTCTAATGTACCGGGTCGTTAGTTCCAATTTTGGCTAACAGGTGCAAACCTGGCACTGTACAGCACCTTGACGATATTTCCAATACTCATATTGAACAGATGGTGTGAGCGGCAGTTAATAATGAAATCAACGCTATATCTTTTTCACTTGTCTGACTTTTTCTGTCCACTTCCTGTTCCTAATCCACGAGATACGTAAACATTTCTGTTAATATTTCCTACATTCAGTGTCAGATTTGCACCTTGTGTCCAAAACTGGAACTAATTTTATCCAGTGTAAATCGATTTCACATTAACACATTAGACTATATACCAAGTTTTGTTGTCATATCATAATTACAGCCCACATTGGACGTTTGTGAGTATCTGCACTTTAATTATAACCGCCCGGTATATTGCATAATATGTACAAGCTATAAGGGTATAATGTTAAAAGCACTAGGGCAGCGATACAAACCAAAGAAGGCTTGAATGGTGGTTCCAATTTCCGTGCAAGCACATCAAGCCAATTGATATGCCGGAAAAAGGGGTGCATTTTTATGGCTTCACCATCTCCTGGACCTGAACCCAGTCGCTGGTTCACTTGCCTCTGTTTAAAGACAACAACAAGTTACATAATGAATGTGAACAAGATAGAGGAAGCAAATTACAGAGTTTCTAATTTTTTATGCAAAAGCTTAACCAGTAACTTTTATTCATTTGAGCATATGTATGTAATCATAATCATCAGCTAATTAATATCTATTACTGTGTGTGTGTGTGTGTTGGTTAAACACTTTAGAGACAGAAAGGAAGGTGTCGAGGATGAGCTGCAATCTGGCCAACCATCAACAAGCACAACCCAGACAACATCAAACGAATGTTATGTACACTTGTGGATGATGCTAACAGAAGAGTTGAAGATAAGCAAAGATGATGTAAGCATTATTGTTCACGAATAGTCGAAAAAGCAGGAGATTTGTGCCCCGTTTGTATGAGAGATGAGCAGATGCAAATTCAGATGGAGAATCTGGAGATTTCATCCAAATACCTGACAGGAATCCGCAGCATTTGGAAACTGCCATTACAAGAGGTGAGACCTGGTGCTACAGATATGATCTGGTGACCAAGCGACAGTCAATGACATGGTGTTCGCCATCTTCCCTGACTCCCAATGCTAAAGTGCGCGCAGTTTCAAGTAACACCAGCTTTAGCTCAAAGACAAATGTATGTGTTTTGTTCTAAAATGCTAGGTCCCAAGCCATATATGGCACATCATTCAAACACCCACTGTTTGACATGGCACTAGAGCATAATTTAACAAATGCACTGATACGTCATTGCATTCATGTATAGGTATGCTCTTTATTTTGCAACAATGTTCTTATACACAACTTTCCAAACTGGAATGCACTAGAATTAGTACAATACCAGTAACCAGTAATTGTTTACATTTTTGATGTCTATATGCATAAAACAATGCTATTTTGAACCACTTGTGATTCGAGAGTTCATCTGAATACAATTCGCAACAAAATTCGCATTTTCACATTTTAAGTCAGAAATGGCATCTATATTTGCATCTATCCCCCCAATAGCAATTTTCCAGGTCCCTACTCACGGCCTTATAGTAGCAACAATGGAAAAATGTAAATCGGTATGGCCAAATGGTGACACTAGCCTTCACCATCTCTAATACAATGCTAATTTGTTAAAAACAGTGCAAATTCCTCAAAAGACATTACTTCACAATGGTGTGTGTGTGTGTGTGTGTGTGTGTGTGTGTGTGTGTGTGTGTGTGTGTGTGTGTGTGCGCGCGCATGCACGCATTGTGGCTAGGCTTAGGCGGTCTGAGAGGAAGGGGGGGGGACAGAGTTATGAGTAAGTGCCCATGGGATTTCAGAAGACGGTGCACTAGGGGGCTGGTGTGTCAAAACGTGCACTCCATATTGTTGCATGAAATTAGTTCACATCTGCAAATAAGCAACCCAATGAACAGTCAGAGGTAAGGTCCAGTATGGCACTAATGGTAATGAAATGCAACATGCCACATTCTTCCATTATTCCTGAATATATGCAGATGAGGAAATATTACTTGAAAAATTAAAGGAGACTGATCTTGTTAGCATACCAAATCTGTTCCATAAATGCCAAAATCTTTTCTGCAAAAGGAAAATGCTGGTATTATCTATAGATATAGTGCATGGTAACTGAATAGATATAAGTTTGTAAGTAGTCACTGGAACTGAATAAGCAATGTGCAGGCTTTATATGTAAAGTGTCACATGTGATTTCCTCTGCCACCTCTATCCCACAAAAAATCAATAGCCCAAGGAAAGAACTCAATGAATACACATCACTGCGCAACAAAACGTTCTTCAACACAATAGAACTATACAAACAACACCTACACCAAAACTTCTCATGGAAGAATCTCTCTCTCTCTCTCTCTCTCTCTCTCTCTCTCTCTCTCTCTCTCTCTCTCTGCCCCACTTCTAAAAAAAAAAACCACACACACACACACACACACACACAAAAACCACTGACGCCAAATACAATTCAAACTCACATGCGTCACCCAGCCAAAACACACTACTACGAAACATATGGATACCACACAGCCACAACAACACGTAGTGGCAGTGAAAACTCTGCCTATGTTCTGAGAAATTGAAAAAGTGTAGTACCAAGCACCACAGGTCATGAAGTAAGCCTATTTCCCTCACCAACAACATAGGAGAATGCACCACAACTTCAAAACTGTAACTTACACACAAAAAGCGAGATACTGACTCATTTCCATTCGTAAAAGTTTATCAAACAGAAAAATAAAATACGTTTCAATTTTGCAGATGACAAGTTGTATACTGTGTAGCAGAATAGCTACCAAAATAAATGGACAATAGCATCATGTAAGGTACTTTAAATAATGCATACATCCACTTTTCACCAATTAAGCTAAAATGGAACTTTGACATATGGCTATAAACAATACAAATATTAATATGTAACATCAATTTTACAGTTAAAAATAAAAATTAAACCCACTAATAATAGCACAAAACTGCTGAAACATGTATGGGTGAAACAAAACAGGAAAAAAGGTGTCTTGCATAAGGCGGAATTTCTCATCCCATTTTCGTAACAAGAAGAACTGCACCACAAGATGATTACTCATTAATACAATTTACCAGCAACCAGAAGCACTCAGAATAACAAAAGCTGGCCAGTCACAGTGCAAGATAGCAAATGCCAATGTGTAACTTCACTATGTAGAAAATACAACTGGTATTCAAAGATGATCAAGATAAGTCATCTACTGTTTGCCACAGTCCATAAGGATAAAAGGCTCATACAACTAAACTGTCTAGCAAACACCAAAAGGATGTCTAACATTGTCACAAATCTTTTGCAACTAACTTCACAAAGGGACCTTTGTGCAAGTTGGCTCACAAGTGTACCCTTCGCATGACACCTGTGTCAAAGACTTTGAGCAGGGGAACATCACGGCTGAAAAATTGCATTTAGTTCTGGCATCAGGCATCTGGTATCAGTTCTGGGCAGGTAGCAGCTTTGGTCGATTCTTTCATTATCACTGTCTCCCAAAACCGTTGTCTCATAGCACTATGGCAAGTCGTTTCAATAGTGTCTCACTGGGCATACACAACCTCAAATGACTGTGGGCAGGCACAACTGTACATGCTGCCTGCCAGGTGGTACTAATGCCTGCCTCTTGGCATGCACAAGACTGTTAGCCTCCCATGGCTGGGGTCACTCAACCTAGGCAGTATAGTGTAGGCTATAGTCTGGCTGCCTGACTGCCCATGCTTACACTGTTTCCCCACCTCTGCATGCCAATGCCCACAGGCAGCATGGCATACACTGACATTCAAGCTGGAACAGTCTGCACTATAGTACAGGAGTAAGATCCTCTAACCTTTTGTTCCAATGAATGTGGTGGCATTGGTAATTTTGTCAGTTTTAGAGGCAACAAAATTTAGCCTTAACAGCTTCAGCTGGTGGACAACAGTCACCTTCATAACAACAACAGATAAGGAAAATTAACTGTTAAAATAAACATTGCAGCTAAGACAACACCTCTTTTGGTTGTTCTGGAGTAAGGGAATGCCTTTACAGAAATGCGGTATAATTTTTTTCAGGGCAGCAATCTCAGTGCATCTGATGTATAGGTGGAACTGGTCTTGGTTTTCTTTTTTGAAGCTGATTCACTTTCCTTTCTCATATTATGTGTAGGCAGTAATCACAGAGCATCAATACAAGTACATGAATGTGTATCTGGAACAAGATCGCAGTGTGCATTAAAGTGAACTAGAAATGTGCCTTTCCTTAATCTCTGTCTCCGAGATTATTCCCAAACTGTTGCAACAAGTACAGTTAACACTTTTGGAAGTTTCTGGCTTCTGGTCCTAGAGCAAAGAACAGGAAAGGATGCCAGTGAGGGGCAGGAAATGTTGTAAATAAAATGACAAGTCTTACACAAAAACTGTATTTAAGTACACAATTTTTATCTAAAGTGTTAAATTGAATTATCTTCATTATGGGTCCTCTGTTGTCCCTTAAACTTTAAGGACTGTAGCACTGCATTTCATTATCAGTACTGTTGCAGGGTGATGAAAGCGATCCAATGTTTAAGAGTCTGAATACTGTTATAATGAAAAAATCTATTTTTCACGTTATTGTATTGAAGTCTCAAACTTTTCCACTCATTTATACACATTATACACATTGATAATAGTAATTTAAACATTAACATTACACATAGTAATAAAAAACTAATATTTCTTTCTTTCCATGTTAAACTGATATATGATATGTATCTCTTACTTCTGTCAAGTTTAAAATTTTCTACAATATTTTATGTTTCATTCAGTATCAGAAACATGCTCTTCATTGAAAATTTCATTACATATTGAAACTACACGACAGACTTTTTTTATGTACTTCACACAAAACTTTGTTATTTCTAGCGTACTCTGTACATTCTCCCTTCTTGTTTCTTTCATCATCCACATTCCTGTTTGCAAGCCTTGCTCTTTTTGCTGAAAATCCTTGGTTTTCATTTTCTTGTGTTATCATTTTGGCCACCTCCTTTTCAATGGATTTGGATAAGGATGTCGTCACTGCTCTCTTGTGTATAACTGGTGGTATTAGCTCCTATTTGTCATAGGGACAATATAATGGCCATGTGATCGTTCTCATTATTTCCGGTAAGTATTATTTGAGCATTTATTCCAGAAATATCCAGGATATGGAAAAATATTGCACAGAGCCAGCATTCTGTTTTTTTTTTGGTGTGGAGTAGATGGTGTACATTTTATCCAATGTATCTACTCCTGTTTTTGTGGAATTTTACACAGTGATAATTTCAGGCTTCTTTTCCTTTCCTGTGCTGTCATCTATTTCATTACTAAAATGCATATATGAAAAAAGTATCACATCTTGTTCTCTTTTGGCACACTTTAAAGAACTATCAAATCCTTTTGAAATCCAAATAAGCTGCATCTCACATACCTCGTAGATGAATAACAGTATTCAGAGGTCATGTCATTATACTTCTTGGTGGAGGGCTCTTCATCCCATTTCATTGATTTGTCTTTTCCAAAGCAGAAATCTCTATTTTTCAAAACTTATTTCATTTTCATCACCATCCGTCTCTCCATCAGTTTCAAGTACTAATCCTTCATACTCATCAGGTGATAAATCTGATTTATCATATGTTCCTCCTCCTCGTTGTTCTTCTTCAAGTAATCTCTATTTCTCTTTTATTTTCTTCATATGTACACATGCTGTACATTGAGTTGTTCCCATACATTATCAGAAAGCAAACCAACTCAAAGACTTACTTCACCTGGAAAGCTAATTAACAACTGGGTTCACTTAATATAGCATACAAAGTGACAACACTGAAATAGCTGTGAAATTTTAAAAAAAACTGACGCTCCATATTATGAGGGCTGTTCAATAAAGAATGATCATAATTTTTTTTAATAACATACCTTTACTCATCCTCATAATTTTGATAGTCCTCCTCAAAGTACTCTCCCATGAATGTGATGCACTTGTCCCAGTATTTCTGCCAGTCTTCAATTACATGCTGGAAACCATTTTTTGAGATGTCCTTATAAATCGCCTCTGCAACCTTCACCACTGCTTCTGATGATTGATACTGCCTCCCACGAAGGTGTTTCTTCATGTTAGGGAATAGGAAAAAAAGGTCACATGGACTAAATCTGGACTATAGGGAGGGTGAGGGATGCACTTCACATTGATTTTTGCAAGATATCCAGCAACAACATAGGCAATATGCAGCCGCACATTATCGTGATGCAGCATCCAGCCTGCTTCATGGGAATGTGGTCTTATGCGCCTCGTATGAACTTGCTATGTTTTCAGGGCATCCCTGTAGTATTGTCCAGTTACTGATGTGTGTGCAGGTACAACATGCTGATAAACCATTCCACAAATATCAAAGAATGAGATGACCATAACTTTCCCAGCAGAAGCAACCACTTTTGCTTTTTTGGGGGTTGGTGATGAAGGAGATTTCCACACTTGGCTTTGCTGTTTACTCTCTGGATCAAAATGATGTGGCCAAGTTTCATTAGCAGTGATTACATTTGAAAGAAACTCCGGATCTTCCTCTAACATAAACTTTTACAGACTTGCATGCGAATGACCTTTTGTTTGGGAATCAACAGTCTTGGAACCCATCGCGCATGGAAACGTGTCGTGTAATTTTTCTACCACCAATGTGTGGGTGGCACTCAATGAAATGTTCAGTATTTCAGAAAGTGATCTTAAGGTAATTCGTCAATCCTCTCTCACAATGACAGCAGCAGTGTTGATGTTTTCTTCCGTATGAGGAGTAACTGGAGCACCTGGTCCACTTTCCTTTGAAATTGATTGTCTCTCGTCTTTAAACATTTTAAACCATCTTCGAGCTGTGTTGTAGGGAAGAACAGACTCTCCATAGGCCTCCAGTAACATTGGCTAGGCCTCAGATGAAGATTTGTTCAGATGAAAGCAGAATTTCAAAGTCGCATATTGTTCCTCACATGTTACCTCCATTGCGACAGTAGGCGATACTGAACATGTCCGACGTTGCCTGCCTCCCACAGGTAGGAACCAGGAGTCCCAACAATGAAACTACTATGGCATGTTTGTTGCACATTAAGCTAAAAGAGTATCATAAGATTAAATTTTAGCATGAAAAATTATAAACATAAAAAATTATGATCACTCTTTATTGAACAGCCCTTGTATTTTGATTTTTGTTACATTAGGACTGGCACATGTTGTCCTGAAAATCCCAGAACATGTTTTTGGCATATGAACAACAAGAATAATTGAAATTTAGTTTATTCTTCACTGTCCAGTCACATTAATGTGACCATCTGTCATAAGCCTGAAAAATAACCTTTTACGATGCAGACCTCTGCAGGGTGTACAGGAAGAGAGTCTACGACGTTCTGGAAGGTACCGACAGCATTGTGGAGCAATGCCAACCCCAGTGCCAAGGCTGGTTGTACTATGATTCTCAGTTGAGGATCAATGGCATGAACAGTCCAATCATACAGATTCTTGATAGGGTTTAAATCCGGAGAGTCCAGTGGTCAGGGGGGAAATGTAAACTCATCCTGGTGCTGGTTTAATGATTAAAGGGATCAAACAATGAGGTCATCGGTCCCTTCTGCCAAGAAGGAAAAGGTAAATGAATAAATGCAGGTGAGGTGCCAAGTCCAGGGAGCAGCCAGAGGGTGCTAAAGGCAGAAAGTACAATGAGGGACATACCACCACCACCACCACCACCACCACCACCACCACCACCCTATCCAACATCATCTAGAAAAAGACTTGTGGCACGGAGACAGTAAGAGAAGCACAAGAAAACAGAGGAAGAACATCAAGTCGAACAGCACATGCAAGAAGGGGGAAGAAGAGCAAAAGGGTGGGTAGGGCGAGAGCTGGAGCAGACCACTAAGTCCGGACAGCCACTGCCTATTTGGGGCATAGGAGGCAACAGAGTGTCTTGCCAACCAGTCAATGGGCCTACAAGACTGAGGTGCACTGCCTTAGAGACAGTAGTAAAAACTCCCTTTACAAATAAACTGTAAAGCTAGGTCAGTTGAGGAGGAATCATCCACTAACACCAGAGGTAGTGAGTAAGGAAGATTAAAAGTCCACCCCAGGGCAACTACTAGGTTAGGACAGTCCAACAAAATGTAGACAACCATGAAATGGGCACCATGACGATAGTGGGGCAGATCTTCACAATAGAGAAGATTGCTATGTGTCAGACAAGTATGGCAAATGCAGAGCCAGCAAAGAACGATGGAGTCCTCTAAAAAGGCTTGGATAGAGGAGCTCCGCAAATCTGTGGACTCTATTATTGCTCATACGTTGTTCAGCAAAGACAGTGTTTGCCATTCCATTTTCCAAATGCTTAGAACTAGAAAGTGTAATGCTGGCTGTAGGTCTAATTCTGGAATACTGATCTTAAAAGGCAGCTTGCCGGTAGCCAATTTGGTCAGCCTGTCAGTGAGTTCACTCCCCAGGATGCAACATGACCCTTGCCCCAGACAGTTCAGACAGACTACCAAGCATCAGCACTGTTCGAGGGCAAGCATCAGCACTGTTCAAGGGCAAAATAGGAAATCTGGATAGTCAGAACCAAAGGATGGTGAGGGTAACAGTGTTCAAGAGCTTGTAAACTGCTCAAAGAGTCACTACAGAGGAGGAATGACTCAGTGCAGGAATGGAAATGCTGAAGACCACAAGAGATGCCCACCATGTCATGGAGTGGATTTAATTACATCCTGCATGAACATAAGCAGAGCCAGTGTGATTCACAACCATCGAGCCATCAGTGTAGACTACTTCAGAACCCCAAAATGTACTGAAATTGCAGAAGAATTAACAGCAGAGGGCCTCAGGATAAGTCGAGTCTTTCAGAACTGTGAACGAGGGATGCACCACCAAGGTGCACGCGAATGGGCCCAGAGAAGATGTAGCAAGGAGAAAGCTGGAGTTCAGAAAGAGAGACCAGATGCAGATGGTGATCATAACCCAGACCTGGACCACTGTTGCAGGTGGCAGAGCTTTGTATCTGGAAAGAGGAGATGGTAGTTCAGGTGCTCTGGAGAGCAGCAGATGCATAGCACAAGGAGATCAACTGTTGCTGTTGGTGCAGAACCCGAAATGGTGGTACCCCTGCCCCTACTAGAAGGCTGATCACGGGGCTAGTACGAAAGGCACAAATTGTCATTTGTACTCCACAATGGTGTATTGGGTCCAGCATGTGCAACATCGAAGGTGATGCCGAGCCATTTGTGAGACTCCCATGGGACTGGATCAACACTATGTACAGCTGTATCAGAGCATATTGGTCCGCACCCCAGTTGGTGTTGCTGAGGTGTAAGAGCAAAGAGCATTGAAGTGCAACCAACACGTCTGATTTAGTCAACATAGAGGGAGAAACCATGTCAACCAGGAATCACAGACCAATCGCAAAGATTGGTAAGAGTTCACCACATTGATGGACTGGCCATCAACATTCAGATTTGGATGGGGAATGACAAATGCGTAAGACAGGTCTTGGCTGCCAAAAAATGGAAGATACAAGTGACAACCCAAGATTGCATTCGGTGTATTGCTTCCTGCAGTGTGCATTCAGAAATGCCCATCATGCACAAACAAAAATAAATGCACAAAGACGGGGACACTGTAGGCCCTGCAGCTGCCGCCAGAGCACTGACAGCCACTAAAAAGAGGGGGACACTGCAAACACAACTCTGAAGAACCCCATTTTCCTGCAGATGGGAGACGCTATGGGATGTGCCAACCTGTATCTGAAAACTGTGATAGGAAATAAAGTTCCAAATAAAAATCAGGAGTGGGCCATGGAGGCCCCATTCATGTAAGGTGACAAGGATATCATGGCACCATGTGGTAACACAAGTTTACGCTTATGTAAGAAGACTGTAACTAGGTGTTGATGCTGAGCATAAAATGTTCGGATACCACACTGCAAGTGGACTAAATTATCTGCAGTACAGTAGCCTGGGTGAGAACCACCCTGAGCCGAAGACAAAAGTTCTTGGGATTCAAGGATCCAACACAGCCTTCAATATACCACACATTCAAATAACTTTCAGAGGGCATTAAGTAAACTGATTGGATGATACCTGTCCATCTGAAGATGTTGTTACTCGATTTCAAAACTGCAATACAGACACTTTCTCATCATTTGGAAGGCGATTTCCTCTATCTCCAAATAGTTAAAAAGAGAAAGTATATGATGTTGACTAGCCACGGATAAGTGTTGAAGCATTTAGTTGCGCACCTCGTCCAGTCCAGGAGCTATCTTGGGGCGGCGAGCGAGGTCCCTGGTGAATTACCACTCGCTAAATGGGGTGTTATTAGGCTTCAGGTGCTGGAGAACAAAATATAGAAGACAGAATGTGGACAGATAGTGGATGGACACTGAAGCCTGGCTGAAATACTGAACAAAATCCTCAGTGACAGACTCTGGGCTGGTGAGGATAACATCATTAAGGGAAATTCCCCAGGACACCTGTAGGATGATGGCAGCCAAAAATGCACCTGATCTTTGCCCACTGCTGTGAAGAGGGAGTATGTTGTCCTATGGCAGCAACATATCATTCCCAACAAAGTACATTAGTAAAGGCTCACCTGGGAGTGCATCCAGGAGAGAGATGTTGGAGAGAAAATAAGATGATCTGAAAATGGTTATTGACATACAAATTGTCGTAAACTCCCCACTGGACAGAGGGGAAGAATACAAGGCTGCAGATGGAAAGATCAGTCAGCAAGCAAGTGCCACATACCAAACTAAAGTGTGTGGGGGTTCCAGTGTTGAGGAGTCTGATCAAGCCCCGCCAGCAGGTCTTCAATAAACTTGCCCATCGATCATTGCTGTACCACCCCACACAGTGTACAGGCATTAAAAGTCACAACGAGAAGGGAGGGGACAAGTAGCTGTCAAAGCACAGCAATAACAGCAGGAAGAGCAGGAAGCCTAGGAGAGGTCTGGCGGGAGATAATTATTGCATATTATAACTGTAGGGTCTAAATGGGTCCAAAAAAATGCCACTGCTTCCAGCACAGTATGAAGAGGGAAACAGAAATTAACAATGATTGTGCAGACCAATGTACAGGCACCGACAGAGGCTCACAAAGAGCCAACCTGGTTCTAGCTGATGGCTTGGGGGACCACAAAGAGTCAGCAAATGAGTATCCATAAAACGAGATTCCTGAAAAGCAACACAAGCTACAGAGTAGAGAGAAAGAAGGGACTACAGTTCTGGAAGTTGACAATAATAATCTTTATAGTTCCATTGGAGGAGAGTAGCACAAGACGATGGATGGTCGCCTAATGGGCCAGAATTGGTCATTGTGCTGAGTCAAAGTCAGTCACTGGTAAAGGACGGAGTGACATCTGTGAATGTAAGATTCGGCTCTGATTGAGAGGGAGGGGTGACACCCCCTGGGATGACCGAGGAAGGGGGGTGAGGAGTGGGGGGTGGGAGGGTAGCAGCCCAAGGCTTACACTTCTTCTTCTTCTTCTTCTTCTTCTTGTAGACCTCTTCCTCCTCCTCCTCCTGCTCCTCTGGAGGGCGAGAGGACGTGTGGTTGGGAAGAAAGCAAGCCACATCAATATCAGGATCCGAAAGAGAGCGAGCCATGCCGGATTACTCCTGATTTAGTCATCAGACTGAAGAAGGAGGTCCCTGCGGAAGATAATGTCCTGTGTCATTTTTCAGGACCGGTAAGGAGTGATGCTCGCCGGCACATCAGCTAAGAACTCTTAAGCCCAAAGGGAAGTTAACTGACTGGCAGAAGTAGTTTTAAGCAGTAGGGAACCATTTCACTTCTTACTAAGTCAACTTCACCGAACTTATCTTCGATATGTACTAACTTAAAAATTAAAAAAAAGAGAAAGCGGTTCGGTAGCAATGAAAGTCTCCCCATTGGGCCTGGAAAAAACCAAGTAACAGGGAAAGGTTTCACTCCAAGCCAGTAGGCCAGGCCCTCCTTCCATGGGGTAGCCTGGAGGAGAATGCTGAGGGAACCAAGGTAAGAGCAGAGAGAGAACCATTCCCATCTGAAGAGACAGTCACGGAAGGGTAGTCAGCAAGCTTCATGTGCAGATCATCTGCCCTGGTACCACCCACTCCAATCAGTGCCTCAGCAAGTGGGCTCCACCCAGCTGTGGCACGGGCCACCTGGCACAGCACTCCTTGCTGGGAGTTCCAATACCCCAAAAAGACGAGCAACCACTCCTATGCATACATGAGAGGGTGACAGCTTAGGTACCACAAGTGTGATCCCTATGTCTGTCAGGGCCTGAATGGCTTCCACTGCAAAAACAATTTAGAAAGGGAAGTTGAAGCCCAAGGGGACCAAAAGAGAGAGAGAGAGAGAGAGAGAGAGAGAGAGAGAGAGAGAGAGAGAGAGAGAGAG
The DNA here is from genome assembly GCF_023864345.2 of Schistocerca serialis cubense. Lineage (NCBI taxonomy): Eukaryota > Metazoa > Arthropoda > Insecta > Orthoptera > Acrididae > Schistocerca > Schistocerca serialis. The sequence continues at coordinate 871,870,494 of NC_064638.1, read as the reverse complement.
AAAACATGAGATGCAAGACCTAAAAGGAATTGTGGAACAGAGGGCATAACACTGAGGGAGGCAGAAGGGGGGAGCACGAGGGAAAGCAGCTATGATGCGATGGAGTGGAGTGGGGGAAGGGAATGCAGCCCATTAAGAAGAAAGGCTGCAATAGCTTGGGGCTCCATCTGCTACACACACACACACACAGCCACAGAAGAGCTGTGGGACCCCGGGGGTCAACCTGGTGCTCTTAAAACCATGTGCGTATGCTGTGAGATGTGCGACACATTCTGTTGTCCTACTGGTAGATGCCACCATGCCGAGCATGAACAAACCAAATTTTGGGGTGTCCATGGTCCGCAAGGATAGATGCACTCTGTGTTGAGCCATTTTGTTTTCCAAAATGACACTATCACCCAGGGAATACCATGAAAATTTTTCCCACACCATAAATCTCCCTTCTTCAACATGGACCATTCTGATGATTGAAACATAAAACGTGTTTCATCCGAAAAGGCCACTTGTCGCCACTCAGTGGATGTCCAGTTGCAGCGCTGGCATGCAAATTTCAGCCTTTGTTGCCAACGAACAGTCTTCAGCATGTGTATATCTACCATGTACCTGCTGTGGAGGCCCATATGCAGCAATTTTCACTGAAAAGTCATTCACTCCTGTCATCTATGGCCTGTGGTGCTCCATAGTTGCTTCGATGCAAAGTTTTGGATAGTGTCATTTTGCCATGCATGGTATATGAGTTTATTTTATCCACAGCTGCACATGAACAGTTTACAAACTTAGCCATTTTGGAAATGCTTCCACCCTTGGTCTGAAAGCCAATGATCATGCCCTTTTGGAGGTCAGCTAAATCACTCCATTTCCACCTTATGACGACTGCATTACATTGTGTGTCTCACAGACACACTTTATATATCCTCCACAGCTTGTCCTGCAATCTAGCTTCTGTGAGTGGTTATTGCACGTTGACATTTAACATAGGCAACGGTCACAGTAACACAACTGGGCTTAGTAATTTCATTATTTATACAGCCCTTATACAGAAATCTAACAGGGGTTTTTGACAATTATGAATTTTCAAACTAATAATAGGAGTGGTTTTTAATCTGTGGAGTGTCCACAGCACCCCATGCAGCACTAAAAGGTTAAACAGAAATATATATTATATTTTCCTGCTCTATGACCTCTGAAAGATCCTTATGTTTTGAAAGCCTGAGGTCCTAAAATCCTCTATAGTGTGGGCTACTTTTACTAGGTATTTTTATAAGCACACCTATTTTGCCTTTATAATAATTATATTTCTGAATAAAAAATGTTTAATAGACACTCTACAAGTTATTGGCTATGTACATTCCTTTAATGCTACTATATATTAAGGGCAACATTATGAGTATGGTTATTTTTCCACACAGCCTCTCACCTTAAGGAGCTTGCGTATCAGATCCCGAGCATCAGGTGTAAGGTACTGTGGTAAAACTAGTTTCCCCCTCAAGATTTTTTCTATTGTTTTCTTGCGGTTCTCAGCTGTGAATGGTGGCTGAAACAATAATAATAAAACATAAAGATTAAATTAAAAATATTAAAGAATGATGATGTTTTAATCACAATTCTAGGTTACTTTTCTTCTTTAGTAATTAACTGCTGGTCCCTCACATGTAATTCTCTACTTTAGCAATGAATGATCTTCATTTGTTCAACTACTACTACTACTACTACTACTACTACTACTACTACTATTAAAATTATGCAGTTTCTTATTTAGTTGTTTCCTGCTTTTATATGTACATACTGTTCCAGCACTTCTGGAATTATCACCAGTATATAGTATATAATCTTGTCTAATTGGAATTGACTGACTGCTTCTGCCCCTTCACTACTTAAGCATGTCTTTGTTGATGTTGTCGATACATGCTCTTGTGTATCATTCACATATAATAAGTGTTTCACAGAGTTACTAATAGGTAAACATACATTAAATATTTTAGTTATAAAAACATACCGCTCCCGTCAACATATCATACATCAATGCACCCAGTGACCACCAGTCTACTGCCTTTCCATGTCCACTTCGTGTTAGGATTTCTGGAGCCCTAAATAGAAACATTGAAATAAATAAAATTTAATACCAATTGGAATTCATATGCTTAAAACATATGCTGTAACATGTCTACAGTAGTTGGCTTGAAAAAGAGGAAACTGCTTGATATTAACATTTACTTATGCTGAAACACTACCTACTGCAAGTAGCCTGTGTGTAAAAAATCCAAGTGAACTCATAATAAAATAAATAGATGAAGGTATTTGGCTAACTGAGACATGTCACTGACTCACTGATATGCAGCTGTACGTATCAAAAAGCAACTATTCAATATGAATGGGACTGAATCACAGACTGGGTGTGGCAAAGGTACCCCAGTGGCGCTAGAAAACTGCATTTGGCAAGTGTTGCACTGCTGACCAAGTATCTTGCATCTGGATAGACAAATACTAATTTGCAAGAACTATAGCAGACAGAATGAAATTTTTACTTTGCAACAGAGTGTGCGCTGATATGAAACTTCCTGACAGGTTGAAATTGTTTGCTGGACCAAGGCAGAGCTCTTGCCCACAAAAGGCGAAGGTCCCTATTTCGAGTCTCAGTCCGACAAACAGTTTTAATCTGCCATGAAGTTTCAGTATAGTAGCTCTATCTCAACAATGCATACGACTGATGTGATGACATGGAAGGCTGGCTAAAAACTGACATTACCATTACACACGTGGAGTGGAGGAAATCCCAATACAGCTGCACATTTGTGTTTGATAGTGAGAGAGATGAAAGCTGTAAATTTGATGGGAGGTCATGAAGAAGCACTTCAACTCACTGACTGCTGCTGCTTTCTGCATGGTCTTTATGTGGGACAATTTATCTGTTACTGTACTTTGTTTTTAGTATCAACCAATCCTTTTTGTAACTGGCAACCACTGACTTATTTCTGATATGGTGCTATTGAGGTGCTTGGATGTGGCTTTTGTGTAGAGCCATTACTGTGTAGTGCTGTGATTTGGTTGGGTTATTTTACCATTTGAATTGAATGTTTCAGAGAGTTTTCTGGCTTTTTCGGAGCAGTGTTTCCATGGTCTGTTCTGCACTTTACACCACAGAATTAAGGCCTCTGGTGCACGCACACACACACGCAGTTAGAATTTTCAAGAAGTATGTTAGAACCTGTGATAACCATGTATTACATAGGGTACTTTCATTCACTGTGTTCCCTGCTAGTGTTCAAAGATCATTAAATAGTTTAGAGGCATGTGATGGCCAAGATGTAGGATTTTTAAATGCTTTGCAAGATACTTAGCCACCAACTCTGTCAAACAACTGATCAGCACATGTAACGGCACTTTGTTTATGCACACCATGCAGAGGGGCTAAGGTGTCTTGTGCTTCCAAGGCCACGCACCCATTGAGAACATCAACACACAACAGTATTTTGGCATATCAGATGTGATATGAGTTAGGACAAACTGGGTCTTCAACTGTCTCCAAGTACAATATACGCATATGGCAGATACATCAGAACTCTATTTTGTGCAACCCTCACAGTAAATAGCATGGACAGACTTTAAACATGCTCAGTTTTGGATAGCTACATGTGACACACATTATGAGTAGTTATGCTATTTATGCTGTGTTGTTCTGGTAGAAGTTCTCATGTTTAGAATACCTTGTCACTTAATTGCTGGTAATTACATTGTGAATATTGTCCTAGAAAACTTACCTACTGCATTTGTCAGAGATCACAGAGAGCCAGACATGTGGAATTCTGATACTATAATATCATTGCAATGTCTTTGTAATAAGTCTGAGGTTTCAGTACGATAGATGACTAGGTGGGACTTGAGGGATTGTGTGACGTCTAATAAATATGGGGAAGAGAGGAACAAAAAACAATAAAAATATACACAACACTCACAATGAAGATAGTTTACAATTCTGCATAAAGGATCCTAAATAATGTTAAGCTGTGAAGCTAGAAGTAACTTACATATACTCAATTGTGCCACAAAATGTGTGTGTCACTATGCCTTCTTGGATATGTTCCTTACACAGACCAAAGTCTGTCAGTTTTACGTGTCCCTGTGCATCTAACAGAATATTTTCCGGCTTCAGATCCCTGAAAAAGACAAAGTCTATGAAAGGCGATACTTTCAAGATGCACATCCACTAGATGAGCAAGTTTTACTTCACTGTTCACAGAATTTAGATAAAAATATTTAATAAATCAAGCAGAGACAGCTGAAGGTATTAAACTAAATAAACATTTGCAGCAAGACGAAGGGGCCAACACTGGCTGCTGGAATAGGAGTGACTGGAGCAGTCAGGACTTAAAACACCTTTACTCCATTTGTTGCAGTTGCTCTTAAATTATGTTACTGTTCTTGGGTTGGAAATACATTTTTTTATTTTTACTTTATTTTGCACACAAAATACATGCTACATATGAAGTGCCTACAAAATCTGATCATCAGTTTATACTTGTTACCCACTGCAATAAACACGAGTTGTTTCATGTGGTGTTCTGCTCCATAGTAATTAGTCACTTAGTTTTTATGTATATTATATCCTAACCAAATATTATGATCAAATGGACATGGCTTGGTGTTTCTCCTATTAATGTCTCTCATATGCTGTTCACCTCATTTTAAGAAGTTCTGTAGCAGTACAGAAGTAGCAGTCTGGGGTGAGACTACTTTAACCTGGATGTGAGTACTGTATGCCAATCATTTTACTTCAGTGCACAAGTTATGAAACAGTTTGCTTCACTGAAGTGGAAATCAGCAGATACAGTATAAACTATTTGTTCCCTTAGAATTGTGAATACCGCTACTGTGCTCAAAGCCACACAATTTATAGTTAATGTGAGAGATTTAGAGTACAGTTGCATTGCAGTTAATGATCTAAACTGCTGAAACCTATGGCTACAACATCAACTATTACACCCCCCCCCCCTTTTTTTTTGGCCGACATGAAAATTTCTCCTCCACCTCCAAATTAAGCTATTATCCTTGTCACAGAAGTGCCAATATCTACTGATTTTAGATGAACGACATTATTATGTATGTTGATGTATTTAATGGATCTAACAATACCACTTCGACTGTGCACAAGAAAAGTAAAGCCTGGGATTGTTTCAGAAAGAAGAAACAATATATTGGTCTGCAGGCGTTCATAGCCATTGCCACTGAAGTTAAAATCTTCCGGGTTGTTAGGTCATGCCACAGTTCTTCAAACAATTGATGTTTCGACTCCTCTGCTGGGATCATCTCCAGGATCTTGTGGTTTCCACTAGCCTGCTCTCAGTTGCAAGAAACAGACCCAGACACACTTCAGTCACACGGCAGGCACTGGGAGGTACTGAGTTTTGTAACAAGTTCGTTCCTACATGCTTTGATATTATGCCCACGATGGGGAGCATGCGTGTAAGTGTTCAGCTTCTACGGGTTGTCCAAGGCCTTCCATCAGCGCAGACACTAAAAAGACTGGTTTTGAAGTGTGGTCTGCTGTCCTGCTGCTGGACATTCTGTTTGTGATCCAGCCTTAGTATGGGCAGTGGAAGCCCTGGTTACTTTGTCTTCTGTGCCCCAACAAATGTCAGATGTGGTGTAAGTTTCTACCCATGTTTGACTTAATTCATCTTGTTCATGATACATAAATCTGCCACAGGTGTAAAATATTTTATTGACCAAAGTCTTGCATGACAGAAGTCACTATACACTACCACAGTTTCGGGGCTTTAGCTCCATCATCAGGTGTATCTGAAATATGAAGTAAAACAACAGTTGTAACCTACTCCATTAATCAATGAAGACATTTAAAAAAAATTAAAGTTAAACTAAAGAACGACCCTGTGGCAAGTGCAAGTCAGCTTACAACCTGATAGGACGAACCATGAGAAAATGCCTACATTTGAGGCCAACACTTACCAACTGCTGATACAGGACACCAGTGTGACCCGAGTGGCTATAGCAAGCAGACTGAGCAGTAAAGCCGTAGGCTCTGTTCGTGGTAAACAAGTGAAGAGGGTGCATAACATGGTACGGAGAGGACCTAAGGTACAAGCATGAACGAATGCTGCAAAAATGCAGAAGCAATATAGGTAATAACAAAGTAATTGCAGCCAATTATGGGAGATGTTCACCTTAACAAATAAGGAAAAGAAACATGACTAATAATAGAATAAGTACAATAAAGCAAAACACATTTTTTAAAATATTATAGTAATTGCTTAATTGAGTAGGTAATAACGGTTGTTTTACTTCAGATTTAGATACACATGACGATGGGGTATATATAACTTCCATTGTGAAAGACTTCGGCCAATTGAGTATTTTACAGTTGTTGCTGATTTGTTTACCATTAACATGTTGCAGAACAGTTACAGATGTCTTACAAATAAAAATTTATTAGTTCATCTTGTATCCTGGCTGAAAACACTAACATAAATATGGAGCCAGAGCCTTAGAAAACACAAGAACAGAGATGGCACCACTGTGGCTGGTATAAAGCCAGCAGACAAATATGATTCTTATTGCAGCAGTTCTTGACATACCACAGAGGGCATCTCCAACCTGGCGCACTATCTGAACACAGCCAAAAGGCTACCACCAATGTTTATGGGATCTCCAAGCATGACTCCTGGCACTTCGTGACTTGGGCAGTTCTGCTGCTCAAGGACCGCATATAAAGCTGGCCGGCTACAGGCCCTTCATGTTTGATACTTGCCATGCTCAATTTGCCTCAAGTTCTGTACACCGTCCTTGACACTGCCGTGACCTACAATTCTGCGACCAAATTAACCTTCACTCTAACAAGTGATTGCAGCACATTGGACTATGTCCTGGATTGGCTTTTTGGCTCTGCTTATGGACAAATTGCCTAACGTACAAGCAAGTGTTGTCCGTGGTCTCTGCTCAGTATCTCCGACAGGCTCTGTATGTGACTCTGCTGTGTACTGTGGTGTGTTAGCAATAAATACTTGTTAAAACAGAAAATAAATATGCCTTTGTAGATGTAAGATGAACACATTATCCTTTGCGAATCAATTCCTCTGATAAATCATCATTTACCATTGCCTCTTTTTAGGGACACAAATATTTTATTTATTTCTATGTAACAAAACTCTTAGCTTTGAATGTTATATGTAAAGGTTGAACTGAATGCTATAATGACTGCCAAGTGAAAAGATATCATTTTCTCTAATTAGCTTATTTTTTTGAAAATAATTATTTTGTCTATTTTCTATTTTCACACTTGGCTGCGCCTTATGCTTGCTGGTAGTTTCTGTACAACAGTGAATTGTGATTTACTTGTCTGCAAGTGTGCGTTTTACATATACGAAAAGATGCCCATACAGCAATCAGTTTATTTCAGATGGGAGGTTACATTACCGCTCCTTTGTGGATGTGCAGTATTACCATATACATGTTGTTGTTGTTGTGGTCTTCAGTCCTGAGACTGGTTTGATGCAGCTCTCCATGCTACTCTATCCTGTGCAAGCTTCTTCATCTCCCAGTACCTACTGCAACCTACATCCTTCGGAATCTGCTTAGTGTATTGATCTCTTGGTCTCCCTCTACGATTTTTACCCTCCACGCTGCCCTCCAATGCTAAATTTGTGATCCCTTGATGCCTCAAAACATGTCCTACCAACCGATCCCTTCTTCTAGTCAAGTTGTGCCACAAACTTCTCTTCTCCCCAATCCTATTCAATACCTCCTCATTAGTTACATGATCTACCCACCTTATCTTCAGCATTCTTCTGTAGCACCACATTTCAAAAGCTTCTATTCTCTTCTTGTCCATACTAGTTATCGTCCATGTTTAACTTCCATACATGGCTACACTCCATACAAATACTTTCAGAAACGACTTCCTGACACTTAAATCTATACTCGATGTTAACAAATTTCTCTTCTTCAGAAATGATTTCCTTGCCATTGCCAGTCTACATTTTATATCCTCTCTACTTCGACCATCATCAGCTACTTTACTCCCTAAATAGCAAAACTCCTTTACTACTTTAAGTGTTTCATTTCCTAATGTAATTCCCTCAGCATCACCCGATTTAATTTGACTACATTCCATGATCCTCGTTTTGCTTTTGTTGATGTTCATCTTATATCCTCCTTTCAAGACACTGTCCATTCCGTTCAACTGCTCTTCCAGGTCCTTTGCTGTCTCTGACAGAATTACAATGTCATCAGCGAACCTCAAAGTTTTTACTTCTTCTCCATGAATTTTAATACCTACTCCGAATTTTTCTTTTGTTTCCTTTACTGCTTGCTCAATATACAGATTGAATAACATCGGGGAGAGGCTACAACCCTGTCTCACTCCTTTCCCAACCACTGCTTCCCTTTCATGCCCCTCGACTCTTATAACTGCCATCTGGTTTCTGTACAAATTGTAAATAGCCTTTCGCTCCCTGTATGTTACCCCTGCCACCTTCAGAATGTGAAAGAGAGTATTCCAGTCAACACTGTCAAAAGCTTTCTCTAAGTCTACAAATGCTAGAAACGTAGGTTTGCCTTTTCTTAATCTTTCTTCTAAGATAAGTCTTAAGGTTAGTATTGCCTCACGTGTTCCAATATTTCTACGGAATCCAAACTGATCTTCCCCGAGGTCCGCTTCTACCAGTTTTTCCATTCGTCTGTAAAGAATTCGCGTTAGTATTTTGCAGCTGTGACTTATTAAACTAATAGTTCGGTAATTTTCACATCTGTCAACACCTGCTTTCTTTGGGATTGGAATTATTATACTCTTCTTGAAGTCTGAGGCTATTTCGCCTGTCTCATACATCTTGCTCACCAGATGGTAGAGTTTTGTCAGGACTGGCTCTCCCAAGGCCGTCAGTAGTTCTAATGGAATGTTGTCTACTCCCGGGGCCTTGTTTCGACTAAGGTCTTTCAGTGCTGTGTCAAACTCTTCACGCAGTATCGTATCTCCCATTTCATCTTCATCTACATCCTCTTCCATTTCCATAATATTGTCCTCAAGTACATCACCCTTGTATAAATCCTCTATATACTCTTTCCACCTTTCTGCCTTCCCTTCTTTGCTTAGAACTGGGTTTCCATCTGAGCTCTTGATATTCACACGAGTGGTTCTCTTTTCTCCAAATGTCTCTCTAATTTTCCTGTAGGTAGTATCTATCTTACCCCTAGTGAGACAAGCCTCTACATCCTTACATTTGTCCTCTAGCCATCCCTGCTTAGCCATTTTGCACTTCATGTCGATCTCACTTTTGAGACGTTTGTATTCCTTTTTGCCTGCTTCATTTACTGCATTTTTATATTTTCTCCTTTCATCAATTAAATTCAATATTTCTTCTGTTACCCAAGGATTTCTATTAGACCTCGTCTTTTTACCTACTTGATCGTCTGCTGCTTTCACTACTTCATCCCTCAGAGCTACCCATTCTTCTTCTACTGTATTTCTTTCCCCCATTCCTGTCAATTGTTCCCTAATGCTCTCCCTGAAACTCTGTACGACCTCTGGTTTAGTTAATTTATCCAGGTCCCATCTCCTTAAATTCCCATCTTTTTGCAGTTTCTTCAGTTTTAATGTACAGTTCATAACCAATAGATTGTGGTCAGAGTCCACACCTGCCCCTGGAAATGTCTTACAATTTAAAACCTGGTTCCTAAATCTCTGTCTTACCATTATATAATCTATCTGATACCTTCTAGTATCTCCAGGATTCTTCCATGTATACAACCTTCTTTTATGATTCTTGAACTAAGTGTTAGCTATGATTACGTTATGCTCTGTGCAAAATTCTACCAGGCGGCTTCCTCTTTCATTTCTTATCCCCATTCCATATTCACATACTATGTTTCCTTCTCTTCCTTTGCCTACTATTGAATTCCATTCACCCATGACTATTAAATTTTCGTCTCCCTTCACTACCTGAATAATTTCTTTTATCTCGTCATACATTTCATCAATTTCTTCATCATCTGCAGAGCTAGTTGGCATATAAACTTGTACTACTGTAGTAGGCATGGGCTTTGTGTCTATCTTGGCCACAATAATGCGTTCACTATGTTGTTGGCAGTAGGTAACCCGCACTCCTATTTTTTTATTCATTATTAAACCTACTCCTGCATTACCCCTATTGGACTTTGTGTTTATAACCCTGTAGTCACCTGACCAGAAGTCTTGTTCCTCCTGCCACCGAACTTCACTAATTCCCACTATATCTAACTTTAACCTATCCATTTCCCTTTTTAAATTTTCTAACCTACCTGCCCGATTAAGGGATCTGACATTCCACGCTCCGATCCATAGAACGCCAGTTTTCTTTCTCCTGATAATGACGTCCTCTTGAGTAGTCCCCTCCCGGAGATCCGAATGGGGGACTATTTTACCTCCGGAATATTTTACCCAAGAGGACGCCATCATCATTTAATCATACAGTAAAGCTGCAGGTCCTCAGGAAAAATTACGGCTGTAGTTTCCCCTTGCTTTCAGCCGTTCGCAGTACCAGCACAGCAAGGCCGTTTTGGTTAATGTTACAAGGCCAGATCAGTCAATCATCCAGACTGTTGCCGCTGCAACTACTGAAAAGGCTGCTGTCCCTCTTCAGGAACCACACGTTTGTCTGGCTTCTCAACAGATACCCCTCCGCTGTGGTTGCACCTACGGTACGGCCATCTGTATCGCTGAGGCACGCAAGCCTCCCCACCAACGGCAAGGTCCATGGTTCATGGGGGGTGCATATACATGTATTATAAAATTACAAATAGAAATTTTTTTATATAATACATATACATGTATTATATACAAAAATTTCTATTTGTAATTTCTTAATTGTGGTTGGTAATTTTGGTTTTTGTCAGAGATGTAAATAATATTTTTATTAAGAAATTACCTATATTAGAGGAATGTTATCAATAAAATGTGAAATACAACATTGTATCTTCTAGTATAGGTAATGGTATGAGAATGAATGAAAAGTTCGAAAGTATAGTTGAGTCAGCATAAGTTGATCCCTGACAGCTGGCATCTCTGTTGCCAGCTTTCAATGATAAAGCACAGACTGCTGCCAATGAAAATAATACCTGCCTACAGAGCTCTGGTAACACTAAAGCATTGATGTAGAGATGTTTACAAAATCAAGTAGCATTGCAACTGCTAGGATGTTCTTACAGCAGCAACTTGACTATAGTCATGATTAAAAATATTATTTGTGACTGTTATAGAAACCTTAATTAATAAACTACAAATATACTGAGTTACTCATCCTGGTACTATTGCAATGTTGGAATTACACAAAAATTAATATTTAGACTGCTGAGCTCTTTTTTTATACAAATTTTATTAGATTTTCTGCAGGGTTGGGTACCAGAGTGAAATATTTCGTTTCACATTTTACAATAGGATAAAAACAATGCCATGTGGACTGATAGTTGAAGTTCCAGCAGAACTGAAGAGCTATGAAGTGAGTGAAGATGAAGCTCATGACACAGAATTGGTGATTATTCCACCCAATGCAGATGAAATAACAAATGAAGACATTTCAGAAAATGCGCTGAACAATATTATATTGTACAAGATGCAGTGGGTACTTCAGAGCTTACAACCAACAGGGATGAAACTAATGTTACTGATTTACCTCCAGACAGTTAAGTGAAGAAAGTGGAAAGTGACACACACACACACACACACACACACACACACACACACACAAATGTAAGTGGTATAATGTGAACAAATACTAATGAACCACATAAGAGCAATGAAAATTATGTTGCAGAATATATAGCAAATAAGACAATGCTCCAGATGTTTGAGGAATTTTTTCTGAGGAACTAGTGAATACTATTACAGAACGAAGCAAAATCTATGCTTACCAACAGAACAACATATATTTTCTTGTAACCAAAGAAGAACTTCAGTCTTTAGTGGCATACTACTTCAGAGTGGGAATCATAAGCTTTTCCATGACAGTATGACTGGGGAAAACAGGGTCCAGATGTTGGTGTCCCTTTATTCTTCAACCCCATGCCAAGAAATACATTTCGGGAAATAAAGAAATTCAGTCATCTGAATGACAACTCCAAAACGGACAGAAGTAACAATATATGCAAACTGAGGTTGTACTTTGAAAAATGAAGAACAGATTTGGTATTTGGTGTATTTCATTCAGAACAATTGATAAAATAATGATACATTATTATAGTAAACATTCAGTTAAGATATTTCACAGGGGAAGGCTATCAACACAGGGGAAGACTATCAAATTTAGATACAAAATTTGGTCTCTTTCGAGTTCCAATGGTATTTTTTGTAACATTTCAACATACTGTGGTAAGACAGACAACAAAACGGAGTCTTTGGAAGCAATGGTAATAAATGAGATAACCTGCACGATTCCAGAACAAGAGTATCTAAATGAAAAGCTGTTCTTTGACAACTTTTCCATGAGTGCTGACACACTCATCACATTGAGGAAGCAGAAAATAAAAGCTATTGGAACAATAAGGGAGATGCGAATTAATGCATGCCTCTTGGTTGATTTGGAACAAATAAATAAATAAATAAATGGGGATCTATGATAAAGAGAATTAAGGCCTGGTAGTGAAATGAAGGGACAACAAACCAGTACGTGTAGCCACAAATCACAGCTCTATTATTCGTTTGAGTTGTGCTAAAGATGCTCATGGGCAAAGGAAAGGAAATATGTGTTACAATGCCACATCTCATTAATTAACATAATGCCCAAAATGGTGGAGTTGATCTACTGCACAACCATATCACTTTATAAGACGAGTACACGATCACAAAAGCGTTGATGGCGGCCATTACTCATACATGGTGAACACACGGTGTGTATACCAAACTGTTAACTCAAATGAAAAGCTCTCACTTTTTGACATCCAAAGGAGGACAGTGATGATGTACTTTTCAAAGAAAATGTAAAACCAAAACACAAGAGGACCACAGGGAAGCAAACTGAAGGGAGGGCAGGCATGCGCACACATATGACTAGATCCCAGAAATCATTTTATTGGGCCAAGTAAAACACACAAGAGGTGTGCACACTGTGAGGAAAAAAATGTGTGATAAGTATAATGTTGGTGTACATGACAAGTGTCATGTTTCATTTCATACTGAATAGATTTTTTTTTTTTTTTTTTTTTAGTAAGACAGTGTTTTGATGTCTTTCACAATGTTTCTTATAGTTTTCTGCATTCACACAATACAGGCATTTTGACAGATAATCTGTGATACTAATTGATAAATGAGAATTACATGAAGATTAAAGAGAGAATGCTTGTGAAGATATACAGAGTATTATTCTCAATGTAAAGAAGTGAATTTCATTCATTACAATGATGTGAAGAAAGCTACTGTCCTAGTCCGGAGCTGTCTTCGAAAGCCCACAGGTTTACAGAAATTAAGCAATCCACTGTAAATGGAAGAATTCATTTTACAAGGCAATGGAAAACGTAAGTCAACTAATAAGCATACTCACATGAATTAAGTGTTAGCCTTCTGATAGCAAATTGGCGAAACGTTGCAAAACAGCTTTCTTAAAGCACTGAGCCTTCACTTACAGTACAGTTCCAGTAACAATCTACTTCAGTATGGTTTAAATTTTGACTGATTTTACTTAAACTAATGAGTTACACAATATCACAAACTTTGTGCAAAGGGTCTTTTTTTATGTCAAGTGTGATGTGCTATCAATCTAAGTGTGTATGGAAAAACAAGTTTATGGTGTGAGGTTTAGTCTACTGAGCAAGCACACTATCACCAGGGAAGCAAACAAGGCATACATGCCACATGTAGTACAGAGATAAAAAATCTTCAGTGTAAGCTATCAATGGTCAATGTTCCTCTTGCAAAGGCCTTAAGTCAATTGCCTACAGCAGGAAATCTTCAGCGAATCTTCACTATAAGCTATCAATGGTAAATGTTCCTCATGCAAAGGCCTTACGTCAATTGTCTGCATCAGGAGCTGAGGCTGGATTTTGGGCAATTCTGAAGACAGACCTCTCAAGAAAATGAAGTACACCCAGAAATGCTTTTCAGAAGACTTTACACAGGATGGACATCTCTAAAAAAAATTTTGGGCTGTTGTTACGAAATGCTAGAAAAGGACGACAAATTTTCTTGTTGAATGAAGCAGTGTGCTATTTTAAAGTTTGTGAATCAACATACCTGGAAACAAAGAGAAAAATAAAAATTAAAAAGGTTGAAAAGGCACAGAAAGGGCGTGTTGTGGCAGAGCATGGTGTCTTTCTTTTCTCAATCTATCTTCTTCATGCAAAGTGCAAATGTTAACAGACAGTCAAAAATAACATTGTTCAATGTATGTTTATGTAGAATGGCAATTCTTAAACTTTTTCTACAATTCACTCAGCGTAGTGGCATCAGTATCTGTATAAGAGGATCGGCAGATGTGGACTACATAAACTGTCTCCCCATTTTTACACAAAACTAAATCAAGGTGTCAGATCAGAAATTCAAACAGATGTGTATAAGGGCCTCCAATGTGATGCAACCAGTAAGTTTCCATGTGATCATTACTTTTTCATACTATGTTGCAAGGGTCGGTTTCAAATGTAACAGATTTTTATGGAAACGTGTCTTACGTGGTAAAGCTTGTGTGTAAAGTTGACGGACATTTAAAAAATTTTTAAAAAGGGGGCATGACAGTTCATGTGCCCATTATCAACAGAAATTAGTTCAAATTAGTGAGTGACTGTCAAACTAACCTGTGGTTTCACTCTGTCAAATAGGTTCATTTCAGTTAGCTTCTATTCACTTGCATGCATCAATATATTTGTACACGTACCCTCCGACAGTGAAATATAAATGACCTAGCAGCTCATAGCCCAAACTCAGAATATTAGTTTCTGTGCCAACATTGCTCAATGTTAAATACTGTCACGAGGAAGAAACAAATGAGAAAGATTTCAGAATTTTTTCATTTTCTGAAAATACTCACCTATAAATGATTCCTTGTATATGTAAGTGTTCTAATGCCAGAATTATTTCGGACAGATAAAAACTGGAAAGAGAGGAAAAAAGCTTCATTAAGCATCATTATTTCTCATCAAGTATGTATTTCTCAGGTGAAAGGGAGAGGTTAGTTCTCACAAATAGGCTCACGAGAAACTTAATTAGAAACACATACCTAATAATATGTAGCAACACTCCTTTTCACTCTGATGACAGTGACAACACATTATGGCACGGAGCCCCCCCCCCCCCCTCTCCCCCCAACACGCGCACACAAACACATAACACACGTGCGAGTGAGCAGATGCACAAGACAGTGACACCACTGTGTAGCCATAATGCTTCACAACTACTCAACTATTATCCATCACTTATGGAGAATAGTGAAAGCTGAGCCCAAGGTGCATATCCCTCAATGGTGTCCTGAATGTGCTTAACAGGACAGATCAGTTGACCTGGAGGCGGCCAGGGAGAGGGGGACGGCAACATTGCCCATCATTTGTCCAAATTTACAATTCAGGTGTTGAAAAGGAATAAATTTCCAAAGAGACACAGAGAAAAATATATCAAAGGCCTTCACCACCTGCATGACGAGTGCCCGTTTTGAACTGACCTGATGATTCTTGTGACTTATCTTCCTGTGCTTAGAGTATCAAACCTTAGCAGTACTGTGTTAATGCTAATCTCTGCAACATGCAATGCTTGACCAGAATTGAGTTTGTATGCAATCTGCTGCACTGTTATCTCAGTTCACTCCTATGACCCGCAATAAATGACTGCAACCTGTTATTAATACATTGTTGCTCTTGGCAGTTCACTCAGACGGTGACTGTCTTTTACAAATGAAGGTACTTATGGGACTGACACTGTGGCATATGAATAACTCAGTGCTTGCATAACCTGTGGGATGCAGTGTGCGTTGATCTGACAGTTCTTTGCAGATGAAAACCGGGTGCAGGACTAGGTGAGACCAGTGCAATATGTAACAGTCTTTTCGTTGAGCCTGTCTGCAGCTCAATGCTGCAATGGTGAGCCAGCAATCTGTCCTTTTCTTAATATTGTTCATGTATAGATTAAGCTGTATTTATATGATAAAATTTGCTCTTTGTAAAATAAATGTGTAACAATGCCTCATCAAGCGTTACTGATAATTTTACAGGTAAAGGTAACTGTTAACTTGTGAGCAATTTAATTAGAAGTGGCTGCTGTAGTAAGAAAAGTGTGTTCTTGTCACTATGCCAAATCAAATAGTTTCCCATGTTGCATGACTCCAGCAAGACTCATGACCCTCACTAATCACAGAATGAAAAAGTTTCAAAGGTAAGAAAAAAGGAATCGGCAGAAGTAAAGTTGTGAGTGTGAGTCATGCTTTGATAGCTAAGCAAAAAGGTAAGAATCTCTGGTAAAAGTTTCAGTTCAGCATACATTTTTAATCTGCCAGAAAGTGTCACAAATGGCCTTTCCACAACAAAACACACAATGCCATATGTCCTGCCCATCCTGATCTCAAGTGTCATGCTGACTGCAGGTGCAAGGTTTTATAAAATTCCAGTCATGCAACATGGGAAACTATTTGATTTGGCATAGTAACAAGAACACACTTGTCTTACCACAGCAGCCACTTCTAATTAAATAAGCTCAGAAGCTTACAATTACCTTTATCTGTAAAATTATCAGTAACGCTTGATGAGGCATTGTTATACATCTATTTTGCAAAGAGCAAATTTGATCATATAAATACAGCTTAATCTATACATGAACAATATTAAGAAAAGGACAGATTGCTGGCTCACCATGAAGATTATGCATTGAGCTGCAGACAGGCTCAACGAAAAGACTGTTACATATTGCACTTTTCAGTCAAAGCCTTCTTTAGCACAGAAAACACACACACACACACACACACACACACACACACACACACACACAAAAGCAAGCACACCTCATGTACATGACCATTACCACCACCAGCTCTAACCAGAATCGAATCTGGTTGGTACTGGCAGTGGTAGTAGTCAGGTGCGCACAAGATGTGCTTGCTTGTGTGAATGTGCGTGTGTTTTCTTTGCTGAAAAAGTCTTTGGCCAAACACTATAATGAGTAAAAGTCTTTTCATTGCGCCTGTCTGCAACTCAACAAATCTTTACGGTGAGTAACAATATATCCTTTTCATAATATTGTTAACATTCCGAGCTGGAGTTTTCATTGTTTTAATCTCTAAATGGTTGCTATTCGAAGTAGAGCTGTTGGCATTGTTAAAAATTTTGGGAATCTGATAAATTGATATTTAAAAAAATATCAATATCCACTCTCAATATATCAAGAAAAAGTATTGATATACCAACACAAAAACTATAGACATATTGGCCCATAAAAATATCGGCTACACGTTGTAGATATCCTGCCAGTTTTAGAGATGAGTATTTAAGTATTGATTTATTATTAGACATTTTTACACCAACAAACTAGCAGCCCGCCTATCCCTCTTACAGCAAGAATTGAAAGGAAAATGATGCACATTCATGCTTGGCAATAACCACTCTGCTAACACTGATAACTGCATAAAGTGGTACATTAATAGGTGGCCGATGGGTCCATCGCTCGGTTTTGTCACATATCAGATTTGTCTAGGGCACTTTAAGTTGATTTCTCTTTGTTCTTCCTCTCCCCCCCCCCCCCCCCCCCCCCAAAGTCAATGACCTAACAGTTGTACAGCCAAAACTGTATGGTGTAGCTAATTGTTGCAGTTTCCGTTGGTAGTGCCAAGCGCTGATTATGTCAGAGTTTCCCCCTCACACATCTCCATCCAACCGCAAACACCAATCTTGTCATTTAGATTTTTGTTCCTCATTTCCAGAAAGTGTTTTTGAAGAAGGCCAATGTGAAGAAATAGCATACTACTTGTGTTAAAAATTGCTTTTTAATGGAACTAGTGTGCTATTTCTTCACAGCGGAAATGATGTTATTGCATTCACACTGTCACCCCAAACAGTGCAATCGGACTACTACTTTTGTGCCACATATACTTGCTTCCCATAGACAAAGAAAAAGATTGGGCGTGTTGAAAGTTTAGAGAGTAGAAATATTGCTTCACACAGAGAAAGTAATATTATGTTGTTCTACAATTTCAAAAGAACAAATTCAAACATATACCAAAAATTGCGAAAAAAACATAATATAAAATAAAAATACTGGCACTCGATACTGCCATTTTGATATCGATATATCAGGGGAAAAAATATTGCCGATAAATATTGATATCTTATCAACAGCCCTAGTTCGAAGTACACATTCAGATGTAACTAGCGCGCCTCTCAATTTAATTAGAGAATGATCAGTGGCTCAAAAGCTATTAAGGTATGTGGATGTACACCCGTGCATGTGTAATTCACCAGTCAGCACTTGCTAACACCAAGGAAGCTGGATATTATTGTGTGAGATCAGCATTTTTCTCATGTATTTTGCATTTCCTTTCAGCATCCCAGATACTGCTGAAGGCAATCTGTTCTAAGAAGCTATTAAGACATGTTAGACAAAAAAGTGCTTTACATATTTTATGCTTCGTTAACATTCCATTTGTTGTATGTAATTAACATGGTGAGACTAGAAACTTTTGTGTGTACAACTTATTTTCTTGGATGCTACATACCCTGCTGACCAAGTTAATTCTAAACTACAGGACTCTAGGGGTGCTTGAGTCGGCAAGAATTTGAACTGGCTGGAAAGTGAGAGGAGTGAGTACCAACATAAACTAAGAGATGACATGTTAGTGAAATGTAAACTATTAAAAATTAATGTTCTATAATTTAAATACTTAAAGAATACTGTACATACATTACATATGAAACTACAAATGCTGTAAATATGAGTAATAGAAAGTATTTTTCCACTGGAAAGGAGAAATTTTGTAAGCCGAATTATGTAATTTTAATTAGATTAGGGGCGTAAATGTTGCCTGTTGTGTACATTTTACACTAAACGTGAGCAAGAAATGTCATTGCAAGAATGAAATAGGTAAAGAGTTATCAATGGTTTGCTAAAAAAATAAATAAATAAATAAATAAATAAATAAATAAAATAAAAAATAAAAAAATGGTGACATCTTTAGTTTGTAAAGAGTAGTGCTGAATATTAAATTCATAATTTGTGTGTGTGTGTGTGTGTGTGTGTGTGTGTGTGTGTGTGTATGGGGGGAGGAAAATAGGAAAATAATAATGCAAAATTTTATTTATTTATTTTTTTTTTTAAACTCCAGTTTACTATGGAAGTGGAAAACGACAGTGCAATATCCTTCTTCGATGTTTTCTTTACAAGGCAGACTGATGGAAGGCTGGAACGAAGTCTTTCAGAAAGTCACATATACAGACAAATATATGCATGAGAACTCTAACAATCACCCACAACAAAAGTGTATTGTCGTTGAAAGTCTTGTTGATACGACCAAAAAAATTTGCATGCCGGATCACCTGGATGCCATTTGTTAGCAGAGATGTGGTGTTAATCACAGTGTAGTTTACTATTGAAATTCTGATAGCATACATTCCTAAAGGAATCAAGCAGTGTATTGCTTCTTCTTACATACACCTCACAAAA
The DNA here is from genome assembly GCF_023864345.2 of Schistocerca serialis cubense. NCBI lineage: Eukaryota > Metazoa > Arthropoda > Insecta > Orthoptera > Acrididae > Schistocerca > Schistocerca serialis. The sequence continues at coordinate 871,850,888 of NC_064638.1, read as the reverse complement.
ATTTGACAATTTTTTATCTTACACAGAGGGCTACCAACAATTGTTGGCATGTCTTCCAGGTTGTCTGTGTGGTCCAAGAAACTTTTCAGTCCCTGACAAACGGTAACAACAAATCTGATAAAATGCAGCGCTGAGTTACAGAAACAAATCGGTACCATTGACGATGTTCCTTATACACTTTTTTTAGAGCTGACTGTTCGAATTTTTCCATATGGATGAAGGCCTACACAACAGAATATATAATTTTTTTTCATTGCCTGTCAGAATTAATCTTTGACTTGCATACAATCAGTTTGGATTCCATCAGGAACTGCTGTGCACAGCAACCGTACATTGTATGGAAGGAGAGGCACACAGCAGTCCACTCGCAACCCTGTTAGTTTTTATTATGCTTGGTAATCTAGATTTCGGCTATAAATAGCCATTATTATTATTATTATTATTATTATTATTATTATTATTTATAGCAGAGGGCACTAAACAGCTAGGTCATCAGCAGCCTGGCAACAATGATATACTGAAGAAGATTGTGAAAATCTATGGAAAGACAACAGTAAACGGGAGAACTACATTTGATCCCATCACAGGAATCACAAAGCAACCCTAAGAAGGTGAGCTTCAGAAAAGCCCGTAATAAAATCCCAGCAAGACACAGCAGGATAACTAAATAAAATCATGGACAAAATACTTGTAAAGATGCTGTTAAAAAAGGGACAAATAACCAACTTAGATGATGACTTAGAAATAATACGTGACCCAGCCACTATACCTACATTTATACTCTGCAAGCCACCCCCAACGGTGTGTAGCAAAGGGCACTTTACGTGCCACTGTCATTACCTCCCTTTCCTGTTCCAGTCGTGTATGGTTCACGGGATGAACGACTGCCAAAAAGCCTCCATGCGTGCTCAAATCTCTCTAATTTTACATTCGTGATCTCCTCGGGAGGTATAAGTAGGGGGAAGCAATATATTCGATACCTCATCCAGAAACGCACCCTCTTGAAACCTGGACAGCAAGCTACACTGCGATGCAGATCGCCTCTCTTGCCGAGTCTGCCACTTGAGTTTGCTAAACATCTCTGTAACGCTATCATGCTTACCAAATAATCCTGTGACGAAACTCGCCACTCTTCTTTGGATCTTCTCTATCCCCTCTGTCAACCCGACCTGGTATGGATCCCACACCGATGAGCAATACTCAAGTATAGGTCGAATGCGTGTTTTGTAAGCCACCTCCTTTGTTGACGGACTACATTTGCTAAGGACTCTCCCAATAAATCTCAACCTGGCACCCGCCTTACCAACAATTAATTTTTATGATCATTCCACTTCAAATCGTTCCGTACGCATACTCCCAGGTATTTTACAAAAGTAACTGCTACCAGTGTTTGTTCCGCTATCATATAATCATACAATAAAGGATCCTTATTTCTATATATTTGCAACACATTACATTTGTCTATGTTAAGTGTCAGTTGCCACTCCCTGCACCAAGTGCCTATCCACTGCAGATCTTCCTGCATTTTGCTGCAATTTTCTAATGCTGCAACTTCTCTATATACTACAGCATCATCCGCGAAAAGCTCCATGGAACTTCCGACACTATCTGCTTGGTCTCTCCATTGAGAACAACATGCTGTGTTCTGTTTGCTAAAAACTCTTCAATCCAGCCACACAGCTGGTCTGATATTCCGTAGGCTCTTACTTTGTTTTTCAGGTGACAGTGCAGAACTGTATCTAACGCCTTCCGGAAGTCAAGGAAAGTGGCATCTACCTGGGAGCCTGTATTTAATATTTTCTGGGTCTCACGAACAAATAAAGCGAGTTGGGCCTCACACGATCACTGTTTCCGGAATCCACGTTGATTCCTACAGACTAGATTCTGGGTTCCAGAAATGACATGATACGCGAGCAAAAAACATATTCTAAAATTCTACAACAGATCGATGTAAGAGATATAGGCCTACAGTTTTGCACATCTGCTCAACGACCCTTCTTGAAGACTGGAACTACCTGTGCTCTTTTCCAATCATTTGGAACCTTCCGTTCCTCTAGAGACTTGCGGTACACGGCTGTTAGAAGGGGGGCAAGTTCATTCGCGTACTCTGTGTAGAATCGAATTGGTATCCCGTCAGGTACAGTGGACTTTTCTCTGTTGAGTGATTTCAGTTGATTTTCTATTCCTTGGACACTTACTTCGATGACAGCCATTTTTTCATTTGTGCGAGGATTTTGAGAAGGAATTGCAGTGTGGTCTTCCTCTGCGAAACAGCTTTGGAAAAAGGTGTTTAGTGTTTCAGCTTTACTCGTGTCATCCTCTGTTTCAATGCCATTATCATCCCAGAGTGTCTGGATATGCTGTTTCAAGCCACTTACTGATTTAACATAAGACCAGAACTTCCTAGGATTTTCTGTCAAGTCGGTACATAGAATTTTACTTTCGAACTCACTGAATGCTGCACGCATAGCTCTCTTTACGCTGACTTTGAAATCGTTTGGCTTCTGTTTGTCTTGGAGGTTTTGGCTGCGTTTAAACTTGCAGTGATGCTCTCTTTGCTTTCACAGTAGTTTCCTAATTTTGTTGATGAACCACGGTGGGTTTTTCCCGTCCCTCACAGTTTTACTCGGCACGTACCTGTCTAAAACGCATTTTACGATTGCCTTGAACTTTTTCCATAAACACTCAACATTGTCAATGTTGGAACAGAAATTTTCGTTTTGATCTGTTAGGTAGTCTGAAATCTGCCTCCTATTACTCTTGCTAAACAGATAAACCTTCCTCCTTTTTTTATATTCCTATTAACTTCCATATTCAGGGATGCTGCAACGGCCTTATGATCACTGATTCCCTGTTCTGCACATACAGAGTCGAAAAGTTCGGGTCTGTTTGTTATCAGTAGGTCCAAGATGTTATCTCCACGAGTCGGTTCTCTGTTTAATTGCTCGAGGTATAATGTCACTTGATGCTCTGTCTCTACCACCCGTCCTAAACATCTGAGTGTCCCAGCCGATATCTGCTAAATTGAAATCTCTACCTAAGACTATAACATGCTGAGGAAATTTATGTGAAATGTATTCCAGATTTTCTCTCAGTTGTTCTGCCACTAATGCTGCCGAGTTGGGAGGTCGGTAAAAGGAGCCAATTATTAACCTAGCTTGGCTGTTGTGTATTACCTCCACCCATAATAATTCACAGTAACTATCCACTTCTATGTCAGTACAAGATAAACTACTACTAACAGTGACAAACAGGCCACCACCGGTTGCACGCAATCTATCCTTTCTAAACAACATCTGTGCCTTTGTAAAAATTTCAGCAGAATTTTTCTCTGGCTTTAGCCAGCTTTCCGTACCTATAACGATTTCAGCTTCGGTGCTTTCTATCAGTGCTTTAAGTTCTGGTACTTTACCAACACAGCTTCGACAGTTTACAATTACAATACCGATTGCTGCTTGGTCCCCGCATGTCCTGACTTTGCCCGCAACCCTTTGAGGCTGTTGCCCTTTCTGTACTTGCCCATGGCCTTCTAACCTAAAAAACCGCCCAGTTCATGTCACACAACCTCTGCTACCCGTGTAGCCACCTGCTGTGTGTAGTGGACTCTTGACCTATCCAGCGGAACCCGAAACCCCACCACCCTTTGGCGTAAGTCTAGGAATCTGCAGCCCACAAGGTCGCAGAACCATCTCAGCCTCTGATTCAGACCCTCCACTCGGCTCTGTACCAAAGGTACGCAGTCAGTCCTGTCAATGATGCTGCAAATGGTGAGCTCTGCTTTCATCTGGCTAGTGAGACTGGCAGTCTTCACCAAATCTGATAGCAGCCAGAAGCTAGAGAGGATTTCCTCCGATCCATAGCGACGATCATCATTGGTGCCGACATGAGCGACCACCTGCAGATGGGTGCACCCTGTACCCTTCATGGCATCCGGAAGGACCCTTTACTCATCTGGAATGACTCCCCCCCGGTATGCACACGGAGTGCACATTGGTTTTCTTCCCCTCCCTTGCAGCCATGTGACACATTAAGGTCTCACACCCAGTATTTTGAGAAAAATTCTGGACACCACAGAAAATCTTAAGACACGAACAACATTTGCCTCGTTATAAGTGAAAACAGAGAGAAAATTCTATGGGAGACCCAGTTCAACCCTCAGATTTCCATATAAAACACATTCTGTTAAAATTTGTTATACTGGCATACTAGGGGCTCCTCCCGACATAAGAGGAAGCCGTGTCTCAATGGACAATGTCTCACTCTGAACCAAGTAAGGGCTACTCCTTCACACTGTCGCAAGCGGAAGGAGGTAATCCATGGTCACACTGAAGTCTTAATGGAAGGCAGTATATAATTCCTCACTTCCAGCCACTGAGACTCCCACCAACAAATGGTCTACCTGGTCAGAACTGAAGTGACAGCTCGCAGAGGGACTGAACAGCGAGCAGGAGGAGGAAGGGAGCAAGCCTCCTTGGCAACGGCATCAGCGAATTCATTTCCCTGGATGCTTAGGTGCCCTAGAACCCAGCAAAAAATGATTTCCTTGTTTCGCCTTTGCAAGAGAAGGAGAGTGACCTGTACCTCTTGCACCATCCAATCTTCTGGATAAATCTGTCCAACAGCGAGAAGGGCACTTTGAGAATCAGAGCAGATGATAATTTTTTTTGTCACAATGCCGTCTAATCTGCTCCTCTATTCTCACGACAGCAAACAGTTCTGCATAATAAACTCTCCTTTGCATGCATCCCAAATGGCCATGTTGCTTGTGGCCACTGATCAAACAGCTGTTCCAATGGCGGCTGAACAACGTAACTGGATGCTGGTGATGTAGGAATGGACAATGTCCTATATGCTTGGTGTACCATGAGAAGATGGTGTCGAATAAACAGCAGAGGATCACCAGCCTCTGCACACAAACTAACAACAGGGCTCGTGCAATATGCCCCTATTGACAGCCTAATACCCTCGTGGTGAACTGCATCCAGCATTTTAAGGTATGAAGGCCTTGCTGACCTATAAATCTGGCATCCTTATTCAAGCTGGGGTCGCACAATGGCCTTATTAAGTTGGAGCAGACATGCCCTGTCAGCTCCCCAAGACCTATGACTGACACATTTCAGGATGTTTGAGGCTTTTAGACATCTGAGTTTTAGTTCTTTAAGGTGTGGCAATTATGTTAACTTCTCATCAAAGATAAGATCCAGATACTTCACCTTATCCTTAAAAGTAAGAATGGTGTCCCCCAGTTTTGAAACGGGTAAGTCAAACAGACAGCAGGAATGATTAAAATCAATAAAAACTGTTTTCTCTAATGAGAATTTAAAACCTGTGGTGCTAGACCATTCCTCCAACGGGCTGATCGTCAGCTGCAATTGCCGAGTACCCGTGGCGAGGCTGGAGGATGCACAGAAGATGAAGAAGTCATCCACAAACAAGGAATACAGAGCTGGACATGGCACTGTAGATGTAATACTGTTGATTGGAATGGCGAAAGACGTGACACTCTAAACACTCCCTTGAGGGGCACCATTCTCCTGCTTAAAATGGTCAGACAGGACATTCCCAACCTTGTATCTAGAATATCTATCCAAGAGAAAGGATCATATGAAGGTTGGTAGTCGTCCACGGAATCGTCACTAGTGGAGGTGCAACAAAATATTATGCCTCCAGGTAGTATCGTAGGCCTTTCCCAAATCGAAGAAAACACTGGTAAGGTGTTGCTTATGAAGGGAAGCTTGTTGAATTGCAGCTTCAAGCAAGGTCAGGTTATTGAGCATGGAATGATACCTCCTGAACATACACTGGGAGTGACTGAGTAGGGACCTGGTTTCGGGCAACTGACAATGCAGAATCCAGCTCCCAAAAGGCTGGTTGTATTCTTCCATGTTGATGGAACATAAATCAATTTTTGCCTTTTCCTGTGCCTCCCGATAGCGACGGAAGTTGGAATACTGGCTAGAATTAGCTGTAATGGATTTATATGATTCAGCCACTGTCTGAGCCATATCCCCTGTCAACATTACAAGAGACCCCTGTATTCGTACAGCTGCTCTTTGCAGTCGTGAATTGTGCCTCAAGAGCCTCCTGATGGCTTCTCATACTTTACTTGCAGGTGTGGACCTATTGATGGAGTCCAGGAACTCTTGCCACGGCCTCTGCTTACTCTCCCGAATTACTCCCCTTGCCTTTGCATGTGCCATTCAAAAGTTTGCAAGATTCTCATCTGCAGGGCATCGATTGAATCTGTGCATAGCTGGCCTCCTGTGCCTGATTGCAAAATGACACTCATCATTCCACCAGGTGACAGATTGATTCACAGGCGTTTCCACAGAGTTTGGGATGGATGCATCAGCAGCATAGTGAAACACAGCTGTAATGTGATCCACCCAGTCCTAGACACCGTAACATTGCTCGAAAACAGCTAACTGCCTGCAAAGCATCCAGATAGCCGTTTTGAATAACCATCTCAGTGACTTTCTTTTGGAATCTGCTTCATCAGGCAGATGGCTCCATATTGGGAAATGGTCACTACCATGAAGGTCATCGTCCACTGCCCAATGAGCAATGTCTGCAAGAGCAGGTGAGCAGAAGGAGAGGTCTATGGGTGTACACGAACCTGTAACAGTACTAAAATGTGTGGCTTGACCCATGTTCAGCAGTATAAGATCTGATGTGTGTAGCATATCCTCAGGTATCTGACCCTTGGATACATGGTGTTAGAACTCCACAGTGCACTGTGTGCATTGAAGTCCCCCAAAAGGAGAAAGGGGTGAGGTAGTTCATCAAGAAGATGAATGAGGACCCCACTGTTAAGAAGCTCATGGGGCTGGTAAGTACACAGAGCACACTGTGATTTCAACATGGGCCACTATCCGAACAGCAACCGCTTGCTGTGTTGTTGTTAGGGGAATAGGTGAGGAGCGAAAACTGTCCTTTATGAACACTGCAGCCCCACCTTTTACCCTGTTACCAGTAAGGTCGCCTTCTCTATAAAGGTGATATCCACCAAGTACAGGTGTATCACTCTCTTTAAAATGAATCTCTTTAAGGCAGAGGCAAAAGGGTCTGTCCTCTACAAGAGTCACTTCTTCCAGACGAGTCCTGTGCTCATTTATATTCCATTGGAGTGTAGGAGCCATTTCATCAATGTGGTCTTTAATTACCCCTGTCTTTGCGCCAGGGTGGTGAGGCACTTGTAGAGTGAGGAAGAGTGGTGGGGCTGACTGGGCCTGGTGATGAGGCATTAAAGTCCACGATATCATCAGTCAGACATGCCAGAATGATGTCTGATGGCGCCCAGGTGAGTTTTCAACCCAAATGTTGGGTCCTTTCCCTGCTCCATTTCCCAGCACGAATGGGGGGAAAGTTGGTGGTGAGAGTCACTTTTCTTTGAAGAAAGTTGGCGTTGAGGGGCACTCTGTTTTTGGGGTGCTTTCGGGCTGTGCACTGTGGAAGCATTACTGGTCTCTTACGTCATAGCTGCCTGGATCGCTATGTACACTGGATGTCGTCCGAGTCAAAGCTTCGACCTTAGTAACAGGTTTCAGCACCAACAAAGCACAAAGTGGCAAAGATGGGGTGGGGGCTGGGGGGCGGGGGGGTGTTCATCACCCAATAGTCCTTCATGGCTCCTGCATAGGGGAACTGCTTTTTTGTCATTTTGATTTCCTGAATTTTGTGTTTCTCTGCAAAAACAGGGCAGGCTCAGCTCCAGACTGGGAGGCTCCCAGAGCAGTTAATGCAGAATGATGGAGATGGGCAGTCACTCCAGGCTCCATGGGCTTCCATTCCACACTTCCCACAAGCTGCTTCACCTCTGCAATTAACTGTTGTATGTCCAAAATGCTGGTATTTGAAGCAGGGCATAGGGTTAGGTACATAGGGCCTAACCCTAAGTCAGAGGAAACGTGTCATGATGTGTTCAGGTAGAGTCGCAGGATTGAATGTTACAATAAAGGTGCCAGTCTTACGTGTCCTTTGTTCCACATCTATTATCACCTGTGGTGCCCATTCTTTTTTAGTTCAGCAATGTCTATGTCCATAATATCACAGCAGGTTACCTTTGCTGGAGATAAGGGAGTTATGCAACTCAACAATGATGTCGTACTCACCCAATTTCTGTGGCTTCTTAAGTAGTTGCACCAGCTTAGCCCGCTTAGTCTCGACCAGCAAGGAACAGTTTCATAATCGCTTAATAGACACTACAGTACCACCAAGCCCTTCTAAACCTGGATATAGAAGGGGGGAAACTTTTTTCAAACATTCCCTCCTTCCTCTTGATCACTACAAAGACACTGTAATTCATGACTCCTTGAGCACTGTTACAAACAACAAGTTGATTATCAGGACGACTAGTCTCCCTCTTTCTTTTGGATGATGGTGTGAGTACTCCCAGGCAGTACACCCTTCCTGCCAGGAGGAGAAGAAGATTTTAAGGATTCCATCTTGGTCCCACGAGCAGCAAGGAAAATAAAGGTCCACTCATACAATGCCCCATGTGCCTGAGTAAGCATTATACAATTAAGGTGCAGCAGGCTTCCCAGAGGTTGCCCGTTAACGACTGTTCCTCCGCAACAGCCATGCATCTCATCAGCACACATCACACCTTGAGATTGATGTTTTTTTTTTTATAGAGGTTTATTTCATCCTTGTCATCCGGGCGGTCAATCCGAGATCCCATTCTCTGTGACACACAAAAGTCCACAGCCGTGCCGCATGGTGGTCGCTGAAGCATGTTCAGAGCTTACGGTGGCAGAGGACTGGTGACACTTACCAATCCCCTGCTCAGAAACTCTGGGATCGCCAAGCCCGTACTCAACAAACGAATGCTGAGCCCCTGAGGGCAGAAATGTTGAAAACAAACCGTTAACTTGCACCATGAACAACAGATGAAAAATAGCACACGACAGTAATCACAAAGTTCACATCAACAAGACTGAAGGCAAACTCCTTTGGAGTTACAAATCATGCAGGACGTTCAGCTAGGTATCCACTCTTAGACAATGCATACAGTATCATACTGGCATAATGGAGTGATGAGAAATGATCGAATGTGAGGGCATGCAACTGAATGCAAAACAGTCTCCATGGAGCTCATCATGAAACTAGTTATCCTTTACGGCATAGCAGCAGATAGTCTGATAATACATTTTATAGACAAGGAAAAAACAAACATTCAGAGGATGAATTTACCCAGTGGTTCCAAGTGGTATGAACTGCAATGTCACACACTTTTCAGAAGGGACAGTTTGCTCTAAAGAAGTATAATTTTTATACTCAGACTAGGAATCAAGCAAAAGCAAATTATTTTGTTGGTCGGTGGTTTAGAGTGCAAAACTACTAAGGTCATAAGCCCCATATCATAATGTAAGAAAACCAATCACTAAATAAAAACCTGAGGCAAAAACCCAATGAAGCAACTTTAAATGAGGAGCATCTGAAGATAAGAATGTCCGTACGGAAAATTTCTCAAAACATCATTGAGATCAAATTTGCTTTGCCATGACACTGTGGTGAATAAAAAGTAAAGTGAGATCAACAGAATGTGTGTCATCCAGTAAAACATCTGACAAAATAGACTCCTTTTGGGCACAGGCCAATGAATGGCTCGAGAATCGTAAAGACGAAATTGCCGAAAGGCATGCTAGAAAACTTGCAAATATGTCAAATAAGGCTGACTGCTGTAACACACAGAGCAATTATACTAATTCAATAAAGGAACTCAACTTTTATGAGAGAACAGTTAATAAAATAGTTCACATCTTCTGAAAATATGCTGTTGTCCAAAGGATTCCAATACAACATAGAACCCACAGTTAGTGAAGATGGCATATTAGAAAATCTAATAGTGGATCTTAAAATAGGCCTCAACTGCTCTAAAACAGCCAAAAATATTCAAACGCGAATAGCTCATGAGTCTTGCAAAATTTTAGAAAAAGAATTGACCACCATGCAAACGGATGCTAACATACTTAATACCATAAAAAGCATTAATCGTAAATTGAGAAATATTGACGCCCTGGTCACTAAAGCCGACACAGCAACTCCTTGATTATTTTTAGTAAAGATGAGTACGTAGAAGACAGAAAAGTTTTTTGAAGAAAAATATAGTGTATCAATCGAAAAAGACCCCACCACCACTTTGCAAAAAGAGTGGGTAGATTAGATTAGATTAGTACTTGTTCCATAGATCACGAATACGACACTTCGTAATGATGTGGAACGTGTCAGGTTAATAAAAGGTGTCTATACAAGATATTACATTACACAAAATATTACATGTCACTTAATATTTTTAATTTTTTTTTTTTTTTTTTTTTGGGGGGGGGGGAGTTAGGGAAATGACCCACTTATTATATCCAAAAATTCATCTAATGAGTAGAAGGAGTTGCCATTAAGAAATTCTTTTAATTTCCTTTTAAATGCTATATGCCTATCTGCCAGACTTTTGATGCTATTAGGTAAGTGACCAAAGACTTTCGTAGCAGCATAATTTACCCCCTTCTGAGCCAAAGTTAGATTTAACCTTGAATAGTGAAGATCATCCTTTCTCCTAGTGTTGTAGCCATGTACACTGCCATTACTTTTGAATTCGTTCGGATTGTTAATAACAAATTTCATAAGTGAATATATAAGTGTCTGCAGGATGATCATGCATGAGATCCAGCAATTATTCTGATTACACGCTTTTGTGCAATGAACACTCATTTACTCAATGATGAGTTACCCCAGAATATGGTGCCCTAGGAAAGCAGAAAATGAAAACAGGCATGGTAAGCTAATTTACTCAGATGTATATCGCCAAAATTTGCAATGACCCTAATAGCATAAGTAGCTGAACTCCGTTTCAGCAGATCCTCGGTGTGCTTTTTCCAGTTCAACCCTTCATCAATGCATACACCTAGAAATTTTGAATATTCTACATTAGCTACAGATTTCTAATCGAAGTCCATATTTATCAATGGTGTCATTCCATTTACTATGTGGAACTGTATATACTGTGTTTTGTCAAAGTTTAATGAGAGCCCATTTGCAGAGAATCACTTAATGATTTTCTGAAAAACATCGTTTACAATACTACCAGTTAATTCTTGTCTGTTGGGTGCAATAGCTATACTTGTATCATCGGCAAAAAGTACCAGCTTTGCATCTTCGTGAATATAGAATGGCAAGTCATTAATATATATTAAGAACAGCAGAGGACCCAAGACCGAACCTTGCAGCACCCCATTCTTGATTGTTCCCCAGTTTGAGAAATCACCAGTTTTTTGCATATTATGTGAACTGCTTATTTATTTCTGCACTCTTCCAGTTAGGTACGATTTAAACCATTGGAGCACTGTCCCATTCATACCACAGTACTTCAGCTTATCTAGAAGTAGGCCTATTCCATGATTTACACAATCAAAAGCCTTTGATAGATCACAAAAAATCCCAATGGGTGACTTCCGGTTACTCGGAGCATTTAATATTTCATTAGTGAAAGTATATACAGCATTTTCCGTTGAAAAACCCTTTTGGAAACCAAACTGACATTTTGTTAAAACTTTATTTTCACGAAGATATGAAGCTACTCTACAATACATTAATTTTTCAAAAATTTTGGATAAGGCAGTCAGAAGAGAGATTGGGTGGTAGTTGTTAACATCGGACATATCCCTTTTCTTATGCAGTGGTTTAACAATGGCATACTTCAGTCTATCTGGGAACATACCCTGCTTCAGAGAGCTATTAAATATGTGGCTAAGAATCCCACTTATTTCTTGGGGACAAGCTTTTATTATCCTGCTGGAAATGCCATCAATTCCACGTGAGCTTTTATTCTTGAGAGAGTTTATTATCTTCCTAATTTCCGAAGGACTTCACAACACTAAAAAACTTTTAGCGGAATCTCTCAAAAAAAAAAAAAAAAAAAAAAAAAATGGCTCATTAATATGAGTCCAAAACCGCCAATCTTAAGGAGATAATTTAAGGTCCACAAGATTAATCATCCGATCTGTTCGATAATAGATAGCACCAACAGCGCTTATCATAAATTAGCCAGATGTCTGCATTATAAAAGAAAAGAAAACTTCGTACTTGTGGATAATTACTCTGTTAAAAACTCTGTTGACCTAGCTAGCAGATTGAAAACTTTAATTTGCTCTGATGTTTCTAAACTCGTTTCCTTTGACATCACAAATCTGTACACTAACGTGCCAGTAAACCAAACTTTAGACATTTTAGATGCTAACTTGCGTTTCCACGAAAAATTATCGAACACTGAAATAGATGAATTAATGACACTCTTGCGCATCATCTTTAAGTAGACATCCCCAAGCCCACAATAAGGCCTCCTTCCATTCTTGCATACACCAAGCACTAGCCATTCCTCTTTCAACAGATGCAATGGAGAATGAATTCAAACCATAGAAGTTATCGCCTATAATAATGGATATAAACCAGAAATTGTGAGACAGCTCTTTAACAAGAAAACAGGTAGACAAATTACGACCTCATCTACACTGGGTATCGCACCAGAGGATAACTCCACTAGCTTCATTTTATTCCCTTCCTAAGCATCTTATAAAATAGGGTGACTCTTAAAGAGCCACGGCTTTAAAATTGCATATTCTACAAATAACAGCATAAAAAAATGGTCCACTCGTTAAAGAATACCAATGACAAATTCTCATTCTGGGGTGTACAAAATCACCTGTAGCGATTACCTGAGGTATTACATCAGCCAGACAGGGAGAGCCCTCTCAGCTACATATAAAGAAAATATACCCACGAAAAATGGTGATGGCACGTGTGGCTCGACTTTTGCAGAGCACCTTGTTCAATTGGCCCATGATCCCAATAGACCAAATAACACAGAGCTATTAAATTGCGAGGTTAAAGGCACTAGGCCTGACATCCTTGAGGAGTTGCATATCTTTAAACACCTGTTGCTTGATACAGAAAACCTGCTTAATGACCAGCTACAATTGAGAAATAAGAACTTTTTTGAAGGTTTTCAACCATTGCTTCACCAGCCCTGATGTTATGTTGCCTTTGCAGTCCCCGACGCCAGACTCTACTTTCTTTAGTTGAATAGTAATTTATTCAAAATTGAGAAATAATTTTGCCGAGTAATAGCTAGTCTTTCTTACGGGCTCCAAATCTGTTTAAAGGGTTCTCGTTCTCCTCAGAAGTAAGTTCGGTTACATATTACGCCATTAACAGTTTTAATGCTTATATTAATCCAATTCCTAATGTAAAGGTAGCTACTGTTAAGCACCTATATTTCCATGCGTGCATGCGCATGGCTATCAGCGGTGCTGAGTACATAGCTGCTTGCTGCGATTAGTTCCTGCGCAGCTCTCGCAGCCTACCAATCTCGTCCGCGCTGTGGGGCCTGCTGTTTCCCTTCAGCTAAGTAATGTATATTTATGACTAGGTACTACGGTGCTATAGTTTTATACTTGACATGGCCAAACTTTGGCATGCAATAATTTAGTGTCAATAGCTTCTGAAGGAGGTCAAATTATTTTGGCTGTAGCCTATGTAAAGATTGGTTTCTATTTGCAACTGAGGCAGACATGTTATATGTTTAATTCATTGGAGAATGAGCTGAGTGTACAGTGATAACTTCATGACTGATGGTGGTGGACGTGAATGGTGCTGAAAGTTATGATGGCCGAAATTATGTGCATTAAGTGGACCAAGGACACAAGTCTGCTGTTACAGCCAAATTTGTAGAACAAGTTGACAGCATGGTTAGAGAAAATCATAGGTTCACCATAACTGCTTTGTATATGGAAATTCTAGAAGTTTCAATATCTGTCGTACACTCTAGGCTACAAAAAACTTTCTGGTTGTTGGGTTCCAAAATGTCGGTGAACGCCCATAAAAGTCACCGAGTGGTGTCAGCTTTGAATTTCCTTGACCATTATCATGATGATGGAGAGAACTTTTGGAAATCAATTGTTAATGGAGATGAAACTTGGATCCAATATGACACACCAGAAACAAAACTACAATCACAACAATGGATGCATCCAAATTCACCAAACAAACCAAAGAAATTCAAACAAACATTCAACAACAGAAAGGTTATGATGACCGTGTTTTGGGACCAAAAAGGTGTGTTGCTTGTAGAGTTTATGCAGCCTGGAACCACTATCAATGCAGCTGCTTAGTGTGAAACTTTACGACATTTGTGGAGAGCCATTCAAAACAAACTAAGAGGAATGCTGATTTCAGGAACTGTGCTGGCACAACCCAACAGCTTCTTGAACAATTTCAATGGGACATTTTCAATCATCCGCCATACAGTCCTGACCCAGCACCCAGTGACTCACCTTTCCCTGAACTGAAGACGTGGGTAGGAGGGAAGCACTTTCAAACCAACAAAGATCTTCAAAACAATGTCAATGCTCGTTTGATATCATTGGCAGCAACATTTTTTGGGGTTGGGTTGTTTTGGGGGAGGAGACCAGACAGCGAGGTCATCGGTCTCATCGGAGTAGGGAAGGACGGGAAAAGAATTTGGCTGCACCCTTTCAAAGGAACCATCCTGGCATTTGCCTGATGCGATTTAGGGAAATCACGGAAAACCTCCATCAGGAAGGCTGGACACAGGATTAAACCATGGTCCTCCCAAATGCAAGTCCAGTGGCAAATGTCTCAACCTTTTTGGTGATTATGTTGAAAAGTAACCATAAGTGTACAAAACTTTTGGTAATAAAATAATTGTTTTTTATGAACTTGTCTTGTGTATAGCCTACCGGAGGTTGAAAAAACAAGGTCCTCATACAAGGGCGCACCCGACACCTTGGTTGGTCTTGGAACTGTCGGTGTAGGAGAAGACAACTGCCCCAAGCCATGTGAAAAGTGCAAGAAACTCACTGCGATACATCAGGCCAGTAGTTGTGCCCTTAGGAAGTGAATGGAGTCTGAATGAACATGTACCTCGGCACGAAGCCAGTGTGGTGAAGAGAATGCACCCATGGGGAATGTGGCAGGGAGCATAAAGCAAAGCTGCCCAAGCAGCAAATGAAAGTGAACTCTCAGAGGCAACAGAGAAGATGGGCGCAGCCCATACTGCCTGTCAAGAGAATCAGCAAAAGAGGGAGCATAGGATGGGTGAACAGGCATAGAAGACAGGTCACGTAAGGACAACCATAAATCAGCAGCCACAGCACAAAGACTCAACGGGACTGGTACAGAAGGGACCAGTGGCTAAACGTATCTCGCAATGGTGGATGGTGTTAAGACAACGTAAGATAGGCGGATGTGGGTTTGAATGTACAATACAGCCATAATCCAGTTTCAAATGGACAAGGGACCGGTATAAACGGCAGAGGATGGTTCGATCTGTTCCCCACAAGGTACTGCACGAAACACACAATACACCGAGGGAGCGAGTACAACAAGCTGTCATGGAAGAGATGTGGGAAGACCAACAGAGTTTCCTATCAAACATGAGTCCCAAGAATTTTGATGCGTCAATGAACAGAAGAAGGAACTGGCCAAGACATAGGGACAGGGGAAGAATGTCCTGGCACTGCCAGAAGTTCAGACAGACAGTCTTGTCAGTGTAAAAGCAGAAGCAATTGTTGACACTCCACAAATAAAGACGATCAAGACATCTCTGAAGGTGTTGCTCAGGTAGACAGGTTTGCTGAGAGGAGCAATAGATTGCAAAGTCATTAATGAAAGAAGAGCCTGAGATATCTGCCGAGAGATAATCCATAATAAGGTTAATGGTTTTGGGAAACAAGACAATGCTGAGCACAGAACCCTGAGGCACTCCGTGCTCTTGAATGAGTGTCCGACAGAGCCGAGCCCACACATACCTTGAAAACAGGGCCTTTTAAAAATTGCTGGATAAAAAGGGGTAGGCAAAACCAGAATCCCCACTCGTCCATAATGTGGAGGATACCCATCCTCCAGCAGGTGTCATATTCCTTCTCCAAATCAAAAAACATAGCCACAGTTCGGCACTTCTGCAAAAAATTGTTCATAATATGGGTTGACAAGGTTACAAGATGATCAATTGCAGAGGGTCGCCTATGGAATCCACATTGAGAGTTAGTGAGGAGATTCAGATATTCGAACCCCCACACCAGCCGACCATTAATCACATGTTCCATCATCTTGTGGACACTATAGGTGAAGGAAATTGGACGGTAGGTGGAAGGAAGGTGTTTGTCCTTACCAGGCTCAGGTATATGAGTCACAATAGCCTCATGCCAGCGAATGGGGAATGTGCCATCTGTCCAAATGTGGCTATATGTATGGAAGAGAAAGTGTAGACCCTCAGGACATAGGTGTTGCAACTTCAGAATGTTAACACTGTCCTGTCCTGGAGTAGATGACTGCGACAAAGAGAATGCATGTTTAAGCTGCCTCATAGTTAAAACAGTATTGTAACAGTCATAATTCAGAGGAGAAGGATATCATACTTGTCTCCGGCACCTGTTTCAGAGGGAAGAAGGAATGATGGTAGTGGGTGGAACTCTAAATGTCTGCAAAATATCTGCCCAAGATGTTGGAGATATCAAGAGGGTCTACCACAACAGACCAGGAACTGGGGAATAAACCGTTTCGTGAAAGCCAACAGAGATTACCGCAAACAACAGAAGAGGGAGTACAACTGTTGAAAGAGCTTTGAAAAGGAAGCTAACTATCCTTTTTGCTATCCCTGAAAATGTGGCAACACTGCACACATAGTTATTTATAGCAGATACAGTTCACCATCATGGATGGCGTTTAAAAATGCGGAGAGCTTGTCTTCACACACAGATTACGTCATGGCATGCCTCAGTCCACCAGGAGGTGGGGGCACGTCGCGGTGAGGAAGAGGTGTGCGGTATGGAACATTCCGTGGCAGTAAGGATAGCGTTTGTAATGTTTCTACCTGGTCATCAATGCAGGGAAGATGGTGTTCATTGAAAGTGGCCAGTTAGGAGTAGAGCTGCCAGTCATCTTCAGAAAGGTGCCAATTGGCTGGACGCACAGATGGGATAAGCATTAGCAAATGAATGACACAGAAATAGTGGTCACTTGAGAGTGTGTCGGAGAGAATGGACCACTCGTTACGATGAGCAAGCTGAGCAGTACAGATCACAAGGTCCAAGTGGGAAAAGGAGTGCATGGAACCAAATTGCTGGAGAATGAAATCTTGACAATGGCAGTCACTCGTGCTGGTAAAACAGCAGAAAAATCATTAGACAAATGTTGGCCAAAGAACCCGAGACAGAAGCCAACACACAGTTTGTCAGATTAGATTGAGCAGGTTGTAGATACTTACTAGGAGAGAGCCTCTCTGACAGGGGCGTCTAGAGCCCCAAAGGCGATGGTGGGCACTGAAGTCGCTGAGCAGCAAAACAATAGGAAAAGCTGAGCAATAAGTTACAAAATGCCTGCCCTGCTGACAGCTGAAGACGAGAGTGAGTAGATGTTGTGAACAGAGAAGATTAAACCAGGAAGGGAAAGACGAATAGCAACAACTTGAAGCTGGATGTGCAAGGAAATGGTGTGACTACAGACATCAGCTTGAATGAACAACACAACTACCTCATGAACCACAGTTCCCTGCCTCATAAGCATGTCAAAAATGGACTGAAATTAAGTGTGGGAAGTGGAAGTGATTGTAAGAGCGTAATTTTGTTCCTGGAGGTAGAAAAGGACTGGACAGTATGATCGAAAGTGAAGCTGTAATTTAACCCTATTTGATTTCATGCTGTGAATGTTCTATTGGAGAATAACCATATTTGAAGATAGACAGGAGATGTGTCAAATGTGGCGGTAGTTACAGTGGTGGCTGCCGAGTGCCAGAATTTGAACATACACAACAACCAGGTTCTGAGGTTGGATGGTTCGGGTCCATTAGTTTGACAGAGGTGTCTGTATTCGCTTTCAGTTGGGGAACAGAGTGGTTGTAGGAGGTGTGTCCTGGTGAAATGAAGGTTGGTTGGGTGAAGGTATCGTGTAGTGACATTGTTGAAGACGAACATCGAGGTGGAGATGGTGACTTCCTTTGACTGCTCGGAACCTTGACGTTTGTCAAGTGCAGACTGAGACAATGGCTGGCCAGAAGTGTGCAGAAAGTCATTGTGGGTGTACTCTTTTTTGGCTTTCCATGCTTCTGTTTGCGAGGCAAGCAATTTCACTGATGCAGACAAAAGTTTATTGGTGTAGTGTGCAACTGTAGCAGGTGAAGATGAGGAGGTGACCTTGGAGCTCGACAATTTCACAACTGTGGCGCTAAATTGGAAGTCGCAAGTCTATATAATCATGTCCTTCATAGGTAAGGGTGTAGTGAGAGCTGTACTGTAATTGTCAGAGGGTGGTGTATAAGGTTTACAGCTAGTAAACATTATCCAAGCAATGTGAGTAGGGACCTTTTCTTTCACCCAGATCTCCTGAATGGCTGTCTCACTGAGGTAGATTAGACAGTCACTGGATGAAGCAGCATGATCATCCTTGTAGTTGATAGAGTGAGGGGAAGGACTTGGACACACACCCTCATGAGAATCCCTGCCGCAGGTGACTTATTTAGCTGCTTTTTCACAAGATTCAGGGTGTGGTTGTAGCCCTGACATTTATAACAACATGTGGGATTTGGGATATATGGTCTGACAGTAATAGCTTTGTAGCCAGCCTTAATTTTTGATGGAAGTACCACATGGTCAAATGTGAGGAGTAGAGTGCTTTTGGGACTAATTCTTTATCAACCCTTTTCATGATGTGGAGAACGAACTGCAGTCACTCCCTGGTCAGTGAGATAGGCTGTTATTTCAGTCTCAGTCAGACCATCAAGCAGCCTAGTGTATATGACACCACAGGGGGAGTTCAGAGTGCGGTGCGCCTTTACTTTAAGAGGGTAGCTATGGAGAAGTGTTACATCATGAAGTTTCTATGCTTGAAAAGCACTATCCGTTTTCAAAAGCAAGGTCCCATTACACAACCAAGAGCAGGACTTCACAGGACTGGCAATGGAATCTACACCCTTTTGAATAACAAATGTATTAACTGTCATTAAATTGTCACCATCTTCCTTGAGTGACACCATGAGGTATCCGGATGCAGCTCGAAGAGGCATCAATTCTTTCATCTCAACCCATTTAGGTTTTTGAGATGTGGAACTCATCACAAAGAATCCCTTATGATTGCCAGTATATCTGATGACACGCTCCTCCCGTCCCCTGTTACCATTAGCAGCCAATATTGTGGTTGCATGACAGACAATATGTCGGGTGTCGAATGCTATAAATATATATGGCCTTTTGCAACCTCACACTGAAGGGGTTCCTTGTGAGACTGGATCTAGTTTCCTGAGCAAATCCAGTGTTACTTTCTGCCAAACTCTGTGTTGATTCTTGCCGAGCTCTGCATTGGTAGTGTGAAGCACTCCAATCTGTATAGGATGAACATCCTTTTCTTTTGGCATATGGGATAAACAGGCTTCTGTGTACTAATGGAAAGGTTTACATCTGAACTACCACAAGAATCACGAATACAAGACAGACAGAACATCAAAGTCTTTGCTGACTACAGAAAAAAACTCAGCTGGAACAAATCATGTGCTTCAGTCAGGAAATCCTGATGTGAAGTTTTCCAAAACCAAGCTTTTATCTACAATGGCAATATATTATCAAGGCTATATCAAATGCCACAAAAATATGCAAGCATGGAGATGACCTTAACAGAAAATAAGAAGCCATGAAACATTTAAGGATAGAGGATCTGCAAAATCAATATACAAGTTTTTAATCCTTGACAGGCGACAAAAGCCGAGTTTTATCTTCTTACAAGGATTATATATATGCTGATCATATGTAAACTTGAAGATGCCCATTTTACACAGTATTTATGTCAGCCTGGCACATCCAACTCATCTGTTGGCAAAACTCTGTGTCACCCAGAGCATCTCTGAAAATGTCCAGTGACCTTCTGCACGAAACAGCAGAAACCATACCCATACAACCTGGAAGACTAATCAGCAATTGTTCATAGGCCTTAGTGTGAGCTATAAGACTCAAATTTTTGTGGGATACACACAAGAAGAAGCAATATACTGGCCAACTCCTATCAGAATGTATGCTCTCAGAATTTTAATTGTCAGCTACACTGTGATTAACAACAACTAACTTCTGTCACTGGTGGCTGATAAGCACCTCTTATGTAATTTTCCATTATCAATGTGTTCCCCCTCCATATTTTTCCATTTCTGAAGTTAACTAGCTCAATTTTCAAGCTGATAAGAAGTGCCTAAATACTTGTTTTCTGTGTTACCATTTGAGGTGAAGAACATTCGTATAAGCAGTTTTAAGACAAACATTTTATACAGGCACAAATCGCCTAGAACAATGGAAATTACTTCCTTGCACCATTCTAAAATGGTTATAAAAACAGATTTACAGTTAATGAAACTGAGAACATGTACCACTGCAACAGTATATGCACTGGAAATAATGGGAGTTAACATGTTGTTTGCCAGAGCATACACATATTTCCTTTAGCATGAATATTTCACTTTGTCCTTCCAATGGATATTAACTACAATATTGATGTTCTCTTCTGTACAATTCTTGCATATTTTATTTACTCTTATATGCAATTTTCATCACTTTTAATGGATAACAATAATGCAATAACATTATTCTTAGGGTGTAATTGAAAATATGAGAAAAAACACAAAGTAATAGTATCGCAATATAACTATAAACATAAAAGAAAATATATTTCCAAATTATAATAAAAGTGTAGCAAAATACATGCTAGTACATACCAGGCAGTATCTTCTAGAAATATACCCTCACGCTCCAAGTGCATGAAGAGTTCCCCACCACTAAGGTATTCCAGTATGAGATACAGTTTGCCTCCAGTTTGGAATGCATACATCAGCTCCACAATGAATGGATGCTATACAAGCACACAAAAAGAATAATTTACTTCACCTTGTGATAGCATTCCTGTCTGACAGGGAAGAAAGTGCCACCACTCAAACTCAGAATAAGTACAACACTTCATTATTCAATATTTTCAGCTAAAAAGCAATAACAGATTCATGGTGACAAACTGTGTATGTTCTACATTACAGTGAAATGTGCAAGGAAGTGAAGCCACTTCACACAAGGTGGAGTGGATAAGCACTTCACTAAAAAAATGGAACATATTTTATATGAGGGAGTGAAGAGATTTCAGTGTCTAGCAGTGTGTGGACTTAAAGCCCATAGTAAATTGTCACGATCAAACATGCAGTCTAAGCTTAGTACTATCAATTCTGCCTCTCCTCTCCCTCTCATCTAACAGTTTGTGCTGTTTTAAACTCTTTATTTCCATTTATAATTTCATGTCAACTCTCACTTCCAACTGATCTGACACAATGGATTAATTCAGAATTATTATGTACAGCGTGCTTCAGATCTATGGTATTGGCACTTTTTCTTGGAATTGGTGCCATTGATCTTTTTCCAG
The DNA here is from genome assembly GCF_023864345.2 of Schistocerca serialis cubense. NCBI lineage: Eukaryota > Metazoa > Arthropoda > Insecta > Orthoptera > Acrididae > Schistocerca > Schistocerca serialis. Next base: position 871,829,438 of record NC_064638.1, on the reverse strand, counting down.
TTAAATGCATTTTGGGAAAACCAATAAGGACAAAAAGAATAGGTGAAACTCAAATAGCCTGGAAACTGCTGGAAAACTGAAGAAACTAACTCAACTTCAGAATTTTCAGTTGGAACATGGGGAAAAGTTAGTACTGTTCAAAAGAACTCTCAAAATTGAAGACAATGGAAGTGCAGACGTTCTTGCTGCAATGCACTTTGATGCAGATCTTTTTTAAGTACCAGTAGCATGGGATTCCAGGGAGACCTGAAGTTCCACTTTAAGAAATCTACATGGCACTTTTTTTAATGAACATACCACATTTAAATTTATTATGAATTAAGGAAAGGTTAATTACAGACAAAAACCACCTTCTGTGCCTGGTTTCCGACTCAAAGTCTGGGCTTCAACTGTTGTACTGTGGACTAATGAAGCCGGCCTCAAATTTAATGACAGGATAAATATCAACAAAGGTGATCTCTCAGGTTTTCTCACTTCATTATAAGTCAGAAGAAAACCCTTACCCATAACGTGATCAAGTTAAGTTCATTCATTTTAGACAACCAGCAAATCTGGTGTAAGTGTAGCCAAGATGAACTCATCCATGATCAAGTTATAAGACAATACCTCTTTTATGAACAATCAACTAGGAAAGCACGTCTAAGCAGTGACTTGTAAGACACAGTATTATGAAGTTTAAACCTGTGATTTGGACACTTATTTATTCCACAACCATGGTAAATTGGCCTATTACACCTATGTTCTTGGATATACTTTTACCAAAATTGGTTTATATAACCAAAGATACACATTTTGATGATGACTTGTGTTCTACTCAAGTCTAATGATTTTTGATACTTTTAACACTTGAAAAGGGTCTCAGGCCAAAATCTAGATTGTGGAATAAGACCTGTTGTACAGTCAAGTGGTGCTTATCTCTTTCAGAAAGGTTCCTATGACTGACTCCACACAAAAGCAAAAATCATCATCTAGTAAATGTTGCTAGAACATGTTCCACTTTTCAACATTAGTCTTTTCTGTGCAAGCCTTTTCAGCTCTGCAGCCTAGATACACTTTACTGTATTCAAGCCATGGTCTCCAATAATTTTTACGCCCCCCCCACCCCCACCTCTTGATGTGTGGATGCAAAATGTTTTTCCTAGCCAGTACTATGTGAAGCCAAGAGAGGCCTGAGTGCAGTGTTGTAATTAGAGTGACGAACACACAAGGGTCAATACTGCAAAATATCATGCCACACGACTGAGCCCACTGGCACACACTGAGCAAGATGTTCAAATAGCCAATCAGCAGTACGACCTCACTGTGAAGGGAGCATAGTACAATTCTGCCAACCACACACAGTGGACTAAGAACATATAAATCATCTGCAGAACAACTTTCAGCCCACTGACACAGCAGGAAATAAAGAATTGAAAACCTGAAACAAAAAGCTGGCCCATGTGGGACAATGAAGAACACTGACAGGCCCAGGAAACCAGGCCACAGTCGATTGTCTTCACCAAGGGATAATGTTGCTGCCCTCAACAGACAGCTACTGACAGCCCTCAACAGACAGCTACTGACACACTGTCACTGTTCTGGAGAGGCGCGCTAGCTGCTGCTGCTGCTACCGCCGCCGCCTAAAGGTCCCTTTGCGAAATTCAACCTATGGTTATTTCAATTTATCCAAATCCCATCTCACTAATTTCCCATATTTCTGCAATTTCTTCAGTTTTAATCTGCAGTTTGTAACCAGACAATTACAGAGTGCACATCTGCCCCTGTGAATGTTTTTGTGGTTTAAAATCTAGTTTCAAAATCTGTCTTATTATATAATAATCTGTGTGTCTTCTGGACTTTTCCATACATAAAACCTTCTTTCATTATTCTTAAAACATGTATTTGCCATAATTAAACAGTGCTGTGTGGAAGATGCTACCAAGGGATTTTAACATTCATTCCTTTTCACCAGCCCAACAATTTTTCCTTACGATTGATTTCATAGTATCAAACTCCAGTAAACCAACTTGATTAAAATATAATCTCACTTTGTGTGCTGAAAAATTTATTCTTCTTCAAGCCAAAACTGCAGAAGGTACTGACGATGGACACTGGGGTCTGGAGTGAAGTCGATGTCTTAAGTCATCCCAAAGGTGTTCCACTGGTTTCAGGTTGGGACTTGGGGCAGTGTTATTCATTTCAGGACTGTTATTGTCCATAAATAATGGAACGTAGTCAAATTAAATCGGGTGATGCTGAGGGGATTAGATTAGGAAATGAGACACTTAAAGTAGTAAAGGAGTTTTGCTATTTAGGGAGTAAAATAACTGATGATGGTCGAAGTAGAGAGGATATAAAATGAAGACTGGCAATGGCAAGGAAATCGTTTCTGAAGAAGAGAAATTATTTAACATCGAGTATAGATTTAAGTGTCAGGAAGTCGTTTCTGAAAGTATTTGTATGGAGTGTAGCCATGTATGGAAGTGAAACATGGACGATAACCAGTTTGGACAGGAAGAGAATAGAAGCTTTCGAAATGTGGTGCTACAGAAGAATGCTGAAGATAAGGTGGGTAGATCACGTAACTAATGAGGAGGTATTGAATAGGATTGGGGAGAAGAGAAGTTTGTGGCACAACTTGACTAGAAGAAGGGATCGGTTGGTAGGACATGTTTTGAGGCATCAAGGGATCACCAATTTAGCATTGGAGGGCAGCGTGGAGGGTAAAATCGTAGAGGGAGACCAAGAGATCAATACACTAAGCAGATTCAGAAGGATGTAGGTTGCAGTAGGTACTGGGAGATGAAGAAGCTTGCACAGGATAGAGTAGCATGGAGAGCTGCATCAAACCAGTCTCAGGACTGAAGACCACAACAACAACAACAACATTGTCCCTAAACCATTGCCTCACAGATGCTGCTTTATGATAGGCTACACTGTCACACTGATACAGCCAATCATTGTCTGCAAACTGTTCCTTCCCTACAGACATTAGAAAATGGCGTAAAATTTGTTCACATACTTCTGCATTTAGCTTTTTCCTTAAGTGCAACAATTTTTCTTAAGTGCAACAAGGGACCACACCCAAACCATGAAAAACACCCGCATATCATAACAGCAAATCCTCCATACTTCATTGCCGGGTCCTATGTATGGTGGCAGGTAATGTTCTCAATGTTTTTTTTTTTTCAATCCCCAACCCAAACCCTTCCACTAGATTTCCACAGGGTATAGCGTGATTCACCAATCCAAATCATTCCTTTACAGAAATATGTTGCTTATGAGGAATTGTTTGACAATTTTACCCCATTATTTTTATCTCCTTATGCTAGCTAGATGCCTGGTAGCACTTCCTAACTTACACATGATGTGAAAGTTAGCTTGGCGGTAAATGTATCAATTTTTTGTAACCACTTTGTTATTTTGATTTCACTGTTTGACTGACACCAACATGTTAAATAGAACAAAGCATCATACATTTTATACATGATACATTGCATGAAAGACTGAAGTTTTTTCAAATTTTTAGATTTATGTTCATTGCTACCATAATCTAATGATTTACTTCAAAAATGGCACGAGCAATCTCAAGTTTATTATAAATAAAAATGAGGATAAGCAACCAGTCACTTGTAACAGATTTGATGCATGTAGCATACATACATGGGCACATGTAGAATCTTCAAATGCCTGCATACAGCAAGACAGAAGTCAATAAAATTGCTATACCAATATAAAGGGTCCAAATATGAGGCTAGTTTGAATAATATTATTCTGTACTGTACACCTTCATTGATATTGTAAAATAAATTTTTTTTAACATGTATTGCCATGAAAATATTGAAATGTAGTTTATTTGGTAAGTTTTATTAACCAGATAAATTTACTTCAGTGGACCATTGTCATTTTTATTTGGGCAGACAGGACAATATACAAAGCAACTTTTGAAATACGATCATTGTGCTACAGAAAGTGAACAGCGCATTAGCTACAATGAAGAATGTGCAATCACCCGGTCCTGGAAATATTCCTATTCCTGTGGAGTTACTAAAAGCTGGAGGACGCAATTTTGGAAAAAAAAAAATGGACCTTATGAACAACTGTTATCAAATGGTTCAAATGGCTCTAATCACTATGGGACTTAACATCTGAGGTCATCAGTCCCCTAAGACTTAGAACTACTTAAACCCAACTAACCTAAGGACATCACACACAGCCATGCCCGAGGCAGGATTCGAACCTGCGACCGTAGCAGCCGCGTGGTTCAGGACTGAAGCGCCTAGAACCACTCGGCTGGCAACTGTTGTCAATGAATTAAAATTCCATCCGAATGAAGAAAGATAATATATGTTTTCCATTTTCAAGGAGGGGAAACAGAAGAAAAACTGCTACTTAGTGTGAACTGCGTGTGTTTGTGTGTATCTGATGGGCACCCAATGTCGAGGTCACCAGCGCCCTTACACTTATGAAACCAAATGAATACGGAGATGAACTAAAAGTGTTTGTACAAGCTTGCACTCGAAATGACCACACAATTACTCTGTATCAGATGCACTCTCATGCGCACTAAAACAAATTAGGAGAGAAGAGAGTTAATCAAGGAATTAAAACACAGAGAAAACAAAACGCATAAGAACTAAAAGAAAAGCACAGGGAAATGTGACTGGCTGACCACTTACAAAAAATTAGAGTGAGCCAGCCACCCTTGGACACATTAAGAACATCTCCCTAAAATCTTGTTAAAAATGTAGGTCAATTCACAAAACTTTAAAACTTTAACCACATTCGTTTGATCATTACATAAAATAGACAGCAGATCTGCCTCAGCCCGCTGGTCGGCAAATAAAATGCAGTCCAATAAAATGTGGCACACCGTTATCTGCATGCCACAAGCACCACACATTGGAGGGTTCTCTCGCCGGAGTAAGAGTCCATTATCATAGGAGTGTGGCCTATTCGAAGATGAGTAAAAAGGACCTCGTCTCACCGACGTGGCTGGAAGGAAGTATTCCACGGCTGAGTTGTGGGCTTGATGACATGGAGCTTTTTATCGGTTGCAGCCAGCCATTTGTCTTCCCGTCTACACATGACTTTGTATCTCAAAAGTTAGGTGATAGTATGCAAGGGGGTAGCACACCAAAATACCAGAGGATCACGACACGCCTCCTTAGCTGCTCGATCCGTCCTTTCATTCCCTGCAATTCCAATGTGTCCAGGTGCCCAGCAGAAAGAAATCTCCTTCCCCTGTCATTGTAGGTGTAGGAGGTCATCCTGGATATTCTGGGTTACTGTATCTGCTGGGTACAAATGTTGGAGAGAGTAAAGGGCACTCAGAGAATCTGAGCAGGCAAGAAATCTGACTGACACCAGGAGAACACCTCATCTGCTCCAGTGCTCAAAAGATCACATATAATCCTGCTTCAAAGATGGTAAATTCTGGAGACAGTCTGACGTTGACTATACGATCCAGCAAAACGACAGAGCAACCAACAGTGTCCCCCTGCTTGTACCCATCCGTAAAACCAGCTACATGGTCATGGTACTCGGATAAAATATCAGTGAATATCACATTAAAAATGGAAGCAGGAGTGCTATCTCTCCTGTACTGCACCAAATCTAAAATCAATCTGGCCTCTCCAGTAACCAGGGCAGCAGATGGTTAAAACCATTGATTTGGGGTCATACTGGCTCCACATCAAGTGACTACAGCACACACTGCATGTGGATTCCAAATGGCATCAAGCCTCATGGACAGTTGAAAAATAGGCATTCCAGAGGTGGATGAGCGACAGTATGGTGTGCGGGTGAAGTTTGAGTGAGGAGCTGGCGGTAGATTGTAAGTGGCGGTTCCCCCGCCTCCGCACAGATGCTGGTCTGATAAGCACCTGTGGGCAGCTACCCTCAAGATGGGCAGCACCAATGATCCGCGAGTAAGAGAGCCTCACTGAGCAATGTTTCGGGTGTTGTTTGGAGGCACCTGTTTCAGCATTGCAGCTATCGGTAAATAGCTGTGTTTACCAGAAATCCTTCAAATGGCTTCCCATATTTTTATAGAAGGAGTGGAACAATTGATAGAGTCCAGGAACGCTTGCCATGACCTTTTCTTACTCTCCCTAACGACGCATTTAGCCGTGGCCGTCGCGACTCGAAAGACCCTAAGATTGTCTGCTGTTCTCTGACATTTAAAATATCTAAGAGCCGCACGTCTTTCCCGGATCACAGAATGGCACTCATATGTCCACCAAGGTACTCCTAAGACGACCTGAGGAATGTGGGGTGGAGAGATCAGCGGCACGATGGATCACACGTGTGATGTGGTCAGCCCACCCTTGGACGCTGTCGCAATGTTCGAACACGGCCACCTGGCTGACACGCCTCCAGTTAGCCCTGCTGACAATCCATTTTGGGGGCTTAACTTCAGGTGGTGAGTCATTTAGTAGGTGAAGGTAGATTGGGAAGTGGTCACTGGTATGAAGGTCGTCAATGACCTCTCACTGAAAAGTCGGCAAAAGTGGGAGAACAGAAAGAGAGGTCGATGGCTGAGAATGACCAAATAGCAGTACAGAAATGTGTGCGAGTACCCATGTTGAGGATGTACAGCTCTTGAGACACCCTCCAAAACCCAACCCCGAGGGCAAGTATTGATGCAGCCCGTTGAAGTCTCCAGGAGAAGGAATGGTCATAGGAGTTGTGCGACGTGATTCGTGAGAGCCTCAGAGTCTAGTGCATCTTGCGGAGGTAAATACAGTGAGCAAACAGTGATCCTTTGACACACATGAATTTCAACTGCAACTGCTTGCAGGTCAGTAGCCAAGGGGAGGGCAGAGGAGTAGTGCGCATTTGTGTCAAAACACTGCGAACCCCCCTTGGCCCTTTCCCCCAATAGGTCATCCTCGCAGTATAGCATATACCCTGCAGCACAAGGACATCTGTATCTTTAAAACGTGTTTCTTGTAAATAAAAGCACAAGGGACATGCCTGTGCTAGGAGTTTCCGTTCCTCTGCATGAGTCCTGAACCCATTCACATTCCACTGTAGTATGGAAGCCATGTCATTGGTGTGGTTTTAATTTACCCCTATCTTTGCACTGTGGAGGTGAAGCACTTTAAGAGCGAGGGGCAGTGGAGGGGCTGCCTGGACCCAAGACATGATATCCTCCTCATCAGTTGCATAGGAAAAAATTATATGTGATGGCACTCTGGACAGCCTTTCCCTGCACCCTGTCCCTTTGAGGACAAGCACTCCGCTTTTCTTGTACCTTCTGGTGCAGTTGCCGGGATTACTTTGTCCTTACTCTTTTTCCCTTGACATGTACATGTGAAAGTACGGGTGCTATTCGTGAATACAGGCACACTAGGCATCGTCTATGTCGAAGTGTCCGCCCTGGGAATAGGTTTCTGCACCATGGAGGAATATGAGGTGGCAAAGACAAGGGGTTTTGTGCCCTTATATTCTTTTTCAGCTTCGGCATAGGGGATCCACTTTGTCACTTATCTCCTGTATTTTGTGTCCTTCAGCAAAAACAGGGCAGTCTCGGCTCCAGAATGGGCAGCTCCCAAATCAGTTGATGCAGATCACTGGAGACAGACAGTCAGTCCCAGCGTCATGAGCAGCTTTCCCGCAGATTGCTTCACCTCCACAACACATGGTTATATGGCCGAAATGCTGGCATTTATAGCACTGGATATGGTTTGGAATGTAAGACCAAACATTAAGTCAAAGGAAGCTCGCTATAAGATGTTCAGGTAGTGTTGGAGAACTGAACGTGACAGTAAAAGTGGCGGTCTTTTCAGATGCTCCATTATTCATGCATGTTTGTTGCTCTGCATCGACTATTCCCTGGGATGCCCCCCCCCCCCTCTCCCTCCCACATTCCATATAGTACTTCCTTAATTCCTCAGCTGTCTTCCTCCATCATCTTTGTCCATTCTTCCACCCACTTTTTTCTCTGTAAGCCACTATCTTATTTGCTTCTTCTTCCTCTTTAAATATTCTTCTCTTGTTAATCTGGTCCCATTTCAGAACCACAAACTGAAGGCTTTGTTCTTCCTTCCCACTGCCTTCTTGACTAAGAACATTTCTAACAGCAATAAGATAAGAATGGGTTGACTAATGATTGAATCTGCCCCATGCCATGGATTTTGAATGCTGACCTCAAGAGAAGACTAATGGCTGTGGAAACGGATTATTTACAAAGGAGCACCAGAATATCACAAATCGAGAAGAAAACTAATGAAGAATTAAGAATTAGAATGAGGGAATGAAACAGTGGTAGTATTGAAATAAAATCATTAAAGATTTATGGCCATTTGTTAATGCAAGATCAACGGTGGCCATAGTGAAGTTTAGCATGGAAACCACCTCACACATGTAAACACAGCAGTACACAACATGCTTTGAAAGACTATAATAATGAAATAATGGAACACTGTGATGTATGCATGGATGAAGCCCTGGACATATGGGCTTGGCACAAGGTAACAAGCAAAGTGTCGTTAATTGATTTTTGTATTAATTAATCCTGTCACGACGATGATGACAGAAACAAAAACAATGACGAAGAGAACATGAAGGTAAAACTGACATGCAGAGGAAACAAATTCTTACGTGTTTAGTGGGTACTCCTCTGCAATAATACTGTTCCCGCAGTAAGGTACGTCATCTCCTCATACAAACAAAATTCTTCCGTCTTAAGCTCAAATTGACAAGTGGAAAGAGGCAACCAAAAAAATATGGACATAATATTTACCATCAGCTGGAACACTCATCAAGTTTTGGGCATGGAATGAGTAGCACAAAAGTTCATAAAGGATTTGAATTTCAATCATTAGCTGAATGAACATGTCTCAGGAACTGATGAATAAACTGAGTAACAATCCAGAACTGCTTAAATGGGTTGTGCTTTGTGCTGAAACATTACTGTATGGTTATGACATTTAAAATGAGATCCACATGTTCTCATGGAAACTTCCAGAACAACCAAGGCCATAAATGCTTGTTGCTTTTACTCACTAAGTTCTCTGAATGTAACGGTGTAATGTATGCTACATCATTGTTATCAGTTAGTTCAGTTTGTAAGAGGTACTTGTGTGAAACTATTTGAGGAAAATACCTGAATTTGTGGCAAAAAATGTGTTTTCATTTTGTTTTGTTTTAGGGTGCAAAAACAACTGGGGTAATACGCGCCCACGTCAAAACTATAGAACACGGAAATAGAGGAGAGTTAAATATTGTGTAAATGTCAATCCCAATTCACATATGAGAGTACAACTAAAAACAGGGACATGGAGAAAGGGCTACTAAAGACGCCATACAGGAACAGACATCCAAAACCAAAAATAAAAATGGCCTTTGCCATATTGCTTTGACAGATAAAAAGTAAAACTGCAGTAGACAGCCCACGCGTCATTAGGTAAAACGGCCAAAAACCCAGATGGCAAACCCAAAAAGGAGCGTCAATGGTTAAAAAATGGACATTCCGTCAAGAAGTGGTGGACAGTCAAAACTTGGGCACAATGTGTACAAAGTGGTAGGGGAGCACCACTTATCAAATGACTATGGCTAAAAAGCCCATGCCCAATACGCAACCTAGTTAAAATGACCTCCTCCCGGTGGGAGGGCCAAGAGGAGGTCGTCCACACCGCTGGGAGAGGCTGAATCCCATGAACAGAGGACCTATGGCAATGCCAAATGGACACCACCTCCCGACAGACGGCAGCACAGAGATCATTGGAAGGAATATAGGAACTAGCAGGCTGAGGTACAAGGACTGCAGCCTTGGCACCAGTCTCGTTTCCTGGCAGGCCGACATTACCAGGAACCCACATAAACTGCAAACTGGCTCCATCAAGAGTGAGCAACTGACAGTTTTCCTGCACCCACTGCACTAAGACATGGGCAGTGTATGGCACACATAGACTTTGAAGGGCACTGAGAGAGTCTGAGCAGATGACACAATTGAAAAGCCAGTGACGCCGGATGTACTCCGTGGCCTGATACAGGGCAAAGAGATCGGCTATAAATACTGAACAGTGTGCTGGAAGCTGATACCTAAAGATGTGGGAGGAGGAAGGAACACCTGACACCACCGTCAGTCTGAGAGCCATCAGTGTACACAAAGGTGCTATCACGAAATTACATGCGAAGGTCGTGAAACTGAAGGCGATAGAGCAAGGCTGGAGTAGTAACCTCAGGAAGCGAATGAAGGCCAAGGTGAACACAGGCCACCGTACGAAGCCAAGGTGTTGAAGAGTTCACACCCACCAGGAAAGTCACAGGTAGTGTGAAGTTAAGCTGCTGAATCAAGCGCAGAAAGGAGACTCCAGGGACGTAACAGAGAAGAGGGACACACCCCACACTGACGATCAAAGGAATCATGAAATAAGGAGGCATAGGATGGGTGGCCACGCATGGCAGACAGACGGTATACATACCTGCTGAGGAGAAAGTCACGACGGAAGCAGGACAGTGGTGGTTCACCAGCCTCAGCATACACTCTCAACCAAGCTAGCGTAAAAGGCGTCAGTGGCCAAACAAATGCCATGATGGTGGATAGTGTTGAGACGGCACAAGGGGGGTATTGACATGCAGACACATAAACAAAGCACCCGTAGTCGAGTTTCGAATGGACAAGGGACCGGTACAAACGGAGGAAGGTGGTTCAACTGGCACCTCCAGGAAGTTCCATTGAGGACACATAGGACACTGAGGAACCACATACAGTGGGGTGCCAGGTAAGACTCATCAGAGGACCAAGAGTGTTTGCTATCAAGTACAAGCCCCAGGAATTTCGTAGTTTCAAAGAATGGAAGGGCAACAGGCCCAAGATGTAAAGATGGTGGGAGAAACCATTTACACCACCAGAAATTCATACAGACGGTTTTGTCAGTGGAAAAACAAAAGCCACTGTCAGTGCTCCAGGAGTGGAGATGATCAAGACATTGCTGAAGATGCCACTCAGTGAGTCAGATCAGTGGAGAATTGCAACAGATGGCAAAATCGTCAACAAAAAGGAAGCCGGAGATGCCTGGCGGGAGACAGGCCATTATAGGGTTAATGGCAATAGCAAAGAGGACAATGCACAGGACGGAACCCTGAGGCACACTGTTCTCCTGGATAAGGTGTCTGACAAGGCAGAACCCACACACACCTTGAAAACTTGGTCTTTTAAAAATTCCTGAAGGAAACAGGACAGGCAGCCACAGAAGCCCCACATGTAAAGAGTATGGAGGGTACCAGTTCTCCAGCAGGTGTCATGGGCCTTCTCCACATTGAAAAACACAACCACAATCTGGGACTTCTACAGAAAACCATTCATGGCATGGGTGGACAAAGTAACGAGATGGTCAACTGCAGAATGCCGCACTCAAAATCCACACTGTGCAGTTGTTAGTAAATTGCGAGACTCGGGCCACCATACCAGCTGGGCACGAGTCATATGTTCCATCACCCTGCAAACACAACTGGTGAGAGAGATGGGGCGGTAGCTAGAAGGAAGGTTTTTCTCCTTATTGGGTTTAGGTATGGGTATGATGGTGGCTTCACACCAACATCTGGGAAATATGCCCTTTGCCCCAGATGCAGTTGTCCATGTTAAGCAGAAAGTGCTTGTGTGCAAGAGAAAGATGCTGCAACAACTGAATGTGGACAGCGTCTGGCCCTGGGGCGGATGATTGAGATGAACTGAGCATGATCTAGCTTGGTCATAGTAAAGGCGGCAGTGTAGCACTCATGATTCTGAGAAGAGAAGGGTATCACCTGAGCCGCCTCCACTTATTTCCGATGGAGGGAGGCAGCGTGATAGTGAGAAGAGCACGAATTTTCTCCAAAATGGCGGCCCAATGTATTGGAGATACCAATACAGTCCATGGTAACATTGTATACTAATGTCAGGACGAAAATTGTCAAATGGATCTTGGCCCCAGAGAGCCATTGGAAGTTGGCCCACGCGGCAGAGAATGGTGTGGAACTGTTAAAAGAACTAGTGAATTAAATCCAACTAGTTTTTTGCTATCCCGAAGAAAGTGATGACACTTTGCACGCAGCTGTTTATAATGAATGCAGTTTGCCATCATAGGACAATGGTTAAAAATGCAGAAAGCACGTCTCTGTGCGCAATTTGCATCACAGCATGCCTCAGTCCACCAAGGGACCGGGACATGGCATGGTAAAGAGGCAGCAGTAAGGATAACATTTGTAAGATCTTCCACGTGTTCATTAAAACTAGGGAAATCCTGTTCTTCGAAGGTCACCAGAGAGGAGTAAAGCCACCAGTCTGCCTTAGTAAGCTGCCATTTGTGTCTGCACGAAGGTGTGGTAGGAGTCAGCAAACAGACAGTACATGGGAAATGATCGCTCGAGTAGGTGTCAGAAAGAACGGACAACTCAAGACGATGGACAAGCTGGGCAGTGCAGAAGTAAAAGTCCAAATGGGATTAGGTGTGTGAGGAGTCAGAAAGTAATGTGGGTGCTCCAGTGTTAAGCCAGAAGAGGTTGAGTTGATAAAGAAGATCAACCAAGAGAGCACCTCTCCGACAGATTCTGGGAGAGCCCCACGGGGATGATGCGCCTTTAAGTCACCGAGTAGCAGGAATGGGTGAGGTAGCTGCCCAATGAGCTGAAGGAAGTCTGCCCTGGTGACACTGAATGATGGAGGGACATAAATGGTACAGAAGGAAAAAGTCAGGTGGGCAAGGAAAAGGTGAACTGCAACAGCTTGAAGATGGGTAGTCTGGGAGATGGGTTGACTATAAACGCCATCCCGTACAAGCAGTATGATACCCCATGAGACGGAATGCCAACCTCAGAGGAAAAGTCAAAACGAACCGAGAAGAAATGTGAAAGCTCAAAGTGGGTATGAGGACGCAATTTCGTTTTCGGAAGGCACAGTACAAGGGGGCACTGCAATGCTAAAAGCAGCTGTAAATCCTCTTTGTGGGACCGAATGCTGCAAACATTCTTTTGGAGGAGAGTCATGATGAGGAAGAGATGAAGGGGTGTCACTTCGGCAGCTGCCGAGTGACAGCCTGCGAAGAGTCACTGCTACGGGGCACAGAAGCAGGAGGAGCCTGCTCCACGAGGTCCACAGAAGCATCAACTTGCTTGTGCTGTCGGTCTGTGGAGTCCAACGCAGAAAAATGGTTGGTGGTGTGCACCGATGACCTGCAGGCCGGACAGGCTAAGGTATCACGTGGCGACACCGTCGAAGAGGATCTTCAAGTCCCTGAAGGAGAAGACTGTTTGCCTTTGGTGTTGGTTGGCTGGAGGGCCATGGGAAGTCTTCATGGGAGTAACTCCTCCTGTCCTTTCAGGCCTACCAGTTGTGTAGCTGGAGGTGAGAGTGATGGCTTGCTGCACTGCTGGATGGGGGGATGGCGATGCTACCTTGACACTGGGCGATTTCACAATCTCGGAGCTGCATGGCCATGTCCTTCATGGAGCGAGAGGTAACAAGAACAGAACAATAGGTGCCAGATGAGAGAACACGGGTTTGTGACTAGCCAGTATCTTGCGAGCTACTTGGGTAAGGCACTTTTTCGTTTACCCAGATCTCTTGGACAGCCCGCACATTAAGATACACAATCCCAAGAGGCGGTGGCATGGCTGCCATTGCAGTTGATACAGTGGGGACAGGAGGTGGACAATCTTCCATGTGTGAATCCCTACCACAGGTTACACATTTGGCTGGGTGTCGACAAGACGTTCTAGTGTGGTTGAATCGATGACACTGGTAGTAGAGCATCGGGTTCGGAATGTTTAGTCAGATTGTGAGAATTTTATAGCCTGCTTTGATCTTGGATGGAAGCTCCACTCTATCAAAACTGAAAAAAAAGTGTATGTGAGCAGTAAGAAGGAATCTACCTTTTCCATCACCCGATGGATGGCAATGATACACTGATCAGAGACGTAAGATTGGATTCTAACCTTGGTCAGACCATCGAGCAGCCTAGTGTAAATAACGCCACCGGAAGAATTCAGAGTTCTATGGGCCTAAACACGAACAGGGTAGACATGGAGAAGCAAAGTGGCAAGCAGTTGTTGTGCTTGTGAACCAGAAGTAGTCTCCAAAATCAAAGTGCCATTCCGTAAATGAGATCAGAATTTCACAGGGCCAGCAATTGCGTCAACACCTTTCCGAGCGGATTTACAATGGTGAGTGACTGACAGTCTTCAGAGCGTGAGACCATGAGGAACTGCAGTGCAGCTGGAAGAGTCTTTTGAATCGTTAGCCTAATTACGTTTATGTTTCACTGACATTGATTGTGAAGATGATTGGCTCATTGCAAGAAAATCCCCACGACTGCCAGTGTTTCCAACGATGTGCTCTTTCCAACTGGGGGCCCCCTTCACAAGGGGGCGCACCTGCCTTAGGTGATTGTTCGCACCTCAGATCACACCTTCCGAACACCTGGCAGAGGGACCAATCAGAAATTTGGGAAGGTTGCAGCTCAGGCAATCACCCCTCCCTGAGCCTGGCCTGTACCAGGGCGTATGTGCGAACCCTATGTGTCGACCCGGAGCTGGGAATTACGCATTATCCAGTCACCTGTTATGGCTCAGACACATGGGCCAGCCTTCAGGAGCGCACAGAGAGGAAGAAAACAAAAAGAGGAACCTCAAAAGACAAAATGGAGGAACGAGAGGAGAAGGGAAACAGAAAGTAAAAGGGAACAAAGACAGTGGTGAGACTGTTCTTATGTCAGCGACAGACAATGTGGAACATTCTATTAACACACCAGACATATTCCCCAAGGGAGGCGAAAAAGAATAGCATGAGGATAGACATGCAGCACGGAAGGGAAAAGATGCTACAAAGGGTGAGGCCCGATGGAAGCCAAGCACAAACCTGCCAAACAGCGACGAGCCTCCTGGGGGTGCAAAAAATGTGTGTGTACTTTGTGATAATGGCAAAGACTTCAGAGCTTGTTCATGAAGTTTTGGTGAAACAACACCATAACAATGCCTTATCTCCAAATTTGATGGAGATGCTGTGACTTCTTCCTAGTCCAAAAGCAGAAAAGACCCATGGAAAGGCAACCTTTGTTAACAATGAAGAGAGAAAAAGTGAGAACTAATTACCATTCTGAAGTGGTTTGAAAATCAGAAAAGTGTTTCTGTAGGGTATACTTTGAAAGGGACAAAAGTAAAATTAATGCTTAAGAACTTTACGAGGGGAAAAAATGGCTCTTTCATCAGACTTTGATAATAGTGAGACGTGTAAAAGAACATTCAATGATTTAAATATAGTATGAGAAGTCCAGACACAATGAAAATAATTTACGAGTAAAGAAGACCTCTCCCCGAATACTAGAAGCACTGAGGCATGGACAGGCATACACAACAGAGAATAAAAGCTTTGCTAGCTTTCTGAAGAAATTGTGTCAGATGAACACACAATGCAGAAATTGCAATTCGACAACAAACTACTTTCGTGAAAAAAACCAAGGACAGATTAACCATGCGAGGGTCATCTGCTAACAATGAGGACAAGGAAGGTCGGAGGGCGTATTTAGTGCAATCACTGTGGGGCCGGCAAGAGGGGGGGGGGGGGGGGGGTGCTGCTGTGGCTAGTTGCAGAGTAAAAGACCATGGGTTAATCTAGTATGGCAGATATGGAGACCGTAGAGGATGGTAGATTACGGCTGGGAGAGGTGGAGGGAAGAACACCACATGGTGAAGAGCCTCCTCGATTGCAAAAAGTTTATTAGACAAGAGGAGCAGCCCCGAAAGACTCTACTCATGATTGAGCGAAAAGGGATTTGATGTACAGTCGCAATCTGCACCCCAGAGGGGTCACAGAGAATGGGTTGGGAAGGAAATGGGTGGCTCCCACCAGCCAGATGATGAGCAAGTTCATTATCCAGGACACCCACGTGGCCGAGAACCCAAAAAAATCAACCTAACAAACAGTATCACCAAGATCAGCGAAGGTCGCAGATGGAAGAGACCAAGGGGAGGCAGAAAGAACACAAAGCAGTGGCCTAAAGGCCACTAAGCAAATCCATACATAACGAAACTTGAGTGGGGAGGACCACTGTTTCTGCTTTTTAAAATGGCCCGATAGATGGCCATCAATTCCACAGTAAACACGCCACACATGTCAGGCAAGAGATGGTGTTCTGTGTCAACAGATTATGTGAAGGTACATCCCACGTAATCAGCAGATTTAGAGCCAACGGTATAAAAAGCAATGGCATCCTGGATCTCCTGTAAGAACGGGCGGAACAAACAATGGAACACCACAGAAGCAGTGGAGGCTGTCAGGCCATAGAACAGATCTATTCAAATCTGGAACTAACCAAGGGGAGGGGGTGGGGGGGTGGCCAGGACAAATGTGGGAAAGGGAACAACAAGCAAAGATGGAAACCACAAAGGAGAGAATTGAGGCGGAGCCCAATCAGTAAACCCACCTGTGGGCAGACAGCATGTGGGCAACGTCCCAAAGCTGCAAAAAAAAAAAATAGGATACAAGCAGTGAGCAGGAGAAGAGTGAATAGTAATGGCATAGAAAACCCGTAGCTGGGACTGCCGAACCAAAACAGGAGTGATCCCAGCCTCAACCAGAAGACTACTGACAGGGTTAGTGGGAAAGGCACCGATGGCTTCACGAATACTACGATGAAACGGGACCACCAAGAGGAGCCGCATGGAAGGGGCAGCTGATCCATAAACTTGATAGATATAATTCAGGTGAGACAGAACTAATGTCCCATACACGCGGAGTAAGGTCAAACAATCCACACCCCAAAAGGTGTGGGGAAGTATGTGAAGGACACTTAATTTATGAAAATAGTCAATCTTCAGAGGAATATCGGGCAATCAAGTAAGCTTGTTGTCAAAAAGAAGACCCAAGAAACAGAACTGGGGAACCATGGTCTGGTGTTGGGCATCGAGGTAGATAAGGACATGACATGGACACGTTTGTATGGGCGCACAACAGCAAGGTCTTTACTGCCTGCACGAAAACAAATTGACACAAGTGTCAGTAAAATACACAAAACAGGAAGATAAAACGGCATGTAAAAAACAGGTATCAAAAGTTGAAAACCTATGTGCATGGCCACACAGAAACACGGAA
Organism: Schistocerca serialis cubense; assembly: GCF_023864345.2. NCBI lineage: Eukaryota > Metazoa > Arthropoda > Insecta > Orthoptera > Acrididae > Schistocerca > Schistocerca serialis. Next base: position 871,812,382 of record NC_064638.1, on the reverse strand, counting down.
CAAAATATTGCGTCAGTAGTAAACATTAACAATACAGGAAGAAAGTGGTATAAGGAGCTAAAACAATATACCTGATGGGGCGTGGCTTGCTGACCACAAGAATAACGAAAGGAGAAACCAGTCACTATGCAATACACTAAAACATTTAGCCTCAAAGTTTAGGCCAGAGTCCAGACACATCACAGAACTTTAAAACCTTCATCACACTTGTATCATCATCAGCTAAAATAAAGGGCAGATCCCCACCAATGTTTGCTTCTGGCTTTGCAGCACAATATAAAATGCACTCATTAAAATATGGCAGACAGCAATGTGCACACCACAAGCATCACAAAATGAGGGATCCTCTCACTGTAGTAAAAGGTATGTGTGACAGGGCAGTGCCCAATTCTGAAACGCACGAGTCACTTCATCCTGCCTGAGCAACTGGCAGGAGGAACACCACGGCTGGGTTGTTTACTTCACCAACCACAGCTTATTGTCCATCACCACCAGCCATTCCTCATTCGACAACTGCATGCAGTTCCTATGTGGTGTCTAAACGACAACATGCAAGGGAATAGGACACTGTGCCACATCCTGTCCTCTGCAGGCCTCCTTGGCAGCCTGATTGGCCAGTTTATTTCCCCCATATCCCTACATGAACTGGCACTCAGCAGTATGACAACTGTTTACCCTGCCGTTGGAGCAAGTACAGCTGGTTATTTATCAGCCGGACCAACTCTCTCAGTTGAGTACAGGTTCTGTAACAATTGTAAGGGAATCGGAGCAAATGAGAAACCAATTGCCCCAAATACTGCACATCTGCTCCAGTGCCTTCAAGATTGCATGGAGTTCCGCTGAGAAAATGGTATACTCATCAGTAAGGCGAATCCTGGTGACATGGTCAGGGAACACGACAGAGCAGCCAAGGGAATTCCCTTGCTTGGAGCCATCAGTATACACTACTGTGAAACTGTGATGCGTATGGAAAACTTTAAAAAAAAAAATTTTTAATGTAAAATCTGACGTATGATCTTTCTTAAAATTCATCAAGTCTAAAATAAGTCTGGGCCTCTGGAGAAGCCAAGGTGGAAATCTGCTTCCACCACGATGTAAAACATGAAAACTGGCCACATCCATCTCTGGAAGGCAATCCCGTGCACGAATCCCATAGGGCCTCATTGCCTGTTGCTGGTTATGAAAAGGCTTTTCCAGTGGAGGCTGAGCAATGATATACTAGGTGGATGTGTATGGTTGGTTGGTTTTTGGGGGAAGAGACCAAACTGCGAGGTCATCGGTCTCATCGGATTAGGAAGGACGGGGAAGGAAGTCGGTCGTGCCCTTTCAAAGCAACCATCCCGGCATTTGCCTGGAGCGGATGTGTATGGTGTGGACAGTGTTCCCTACGCCTGGCGCACTACAAGTAGCCATCACCTGACATGAAGAGGCAGTTCACCAGCCTCTGCATAGAGATTGGTATGGGGCTTGTTCAGAATGCTCCAGTGGCCAACCAAATCCCTTCATGGTGCACCATGTCCAACATCTTTAAATAAGAGGGTCTCGCAGACCCATACACCGTGCAACCATAATCGAGCCGGGATCACACTAATGCCCTGTAAAACTGGAGTAGATAAGTCCTGTCTGCTCCCCGTGTACTGTGGCTAAGACACTTTAAAATACTTAAAGCTTTAAGTGACCATTTTTTCAGGTCCTTAAGATATGGTAACCACGTAAGCTTAGAGTCGAATATGAGGCCCAGAAAACTCACTGTGTCTTTAAAGTAAGGACAGTGTCCCTCATTCTCAACTCAGGAAAATTGAGAATGGAATGGGAATGGTTAAAAAGAACGCACACATACTTCTCTGTGGAAAATTTAAAACTACTCTTCTGCGCCCATTCATCCAAACGTCACAGAGTTAGTTGCAACTGACATGTTGTCGTTGCGAGGCTCGAAGAAGAGCAAAATACAGAGAAGTCATTCACAAAAAAGAAACGTTGGAGAGGACTTTTCACTATGGATGAAATGCTATTAATAGCTTTGGCAAAGACAGTCACACTTAAAACGCTACCTTGAGGGACACTGTTCTCCTGCTCAAAGCAATCAGACAGAGCATCACCGACTCGGTATCTAAAATATTGTGGCCAGAGGAAGGACTGACTAAAAATGGGAAGACAACCATGAAAACCCCATTTGTGAAGCTGCTCCAGGATAAGATGCCTCCAAGTAGTATCGTAAGCCTTCTTGATGTCAAAAAATATACCTAGGAGGTGATGCCGGCGTAGGATAGCCTGTTGTATAGTCACCTCCATGGGGGCACGGTTATCAAAGGTGGAGCGATACCTCCTGAATCCACACTGAAAGCAACTAAGGAGTTGCCTGGATTCTAAGATCCAGACAAGGTGGCAGCTGGCCATGCACTCAAAGGTCTTCCCCATGCAGCTAGTGAGGGCAACAGTATGTTAACTACTTGGGCATGTACGGTCTTTCCCCAGGGGATGTGTCACGAGCTGCAGACAGTGCAGAATCCAGCTCCCACACAGAAAATGGACAGTTACAATCTTCAGAGGTGGACTGGACGTCCAAACTACATGTCTCAGCAACCGCCTTATGGCGCTGGAAACCTGTATCCTGCCTGGCTGTTGCAGTAATTTTGGCAAAATATGCCACCATAATCTGGGCAATGCCTCGCAGGTTGATTTGGAGAGTGCCATTCCCCATTACAGCAGCCATGGGGCACTTGCCTCTTCTCCCAGAAATTCTCCTGATGGTATCCCAAACAACAGACCTTTTGATGGAGCAATTAGTGGTATTCAGGAACTGTTGCCACGACCTCCTCTTGTTATCTCGAATAATTGGGCAACAATTTGCCCTCACCACCCGAAGGCTGCAAGATTCTCTGCAGTTGGCCGACACTTGAACATACGCAGAGCCGCATGCCTGGTCCTGATTTCTGAGTGGCATTCGGCATTCCACAAAGAGACAGCTTGCCTCTTCTTTTGCCACGTGGAGTTTGGAATGGATGCTACAGTAGTGTGGTGGATCATTCTGGTGATGAGCCACCCATGCCTTGATATTCACACAATGTTCAAACTGGGCCAACTGGCTACAAAGTGTCCAGTCGGCTCTACCGAGCACCCATTGCAGCAGTTTCTTTCGGGTTCCACCCCATCTGGCAGATGAATCCAGATCGGGTCATGATCACTTCCATGCAAGTAACTGACCGCTTCCCATTGAGCAATGTCAGCAAGCACTGGAGAGCAAAGCGAGATATTAATGCCAGAAAATAATCCAGTTGTCGTGCAGAAGTGAGTGCTCTGTCCCGCATGTAGCAAGTATGCACATGATGACACGAGAAGCATCTCAAATTACTCTACCCCTGAGGCAGGTAGTTGCAGAACCCCAAAGCGCATTGTGTGCTTTAAAATCACCACAGATGATGAAGGGGCGTGGGAGCTGTGTAATAAGGTCAGTTAGGGCCTCTTCATCAAGTGCATCATGTGGAGGCAAGTAAAGGGAACATATTGTCAACAGGTGACACACGTGCACTGAAACAGCAACTGATTGTAAAGTCGTCACAAGAGATGTGAGGAATGGTAGTCGATATTGATGAAAAAATCTACACCTCCTCTAGCTCGCTCTCCACTCAGGTCGTCCTTTTTGTGGAGTACATAGCCTCGTAGCTCTTGGGTGTATGACTGATGGAAACGAGACAAAGTGGTCTACCCTGAGGTAAGATACGGAGTTCCTCCCCATGCGTCGTTAACCCCTGCAAGTTCCACTGCAGGATGGGAGCCATTTCATCAATGTGATTTTAATTTACCCCTGTCTTTGCACCACTGAGGTGGATCACTTGTAGAGCAAGGGGGAGTGGAGGGGCTGCTTGGATCTGAGGCATCTGACCCCATGATGTTCTCCTCCATCAGTCAGACGTGAAAGAATGATGTCTGATGGCGTTCGGGACAGCTTTCGACCCGAATGTCATGAATCTTTCCCTGCACCCAGTCCCTTTGATGATGATGGGGAGAGGGGTCATTGAGAGGCATTCTGCTTATTGTGTGCCTTCTTGACAGTCACTACGGAACTGTTGCTGGTCTTTTTTGTGGTGGCTGCTTGGATTGCTTTACCCTTACTTGTTTTGCCTTGACATGTACACATGCATGTACAGATGCTGGAGGTGGATGGTTGTACACTGGACGACATCTGCATCAAGTCATCGACCTAAGGAACAGGTTGCACCCCTATGGAAGCATAAGAAGTGGTAAACACAGGAGGTTTCATCGCCTTATATTCCTTTTTGGCTTCAGCATAGGGGATCCGCTTGGTGAATTAATTCCTAAATATTTCATCCCTTTGCAAAAACAGGATAGTCTTGGCTCCAGCCTGGGTGGCTCCCAGAGCAGTTAACGCATACACTGCTGGAGATGGACAGTCAATCCCAGCTTCATGGGCTGCCTTTCCAATTTTCCCACAGGTTGCTTCACCCCCACAAGTCAGGATTGTGTGACGAAAACACTGCGATTTGTAGCACCACATAGCATTAGGTACATAAGGCCTGACACTAAGACGGAGGAAACCCACCATGATGTGGTCCGGTAACGTTGGAGAATTGAAGGTCACAATGAAGGTGGCGGTCTTCTCAATTTCTCCATTACTCCTATACATCCTTTGCTCTATGCCCACTATCCCCTGTAATGCCCATTACTGTTTACGTTCGGCTATGCCGATATCCATAATGACATGGCATCTGACCACACCTTTGCTAGAATTTAGGGTTTTATGCAGTTTAACAGTTACATCAAATTCACCCAACTTTCCAGTCTTCATAAGTAGTTCCATCTGCTTTACACTGTTAGTCTCAAACAGCATGGGAACCATTCTGCAGCCACTTCACGGACATCAGGCTTCCAGCAAGTCCTAAGACTTCCTGAATATAGAAGGGGGACACTTTTTCAAACGTCCCCTCCTTCCTCTTAATGACCAAAAACACATTTTGATTTATGACTTCTTCAGCCCTATCTAGATCGGGTTGTGATCGCTTCCATGCAAGTAACTGACTGCTTCCCATTGGGCAATGTCAGCAAGCATTGGAGAGCAAAGTGAGAGATCAACTGATGCAAGTTAACCACCCCCCCCCCCCCCCCCCCCCCCCCCGCTCGTTTGGTGGATTGGGTGTGAATGCTCCCAAGGCGGTACACCCCTCCCACTGACAGGAAAAGATGATGATTTCGAGAATTCCATCTCAGTTCCACACACCGCTTAGGAAAACAATGGTCCACTGAGACAGAGCCATGCATGCCTGAGTAAGTCTTATACAACTGAGGTGTGGCAGGTTACCCAGACGTAGCCCGCTAATGACTGATCCACCCCAACAGTCATGCATCTCATCAGCACGCAGCACACCTTGAGATTGAGGGGTTTTTATGGAGGTTTTTACCATCCTCGCACTCTAGGCAGTCAAGCCAAGATCCTCATTCCCTGCGACACACAACGTTCCACTGCCACACTATACAGTGGTCTCTGAAGCATGCCCAAAGCTTACGGTAACAGGAGACTGGCGGTGCTTACCAGTTCCCAGCTGAGGAATCCTGGAGTCACCAAGACTGTACTCAGAAAATGAATGCTGAGTCCCTGAGGGCGTCAAGGCAAAGCTCTGGATTAGGATGGGCTGTAGTATGGAGACAGAAATGCACCACTCTCGATTTAAGGAGAGAGAATTGAGAAACATGCGAGAGCTTGCGTGTAGAAGCCTGCTTTTCTGCAGAGGCCACCAATTGGGAGATACACCAAATACAGAAAATCATCCAGGAATGACCAATGGTCTGGCTAAGGCCACAAGGACATTAATAGCAATGAGGTAAACAAGGACGGCTAATACAAAGCCCTGTGTAACTTCATTCTCCTGGGTCTGCTCAGAGCTCACAACAGTGCCATCCCAAACTCTGAATGACCAGTTGGACATGAACTGGCCAATAAAAATCAGGAGAAGGGAGGGAGGGGAGGGAGGGGGGGTGAGACACCACTCATCGAGTTTAAGCAGGATGTGGTGGTGCCAAGCTGTGTCATAGGCCTTGTGAAGATAAAAGAAAACTGCAACAAGATGGCAGTGCTGAGAAACGGCCTGCCGAACTGCAGCTTCCAATCGAAGTAAAGTGGATGATCAATGAGAGATCCTCCCTCCCAAAAGCTTCTCCAGTAAAGGGAGAAAAGGTCCTGAAATTCAAGGACCCAAATGAGCCGAGAAGTCACCATCCACTCAAGTAACTTGCAGGGGACAACGGTCCAACTGGTAGGCCAGTAGCTACACTCCTGGAAATGGAAAAAAAGAACACATTGACACCGGTGTGTCAGACCCACCATACTTGCTCCGGACACTGCGAGAGGGCTGTACAAGCAATGATCACACGCACGGCACAGCGGACACACCAGGAACCACGGTGTTGGCCGTCGAATGGCGCCAGCTGCGCAGCATTTGTGCACCGCCGCCGTCAGTGTCAGCCAGTTTGCCGTGGCATACGGAGCTCCATCGCAGTCTTTAACACTGGTAGCATGCCGCGACAGCGTGGACGTGAACCGTATGTGCAGTTGACGGACTTTGAGCGAGGGCGTATAGTGGGCATGCGGGAGGCCGGGTGGACGTACCGCCGAATTGCTCAACACGTGGGGCGTGAGGTCTCCACAGTACATCGATGTTGTCACCAATGGTCGGCGGAAGGTGCACGTGCCCGTCGACCTGGGACCGGACCGCAGTGACGCACGGATGCACGCCAAGACCGTAGGATCCTACGCAGTGCCATAGGGGACCGCACCGCCACTTCCCAGCAAATTAGGGGCACTGTTGCTCCTGGGGTATCGGCGAGGACCATTCGCAACCGTCTCCATGAAGCTGGGCTACGGTCCCGCACACCGTTAGGCCGTCTTCCGCTCACGCCCCAACATTGTGCAGCCCGCCTCCAGTGGTGTCGCGACAGGCGTGAATGGAGGGACGAATGGAGACGTGTCGTCTTCAGCGATGAGAGTCGCTTCTGCCTTGGTGCCAATGATGGTCGTATGCGTGTTTGGCGCCGTGCAGGTGAGCGCCACAATCAGGACTGCATACGACCGAGGCACACAGGGCCAACACCCGGCATCATGGTGTGGGGAGCGATCTCCTACACTGGCCGTACACCACTGGTGATCGTCGAGGGGACACTGAATAGTGCACGGTACATCCAAACCGTCATCGAACCCATCGTTCTACCATTCCTAGACCGGCAAGGGAACTTGCTGTTCCAACAGGACAATGCACGTCCGCATGTATCCCGTGCCACCCAACGTGCTCTAGAAGGTGTAAGTCAACTACCCTGGCCAGCAAGATCTCCGGATCTGTCCCCCATTGAGCATGTTTGGGACTGGATGAAGCGTCGTCTCACACGGTCTGCACGTCCAGCACGAACGCTGGTCCAACTGAGGCGCCAGGTGGAAATGGCATGGCAAGCCGTTCCACAGCATCTCTACGATCGTCTCCATGGGAGAATAGCAGCCTGCATTGCTGCGAAAGGTGGATATACACTGTACTAGTGCCGACATTGTGCATGCTCTGTTGCCTGTGTCTATGTGCCTGTGGTTCTGTCAGTGTGATCATGTGATGTATCTGACCCCAGGAATGTGTCAATAAAGTTTCCCCTTCCTGGGACAATGAATTCACGGTGTTCTTATTTCAATTTCCAGGAGTGTATTAAGGGACAATGTATTATTGCTGAGCTTAAGGACAGGAACCACAATATTCTCTCTCCATTGTGAGGGGAAAATGCCTTGGAGGAAATATTGTCGTTGTGGAGCACTGAGGTGTTGAAGCAATTGGTTATGGATGGAATCACAGCCAGGGGCTGAATCGTGAGAAGAAGAGAGGTTCTGAAGAAGTTCCCAGTCAGTGAAAGAGTCATTGTAGCTTTCTGCCTGACAAGGGGTAAAAAATTAGTAGGAAGCTTCAGCTCGCTGTTTCCAGATGAAAAAGGCAGCTGGATAGGAGGCTGATGACAATACTATCCAAAAATAAGTCATGAGGCGTTCCACAAGAACTGATGGATCTGTACGAAGGCCACCTGGAAGGGCAACACCCAGAACAGAAGAGTGCCGCTGACAACATTGGAGTGTGCTGAAGGTGCAGAAGAACCTGGGAGGAGACCAAGCATTCCCAACGCATCTGCTTGCTCTGTTTTGATAAGTAACGAGCTTTGGCGTGAAGTCATTTAAAGATAATAAGCCCGGTGGAGGATGGGTGCTGCTTAAGATGTTGCAAGATTTGACGACCATCATGAACAATGGTGGCGATGGCCAAGCTCCATTGTGGAACTGGTTGACGGCCGACGGAACCCATCGGGTGGGGAATGCCAATGTAAGCAGCGCAAATTATCTTATCAGACGTATCACGAATGACTTCATCAATACAACCTTACAAAGAAAGTGCAAACAAAATCTGTGAGGAATACAGAGGTCAATCGGCATAATGGAAAACCCCGTGGAGTAACCAGCCATTAGAAGTGGGAAGGGAACAAAAGGAATAATGGGAAGTGGCCACTACTGCACACGTCAGCATGTGGTAACCAATGTAAGGAAGGAACAAGGAGAAGTGAGTGAAAGACCAATGGTAGAGAGAGTGCTACATGCAGCACTAAAATGAATAGAGAAACCATCATTAAGAAGGCAAAGGTTCTCGTCCACAAGAAATTGGTCAATGAGGAGCTCCTGACTACACAAAAAAAAGCACTGCCCATAAAGAGGAAGAAGGCCAGTGTTCAGTCTGTTTGCTTGCCAGGGGGTCTCATCCGAAATGTGGAGAAGGCCCTGCCGCCAGCAATAGAGAGCACTGGGTGCACCCGACTGCAAATTGTTGCTGATGTCGGCACCAATGACTCCTGCCGTCTGGGTTCAGAGGTCATCCCCAGTTCATACAGGCGGTTGGCGGAGTTGGTGAAGACGGAAAGCCTCGCTCACAGGGTGGAATCTGAGCTAACTATTTCTAGTATTTTTCCCAGAACTGATCACGGTCCTCTGGTTTGGAGCCGAGTGGAAGACTTAAACCAGAGGTTCAGACGATTCTGCAGAGATCTGGGGTGCACGTTTCTCTACCTCTGCAATCGGGTGGAGAAATGTAGGGTCCCCCTGAATAGGTCAGGCGTGCATATAAAATAGAGGGAAACATTCCACGTGGGAAAAATATATCTAAAAACAAAGATGATGTGACTTACCAAACGAAAGCGCTGGCAGGTTGATAGACACACAAACAAACACATCTTTTCGTATTTCCCTCTCCTTCCCTCTTTCCTGACGAAGCAACCGTTGGTTGCGAAAGCTTGAATTTTGTGTGATGTTTGTGTGTCTATCGACCTGCCAGCGGTTTCGTTTGGTAAGTCACATCATCTTTGTTTATATATATAAAGGTGTGACTCAGGGCACCAGGGGACCTTGTTCTGGGACTTACATTTGTTGTCCTCCTCCTCCTCCTCCTCCTTGTCCTCCTCCTCCATAGGTCCAGGAGGGCAGGGCTCGGAGAGGAGCTGACTTCTGCAAGATCACGCACCGAAAGAACATCGGCGACCTTCGGGGGCATGGACTGTAGGTCCCGTAGCCAAGTTATGGCATCAGGCCTCCAGCCTGAGAAACATTAGGAACAGCGGTCCCAGAGGGGAGCCTCATAACTGGCAGGGGCTGAAGAAGAGGTACACTTCTGCAGCCAGGGAGGGGAAGCAGCACCCAGAAGCAAGTGCAGGAACCACTGGGGAGAGGAAGAGGAGAGGAGAACAGGACCAGATAAGGAGGAAAGAAGAGGGGGGAAGGGACTTAACAGATGCAAAGTTAGATGTCATATTTCTGATGAGCCTCAGTGTAGGATAAATGATCAAGGGACTTATGCTCCTGCACCTTCTTTTACTTCTGATAAACTGGGCAATATGGTGAGTGGGGAGAGTAATGGTTGTGACAATTAACACACACGGGCTGCAGACACACAGGCTCTCCTCATGGAGTGGGTGTCCACACAGAGGGCCCACTGAACAGAGGGAAGACACATGCCCAAAACACAAGACCATAAGCACCTCAGGGTGGCAGGACATGAGGCTTCATGTCACACCGATAATACATAATCTTGACCTTCTATGGGAGAATATCTCCCCCACATAACAGAAAAAATGTGCCAGTATTGGTGTGATAGTCCTTACGAACTTTCTGCACAAGACAGACAAAATTAAACGCCCCTTCATTCCAGACTGACCTAGAGTTCCTCATCATTTTGAAGGATGAGGTCCCTGTGAAACTGACTTCCTGAACCATATTTGAAGACTAGTGAGGAGTAATGGACACCAGGACATTGCGAAGATGAGCACAATCACAAAGGGCTTTTCGCGGATGATGCTGTAGTATACAGAGAAGTTGCAGCATTAGAAAATTGTAGCGAAATGCAGGAAGATCTGCAGCGGATAGGCACTTGGTGCAGGGAGTGGCAACTGACCCTTAACATAGACAAATGTAATGTATTGCAAATACATAGAAAGAAGGATCCTTTATTGTATGATTACATGATAGTGGAACAAACACTGGTAGCAGTTTCTTCTGTAAAATATTTGGGAGTATGCGTGCGGAACGATTTGAAGTGGAATGATCATATAAAATTAATTGTTGGTAAGGCGGGTACCAGGTTGAGATTCATTGGGAGAGTCCTTAGAAAATGTAGTCCATCAACAAAGGAGGTGGCTTACTTAACACTCGTTCGACCTATACTTGAGTATTGCTCATCAGTGTGGGATCCGTACCAGATCAGGTTGACGGAAGAGATAGAGAAGATCCAAAGAAGAGCGGCGCGTTTCGTCACAGGGTTATTTGGTAACCGTGATAGCGTTACGGAGATGTTTAGCAAACTCAAGTGGCAGACTCTGCAAGAGAGGCGCTCTGCATCGCGGTGTAGCTTGCTCGCCAGGTTTCGAGAGGGTGCGTTTCTGGATGAGGTATCAAATATATTGCTTCCCCCTACTTATACCTCCCAAGGAGATCACGAATGTAAAATTAGAGAGATTCGAGTGCGCACAGAGGCTTTCAGACAGTCTTTCTTCCCGCGAACCATACGCGACTGGAACAGAAAAGGGAGGTAATGACAGTGGCACGTAAAGTGCCCTCTGCCACAGGCCATTGGGTGGCTTGCGGAGTATAAATGTAGATGTAGATTGGGTGGCAGTAGTAGTTTTGACAAACAGGGAGCCCAACCACATCTTATTGAGAGACTCCACTTTGACAAACACGAGTTCGATATTTTCTACAGAAAATAATGGCTTTGAGGCAGTGAACATGATCCATCTGTCTGAGGGCAGACCAGCAAGCGGGGAAAGTGTTTCACCCCAAACTGGAGAGCCTGGTCCTACTACCAGGGTGTAGCCAAGGAAGTGAAGCCACAGAATCATAAGAAGCTGCATTCAATGATCCACTACCAACCAGAAGAATACTGCACAATAGTCCAGTGCCTCTTGTGCACCATACACAAACTCTTGAAAAAACTGTGAGCCCTAGTGGATGGGGAACGGTGGGGGGGGGGGGGGGGGGGGGGGGGGGTAAGTGGACTGGGGTGAAGGTTGTGTCAGGTGAGATGGCATAGAGTGGATACAGGCAGAGAAAGGTGGGAAGCAGGAGGGGGGGGGGGTTGGTGATGGGTAGCTAGTGGCTCACAGGGAGGCAGGAGTGCAGGCTAGGAATTTCAGAAGACAGAGGTGGCAGGTGCATAAGCTAGGCATGTAGCACATGGGTAAGGTGCGGCTTATGAAGATGACATGGATACATGGGTTGAGGTATGGGATCAGTGGGTTAGCAGAGATTGAACCCAAAAGGATAATCAAGTGGAGTAACAAAACAATATCCTTCAGCAGCACTTTGATTATTTATAAGAAGGCCCGTAAATGAGGGGTACCCTATCCAAGATTGTTCTCATGCCTGCTGAAGTGGTATCTCATCATTCACCCAACCTACACAACATCCTAGTCCATCACCAAGCCATTCTCATCCCAATCCCTTGCCACATATCACTGTGGAAGATTCATGTGCCAGACCTGCCTGATTCACCCACCCAATACATTCTACTCCAGTTCTAGCAAAGGCTCATCCTACCCCATCATCAGAGACAGCCACATCATAACAACCCTGCTGGATATGCTTGAGTTCTCCTCAGTGGCATATGCACATGGGAGGGGACGGGAGGGGAGGGGGGGACGGGAGGAGGTGGGGAGCAAGTGGGTCGCGCGCCCACCCCTTGTGGGGCTCCCCACATTGCCCCCCTTGCCACCCCCGCCAGCCAGCCCGCATGCTATTCGTTCGTTTCTTTCGTCAGTCAGCTCAACTTAATCGAGTTATCAAGTGTATTACAGGTTCGGTATGGGACATTATTGATGAGTATATGTCCAGTAATAGTGACTTTTGAGAAGATTCCTAAAAATGCATTGTTACTATACAGGCTCTCCTTCGAACGCACTAGAAAGGAACGGAATCGACAATAAAAGTTCCACACACCAATTGCCAGACGACATCCTCATTGGAAACTCACCCTTATATTATACGTCATAAGGTACATATTGGCTTGTCGCTTTCACGGTACGTATTTGTTCACACTCCATAGAAGTCTGGAAGTGAACATTCTGGTAGCCAATGTTCTCGAAACAACTGAGCCACATACTTAAGGAAAGCAGAGTCGCTGCCAGGTAGTCAGTTTGAAAGCTACAATTGTCGAGATAACTTTGAAGTGATAAAAAGTGAACAACTGTGATTATTGGCTATTACCATGGACTTCAGTCAATGTTGTGACTAGTGATGTTAGAAATATGTGGATTGTGACTGTGTGTGTTTTAGTGCTAAGTGTACCAGTGTTGCATTTTTCAGTGTGAATAAAGTGTTTATTTTAGAATAATTTGAATCTAATTTACCTACGCCATAACAATATAGTAAAACGAATCATTGTGTGTAATAATAAAAAGAAAAGTAGAAACATCTGAGGATACTGGACACCATTCACCCGCAAAAACACCACCAGATGTACAGGCAGAGCCCAGCACTTTGTCGAAACTTCCACAACAAAGTTCATTGACCAATTCCTTTCATCCCACGGATACTGGCAATTATTTGGATATATTAGCATCAGGAAATACTAGTGATGATATAAAACACAAGCTTCTCACAGCTCCAAGGAAACCTGAAAAAGGTTATAGCTTTCCTACTTCCGAGCACAACAAGAAGGTACGGGTTGAATGTTCTTACAAGGTAATTGGGACTTCATTGCATTAACTGTTCTATTTTTATGAATAATAAAATGGTTCAAGCAAAGAAATCCGTTACTGCAAAGAAACTAATGACTGGTCCACTAACAAAATGCGCCAAACTTACTGGTAAATATGGTGATCTTGAGACCCATTCTCAGCTCAAATACCTCGTTGAAGCATCAACAGATGCAAAATTATTATTTTGCATTATTATGAGACAACAGTGAACTTTAGGACATAAAACAACTGAAAGACAGAGAATGGAAAGCATTAGGGAAAACAGAGATCTATAATAAAAACCATCATATTTCATGGAAAGTAAAATACTTCTCTGTGGGGGCATAGAGATGATGGGAGTCTATTAGTCTACATGAAAATGATCATGAAAGTACAGTGAGTAACGAGGAAAGCCTTAGAGCTCTTCTAAGATTTAGAATTGACGCTGGAGACTTGCAACTAAAACATCACCTTGAGACCACTAAAGTGAATGCCACTTATATAAGTGAAACAATGTGTAACGAACTTATTTCGTACTATGAAACAGTGATGTCATCAAGAGTACTGGAGGAAATTAAAGATTCTCATTATTACAGCATAATCTTCAAGGAGACTACGGACATAGTGCTAAATGAGTTTAGCTGTAAGAGATGCTGATGGTGACAGCAAATTACACGACAGATTTTTGGGTTTCATTGACAACCATTAAGACAATGGCTGTAGTAGAAACATTGACGGTGAACCTCGAGAGAGTGAAGATGAAGAGCATAGCATTACTGGTAAAGTACTAGGTACTATGATTCTAAGGAGAATGGAAAGCCTTTCTCTGTCACTGGAGAACTCTGTGGGTACAGGCTGTGATGTTAATAAGTCAGTTAATATGTCAAGATTGACAGGAGCTGTGGCTACAATAAAAAAGAAAGCTACCAATGCATAAGTAGCACCGTGTCTAAGTCATCAGCTCAACCTCACTGTCTCTCACAGTGCAAAGTTACAAGTGCAAGAAACTCACTTGGTACTATTGAAGTAGTAGTGCCGTTCTTTACAGCGTCTAGCAAGTGGTTTGTAACAATGAAGCGTCACCTAAAACATTCGCTTCCGCCACATTGTCAAACAAGGTAGGTTGAGTGAAATGATGGTGTTATTGTGAGTTTATCATTGCTCTCTTCACACTGAGTGATATTATGAGCATAATATACCCAGTCATCAAAATCTTACAAGTCCCTAGCTTGGACATCGGAATGGCAAAAGCGAAATTAAATTCGACACTCAAGGTGTACGACAGCACGAGAGCTAATGCTGACAGCTCTTTGTTCGTACTGTTGAAGAGATGAAAGGATTTATGGAAGAGTCAGATGTCTAGATAAGTGTTCCTCGTCTTACCAGCAGACAAATACAAAGGGAAACTGCAATCATAATGATGATGCTATTACATATTGGAAAAGAACTGTTTTTATTCCAACACAGGACCACGTTATGACGGATGTGAGAGAACGTTTTGCTGAAGAAAATACAGTATTTATCATTTCAAATTCAACGTACTTTTGCCCTCACAACTACTGAAACATGATAATGATCTGGAACATAAACTGAATCAGTGCTTAACTGAACTACTGTTCTCTGATGAAGAATCACTCTTTGTGATTAAAGAGAGACTAATAGGAGAGATTCTTCAACACAAGCAAACAAGCATAAACACCCTTAATGATCATGATTCTGTTATGCAAGCATTTCTGTTTGTCCTAGCTCTAACTCTCCTACTTTGCACGTCGTACAAAATATTCGCTTGTCTGCATGCATCTATTACTACAGTAGAAAGAAGTTTTTCAACAATGCGGCGTACAAAGACATGGCTTAGGTCGACAATGAAGGAGGCTTGACATAATGGCTTAGCTCTGTTGAACACTCACCCTGACATTGATTGTCCAATAGAAGATTTAATTAACCAATTTGTCAGGAGGAATAGGCACATAGAATTTATCATTTAAGGAAGAGGATCACAATTTTAACTTTTTTTATATCATAAGATGGCATTGTCTTCTATATGTGAATAATCAGTTTAAATAAAACTTTCTTAAAGTTTGCATGTGACTGATAATTTTTTATTACGGTAAAAGTAAAGGTAGCGCAAGATATCTTTAGTGCCCCCTCCTTTAAGTTTTTCTGTATCCGCCACTGTTTCTCCTATGCCCCTCGTTTTTTCTCTGCCTGCCCTCCTTCCAAACACAAATAGATCCCCTTATTTTAACGTAGCTATGATAAAAATCTTGTCTACATTTGTTTGTTTGTCTGTACTTACCAAACCACATGACAAAACTGCCTCACTCTAAAGTTAACCACATTCTTTTTCACTGCAAAAATCAACTCATGACCATACTAAATAATCTTTTTTCACATTATTTTCTTTTTATTGCAATTAAACAGAAGCTACCAGTAAATTTAATGATTAAAACAACTTTCTTCAACTTTATTTTGGAACAGTTTTCGAAAAGCAAACACACATTCTACCACTCTGATTGAAGGAATGAATCTTTTATACTCAATTTTATTTTCACTGGTACCTTCACAGCTTCCAGTATATTTCTCTCAGCCTTTGTATGTGCAGTGTCTTTTTGGTTTCGGACAATAGAAGCTTTCCGCAACACTTTCATGGCAAATATGGTACCAGCATCTTTACCTGTCACCTTCCGAACCTGAAACACTTTACCATAACCACCTTTACCAAGCACTTTTCGAAGCTCAAAGTCTTGTGGACCAGTCTTCTCACTACCGGGATTAACATTCTGTTCTGAAAGCTGCACAGTCTCTACACCTTCAGACCTACAGTGGAAAAAAAAAAAAAAGAAAATTACATAAACTAGATAGCATGATTTATTATTTTTATAATTTTAATTAATTACTGCAATACATTACATATGAAATAACTAACTATAAATAACACATTGCAGTAAGAGTGCTTGCAGGAATGTAGCTTCCGCTTTATTAGAAAGCTATATACAAGAGGTACTCACAAAGCTTTAGTTATAAATTCAAATAAGTAATGTTAAGCAATTAAATTTTTTTTTTTTTTTTTTTTTTTGCAGGCACATGTTTGCAGACCTGGTTCACACTGAAATCCCTGTACAGCAGTACCGTAGCATGCTGCAAGAGAAATCAAAACAAATGTTGCAGCCCATCCCTGCTCTATCAACGGGGGCCACGACATTTGTTTTGGGTTCTCTTGCAGTGTGCAATGGTACTGTGGTGCAGGGATTTCAGTGTGAACCACTTCTACAAACAAACCAATTTGTTACATACTTAATTTTCTTGTGATGATAACTGAAACCATTTGACTACTCTCCATGGTAAATATGTAATGGTGCTGTAACTATAAACAAAACCGATATTTTTCTGGGACTAAGTGTGTACATACAGGGTGCACACAAGTCCCGGAACACTTTCAATTATTTATTGCACAAGAACTACACATTGTACAGCATCATACATATGTCATTTTAAAGAGAAACCCTGAAAGGTTTTTTTTTTCTTCATGTATACTGCCACAGAGTAGTTAGGTAATTTGCCAATAGTCAGCTCCTTGTGAATGTCTCTCATCTGCACTCCACATACACTTCACTCACACTGGGATGTCCTCCTCTCTTTGCAGGGCACAAGCAACCCGTCTTAATGAATTTGTTGTGCCAGTGGTAAATGGCCTTCCTTGTTGGTGGCTTCTTACCGTACTTGGTTCTAAACATCCATTGAATAGCTGGAGCACACTTGTTTTTGTTGAACTCCAACACACAGAAAGCTCGCTCCGCACCTGAACTCGCTGTGTTTGCGTCTAGCGTTGACTATCGGCAAGTTACCAAACTATGCTGTGGCAGTATATATGACAAAAAAACTTTCAGGGTTTCTCTTCAAAATGACATATGTATGATATGTGTACAATGTTTGGTTCTTGTGCAATAAATAATTGAAAGTGTTCCCTGACTTAATTTACACCCTGTGTGTGTGTGTGTGTGTGTGTGTGTGTGTGTGTGTGTGTGTCGCCCACCATATTTCTACGCACCAGGAATTGCATGGCGATGATTTTGAATGTCATATAAATTTTTGCCACTGGGCACAAAATAAATTACGAGGCGATAATAGGTTTTTCTTCTTCAAGGGTTCTATTTAGTGACAAAGCATCATTCACTAATAGAGGCAACGTAAACTGGCATAATATGCAATATTAGGCAAACAGAAAATTCATGACGGCTGCAACAAGTGGAACATTAGGGAACCTGGTGGGTTAATGTATGCTGTGGAATTATGGGAGGATATCTAATTGGACCTTATTTTAACAATGGCAATCTGAACGGTGCAATGTATGCCAATTTCTTAATTAATATTTTACTGATTCTACAACAAGATGTTTCACTTCATGACAGAATGGTGATGTACGTTCAACATGATGGATGGCTGGCACATAGCATGCGTGCAGTTAAAGCACTATTAAATAAAACATTTAATGACAAGTGGATTGGTCGTAGATGCACCATTCTATGGCCTGCACGTTCACCGGACCTTACATCTCTGAACTTCTTTCTTTGGGGAAAATTGAAAGATATTTGTTATCGTGATCCACCGACAACGCCTGAAAACATGCATCAGCGCATTGTCAATGCACATGCGACAAATGCTGAAGAAGATCTACTCACTGTTGAAAGGAATTTCATTACACATATTGCCAAATGCATTGAAGCTGGAAGACATCATTTTGAGCATTTATTACATTAAAGAGGTTATTATGGTTGTTCATGCAGTAACAGCATGCGTTCCCATAATTTATGATAAGGTCAAAAAAGTAAATGTACCACATTAGAACAACAGAAATAAAGTCCAAACATAACCACTTTTTGGGTTTTAATTTAAAAACCACATTGTTACCAAGTGTTCATCCAAATGAGTGTTGCAAAAGTGTTGCCAGTGCAGGATCCTATGCACGAACTGACCTCTCGATTATTTCCCATAATTATTCAATGGGATTCTTGTCGGGCGATCTGGATTGTCAAATCAATTCACTCTAATCGTCTTCCCACGAGACCAAGCTCGGGGTCCACGCAAACGTCGCTGAATGACAACACAGCATTTTGAATGCCGCGCACCAAAGGGTCCCGAGATAAACACTGGTCGAGTGCTTGCAATCCACACAGGGAGTCACTGCAGATGACAAATGACTCCCCAGGGCAGGAGGGTAGGTGAGCGAGTGCACGATAAAGAGTAACCAGCTCCGCAGTGAAAACACTGCTCCCACAAGGCAGAGAATGCTGCTCAACGTAGTCGCCGTGGATGAAAGCAAACCCAGTGCATCTGTTGACCACAGAACCATCGGTGTAGACTACATCTGCACCACGAAACGAGGCAAGAAGAGCCACGATTTGTTGACGAAGGCTGGCAGGTGGAACAGAGGACTTGGAGTCGCAGGACAAATCCAAGCAAAGCCACAAGCAAGGTTGGGACCAAGGAGGGGTAGAAGAAGAAGACCGGAAGGATGGTGGAAAGGGAAAGGACTCGAGTGACGAGAAAAGGGAACAAACACAGACCGCGATTGGAAGACCCGACCTAGGCCGCCGTCGTGGGGAGGGTAGTGCAGAAGATGGAAAAAGGAGCCTGCGGTTTGGGGGGGTCGGGTGAAGCATGGACGCGGGTGATGTATGATGCAAGCAACTGCTGTTGGTGGAATCGTAGGGGAGGGATTCCAGCTTCTACAAGAAGGCTAGTCACTGGACTAGCGCGGGAGGCACTTGTCGCCAGTCTGACGCGACAATGGAGAATCGGGTTGAGGATCTGCAACGTTGAAGGTGCTGCTGAGTCGTACATCACGCTCCCGTGGTCGAGATGGGACTGGACTAAGGCCTTATAGAACTGTAGGGGGGTTGCTCATGTAGCCCCCCAAACGGTGTGGCTGATGCAGCGAAGGATGTTGAGGTGCCGTCAGCACCGTTGTTTAAGCTCACGAAGATGAGGTGTCCAAGTGAGCTGAGCATCAAACAGCATGCCAAGAAAGACATGCGTCTCCTCAATACGAAGGAGTTCATTGGCAAGGTAGAGCTCTGGATGGAGGTGGACTGTTCGACGACGACAGAAATGCATCACTCGGGTCTTAGAAGCTGAGAACTGAAAACCATGGTTGGATGACCAAAAATGTGCCTTACGGATAGCTCCCTGCAGCTGCCGTTCAGCGACACTGATGCTTGTGGAACTGTAATAAAGACATTGTCATCGGCATATAGAGAGGAACAGATCAATGAGCTGACCGCAGCTGCAAGACCATTAATCGCCACCAAAAAGAGGGGAACACTGAGAACCGAGCCCTGCGGGACACCATTCTCCTGAATATGATCAGAGCTAAAATAAGTGCCAACTCTAACCCGAAAGGAGCAATTGGAGAGAAAATTCCGTAAAAAAATCTGAAGTGGACCCCGTAAGCCTCATTCATGCAGCGTAGCAAGGATATGATGGCGCCAGGTGGTATCGTACGCCTTCCAAAGATCAAAGAAAACAGCAACTAGATATTCTCGCCGAGTGAAAGCTGGGTGAATAGCCGACTCTAGCGAAACTAAATTGTCGATCGCTGAGCGGCCCTGACGGAAACCCCCCTGTTGCTAGGCCAGGAGGCCCCTCGAGGGTCCACATGAACCGCCGACTCACCATCCATTCCAGGAGTTTGCACATAACTTTGGTAAGGCTGATAGGGCGATAGCTATCAACCACCAACGGATCTGCACCAGGTTTCAGCACCGGGATGGTAACACTATCCTGCCAACGAGTTGGGAAAATGCCCTCCATCCAGATGCGGTTAAACAGGGCGAGTAATTCACCCTGACAGTTCACCGAGAGAAGGCGAAGAAATTGGTTGTGAATTCGGTCTGGACCTGGAGAGGTGTTGGGGCAAGCTGTAAGGGCACTTTGGAACTCCCATTCACTAAATGGGGTGTTGTATCGTTCCCAAAGGTGCATGCTCTTTAACGGCGCAGAATTCTGCGCTGTAGCCTGCTGTCACGGAATTACGAGTGAAGTACTCTGCCAGATGTTCGGCGATGGCGATTGGGTCAGTACAAAGTGTACCCCGAAGAGAAAGGCAAGGGACAGACGCATGAGGGCGAAAGCCAAAATTGCGCCGAACACACGACCACACCTGAGATGGGGAGGTGCGAGAACCTATGGTGGCAACATATCGTTCCCAGCAGTCCTGTTTGCTCCGCCAGATTAACCGCCGAGCCCGGGCCCGCAGCCATTTAAAGGCAACCAGATTCTCTAGGGAAGGGTGACGCCGGTGTCATTGCAGGGCTCGCCGGCGGTCCCGAATAGCTTCTGAAATCTCTGGTGTCCACCAAGGGACTGACTTACGCCTTAGGGTACTTTAAGAACAGGGGATAGTTGCCTCAGCAGCAGAAACAATGGCCATAGTGACCTCGTCCACTGCCAAATCAATGTCACCAGGAAGCGGAGCACTGGCCATAGTAGCTGAGGTGTAGGCTGCCCAATCAGCTCCATGAAGAGACCATCGTGGCAGCTGATCAGAGGGTTGGGATTGAAGAAAAGAAAGCAGGATAGGAAAGTGGTCGCTACCACAGAGGTCGTCGTGGACCCTCCAACTGAGGTATGGAAGAAGACCTGGGCTACTAAGAGAGAGGTCAATGGCCAAGTATGTGCCATGAGTCAAGCTAAAATATGTGGGAGCACCAGTGTTAAGGAGGCAGATGTCCTGCTGTGCCAAGAGAGCCTCAATATTCCTACCCTGGCCCCGAGATCTGGGCCCCACCCCATAAAGGGTGGTGGGCATTAAAGTCCCCCAAAAGGAAGAATGGCGGGGGGGAGCTGGGCGAACAAGGTAGCTAGGTCAGCAAAAGGGACAACCTCATCCGGGGGAAGGTAGAGGGAATAGATGGTAAGCTTCATTCCTGCCCGGATTCTAACAGCCACAGGCTCGAGAGCCGTGGCACTGGGGCACTAGAAACAGTGGCAAGAACATAAACACAGACACCGCCAGACACCCTGTCATATTCTATGCGGTTCTTATAGTAATCCCGGTAGCCACAGAGGGAGGGGGTCTGCCGAACAGGAAACCAGATTTCCTGTAGGGCCAGACAAGTGGCAGGGAAGCGGCACAAAAACTGTTTCAACTCAGTGAGGTGGTGGAAAAAACCATGGCAATTCCATTGAAGGATAATGGTATCCAACTGTGAAGACATGAAAGGACCTGGGGGGATAGGTCACGCCTTAGAAGCGCTCGCCGCCACCGATTGCGAAGTAGCCTGATCAACTTCCATAGGAGCTGCGGGTCGAGCAACATCTAGCTCCTGAGTGGACGCTAGATGCTCCACATCATCTTCAGGTGCAGTGGTGAACTCCTTTTCTGTCTCTGTGTCCTCCTCCTCTTGCTTTTTCTTCTTTTTGGTAGGGTCGTGTTTGTCCTTTAGTTTATCAGGCTGGGTGGGCTTCTCCGACACAGTCTCATGGACCGAGGAAGACCTGAAAGCCCTATGGCCCTCAGGTGGTGGCTTTTACAGCCACTGGCTGACATCTGGAGGGGCAGTAACTGTGGAAGGGAGGGCACCAAGCGATCCCTTCCGCATGAGGGGAGCCAGAGGAGGCGGGCATTTCTCCAGCTCAGAGGTGGGGACTGAATTCCCCAAAAAAGGAGGGGTTGTTACTCCCGATGTTGATAACAGGGGAGCAACGGAAGAGGGTGTTCCCCAACTACCAGGGGGGGCAGGAATAGACGGCCGGGCTGGAGGGACCACAAAAAGCGGCTGAGCTTGGGGGCTCATCACCAGGGATGGTGACTCGAAGCTGCTGCAGCATACGTCGATGAAATGCGAACAGGGTAAAGTCGGTCATGCTTGCGTTTAGCCTCTGTGTAAGTAAGCCTGTCCAAGGTTTTATACTCCATAATCTTCCATTCTTTTTGATAAACGGCGCAGTCTGATGAGCAAGGTGAATGTTTCTGTCCGCAGTTGACACAAACAGGGGGTGGCGAACATGGGACTTTGGGGTGGGAGGCACGTCCACAATCCCGACAGGTACGGTTGGTGTCACATCTCAATGACATATGTCCAAACCTCCAGCACTTAAAGCAGCGCATGGGAGGAAGGACGAAAGGCTTAACATCACATCGATATATCATCACCTTGACCTCGGGCAGGGTGTCACCCTCGAAAGCCAAGATGAAGGCGCTGGTGGCGATCCTACTATCTTTATGTCCCCTGAAGACACGTCGTACAAAGTGGACACTGTGGCGTTCCAGATTTGCACGGAGCTCGTCATCAGACTGCAACAACAGGTCACGATGAAAAATAAGTCCTTGAACCATATTGAGGCTCTTATGAGGCGTAATGGAGACTGCAACATCACCGAGCTTGTCACAAGCAAGCAATGTCCGTGACTGTGCTAGGGATGCTGTCTGTATGAGGACTGCTCCAGACCTCATTTTAGACATGCCCTCAACTTCTCCAAACTTGACCTCTAAATTTTCCACAAAAAACTGAGGCTTTGTGGTCAGAAATGAGTCCCCATCTGTTCGTCTGCAAATGAGAAATCAAGGAGAATACGTCTCACCAGGTAATTTAGACCACCACTCCTCCCCTGGTGTGGGCAGGGAAGGGAACAATTGGGGGTCATACTTTAAAGCATTGAACTTTCCTTTCTTAGAGACTCGTGCTTGCGCACTATTCGTATTTCTTTTCATAGTCGTCCCACGAGCAGCTAGGGAAAGGAATGTCCACCCAGGCAGAGCCCCGCTTGCCTGGGTAAGCCTAATACAACCGGGGAGCAGCAGGTTCCCCAGAAGACGCCCGCTAGCAACTGTTCTACCTCAATAGCCATGCGTCTCCTCAGCATGCAGCACACCTTGAGATTGAGAGATTTTTTATAGAGGTTTATACCATCCTCACGACCCAGGCAGTTAAGCCAAGATCCCCGGGCTCTGTACCATACAACGTTCCACCGTCGTGCCTTATGGTGGTCGTTGAAGCATGCTCTGAGCTTACGGTATTGAGGACTGGTGGCGCTTCCCAGTCCCCAGCTCAGGCGCCCCGGGGTCGCCAAGCCCGTACCCAGCAGCTAAGTGCTGAGCCCCCTGAGGGGGACAGCGGGAGGAGGAGACACAGATGCCCATGACATTGGGCTATTTCACAACCACGGATCTCAGTTTGAGGTCACATGTCTGTGTGCCCGCGTCCTTCATGGAGCAAAACGTAGCAGGAACAGCAGTGTTAGTGCCGGATGGTAGAATGCAGGGATTCCAACTAGCTGACAACTTGCAAACGACTGAGTAAGGCATTTTTTCCTTCACCTGGATCTCCTAGACAGCCTGCTCATTGAGATACAGCAAACAATATCAGGAGGAGGTGGCATGGTTGCTACTGCAGTTGGTACAGCAGGGAGATATAGCAGGCAATCGCCCTTGTGAGCATCCCTGCCATTTGGCCACGTGTCGACAGGATATTTGAGTGTGGTTGCACCGATGACACTGATAGCAGCATATTGGGTTCAGAACATATGGTCACACTGCGGTAAGTTCATAATCTGCTTTGATCTTTGACAGAAGCATCACTATTAAAATTGAGAAAAAAAGAGCATGTGGGCACTAAGGATGCATTTACCTTTTTCATCACCCGATGGACTGCAATGACACCCTGATCAGAGACGTACATTCGGATTTCTGCCTCGGTCACCATCAAGCAGCTAGTGTAAATAACACCACGGAAAGAATTCAGCATTCCATGGGCCTTGACACGAACATGACAACTGTAGAGATGTGAAGCTGCAAGAAGTTGTTGTACTTGAGAATCAGAAGTAGTCTTCAAAAGCAAAGTGCCATTGTGTAAACAAGAGCAGGATTTCACAGGGCCACAAATTGCATCAGCACCATTCCAAATAATAAACAGATATACCGTAGCAAAAGGCTGACCGCCTTCAGTACTTGAAACCGCGAGGAATCCTGGTGGAGCTGGTAGGGTCTTTGAATCGTTATCCTCATTGACTGAGAAGAGGATTACCAGTTCATTGTGAGAAACTCCTCCACGACGGCCAGTGTCTCCGATGGCGAACTTCTTCCAACTGGGGGCTGCCTGGAGATGGGGCACACCCAACTTAGGTGATTGTTTACACATCCTGAACACCTGACAAAGGAACCAATTGGCAATTTGGATAGGTAGCAGCTCAGGCAATCACCCCTCCCTGGGTCTGGAACGAAGAATGAAAAAAAGGAACGAAAAACAGTGGAGAGAGTCCTTCGAAATCGGTTACTGAAAATGTAGAACACTTTTCCAAAAACATCTCAGCCATGTTCCCCAAAGGAGGGGAAGAAGAATATCAAGAGGACAGACATGCAGTACAGAAGGGAAAAGATGGTGCAAAGGCTGGGCTTTGTGGGAGCCAAGCACAAACCCCCCAAAGAGTGACAAGCCACTTGGGAGAGAGTAGATGTGATGATGCACCAAGCCTTCATATGGGACATATCCTACTGCAACACATTCAGCAACTGGTGTATGCGAGGATGCAACATAGAAGGGATGACCATTCAACAGCCCTGCTCCACCGTGGCCAGGATGAGGACACCACTGACAATGTTGAACTGATCTTGTAGCAGAAAAGATATACACCACAATGTATCTGGTACTGAAGTAGTATGCTCAGAACATCTTGTCCCTACTGCTGAAACGATTTTCCGGAAATGTGAGTTATGTTTTGTTTTAGGACGCAAAAACAACTAGGGTCTTATACGCCCATGTCAGAACCGTAGAACCTGAAAACAGAAAGAGCAGTTAAAAATGACTACACATTAAGCCCAATTGACGGAAGGAGACAGCTAAAAACAGGGATGTGGAGAAAGGTCTCTAAAATACATCATAGAGAAATGGAGGTCCTGAAGATTAAATGTCCTTTGCCACATTACTATGACGGATAAAAAATAAAATGCAATCGACAGCCCACGCATTGTTTGCTAAATCGGTCAATAACTCAGATGGCAAATACAAACAAGAACAAAAGTGGTTAAAAAAAAGGCATTCCATCAGGAAAGGGCAAACCCTCAAAGGCTGAGGGCAATGAGCACAAAGTGGTAGCGACTAATACTTAGCAAATGGCAGTGGCTAAAAAGACAGCGCCCAATGCGCAACCAAGCTAAAATGATCTCACGGCAAGAGGGCCGAGAGGAGGTCATCAAAGCCACTGGGAGAGCTTAATATCCCGGAGCTCGTTCCTGTCAAGGGAGGACCAGTGGTGATTCTAAAGTGACACCACCTGCTGACAGACAACAACACAGCCATCATCAGTTGGAATGTATGAACTAGCGAGCTGAGAACTAGTGAAGGAAAACCAGCTAGCTTTTTTGCCACGCGACAACACTGTGCAAGCAACTGTTTATAATGAATGCAGTTTGTCATCGTAGGAAAACTGTTAAAAACACAGAGAGCATACCTCTGTATGTGAACTGAGTCACGGTATGTCGCAGTCCACCAAGGGACTGGGACATGGCGTGGTAAAGAAGTGTGAGGAATGGAATATTCTGCAGTGGTAAGGATAACTTTTGTAAGGTATTCTACCTGGTCATCACAACTGGGGAAATGTTGTTTGGTGAAGGTCACCAGGGAGGAGTAAAGCCTCCCGTCCGCCTTAGTAAGCTGCCATTTGGGTGTACATGTAAATGGGGTGAGATTCAGCAAATGGATAGCACACGGGAAATGATCGTTCGAGTTTGTGTCAGAGAGAACGGATCACTCAAGAGACAATGGGCAAGCTGGGCAATGCACAACAGATCCAAATGGGAATAGATGTGAGTGGAGTCTGAAAGGAACATGGGTGCTCCAGTGTTAAGGCAGAGGAAATTAAGTTGATTGACAAGGTTAGCCAAGAGGTCACCTCTCAGACAAATTCTGGGGAACCCCAAAGGGGATGGTGCGCATTTAAGTCACTGAGCAGCACAAAGGGGTGATGGAGTTCCCCTATAAGCTGGAGGAAGACTGCCCTGGTGACATCGGGAGATGAATTGACTATGAACATCATCCTCAATGAGCAGCATGATTCCCCCAACAAATGGAATGCCATCCTCAGGAGGAAGGTCAAAGTGAACTGGGAAGAAAGGCAAGAGCTCAAAGCAGTCTTGAGGACAATTTGTTGTTCCTGGAGGCGGAATACAAGCTGACACTGTCATTCTAAGAACAGTCGTAAGTCCTCTTTGCTGGACTGAAGGCCATGAATGTTTCATTGGAGGAGAGTCATTACAAGGAAAGCGCAGGAGGGAAAAAATGAAGGGATGTCGCCTTGGTGGCTGCTGAATGCCAGCCTTCGAAGACTCACTGCTATAGGGTGCAGAAGCTGGAGGATCCTGCTCCACGAGACATACAGAGGCATCAGCATTCTCCCTCTGCCGGTCTGCCGAGTCCAGGTCAGAAAAACACTTGGCGGTGCACTCTGCCGACATGGAGGATGTAAGGTGAGGGTATCACGTGGCAACACCGTTGAAGAGGAGCTCAGAGCCAGCGAAGGAGAAAACCATTTGCCTTTGATTTCTTGGAGCCTTTCCCGTTGGCAGAGAAAGACTTAGATGTTTATTGGCTGAAAAGACCCAAAAACTCTACATGGGAGTATTCCTTCTGTCCTTTCTGGCCTGCAGGTTGTGTGGCTGGTGACTTTGCCCCTTGAGGTGAAAGTTTGGTGGCTTGTTGCACAGCTGGAGGAGGAGACTGTGATGCTTCCATGACACTGGGCGATTTCACATCCGCAGTGCTGAATTTAAGGTCACGTCTGCATGGCCATGTCCTTCATAATGCACTTTTTCTTTACCTGGACCTCCTGGACAGCCCGCTCATTGAGATACACAGGACAATTACGAGAGGAGGCAGCATGGTCACCATTGCTGTTGATACAACAGAGTAAAGGAGGCAGATAATTTCCCTTGTGAGCATCGCTATCACATGTTACACATTTGGCCAGGTGTTGACAGGACATTCGAGTGTGGTTGAAACAATGACACTGGTAGCAGCGCATTGGATTCAGAAAGTATGGTTGGATGTGTTAACTTAATAACCTGCTTTGATGTTGGATGGAAGCACCACTATCAAAAGTGAAAAAAAGAGTGCATGCAGGCACTAAAGATGCAGCTACCTTTTTCATCACCTGATGCAGTGACACCTGATCATATAGGTACGTTTGGATTTCTGCCTCACTCAGACCACTGAGCAGTGTAGTGTTAAATATCACCTTGGGAAGAATTCAGAGTTCTATCGGCCTCAACATGAACAGTATAGCCATGGAGGAGCAAAGTGGCAAGCAGTTGTTGTGCTTGACAATCAGAAGCAGTCTCCTAAAGCAAAGTGTCATTGTGTAAATTAGAGCAATATTTCACAGGGCCGGCAATTGCGTCAACACCTTCCTGAATAAGAAATGGTTTTACTGTTGCAAAGGATTGACCATCTTCAGTACACGAAGCCACAAGGAACCTTGGTGCAGCTGGGAAGCTCTTTGAATCAGGAGCTTCATTCTGTTTACATTTGGTAGACACTGACTGCAAAGATGAGAATTGATTCTACATCTACATCGATACTCCGCAAGCCACCCAACGGTGTGTGGCGGAGGGCAACTTACGTGCCACCGTCATTACCTCCCTCTCCTGTTCCAGTCGCGTATGGTTCGCGGGAAGAACGACTGTCTGAAAGCCTCCGTGCGCGCTCTAATCTCTCTAATTTTACATTCGTGATCTCCTCGGGAAGTATAAGTAGGGGGAAGCAATATATTCGATACCTCATCCAGAAACGCACCCTCTCGAAACCTGGCGAGCAATCTACACCGCGATGCAGAGCGCCTCTCTTGCAGAGTCTGCCACTTGAGTTTATTAAACATCTCCGTAACGCTATCACGGTTACCAAATAACCCGGTGACGAAACGCGCCGCTCTTCTTTGGATCTTCTCTATCTCCTCCGTCAACCCGACCTGGTACGGATCCCACACTGATGAGCAATACTCAAGTATAGGTCGAACGAGTGTTTTGTAAGCCACCTCCTTTGTTGATGGACTACATTTTCTAAGCACTCTCCCAATGAATCTCAACCTGGTACCCGCCTTACCAACAATTAATTTTATATGATCATTCCACTTAAAATCGTTCCGCACGCATACTCCCAGATATTTTACAGAAGTAACTGCTACCAGTGTTTGTTCCGCTATCATATAATCATACAATAAAGGATCCTTCTTTCTATGTATTCACAATACATTACATTTGTCTATGTTAAGGGTCAGTTGCCACTCCCTGCACCAAGTGCCTATCCGCTGCAGATCTTCCTGTATTTCGCTACAATTTTCTAATGCAGCAACTTCTCTGTATACTACAGCATCATCCGCGAAAAGCCGCGTGGAACTTCCGACACTATCTACTAGGTCATTTATATATATTGTGAAAAGCAATGGTCCCATAACACTCCCCTGTGGCACGCCAGAGATTACTTTAACGTCTGTAGACGTCTCTCCATTGATAACAACATGCTGCGTTCTGTTTGCTAAAAACTCTTCAATCCAGCCACACAGCTGGTCTGATATTCCGTAGGCTCTTACTTTGTTTATCAGGCGACAGTGCGGAACTGTATCGAACGCCTTCCGGAAGTCAAGAAAAATAGCATCTACCTGGGAGCCTGTATCTAATATTTTCTGGGTCTCATGAACAAAATAAGGCGAGTTGGGTCTCACACGATCGCTGTTTCCGGAATCCATGTTGATTCCTACATAGTAGATTCTGGGTTTCCAGAAATGACATGATACGCGAGCAAAAAATATGTTCTAAAATTCTACAAGAGATCGACTTAAGAGATATAGGTCTATAGTTTTGCGCATCTGCTCGACGACCCTTCTTGAAGACTGGGACTATCTGTGCTCTTTTCCAATCATTTGGAACCCTCCGTTCCTCTAGAGACTTGCGGTACACGGCTGTTAGAAGGGGGGCAAGTTCTTTCGCGTACTCTGTGTAGAATCGAATTGGTATCCCGTCAGATCCAGTGGACTTTCCTCTATTGAGTGATTCCAGTTGCTTTTCTATTCCTTGGACACTTATTTCGATGTCAGCCATTTTTTCGTTTGTGCGAGGATTTAGAGAAGGAACTGCAGTGCGGTCTTCCTCTGTGAAACAGCTTTGGAAAAAGGTGTTTAGTATTTCAGCTTTACGCGTGTCATCCTCTGTTTCAATGCCATCATCATCCCGTTGTGTCTGGATATGCTGTTTCGAGCCACTTACTGATTTAACATAAGACCAGAACTTCCTAGGATTTTCTGTCAAGTCGGTACATAGAATTTTACTTTCGAATTCAATGAACGCTTCACGCATAGCCCTCCTTACGCTAACTTTGACATTGTTTAGCTTCTGTTTGTCTGAGAGGTTTTGGCTGCGTTTAAACTTGGAGTGGAGCTCTCTTTGCAAGAAAATCCCCCTTGATCACCAGTGTCTCCAATGACACACTCCTTCGAACTGGAGGCCCCTTTAGAGGGGGGGCTCACCCCTTTAGGTGATCGTTCACACCTCCCGAACACCTGACAGAGTAACCAATCGGCAATTTGGGAAGGTAGCAGTTCAGGCCCTTCCCTGGGCCTAGCTTGTACCAGGGGTATGTGCAAACCCTAACTGTTGACCAGGGTCAGGAATTACGCAGTACCTAGTCACCTGCTATGTGTCAGATGGGTGGGCTGGCCTTCAGAAGTGTACAGGGAGGAAGAAGAAAAAGAGGAATCTCAAATGCCAAAGCTGAGGAAGGACTGGAGAAGGGAAACGAAGAAAGAAAAAAGGAACAAAAAACTGTGGAGATATTGTTCTGATATCGATTATTGAAAATGCAAAACACCTTCCCAAAACCATCCTAGACATGTCCTCTCAAGGAAGGGGAAAAGGATAGGAGGAAGACAGACATGCAGCACAGAAGGGAAAAGATGCTGCAAAGCCTGGACCTTGTGGTAGCCAAGCACAAACACATCAAAGAGTGGTGAGCTACATGGGAGAGTGTAGACGTGATGATGTACCAAACCTTTCATATGGGACATACCATAGTGCAACACAATCAGCAACTGCAGTATGTGAGGACGTAACAGAGGGATGACCATTCAACAGCTCTGCTCCACTGTGGTCAGGATGAGGATACCCTGGACAATGTTGAAATGATCTTGCTGCAGAAAAGATATACACCACAATGTATCTGGTACCAAAGTAGCATGGTCAGACCATCCTGTCTCTACTGCTGAAACAATTTTCCAGAAAAGGAGGTTGGCAGCCATGACCTCCCACACTGTCAAAGGAAAATACAGCACCATCTGCTGCAAGGTATTGTCCTACCTTGGAAACTACAGCTTCCTGGCAATCAAATTATGAATTTGGTCCACCAAAGCCATACTAGGAACCACTGGCAGCCAGGTTAACATTTTACCCAGGAAATCAAACAGGGTGCAGAGCACCAACACTGCTTGAGGGTCTGCATTGATAATCCACAGACGACATATATTTGGTGCACTTTCAGCAAAGCCAATTAAAAAGATGAAGACGTGCACAGCCTGAGGAAACAAAGCAGTATACTAAGAAATTTCATCCAAAAGGACTGAACTGCCTTGAAGTTCTTGGGTTCTGGCAGGCTCACGATTGCTTTGATGCGCTTGTCTAAAGGGATGAGGAGATCTTCGTTAAGCATGTGGGATAAAAAAATGCACCTTTTGGGGAGACTAGGGAGAGGGGGATAAGATTTTTCCATTTACAACAAAGGCTTTTCACAAGAAGGCTGGGAAAACTGCCCACAGATTTTGTAAATGCTATTTCTTGTATTCCATGAACCAGGTGTCACAGATAATCAAGAGGGCATGTCTTGAATCAACTGTTTCAAATATCAAATATCACTGATGAATTCCTGGCGCTGATGTTATTCCAAAGGGTAAGTGATTAAACTGATAAGAGTCTAAAGCAGATGTCAAGCACTAAGAAATTCTGAGAAGTAGCACTCCACCACAACTGCCGGAACATGTCATACAAGTTAACGCATGGAAAATACTGGCCCCCTGACAACTTTGTCAACAGACCCCCTGGATGCAGAATTGGATACAGGTCCGTGACAGGTTGGGCGTTGTCCATCTATTTAAAACTGTTGCTATGGTGCAAGCTGTTGTCCGACTTCTGAATCATCACCAAGGAGGTGGCCCACTGGCTCAAAGTAGGAGAAATGATACCAAGGTCCTGCCAACATTACAACATTGTCACACAGTGAAGTGCATGGGGCGAGGCAACAAAATTTAGGTGTTTCTGGCGGCTTAAGGGAGGTATGTACCCCGGAATTATCTGTCTGACCCAGGACATGTTCAAACAACTTGTTGTACAACAGTAGTAAAGAATCACCGTTTTGAAAGGGGACCACACGAGACCCTAAATGTACTTTGTCAACTACCTGAAAACAAAAATAAGAAAAGGAGTCTAACCCAAAAATATCCTGTGGCAACAGTGAATTAAACACTAGCAACATAAGCTGCTGTTCCACATTCTAATAATTTGCAGAAATTGAGAATTATCACTTTGATCCTCAACCAATGTAACGAAAATACAATGGGACAAAGCTTGTCGAGTGTCAGACAGCCTCTGAGACAAGGGAAAAAACCAGGGCCTCTGACAACTGTTCCACGGCTCACCAACTGTCACAAACCATAGCCAAATGGCCCACCTTGCAGCATATCCCACACATGGCGTCTATGTGCAGGCTATCCCATTGAATGTGCACCAGAAGACATTCAGGGCAGGACCACCACCAACTTGCCTACCGAACAGAAACAGGTGTGGAAGGAAAGCAATATGAGACCCTGAAAAAAAGCAGCGAGAAGGGATGATGAGGCAGTGACTGACTCAAACCTCCTGAGCTCGATGCGAGCCACGACAAGCAGCACCACAATTCTGTTGCAGTACAACCATCCATGGTGCCAACACATGAAGGCTCAGCAGAAGGCAATGCCACCTGGCTCACCCACAAGGCACTAGAGTGGTTGATCAGACTTGTCGAACTTTATCAACTGCCAACTGTCAGATGGTACATCCTACAGCGCAGCTGTGGCGAGGGGCAGGGGGCAGAGTAGAGAGTAGATAGAGTTGAAGATGACAAGGAGATGTTGCTTGTAGTTGGACGAGAGATGTTTAATCATCTGACTGTGGATCCAATCTCACCCACGAGCTGTGTGGGAGCAATGTGCAAGAGTGTTGAGGAGCTCCCATTCTGTAAATGGGGCATTCATGGTTCAGTGTGGTGTGTTGTGAACGAGAGGACCTTCCCTTCCATCCGCCGTTTGAGGGTGTGAAAAGGGGGGGGGAGGGGAGGGGGGGGGGGTAATTCTCCAACGCAGAGAGTTGAGCATAGTGTTCAGCAAAGTGCTCAGCAATGGCGTTGAAGTCGGTAGATAACACGCCATTGATGTTAATGTCAGGGAATCTTGTTGGAGTCTGGTATCCAAAAACATGTCTGATCTTCGTCCAGACTTAGGAAGGTGACATATGGCAGCCAATGGTCAAGACATACCTCTCCAAACACTCCTGTTTCCGTCTTTTTATAAGCTGGCAAACGCCGGCACAGATCCGTTTAAAAGCTATTAGGTGCTCAACGGAAGGGTGCCACTTACGTCGCTGTAGGGCCTGCCTAAGGTCTTTAATGGCCTCAGCAATTTCTGGCGACCACCAATGTACTGTCTTTCGCTGGGGGCACCTTAAGGAACAAAGGATTGCATTTTCCACTGCAGAAATGATCATTCTGCTGACTCTCTCAACTACCACATTGACGACGTCATGTGTTGGAGAATCAGCAGTGACAGTAGAGGTGAAAGCTTCCCAGTCTGCTTTGTTTAAAGCCTATCTGGGTAGGCATCCATAGGTATGATGCTGGGGGAGTGACAGGAAGATTGAAAAGTGGTCACTGCCACTCAAGTTATCATGAGCTCTCCAATGGACAGATGGGAGACGTCCTGGGCTGCAAAGTGATAAATCAATGGCAGAGTCAGTAACATGAGCCACACTGAAATGTGTGGGGGGCCCAGCATTTAAAAGGCAGAGGTCAAGTTGAGACAGTAAATTTTTGACACCTCTACCTCAGCCAGTAAGCATGGTGCCACCCCACAAGGGGTTATGGGCATTAAAAACTCCTGAAAGTAGGAAAGGTTTAGAGAGTTGTTGAATCACTGCAGCCAGTACATTCAGGGGTACTGCACCATCTGGAAAAAGATACACATTGCTGACAGTGATTTTCAGTGCCGTCCTTATCCTGACAGTCACAGCTTCAAGAGGAGTTTGAAGGGGCACATGTTCACTACAAACAGAGTTCAGGACATAGATGAAAACTACACCTGACAGTCTATTTATTCGCTATGGTTCTTGTAATATCCCCTATAGGCGCGGAGGGCAGGGGTCCGCATTGCCGGGAACCAGGTTTCTTTGAGGGCAATGCAGGAAGTACATCTACAGCTTAAGAGTTGCCATAGCTCAGCCAGATGGTGGTATAAACCGCAGCAATTCCACTGGAGGATGACTTTTTCTGAGGCTGGGAAGGCATGAAGCACGCAAGGAGGCAGTTTACACCTCAGGGCCACCTGCTGCTAGCAATTGGGTATTGGTATCCATTCCCATTGCAGATGAGGCATCAGTGAGAATCAGGTCCTCAGGGGACGCTAAAAATCTCCACCTCATCCTCAGATGCAGAACCAGTAGGGAGTGGTGGTGTTGGGGCCACCAGAGAGTCCTGTATCTTAGCATTCTTCTTCTTCTTCTTCTTCATTTGGTTGCCCTCTCGCTTATTTTTATGGGCTTGCTGTGAGGACTTCTCCAAAGTAGCTTCAGGCATGGAGGAGGACCGTGAAGCTCTTCGTCCAGCAGCTTTTGACTCCTTTAGCCACTGGCGAGTGTCCGCTGTGGCACTATTGGAGACCTTGGAAGAGAGAGTCCCAAGGGACCCCTTCTGCACAAGAGGAGCTGGAGGAGGCTGCTGCTTCTCCGGCTGGGGGGAGGGGACTGATGGTCCCTGCTTTTGATGGGGAAACGAGTAGTCACACAGGTTGACTCTCCAATGGATGGAGGGGAGAAGACCAGGGCTGTTATGGAAAACCCCATCAAAGATTTTCTCCTTACCACCAAGGAGGCAGATGTATTCTAGTGGCCAGGAGGGCCCACTGTTTGTGGCACAGAGTGTGGAACTACTGGCACTTGGGACAGCGATGATGAAGTAGCTGCAGCATATGTGGACATCAACTGAGTGGGGTGTAATCTTTCAAATTTACACTTAGCCTCTTGGTAAGTCAACCAGTCCAGGGTCTTGTACTCCACGATTTTCCGCTCCTTTTGGAGCACTGTGCAGTCTGGCGAGCAGGATGAGTGGTGCTCTCCACAGTTGATACAAGTGGGAGGAGGCGCACATGGAATATCTGGGTGCAGTGGATGTCCGCAGCTTCAACATGTGGCCCTGGAAGTGCAGCGGGAAGAAATGAGCCTGAATTTCCAGCACTTAAAGCAGCACATAGAGGAGGGACATATGGTTTAACGTCACAGCGTTAAACCACCTCCTTGACCTCCTCGGGCAATGAATCACCCTCAAAGGTCAAGATGAAGGCACCAGTAGCAACCCTGTTGTCTTTGGATCCCCTGTAAATGCGTCAGATGAAATGAACACCCCGCCATTCTAAATTGGCACAGAGCTCGTCATGAAGACTGCAAGAGCAGGTCGTGAGGGAAAATAATCCCCTACACCATGTTGAGACTTTTACAGGGAGCGACAGGAACAGGAATACCACCTAGCTTGTCACAGGCGAGTAGCACCTGGGATTGCGCTGGGGATGCTGTCTGAATCAAGACTGTGCTGTTTCACATCTTGGACAGCGCTGTCACTTTCCCAAACTTATCCTCAAGATGTTCAACAAAAAACTGAGGCTTTGTAGGTTGAAAGGAGTCCCCATCCATTATGCTACAGACTAAAACCCGAAGCCAATATGGCTCCCTTCTTTCTGTAGCCCTACGTTCCTCCCATGGTGTAGCAATGGAGGGAAACAATTTATGGTCGTACCTGTCAGCATTGTATTTGATCTATCCCTTCTTAGAAACTGGTGGCGCCATTCGGTCCCCAGCAAAAGATGACTTTGTCCACTTCATTGCGAGTCATCCGCCCTGATGCCACTCTCTCAGATCAGGGGCTCTCCCCACAGACGCCACCCAGCCACAGCAAATGCCACCTGGCATGATGGCCGTGCCGAGATTCCACGAAGACGGGCATCTACTCCTGGGCATATGTGGGGAATTTACAGCTCAGGCATCAGGAATCCAATATGTCATGGTGGCGAAAGAGGACAGAAGACAGTGGAAGTAGAGGACATACACCGGCAAGTGTCCTCACACAAATAGTTGAATTGCAGGTGGTGATGCAAAGCCATGATGAGAAGAGGTTCAAGAGATTGAATCTAAGGGCACTATGGATAACTCGTGCACCACATAAGGCATCCTTCCCCATATGACCTGTACTTCTGTAGAATTTGGAAAGTGTCAGGTCAAACCATAAAATGGGACCTGAACTTATAGGGCTGAAACGTGAGACTCTTTTTGGTCGCCTCTTACGGCAGGCAGGAATACCTCGGGCCTATTCTAATCTCCGGTCCCGCAGGGCAGTGATAAGGTGTGGCACTAACAAAAGCTGAACGAAAGGCTGACTCCAGGCAGACCAAACTGTCAACAGTAGAATGGCCTTGGGAAAAACCACCCTCACACAAAGACAAAACACACCGAGCCTTAAGGTACCAATGCTGCCGCTGGCTCACCATATATTCGAACTACTTGCAGAGATAGTTGTTCTCTTAAGGGGGCATTTAGGCCAGTTCCAACACTAAAATGATTACGTTTTCTCACCACTGAGATGGCAACTCACTTTTGCTACAGAAATGATTGAAAATGGGAAGGCCATGACAACTATCCACCGATCAGTGTTCAAGCATTTGGCTGTTGATGCAGTCTGTCCTGGAGCAGTTTCAGGACAAAGGGCAAGGGGCAAGGACACTGTGGTATTCCCACTCACTGAATAGAACATTACACGGCTCCAGGTCAGTAGTTGTGAAAGGTAGGTGAAATTGGTCCACCCACTCTTTAAGGACACAAAACGCAGGCTGATAATTCTCAGATACAGTGACTTGAGCATAATGCAGTGCAAAATGTTCAGCAACAGCATCTGAGTTAGCAGACAACACCACACAGTGAGAGACTAGTTACACCTGTGGGGGACTTGTGTCCATAGAGGCAATGAACCGGTCCCCAAACCTGCGAAGCAGGGGTGCGCAGTCCAGTGGTAGTAACATACCATTCCCAGCATTTTGGTTCTCTCATCTTATTCAGTAGCAGATACAGCACAAAGCTTATGGTGTTGGAGAGCCCATCTGTGATCTCTAATGGCCACAGCAATTTCTGAAATCCATCAAGGTGTGTCTTCTGACAGGGGGGCTGGAAAGTCCCAAGAAATAGAGAATTACCAGGTCTGCTGGTAATAGTATGGCTGTGGAAGTGCTCTGGACAGTGGCATCAAAAACCCAGTTTGGAAGGTGGTAAGTGACGACAGGGATAACGGTGTCCCGGTTGCCATTATTGGGAGCCCATCTGGGTGGACGTTCAGATGACTGATGCTGAAAGAGGGACAGGATGACTGGAAAACGAGTAGTCACACAGGTTGACTCTCCAATGGATGGAGGGGAGAAGACCAGGGCTGTTATGGAAAAATCAATAGGTAAATAAGATCTACCTGTGACATTGAAGTGAACGGGAACACCAGTATTCAAGAGACAAAGGTCGACTCTGCAAGCAAGGCAGGAGAAACCCTTAAGAGATGTTGTAGCTCAGCCAGGCAGTGGAAAAAACCGCTACAGTTCCACTGGAGGTTCGCACTGTTGGTATCACGTGGGGGTGTGAAGGGACAAAGGAGACGGGTCATGCTCTAGATTTGCCTGCTGTCACTGGTTGGCGTCAATACATATTGGTTTTGAAGCAGGTTGTGTGGTGGGCAGGGAGAGGGGATCTGGTGCCACAAGGACTATGGGGAACTTCACCTTTGGTACAGTGTTGAAACGTGGTCTCCAGTGATGTGAGGCCCATCAGAACAATGTCCAGGAAGTCTTCTTTTTGTCCCTCTTCTTCTTGGATGGATTCAATGTCTGCAAGAGCTTGTCTGCCCTAGCTTCAGAGACAGAGGAGTAATGCAAAGCACTATGATCAGCACCCACCTGTAGCTCCACCAGCAACTAGTTAGTATTTAGTTACAGATCAGAAGAATCCTGGGAGTGGAGCATGCCAAGAAACCCTTTCCTGGTGAGGTATGATGGGGGAAGATGTTACTTTTCCAGGTGGGGGCTGGGCATCAACGTACTTGGTAGGTAGTGAGTCAACACTCAAATTTGTGTAAGGAATTGGCCCCTAACCACCAGTGGAGCTACTGTAGTCTAACAGCCTGAAGGGCCTGATGCAGAAGGCCTGAAGGGCACGGTTACTGTCACTAGAGAGGATGCCAACATTGGAGCCATAGCAAATTTT
Organism: Schistocerca serialis cubense; assembly: GCF_023864345.2. Taxonomy (NCBI): domain Eukaryota; kingdom Metazoa; phylum Arthropoda; class Insecta; order Orthoptera; family Acrididae; genus Schistocerca; species Schistocerca serialis. The sequence continues at coordinate 871,774,566 of NC_064638.1, read as the reverse complement.
ATCGTCTTAATTACAGGATATAAACAATCATATTTCGTCTTGGCCTCCTGATAGGCGAATCGATCAAGAGTGTCATTCTTGAATTTTCTTCTTTCTTTGGGAAATTGGGCAGTCTGGTTAATAGGGGTAATGGTGCTCCCCGCAGCTGACACGGCAGGGGGAAAGGCACAAGGAGGAGTAGCAGTACGCAACTGAATCCACAATTCCTACAAATAGGGAACACCTGTTACAACACAAAGACATGTGCCCCAATCCCATGCATCTGAAGTACCACACCATGAGACGGAGCATAAGGTTTCACATCGCATTTGTTCACAATCATCTTGACCTTTTCAGATGAGCCAACTTCAAAGTTCCAGTATCAACCTACTGTCCTCTGGTCTCAGTTGGGCACAACAAACAAAATGCATGCTCCGCCACTCCAAATTGGCACATAATTCACCATCAGTACATAAAAGGGGGTCACAGCACTAAGATGATACCATGTACCATATTAAGGCTGTTATGGGGAGGGGTAATGGCTACATGAATGCGTACCTGCCCATCAGCAAAAACCAAAAGTTAGGAGATTCAGTTTTAAAAATCAAGAGATATGAATGATCAAAAAGTCACAGCTCATTCTTGCATAAGCCCAAGCCAACTGATTTGACTTCACTATGATGTCACAAATATATATAATTGCTATTGAAACACAAATGAAAACACCGAAAGACGACAAATAACTATTGATATACAGGTAGCGCACGAATTCCTGATTTCTGTACAAACTTCAATAAGTATCGGGGGAATTGACTGGTATGTGAATGTCATCCAGCTTTTCACAGGCAAGCATCCAGTGGCTGAGCAGGGGATATCATTTTAATCAGAAATGCAACATTTTTCATTTTCAAAATCACCCTCAAGGTGTTCAACAGAGAATAATGGTTTTGTGGCCACACAGCAATCACCGCCAATCCTTGAGCAACATACGATAAGTACTGTGGACAGTGTTCTCCCCTTGTCTCTTAGCCCCATATTCCTACCCCAGTGTAGTCAGGGAAGGAAACTTTCTGGGGTTCTCTCTCTCTACACTACAGCATTCCTTTCCTTCAGAAGAGATTGCTGGAGCAGTGCAGCCACCAGTAGGTGAAAGTTTCGAGCTGCTTCAATTCTGTGTCATCCACCTTGGTGCCACCCACACCAAATAGGGACTCTCTCCACTGGCACCACCTAGCCACAGCCATGGAAACCTGGTCAGTTAACCATTGTCCAGAGTCTCCTCATGCCCCAATCATGGGAGACACACACTCTTAGGCACCAACAACAGTGCAATCCCTGCGTAGTCAGGTACTTTATTACCCCCCCCCCCCCCCCACACACACACACACACACACACACACACACACACACACACACACACACACACACACCCCCCAATGGTTGGCTACCATGTTGGGCTGTTAATGTTGAGTGGGTGGGTTATCCAGAATTTGCATAAATGGATGGTCCAATGACAATGAGGCACAAAAAGTAGTATGTACATCTCAGGTGATGGTCCTCAGACGATCCGTCCTTCTGCAAAATTTGGAAGAGGAATGGCAGGTCAAAACCAATAACAGGGGCTATATAGTGAAGGATGAAAGGTTGTATAGTGTTTCAGAAAAGCAAAAATTAAGTGTCCAAAATCAGAAACCAAAACCAGGGACGATAAGCACCAAAAAGACCATCCAATGGAAAGGCAGAGGGGGAAAAAAAAAAAAGCAGCAAGGAAAGGCAAGTAATGCTGTAATGATCAAGATTGAGTTTTGGCCAAGTGCATACTCACAATAAGAGGTGTTAGCCCTATGGGGGGGGGGGGGGGGGGAGGATCAAAAAGAGAGTAAGAGAAGGAAGGATAGTCAGAAGAGAGATTGCAGCACAGGTAAGGAAGGAGGTGCTGCAATAGCTTGGTGTTCCCTGCTCACAAAACACTCATGAAAGAGTTTTAAGCGCTCTGAGGGGTATGTTTTGTGGAACTAGTGTGGCACCACATCACAGAAAACCATGTCTCCACAATTATGGATCTCAGTAGTGATTTTCCAGACACCTTGATCCTTGTTGCATCAAACTGTCATGAAGCACCTTCTGCTTAAGAAATTGTCTAACAGGTGGGTACTAAAAAACTTGACACCTGAACACAAAAGGAATCTCAGAGAAGTAGCACTGATATATCAGCAGTGGTGCCACAGTAGCAGTAATGACTACCTTAACAGGATCATAGCAGGTGATGAGATAACAACTTCTCACTTTATCCCATACACCAAGCAGTAGTCAATATGTTAGTGTCACAGTGAATCTCTGGTCAAGATGAAGTTCAAACAGACTGTTGCTGCAAAAAGTGATGTCCATCCACAGGCCACAAATTTTAACACTGCGAGGATTGCAGCGGGAAATTCCAAATCATAGTCACACAATGCCTAGTGCAGCTGTTGTGCTGATCCACAACAATGTTTGCTCACATACAGCTCAGTGCACAATTACTATTCTGAAGGAGTTGGACTGGGAGCAGTTTGATAATCCACTGTACAATCCTGGTGTTGCTCCCTGTGATTTCCTTTTTTTTCCCCAGCACTTCATGAATTGTGTGTCAAATGATCAGCATTTTTACAATAATGGTGAATGTGTTAGTTCCATTCCCAGCAGACACGAGAATACAAATGAACTGATCTTGTGGCAACTGTCAATTCTGGTGATGATTGTGTGAAAAAATTACTCAAATACTGCTGCATATGTTGTCACTTAAGTTCTTCCATGTATTTATTTTTTAAAAATAGGAATGACCCTATAACATTGTTTTAAATACCTTCCTTGATTTTATGTACATTATCTGTTTGGTGATCTAAACTTCCTGAATTTCTCTCTCTTTAGTGAATATAGAGGAGCCTTGTTCCATAGTGAGTAGTTGCCAGAGCAAGTGATGCAAAAACTGAAGGAAGGTGCATGCCAGTCTCTGACTGTGTACAGCTGATCAACATCTTTCACAGGTGTGTGGACCTTCAAAACCAACTGTTGTGTGCCAAAACTTTAAAAATTGTGGCAAAATATGAGATTCAAAATGTTGGGTCATAGCTTCACAGAGAAAAATCCAGCTTTAATGTACTCGTGCAGAGATGGACTATCAGAGACAAGAATGAAAGCTGTTTTTTCCAAATTTATTTCTCCATTTGGTAAGACTACACATGTTACACTCACTTCCACTCCTCTTCCAGTTCTTGTGTTGAAATGTCAATAAAATTATGGTGAGTTACTACACATACACTGAATATTGTGCAACTGTGCTTTAATGGGATATTACCCTAGCAATTCGTCCCCCTCTTCTTCTCCTTTTCTTTTGTAAGGGTACAAGCATATTCAGACAGTTATATCAACTAAAAGATTTTTATTCACAAGGTTTCACAAAAACTTAATTCTCAACATACTAAAAAATGTGGAAGTGTGGGATGGGGAGGGAAAGGGGGGAGGAGAGAGGGAGAGGAAGGGGGAGCAATAACAACAAGAAGAAGAAGAAGAAAAAAAGACATTCCGCACTTAAATTAGTGACGCTCTTTCAAATGCCCACAATGTTCTTTTACAGCCAGATATATGGGGGCATTTTTGTATTCCCAAGGAGCATCACAGAAAAAAAGTGGATTCAAACCAATGTATCCCAGCAAGCATATAACAACCTAAGTGTAGCAGGTGCCACTTATTATACCCATTAATAACAGTTTTACCTCAACAACCACCAATCCCACCTGCTCTGCTTGGATATATTTCTGATCTTTTTAATGAAGTGTACACATATTGTGCCAATCCCAAAGAAAGCATGTGTTGACAGATGTGAAAATTACCGAACTATCAGTTTAATAAGTCACAGCTGCAAAATACTAACGCGAATTCTTTACAGGCAAATGGAAAAACTGGTAGAAGCCGACCTCGGCGAAGATCAGCTTGGATTCCGCAGAAACGTTGGAACAAGTGAGGCAATACTGACACTACGACTTATCTTATAAAATAGATTAAGGAAAACCAAACCTACATTTCTATCATTTGTAGACTTAGAGAAAGCTTTTGACAATGTTGACTGGAATACTCTCTTTCAAAATCTTAAGGTGGCAGGGGTAAAACAAAGGGAGCGAAAGGCTATTTACAATTTGTACAGAAACCAGATGGCAGTTATAAGAGTTGAAGGGCATGAAAGGGAAGCAGTGGTTGGGAAGGGAGTGAGACAGGGTTGTAGCCTCTCCCCAATGTTATTCAATCTGTATATTCAGCAAGCAGTAAAGGAAACAAAAGAAAAATTTGGAGTAGGTATTAAAGTCCATGGAGAAAAAATAAAAACATTGAGGTTCGTCGATGACATTGTAATTCTGTCAGAGACAGCAAAGGACTTAGAAGAGCAGTTGAACGGAATGGATAGTGTCTTGAAAGGAGGATATAAGATGAACATCAACAAAAGCAAAATGAGGATAATGGAATGTAGTCGAATTAAGTCGAGTGATGCTGAGGGAATTAGATTAGGAAATGAGACACTTAAAGTGGTAAAGGAGTTTTGCTATTTGGGGAGCAAAATAACTGATGATAGTCGAAGTAGAGAGGATATAAAATGTAGACTGGCAATGGCAAGGAAAACGTTTCTGAAGAAGAGAAATTTGTTAACACCGAGTATAGATTTAAGTGACAGGAAGTCGTTTCTGAAAGATTTTGTATGGAATGTAGCCATGTATGGAAGTGAAAAAATGGACGATAAATAGTTTGGACAAGAAGAGAATAGAAGCTTTCGAAATGTGGTGTTACAGAAGAATGCTAAAGATTAGATGGGTAGATCACATAACTAATGAGGAGGTTTTGAATAGAATTGGGGAGAAGAGGAGTTTGTGGCAGAACTTGACTAGAAGAAGGGACCGGTTGGTAGGACATGTTCTGAGGCATCAAGGGATCACAAATTTAGCATTGGAGGGCAGTGTGGAGTGTAAAAATCGTAGAGGGAGACGAAGAGATGAATACACTAAGCAGATTCAGAAGGATGTAGGTTGCAGTAAGTACTGGGAGATGAAGAAGCTTGCACAGGATGATGATTCCCACAACACTTTGGTTGGTTAGTGGGATTGAAGAGACCAGACTACTAGGGCCATCGGTTCCTTTTTCCATGAACTTGAAACCTCCACAAAAAATAAAAAACAAACAATGCAGATGACAAGAGACGACACAGGACAAGAAAGACACAGACAGAGCCCAGACAAAAGGAATTAAAATCACACCGAGTGTGACAGTGGTTGGCCAACCATAGAAACAAAAAGAAAGAAACAGCCAACCACCAAGAAACGCACTAAAAACCCCAGGCTAAAATCATAGGTCAAAGGCCAGACTCAACATAAAAAAAGGACAAACACTTAGATCAAGCGATAAAATCCCCCTGCACGAATAAAACTCAAAACTAAATCTGCCATCGCAACGCCATCTGATAAAAGAGCAGGAAGCGTATCAGGCAGCGCAAACGTCTGCCTGAGCAGAGTTAAAAGCGGGCAGTCCAACAAGATGTGGACCACAGTCAAAGCTGAACCACAGCGACAAAGATGATTCCTCGCAGCACAATAAATAGCTGTGCATTATCCAGATGTTGCCAATGCGCAGCCGGCAGAGGACAACAGAGTCCTTGCGAAAGACCCACAAGGAGGAGCGCCACCAACCGGTACCCTCCTTGATGGCCCAAAGTTTGTTGGGCGAAGGCAGGGCATGCCATTCTACACCCAAGGTGCAAAGTACCTTCTGCCGCAAAACTGACCTGACGTCACTCTCCAAAAGGCCAATCTCCAAGGCTGGTGCACCGACAGCCTGTTTGGCCAGCGTGTCAACACGTTCATTACCTGGAATGCCAACATGACCCGGGGTCCACACAAAGACCACAGAGCAGCCGCAATGGGCAAGAGTATGGAGGGATTCTTGGATAGCCATCACCAGACGTGAGCGAGGGAAACACTGGTCGACAGCTTGTAAACCATTCAGGGAGTTACTACAGATAACGAAGGACTCACCTGAGCATGAGCAGATATACTCTAGGACACGACAGATGGCGACCAGCTAAGCAGTGAAAACACTGCAGCCAGCTGGCAATGAGTGTTGTTCATAATGATCCCCTAGAGTAAGAGCATAACCGACATGACCAGCAACCATTGGACCGTCAGTATAGACAACGTCAGAGCCTTGAAACATGGCAAGGATTGAAAGAAAGCGGTGGCGGAGGGCCTCAGGAGGGACTGAGTCCTTCTGGCCCTGTGCCAAATCAAGCCGAAGGCACGAGCGGGGCACACACCACGAGGGTGTATGCACAGGAGCCCGGAAAAGAGGCGGAAGACGGAAAACCTCAAGCCCAGAGAGAGAAGAGCTCTGATGTGAACCACGAACGTACACCCTGACCGGGGCCACCGTTCCGGAAGATGGACGACCGACTGAGGGAACAGGAGACGATAATTGGCATGCCCGGGCAAGCTACAAATGTGTGTAGCAAAAGTGGCCAGTAATTGCTGGTGCCGGAACTGCAATGGAGGGACACCTGCCTCCACAAAGGTGCTGTTGACAGGGCTTGTCTGGATAGCTCCAGTGGCGAGCGGATCCCGCTGTGAAGGATGGGGTCCAGCAACCGCAATGCAGAAGGGGGTGCCGAATCGTAAGCCAGGCTCCCATAATCTAGATTATGGGTACAACCGTAGAAGGGTAGACTGATCGGCAACCCAGCTGGTGTGACTCAAGCAGCGAAGAGCGTTAAGATGACACCAGCACATTTGTTTAAGCTGCCGAATATGAGGCAGCCAAGTCAACCGGATGTCAAAAACCAATCCCAAAAACCGATGTGTCTCCAATACAGCAAGAGGTTTGCCGTCAAGATAAAGCCATGGCTCAGAGTGAACAGTGCGTCGCCGGCAGAAATGCATAACGCAGGTCTTGGCAGCCGAAAACTGGAACCATGCGCTACAGCCCAAGACTGCGCCTTTTGGATAGCGCCCTGTAGCTGCCATTCAGCAGCTGCAATGCCAGTGGTGCTATAGTACCACGTGTACTGGTATGAAATGAGCGTATAGTACGACATTCATATTTAAAAAAAAAAAAAAAAGAGGCGCAAGTTCAATGCTGGCTTTGTAGGAGAGCTTGTTGCACAGCCAACAACAAAAAGAGAAGGTTGTCCTGAACCCACACTTAAACAGTGGCCAAGGAGAGCTGCTTTGTCTCCAGTATCCAGATTTGGTAATGTTACATTCGCTCCATTTATCCTACACTATCTGCTGAGACAATCATCCTGTAACTAATGGTTTCTTCTTGTGCAGAATGCATTTATGGATGCACCCAGCATTACCCTCACTTCACGTAGAGCTTTTTCTGCATTGGAGGACCATGCTTTCTCGGTTTTCTTTTTGTGAATGTAATGGACGATCCTACTACTCAATCCTGTAGTCCTCGAACTGTCAGAAGGCCATAGAAAAAAGCATTCTGCAACATACTGGTCGACCATTCTATTGTTGGGCAGTAATGTCTTCTCTGGGATTAACAGATATTTTATTTCTCCTTTTAGGCGATTTTGATCAATTGATATGCAGTTTCCACTTCATTTTATCTGTGATGCAAAGGGGTCTTTCTCAGGGGTATTTATCCACTTTCCTAGGTATTTAAACTTTTCCATCCATGTTATTTCCCCTCCCACCTCATACCTGGTAAGATATTTGTAGTGATCTCCATAGATTTCAAAAAGGCTTACGATTCAATTGACTAAATAACTCTTTTCAAAATAGGGTAAGAATCTGGCTTTTACAGATGACTTTACAGTTTTTTCTCTGATTCACTAGATGCAACTGCAGAACAACTGACAACACAATCAGCAAAGGGAGGATTTCAGATTAAGTCTGGAACTAGGGAGGCGAAACGAGTAATTTAAAGAGAGTAACAGTTCTGGGTCAAGCCAGTTCGCAGGTCAGAGAGCAGATGACTACTTCCATGGCTCATCTGTGATGATAAACACTTCACCCAAAAATTATCTGCACCAACCTAATTAAAGGCGAAGACAATAACAGAACAAATAATGCCTTCTAGCTGGAGAATTAATAAGAGTAAAAATGAGAATGTTTAAAACATTTAACATTAGTAGGAGTGACAATAGTAAAATAAGGTGAGAGAAACGATCACGCAATACGTGGGCGGATGCAGTAGTGTTCCCCAGGGCTGAAGCATATGGTGGACTTGTCCCTTTGTCAGCTATCCCAACCATGAAAGTATAAAAATCTGTTCATCTATTCTTTTGCAAACAGATAGTACCAAGGTTAAGGAAACCTTAAGGGTTTGTCTTCACTGGAGCAGGTGGCTGGCAGAGGAGATAGAGTCAAAGGGCACCCGGGCCCAGCATGCAGTGGGAGACAACTCAACACTAACCATCCAACCCCAAAGAGAGTTTAAAAAAATATTACATCTGGAAATCAAAACAACATTCCTGGAGGAGACTAAGAACCAGTTTACCTGTCCATACATCATCTGCCAATATTGAAACCTAAGACCCTAGAACCATGGAGAGCCAGAAGGCTAGGGTGTTCCACCAGGATGTGAACTACTGTCTGTAAGGTTCTGCAATCAAAATATGGAGGTGGTTCAATAAACAAGGTAAAACTATTGTAAGCACAAATAATGTTGACACCCGGTGCAGTGGCTGTTGGGAGCAACTGCAACACCATTTCCCATTTACAGCCACTCCCATCAGCCAGTACACCGAGTGTCAATTTTGCTTGCGCAATCAGGATGTCTCAAGCTGGTATGACCAATGCAGAGTAAAACAGGACGATGGATTCCTTTTGGTGAAATGGAAAGAGCACCATGCAGCCAGTCTCCTTGGAAATGTAGAGTTTATTAGAGGTAGAGGTAGCTCACAAAATTTTGTTTCGTCGCCAACTGAGTAACTGCCTTATTTACATTTACAAATCTGCACCCAGAATTGTCAAAGTGAATTTGGATTAATAACTGCTTTTCTTGTGAGTGCCAGGGGTCAACACACATTGCATGAAAAAAGAATCTGATAAATCAGATCATTAAGAAATTGCTGTATGGTGAGTATGCAAGTGAGCAAGGCATGGATAGTCACTGCTGAGGAGGTAAGATCTCCACTGTGACTTTGATATTGGAGAGCAAAAAAAAAATTTAACTAATTTACACAAGTGCCCCCTGACAATCTGTGGATACTTTCAATGTTTGATGCTGCACTAACCATGCCTATTCATTTAAGCTGCCAGTCAGTGTCACAAAACAGGTTTCATGACAGCCAACATAACAAACACCAAACATTCACAACACACTTGCCTGCAGCTCGATGTCCCAAAACCATACTTAGTTTTATCTGTTTCCAAAGACAAATTATTTTCTCGCACATCACATGAAAATTCTGTGTTCTTGTCAGCGAAAGATTTACAGCTCATATGCTACATTTGGCAGTATTAGTTCTTTGGCATTGTCAACAGTCAAATCGATTAACTTCTATTGTTTTGAGCTAACAAACTGTCAGCAGGAGAGTTATCAAGTCCACTCAAACACTACGTATCTCCATGCAAGGAAACAAAGAACTAACCACTCAGTAATTAACTAACACATGGAATAATCTACCAATGCAATGACATACAGTATACAAATAAATCATAATATTCTCTTTGACACAGCTGTCCAAGAAGGTAGGTGCTGACAGTGTTTCTGCATTTCTTTTAAAAAACAGCTAACGTGCAAAACATTTCTGCCGGTACGATGATATAGTACTTACTCTGTGATGTCATTTATATTCAGATGTGGATCATATGGGCCCTGAAAATAAAAATTTCCGTCACTTACACAATGCAGAGGTTTAACCTTGGCACGAAACCCGACTATAAAATACTATTTGTCCCTCGAAACACCTTCACAGCACGCGAATCATACGCAAGAATAAGTTTACCTCTATCGTTATATCATCTTCAGAGTCTTGTTCAACATCTTCTTCATGTAGCTCTATATCAAACACTCCAGCCATCGTTTCTAAAAGTTACATTGATACTTCTTGACAATTCGGCGAAAGCATCAAACTCAATATGTTTCAGTATACGGTACAGAACCAGCGTCAACACAGTGTCGCAAGTGAATTGTATACCAAAAACTGTGTGCACCTGAAAACGTGAGACTTGAGGATGAACACAAGCGGCTGCACTCCTTTGGACCATATGTCTGTGTTAGAACTACAAATATCGATAAATTGAAAACTTCGTACCCTGACTTGGCATATCTATCAGTTTTTTTTCTAGCCGACATGAATATTACTTCCGACACACTGTGTGCTTTTTTATTTTGGTGTAACATCTACATTACAATATATATAATTCGGTATTAACAGTGAAAAGACCAAAATATGTCGTATGGAAGAGAGGTAAACTGTGTAAATATAGAAATATAGCAGGACATACCATGCAAATTGCATGTCTTAAAAATAAAGGTTTAAAATATTGTGTTTTTTTCTCTATCGGAAGATATATATTGATTTAATTTATAATTTAACCACATACGTTTCGAATAGAAAGAGGGGACGAAGCCAAAGATGCTTATTGACGCCGAGTGTGATATTTTTGAATACAAACATTGGATATGTTGTGATTTTGGAGGCGCGAAGTATGTGAGGCTTTAGTAAATCAAAATCTGTGTTGAGTCACTGATTTCTAAGGTATCGAAAATGACAAGCTTCTTGAAGAGCCCTAGTAGCTACTGTGAATTCAAAGCCAGGGGCAGGGATGCAGCTTACCGATTCAAGAATGGTTCACCTCAATTTAAAGAAGTGCTTCGAATGGTTAGTACTGTTTGATAAACATAATTTCCACGTATGCATGGTTAAATTGTCATGGGTCTGCTCTACAGTAAAATTTGGTTCCTCTTGATTAATGTATAATTTACAGTACTTAGATTCTGCGTTATAAACGAAAATTCATTTACTGTAGCCTACGATTTGATCAAGATAAACCAACTGTAACAAAAAAAAAAAAAAAAGCCCCGTACTAGAATAGTACTGGTTATCAGAAACTGCCTTTTCACTTTCGGGTACTGGTTATCTGAAACTGACTTTTCACTTTAACTTTTCGTTGTGGGTATGTGTGTTTGTGGTGGCCAATATATCGCACCCAGGCATGAAAAATGCCACCAAGACGAAGAAAGGCAATTTTAGTTTGTCACTGAAAAATACAGGCGTAGTGCCCCAACATGCACGAAAAATACATTGAAATTTGCTGCCAACCATATTTACTTGATATTTAAAGGGAGCTTATACTCATTCAGTATATCTTTCACAGAATTAATTTCGTAAGTCGATTTTTCTCAAATATTGCATTTTTTAGTTGCCAATGTTCATACCAGGGTGCAATATGATATCCCACACGTTGCAATCGAGTTTTGCTTATGTTTGTTATATTACAGTTACAAACATACGTATTTAAGAATTCTGCCGAAGTTGATTGTGTGTATAAAGTTAGTCAATCAAGAGATTTAAGTAACTTGCAAGCTTTGATTTCTCATTGAACAGTAAATACAGAACTCTAGTAGCTGGAAACCAGAGCACACTTGTAAATTTGATTTGATGAAAAATCACAGATCTAATAATTTATGTATGAATCCAGTGACAAATCAAGAGGACACTACGAACACTAGCAAAATGGGAACTAAACTTGTGTCTTCTTAAACTGACAGATATGCACAGCCAGCAGCTTTGTATCTGGTCATCTTCCCTCGTTTTCTCTAGGACAAAATTTTATACGTATACAAGAAGTAGCAGTATATTCATACTGTACTTGGTCTTTCAATTCTCATTTCTTTCATAATGAGACAATTGTTCTTGTGTATTAACACTATTAATATGCTACAAGAACACTATAACAGCAGAAGGTGCTGCAGTAAAAGTATCATGTCTGAGCGAGAACTTCAGATACTTAAAAAAAATTAAAACATGGAAAAATTTACAGATCCAATTCAGAGGAGACTGTTCACAAATAGGGAACAGATGGATATGCACCAGGCATAGCAGCCTTACCTAAAAGTTCCTTTTGCATCAAGAAACCCCCCAAATGCAGCTGTGGTAGTCATTTCAAAATAACCCTATTCTCACAGTGTGTGCCCTGCCGTTTAATCTAAGACAAGCCATGAACCTGCCTACCTCTTTACCCCAGATACTTTCTGATAACGGGGTAGCAGATAAAGAAATCATACTTTTTGTGAGGGGAAGCAGATTATATTAGCTACAAAATTTTGTACGCCTTGATGTTCAGTGTTGGGGTAGGTACTTGGAGGGAGTGTATCTCACTGTGACATATGCCCTGAGAGGTCTCCAACTGCTTTCTCCCCCTACACTGCCACAAAATTGTATGTTTTTGTGTACATATAGTATTTACCTAACCGTTAAAGTTAATAAGCCCTCCGGTCCATCCAAGTTGTCATTTTCTATCCTTTTTTTTTAAGTCATACTGAATTTGATGGCATCACTTGGTATATCCTTCAGTGAGAGTGGAGGCAGAGAGTGCACTTGCACCACAGATATCTCCTGCAGGAAGCCCCTAGCTGTGTCCACTTGTGCACTGGCATACATTTCCTCTAGCCGGCCAGCTGCCTGGGTTTTATCTCACTTCTGACCAAAGTTGCTCTCTTGCAGATTTCAACACTGTTGACAATGTCGAAAATGTTGTAGCTAACCATTCTCCTTTTTGTGTTAAACAACATTTTAATTGAATTCCAGAGGAGTGAAGGATGGATAACAAAGATGGATTGAGCACATCAGGTTGCTAGAAAGAAGGCAAATGCTCGAATTCATTTTATTGGGAAAGTGTAGCTCATCCATAAAGCAGGTGGTGTGTAGGATGCTAGTGCAACCCATTCTTGAATCCTGTTCTACTGTTAGCGGTAAGTTCGATCAGCACACAAGTATTTCAGGGACACCTCATTACGTCAAATGGGAATCCCTGGAAAGGAGACGATGATCTTTTCGTGAGGCACTACTGTGGAAATTTAGTGAACCAGGCATAATCCTTATTCTTCAGGTAGGGGGGTTACCTTCATAGTCTCATATGTTATTGAATTTAGCATGTGTTAAAATTCAGGCGTAAGTAAGAAACAGGTTTTTTTCCCCCCAAAAAAAGAAATTCCTGCCTCGAGATACAGGCTTCCAAAGATGACACTGCGAACACCATTTTGAAGAAGTGAATTTTGGAAAAAATTTTAAAGTGCTGTATCTCTGTCTGTAACAGTTCTAGATATTTTGTCAAGACAGGTTTTTTTTAAAAAAAAGATAATTGCTTTATGATTACAATATTACCCTTGGTTTGGACATATCTGTTAAAGTTGTTTTACTGTCACCTTCCTAAATTTTTTTATAATTTACAGATAATTTTCTTTTCAAAAATGCCAGTCCACAAAACTTAGATTTTTTCTGTTGATTAGAGCCATGTAGTACTATATTCTCTACAAAGGAGAGCTTCCACTTTGGTTGGACAGACTGTATTTTAAAAAATCACTTTATTTAACTTTCAAGAGTAATGTCTCTCCTCACTGAAGTTGTTTCTTACTAATTTCTTTGTTACAGTGTTTATATATATTGTCTTTGTTGCAGTTATTTCTTATCACTGTCTTTGTTGCAGTTATTTCTTATCACTTTCTTTGTTGCAGTTGTTTCCTATCACTTTCTTTGTTGCTGTTGTTTCTTATCAATTTCTTTGTTGCAGTTGTTTCTTATCACTTTTTTGTTGCTGTTGTTTCTTATCACTTTCTTTGTCGCTGTTGTTTCTTTTCTCTAACATTGTTCCAAATATTTCTTACACTTTGTTGTAGTTTCTTGTCAGTTTCTTTGTCCTGATTGTTCATTGCAGGTTTATGTATTATAGTTGTTCAGTGTTAATTTGTTTACTGAGGCGACTTATAAGAAATCTGAGACCATCCAGTGAGTTCTGTGTTTTCATGATGAATTTACCAGTTGACACAGTTGCAGTGTGTTTTGTAAAAAGGACTGTTTGAAATGTCTTCTGACTGGGGCCACAGGAGAGTGAAGTGTGCAGACTATTCGCATATCCATAAAAAGAGTGATATATAAGACAAACAACAGACATTGTTCAGGTTGGGAATAAGTGTTCTCATTTAAAGACTCTGTTTCAAAGTGAAGATGTTTCCAGTGACAACTTTTTGTGTTTTAAATGATAGCATCTGAACAAGGTGAAGCCTCCCATGATACAGATGATGCAGATTTTGCATCAATAGAGGAAGAAATAAATACCCTGAATCAGTCAGCTACAGAGGTAGGTGTTAGACCTGTTAAGTGAAGTTGAGTCATAAGCTCTGTGCATCAAGAAGGCGTAGAGAAATTATCAAAGCTATGGATGAATACACTATAGCAAAACTGACCAGGCTCTTCAAATTAGAAATTCCATCTTCAGAAGAAAATGAACCAAAGCACTCTTGCCACAAATTTTTCACAAATATCAATTCAGCTTTTGAATATTGTGCATCCTACAGTGAAAAGGTGCAAGTTTGAACCATTATTCCAGAGATATTTTCAAAGAAAACAATTTCAAACCACGTTCCATCAGTATCAAAGTACATGGTAGACACATCAAGAAATGTGAAGTCTGTTAAAGGAGTCTTTGGAAGACCAGATCCCTGTTGTGCTCATCCCGTAGAAGCAGCTCAAGTTCAAATAGTGGAGTCATTTTATCTGGAAGGTAAGTGGGACTGCTCTCGCCAACAAAAAAGACACTATAACTTTGACAGTTGAAGGTCAAAAAGTTGTGAAAGTGAAGAGGTACGGGACGCGTAGTATTAAAGAAACTTTTGCAGTTTTTAAGAGCAACTACACAACTTCACATATTGGAAGATCAAAATTTTATGACTATGACCTAAGTGGGCAATTCCACACCCACATAGAGATGTCTGTCTGTGTGTGAACTGTGCGAATTTTGAACTTGGCGTCGTAACTTTGAAGAACTTACTGCAGCACATGACAGGTCTCTTAGATCCTGAGTAATGGTAAATCAAAGTTGATCATTTATACATTTAAGTTGCAGTGTCGAGAAATGTAATATAATGAAAATGTAAGTTTATTTGTTCGTAAATGCAAAGTCTCCAAAATAAAAAACTTTTTCTGATCAAACAAGGCGAGCTCTTTTCAACGGTGCTGAGAAAAATCAAATTTGAGTGATCCCTTTTTAGATATGGCCTTTTGAAAGTGAGCCAAAAGTGACTAATTAAATTTTTAGCACACTTTGAACTTCGATAACTCAGTTATTATTTGAGCAATCTGGGTGCCACTTGCAGAGCTTTATGACATGGTGACAGGTTGCAGATAACTAAAGTATCAGCTTCAGAAAGTTATTCTTTCAGTAGGTACAAGGCAATAAAGTATAGTCAAAATTTGGCATGACAAGATTTATGAGCCACTTTCATAGCACACTGTGATGAATTTACCATAGTTTGACCTTTTGTACTACAACTAAGCTGTTGTAGCCAAAAAGTTGAGCAGGATCACAAAGTTTCAGCACGACAGGTCTCTTAGATCCTGAACAATGGTAAATCAAAGTTGATCATTTATTCATTTCTGTCACAGTGTCAAAAAATGAGCCGTTACGATAAGGTGGCTAATGGCCCCACCATACTACTTATGAAGCTGTAATTTGGCAATGCTTCATGTAAGGTCTATAGGTACATCCTGTAAAAATTTCATCGGAATTGGAAATGGTCGAGTGGGGACCCTTAGGCCTCTTGACATGGAATGACCCTTTTGGGACCATTTAAAATGCTTGAAAAATGAGTTTCTTATTTATCTTTCAAAACTAAAGGTGTGGTAAATAAGGCTAGGTTTTGATTTTATGATCCTGTTATGTAATAATGTGGTAATAAAACAGGTTTTATGTATGGCAAAAATTTCAGTTGTTTGTAAAACCTGTTTAGCTTAAAATTGGAAGCTCTCCTTTTCAGGAAATATAGAACTATGGTACTAATCAACAGAAAAAGAATAAAAATTTTGAGGATTGGCATTTTTGAAAAATAATTTCCATAAATTATAAAAAAGTTCACTCGCTGTAATAAAAGAACTTTGGTAGATAATTCCAAAGGGAGGAGTTCTTTGTAATAATAAAGCAATTCTTTTTCAAATATGGAATAAACCAACAAAAATCTAGAACTGATCCAGCGATACAGCATTTTAAAAATGTTTCCAAAATTATATTCTTCAAAATGCCATGCACAGTGTCATCTTTGGAGGGCTGTATCTCGGAGCAGAAATTTTTTTGGAGAAAACAAAAAAATATGTGTTCCTTTCTTAGTCCTTCATTTTAATGTATGCCAAATTCAATAACATCTGAGACTGTGAAGGTAAGATTTTTTCCTAGCCTGCCTGAATTGATATGGACTATGCCACCAGCATGAGAGGCAAACTGCAAAATTATTCTACTACTGCTAATGTGCATTCTGCATAAGGGCCACAAAGATATGATGCAGAAAGTTAGGGCTTAGACTGACGTTTTTCTCTTGATTTATTTGTGAATGTAACAGAAAAGAAAATTACTAGCAGTGCTATATTGTATTTCCGCCATGAACCATACGGTGGCTTGTGGGCTATGTATGTAGATTGATGTGTAGCCCCTTTAAATTCATAACCACATAATAGTAAGAGAACTAGCTGTAAGAACTACGTCATAAGGCAGTATTAACTATTAACTTCAGTTACTGATACTCTTCTGTATTTTCTGGTTGAACACAGTACAACTGTATGTGTTATATAACTATCATTTTTCCTGGTGTTTCGTCCACGTATGCATTTGACACATACATTGAACACACCACCTCGCCTCCTTCTCTGTGTCCACAGCTTCTTCCCTTTGCCTGTCCACTTTGTCCTCCCACCTCTACATGTTTATACCCTCCACGCCACTCTGTCTCTTCATCTCCTCCATACCG
Organism: Schistocerca serialis cubense; assembly: GCF_023864345.2. NCBI lineage: Eukaryota > Metazoa > Arthropoda > Insecta > Orthoptera > Acrididae > Schistocerca > Schistocerca serialis. The sequence goes on along the minus strand of NC_064638.1, from coordinate 871,757,601 downwards.
TCTCTCTGCCAATTTCTTCGACACTCTGTCTCTTAACTGTCTTCCTCAACTCTGACCATATCCTCATCCACACCCTCTATCTCCATTTCCTCTTCTTCCTTTTCCATCTGCCCTCTACCGTTCTACAACTTACATATGCCTCATGCACCTCCCCCTCCTCTCCCCTCTCTGTCCGTTTCGTCCTCTCCCCTCTCTGTTCGTTTCCTCCTATCCCCTCTCTGCCCATTTCCGCCTGTCCCCTCATTCTGTCTATCCCCTCCTCTGTTCATCTCGACTTGTTACAGCCATGTTCATCGGCCCTTGTAGGTCCCTGCAACACAGTTCAGTAAAACAGGCCAATAGTACTTACATAACATGCAAGTAATGCAGGATGGATTAGACATCAGGAGCTTTTGTGGGACGGCTTACTACACTTATGCAGTAATTTGTTTTTGGATACAATATAATCCAGTTTATTGTACACAAGATCAGCTTGTTGAAAAATTTCACACTTCGAATCCTTTAGGAATTCATATGTGCCACTGTTACATTGTATAGTTATTTCTAGAACACTACATCTTGTTCATGATAAGTTTGTGATTCACACCATGACTGTTGGGAAAGGCAGGAGGCATGCCTTGCATGTGCATTAGAACTGTTGATGGGAGAGGATTGGTGAGGAGAAGGCTGAGTACAGTAATACTTTGCATCAAATACTAGTTTAAAGTTGGAAGCACTAAGAGCAAATGAATATCTTTCAGCTAGTGCTGAATTTCTCTGCTTCTGGCACCACCAGTAAAATTGTCAACTTGTAGGGGACCAGCTGTACTTCCACAATGGGTTTTGGTTATTATTGACATGTTGCATGAATCATTTGTGTGGTGTACCTTAATGGCATGAACCGAGTCAATTTAAATATTATTAATTATTTCATTTGTGCTTAAATGTTGTCACATGCTGACCAGTTACACCAGTTCACATAAAATGTCGCAAGCTGACAAGTTACACAAGTTCACTTAAGACACCAAAACATTTAATTTGGAAATAGAGGCAAATATGCAACACTTTTGTACTAAAAAATTGTAAATAACAGAACATGTAACATGCCAGCCTCAGTTGCAAATAGAAGCCAAGCTTTACCTAGGTTTCAGCCAAAATAATTTGGCCTTCTTCAGAAGTGAGTGACAGCTCTTGCGGCCAACCGACCTCGTCTGCGCAGTGGGGTCTGCTGTTCTCTTCAGCCCAAGTAATGTAGTTTACTACTACCTACTATGGTGCTACAGTTTTATACATGACATGGCCAAACTTTGGCATGCAGTATTTTTGTGTCATTTGCTTCTGAAGAAGGCCAAATTATTTTGGCTGAAACCTGGGTAAAGCTCGGTTTCCATTTGCAAGGCTCACGTGTTACATGTTCAATTATCACAGTTGCTGACAGGGCTACACAATGTTAAAATTCTTGTTTTACGAATACTTATTTTGAGCACTATCAGAGACAATCAAAAATTTTGTTTTTTGAATTCATGTATTTATTTGTTGGTTGTAACTCTTAGCTTAACTTTGCTTACTGCATGTATTTCTGATCGTTCCTCAGCATAACAAAACTTTCTATTAATTGAGTATATGTTCTTAACTTGATATTTCATTTACATTGTATCTTGTATTGTAATTACATAAGTTACATCTAAACTAGGTACAATTTGACACATTCCTTATCCTTACAATTCGGTCACTACCTGGATCTACAGAACATGAAATAAATGAAGGGGAAGAAAAAAAAAAGGACCATGTGCAATCTTTTATAGCTGTGTATGACTGTGTGTGAAAGGCCATATTCTATAAAAAGGAAAATAGATAACATCACAAGGAGTAAATTTTGACGTAGAGCACAAAAAGCGGACAACAAAGGTAGCATTGATAAGGGCATGAGAGTGGCCCATCATCCACAAGAAACTACAGAAGTGTTCGGAAAGCCCAAATAATATATTCGGTATCCATTATTGTGTAGGACCTTAAAAACTGTGATATAAACTGCTTGAGTTTGTGGGATTCTTTGTGTGGCTTATTATGTAAGTTTGTTTGATAGTAGTATTCTTAAATATGCTTGAGTGTCAACATTAAAGGAGAAAGATTTGTTACAACAAATATATCCATACTACGCAATAATGTGGAATTATAATTAGGCAAACTACATGCACATATAGTAGTGTAGAGGCCTAGGGTCCCATGAGAGTCACAGTATCATTAATTACATTGATGAAGAGGGTGAGAAAGATCTTAAAATTAGGCACATTATCAGCCATGGTATTGTATGAAATAAATAGCAGGAACTTTTATATCGAACTAGTGTTGGGGCAGCAGTAACTACGTAATTTTCAGTAATTTTTTGATTGCTAACATTACATCTCGATGACTGTTATGTTGTTACCAATAACACTTTAGCTGTTTTGGCGAGCTGAGTGAGTAAAATTTTTGATTACATTTGTCTTTTTAAAGTGTGAACAGCAGTGGGTCAACTAGATATTTCTATAGCCTTGAGAATGTCTCTAGCACCAATAGACAAAATGTAGGGGAAAAAATTGCCTTGTATCATGAACAAAACCTCAAAGAAACAGTTACCACCTTGAGTGTCAGCATCAGCAATGGAAGTCTGCACTTCAGACAACAACATTGTTTTTCAAACGCAAATTAAAGTGCTTTTCCCTTAATGACTCCTGTGCCATACAGGAATTCTAAGTGAGAAGTTAATTAACATATAAATTCCCAGCGTAACTTTTGGAACACTGTACTTTCTCCCAGCTTTGCTGGCAGCACTACTTGGCAAATCTGACATACTATTCCTTGTAAGTATCTGCCAAATATTGTCAGCATGAGCCAGGAAATCTCCTGTATGGGTGCTTGTTCTGACATCGATGTGCAGATTTTCATCTGCAAATTATCTGTGCTTTCTGCAGGTAACTTTTCCATACACATCAAAAAGTCACCAAGACATGATCCACATCATAATGTATATCATGAAAACAGTCTGAGACATGCAGCTGACCAACCTTCTAAGAGCCCATCAGTATGTGCTGTTCGTGGCATTCTAATTTCTGACATTTTAATTGAATGTGTTTTATATCAAGACAGAACTTCCTGTCAGTTACTGTATGGCTTTATCAGATTTAATTTAGTATCCATGTTCAGGGTGGAATATACAATCTGAGGCAGTCCTGTTCTGGGAAGTCGATCTAAAACAATTGCTTTAATGTCACATTTAGTTAAAAACATAGTTTCATGCTCTGTACCTTGTTCATTTGTGTAAAAAGCCAGAATAACTGTACACAGAAACTCTGTTAATTGTGGCAAATTATGTCTATGGCAGTTGGATGTTCTTTGGATCATATTCACAGCAACTTGCCATGATGTGAAACATGCCAGTACCTTCTCAAGTAAAGTATATTTTCTCTGCTAAAACATAACTACATGCTATTTAATTTTAATGTACAACAAAATATTATTAATTTGACCCAACCATATGACAGCCTATTTTCTCAGAAATTCCTCTGTGAAGCAGAAAATATTAGAAAGTGTTGTCACATAGAAATGATTTCAGTTTGTGTAAAACCTTCATTGTTTACCAGCTTCTTTTTGTCGTAAGGTTAAGCTCTAAATAGGGGGACTATTTTTGTTGTTAGTATTGTGTATATGAATGCTGCTGCTGTTGTCAAATAATGACAAGATTCTTCGTAACAAGCTTCGTAAGAGACTAAATATATTATGAGGCTGTTGTTAAAAGCCCATTTTTTAAACAGCCCTCCCCAGTGAGACCAGCGCCACCTCTATGGAACACACAGCTATATGTAACTTGAAAACCAAGCTTCAGGTCATTGAGCATCTCTTCCGACATTTATCAGTTTTCCCTCTGCATGTTGTTATGAAATACTAGTGTGTCCTGATCTCTTTCAGGAGTACTTTAATTACCATCTCTCCACATACATCTCAGTCTGTTGTTAGATTTGTTTCTCTGTTGTCTTTGTCCCATTAATTGACTTATTAGCTTGGATTTGTGTACTGTCCCTGATTGTGTTTCTGTTGTATGTAGCTGTTCCAAATTTCTAAAAGGCTCTTAACTGTTGTCCAGTCTTTTGCTAATAACTTATCTTGTACTCTACACAGTAGCTAGCTTATAATAACTTCTAATAAGGGCTCCTCACAATTAGGATCATTGAGGTGTTTGACTTCACTTAGTTTACATCCAACAAAATCTCTGTATCCCTTCCATATGTTGCTATTATACAATTTTGACCTCAATAATTACATTTAAAATTTGTTTTGTGCTACTTCAATCCAGTATTTAGGTTTGAATTTGCTTTAACACCAATAAAAGGCTTGAAATCATCTACCCTCAGCGTACCCCATTGTACTGTGATTCCTCATAAATGCTTGACTACGAATTTAATCTTCTTGTGGTCCTACCATGTCCTGGATAACATACCTTGAAGTGAAGTGCCTTGAGAAATAACAAAGAATGTGTATCAATATAATGAAAAGGATAGTTGCTATTCACCATATAGCAGAGATGCTGTCGCAGCCGGCCTGTGTGGCCGAGCGGTTCTAGGAGCTACAGTCTGGAACCGCACAACTGCTATGGTCGCAGGTTCGAATCCTGCCTAGGGCATGGATGTGTTTGATGTCCTTAGATTAGTTAGGTTTAAGTGGTTCTAAGTTCTAGGGAACTGATGACCTTAGATGTTAAGTCCCATAGTGCTCAGAGCCATTTTTTTGCTGAGTCGCAGATAGGCACAACAAAAAGACTGTCACAAAATAAGCTTTCGGCCAACAAGGCCTTTGTCAAAAATGGAACACACACACACACACACACACACACACACACTTACTTTCTCTCTCTCTCTCTCTCTCTCTCTCTCTCTCTCTCTCTCTCTCTCTCTCTCCCTCCCCCTCTCCCGCCCGCACACATGACCACAGTCTCTGGCTACTGAGGCCATACTGCGAGCAACAGTGCACAGCGCATGATGGGAGAGGCAACTGGTTGAGGGAACTAAGGAGGAGGCCAGGGAGGAGAGGGATAGCAGGGTAGGGGAGGAGGATGGTAAAGTGCTACTTGTGGGAGTGCATAAAGACGAGGTGGAGAGGGGGTAGGGTAGTTATGTGCTTTCAGGAGGTTAAATGATGGGCAAGGGGGAGGGGGGAGTGGAAAAGGAGAGAAATAAAAAGACTGAGTGTGTTGGTGGAATAGAGGGCTGTGTAGTGCTGGAATAGCAACTGGGAAGGAGGTAGATAGGTAAGGACAATGACTAACGAAGGTTGAGGCCAGGAGAGTTTGGGGAACGTGAGGATACATTGCAGGGAGAGTTCCCAAGTGCGCAATTCAGAAAAGCTGGTAGTGGTCTAAAGGATGTCATGTTTGGCAGTGGGCTCAGCAACAATATGGTCCAGCTGTATCTTCGCCACACTTTGTAAATGGGCATTCATGTGGATAGACAGCTTGTTGGTTGTCATGCCCACGTCGAATGCAGCACATTGGTTGCAGCTTAGCTTGTAGTTCAAATGACTGGTTTCACAGTTAGCCCTGCCTTTGATGGAATAGGTGATGCCGATGACTGGATTAGGAGTAGGTGGGAGGATGTACGGCACAGATCTTGCATCTAGGTCTGTCACAGGGATATGAGCCGTGTGGCTAGGGGTTGCGAGCAGTAGTTGTATAGGAATGGACAAGAATATTGCATAGGTTCGGTGAGTGGCAGAATAACACTGTGGGAGGGACGGGAAGGATAGTATATCGGACATTCATCATTTCAAAGCATGATGAGAGATAATTGAAACACTGGTGGAAAATGTGATTCAGTTGCTCTAGTCCTGGGTGGTACTGAATCATGAGGGAAATGCTCCTTTGTGGCCGGATTGTGGGAGTTTGGGAGGTGTTGGGTGACAGAAGAGATGAGGCAAGCGAGATCTGTTTTTGTACAAGGTTGGGAGGATAATTGTAGACTGTGAAGGCTTCAGTGAGACCCCTGGTATATTTCAAGAGGGACCAGTCGTCACTACAGATGCAATGGTCATGAGTGGCTAGGTTGTATGGAAGGCACTCCTTGGTATGAAACAGGTGGCAGCTGTCGAAGTAGAGGTATTGCTGGTGTTTGGTAGGTTTTCTGTGGACAGAAGTATTGATGTAGCCATCTTTGAGGTGGAGGTCAATGTCGAGGAAGGTGGCTTGTTGGGTTGAGTAGGACCTGGTGAAGTCAATGGGGCAGAAAGTGTTACGAGATTCTGATGGGGCAGAAAGTGTTAAGAGATTCTGGGGGAATGTTGACAGGGTGTCCTCACACTCGATCCAGACCATAAGGATGTCATCACTGAATCGGAACCAGGTGAGGTGTTTGGGATTCTGGTGATTAGAGAGGATTCCTCTAGATGGCCCAAGAATTGGTTGGCATAGAATGGTGCCATGTGGGTGCCTATAGCTGTACTCCCAATTTGTTAATAGGTAATGCCTTCAAAGGAAATGTAATTGTGAGTGAGAATATAGTTGGTCATGGTGACTAGGAAGGAGGTTGTCAGTTTGGAATCTGTTTGGCATGGTGGAAGGTAGTGTTCGACATTGTTAAGGGAATGGGCTTTAGCAATGTTAATATAAAGGGAAGTGCCATCAATAGTGACAAACAGGGCACCATGTGGTAAAGGAACATGAACTGTGGACAGTCGGTGGAGGAAATAGTTATCTTTTATATAGGAGGGTAGGTTGTGGATAATATGCTGAATGTTTTGGTGTGTGAAAGCAGAGGTTCTCTCAATAGGGGCACAGTAAGCGGCCACAATGGTGTGTCCTGGGTGATTGTGTTTATGGAACTTAGGAAGCATGTAGAAGATAGGAGTGCAGAGTGTGGTGGTGAGGGGAGATATGGACTCCGGGGAGAGATTCTGGGATGGGCCTGAAGATTTAAGGGTCTCACTGTAGCCTTCACAGTCAGTAATTACCCTTCCAGCCCTGTACAAAACAGATCTCCCTTGCCTTACCTTTCCAGTCACCCATCACCTCCAAAAATTTCACCATGCGGCCACAGAGGAGCATTCCCCTCGTGACTCAGTACCACCCAGGACTGGAGAACTGAATCACATTCTCCATCAGGGTTTCAACTATCTCTCATCATGTCCTGAAATGAGGAATGTCCTACCTATTATCCTTCCCACCCCTCCCACAATGGTATTCCACCACTCACCGAATCTACACTATATTCTTGTCAATCCTACACAAGCCTGCTCCCAAACCCTTGCCTCACAGCTCATTTCCCCAGATGCAAGACATGTCCCATACATCCTCCCACCACCACCCACTCCAATCTGGTCACAAGCATCACCTATCCCATCGAAGGCAGGGCTACCTGTGAAACCAGACATGTGAACTACCAGCTAAGCTGCAGCCACTGCGCTGCATTCTTCGTGGGCATGACAACCAACAACCTGTCTGTTTGCATGAATGGCCACAGACAAACTGTGGCCAAGAAACAACTGGACCTCCTGTTACCCACCTGGCCTCAACCTTCGTTAGTCAGTGTCCTTACCCATCTAGACCCTTCACTGTTCCCATTCCAATACTACACAGACCTCTGTTCCAACACATCCTGTCTTTTTATTTCTCACATTTTCCCATACCTCCACTCCACCCTACCCCTCCCCTCACCCTCCAATTAACCTCCCAACTGCACCTACCTCACCTGCCCTCTCTCCACCTCGTCCCTGTACACTCCCACAAGCAGCACTTTACTGTCCCTTACCTCTACCATGCTATCCATCCCCATCCCAGCCTCCTCCTTACCACCACCATCCAGTTCTCTCTCCTATGATGTGCTGCTGCTCACATTCTAGCCTCAGTAGCCAGAGACTCTGGTTGTGTGCACGCGCGTGCGCACATCTGTGTGTGTGTGTGTGTGTGTGTGTGTGTGTGTGTGTGTGTGTGTGTGTGTGTGTGTGTGTGTGTGTGTGTGTGTGGCGGGGGGGGGGGGGTATTATTCACCTGTGAATGTAATTTACTTTCTCTGTGCTCATTACAGTAGTCCAGTGTAACAAATGTCAGTTTCATTAATTAAGAATGATATTGTTTCAATATGTTTGTCAATTTTTGCATGTTTGTTTCAGTCCATAGTAACCTGGTTTCTGTTTGAAGCTGTTTAATTATCATGTCTGGGGTTGTATTAAAAGAAGTTTTCCTTGTCATGTAATATCTCCTACTGTACGTTTTATTTCTTCTGCTTGTTTGAGTTTGAACCCTAGGTAGATTCTAATTTCCATTCTACCATTGACCTGTGTCATAAGATTATTGATATTAATTCCACCTGTTGCAATCTGGTATCCATTTTGTTCAACCTTGAATGTAATTGGGTAAAATTGTTATTCATCTGATCTGTTATTTGATGGCAATGCCATTACCTCTGTGAAAATTTTACATTGATCTGTTATGCAAATGTATGTAACAACACTTTGGCTGTTTATGATCTCCTGTGAGAGCCATGGTTGTTGAATTCATGTCTTAACTATTTGGTACATCGACACAAAGTTGTTGCTATACTATTGAATGAATTTGGTATGGTCTTGACTTTAAAAAAACTTCAGAGAACTGAGGTGGTATGCACTGATTGCTAGTTTACACTGAATTCATTCTATGCAATATATGTATCAGTATGCAAACAAATAAACATAGCTCGTTTCTGACGCACTGGATATTTATAGCTAAAAAGGTACATGCTTATGTACACCCTTAAACAACATGTCGCGCTGCTCGTAGGTGTTAATTTGGAGGGCTGGAATGTTTGCCCACTTCTGCTACTGTGTGGCAGTGATGCTGCATGCTGAAGTGGACAACTGATGTATGTGTATCCAATGACTCTTCATAGCTCTAAATTGGCATGCTGGAAATGTACGGAGGTATTGCTTGACTCGTATTCAACAATACAGAGATGTAAACCAACTACAACGTATGGTATTGTGTACGAATGAACTCATTCCCAGTTATTTCTATGTGAGGCAACACATTGATTCTTGTTGTTGTTGTTGTTGTTGTTGTTGTCTTCAGCCCTGAGACTGGTTTGATGCAGCTCTCCATGCTGCTCTATCCTGCGCAAGCTTCATCATCTCCCCGTACATACTGCAACCTACATCCTTCTGAATCTGCTTGGTGTATTCATCTCTTGGTCTCCCTCTACGATTTTTACCCTCCACGCTGCCCTCCAATACTAAATTGGTGATCCCTTGATGCCTCAAAACATGTCCTACCAACCGATCCCTTCTTCTAGTCAAGTTGTGCACAAACTTCTCTTCTCCCTAATCCTGTTCAACACCTTCTCATTAGTTATGTGATCTACCCATCTAATCTTCAGCATTCTTCTGTAGCACCACATTTCGATAGCTTCTATTCTCTTCTTGTCTAAACTATTTATCGTCCATGTTTCACTTCCATACATGGCTACACCCCATACAAATTCTTTCAGAAACGACTTCCTGACACTTAAATCTATACTTGACGTTAACAAATTTCTCTTCTTCAGAAACGCTTTTCTTCCCATTGCCAGTCTACATTTTATATCCTCTCTACTTCGACCATCATCAGTTATTTTGCTCCCCAAATAACAAAACTACTTTACTACTTTAAGTGTCTCATTTCCTAATCTAATACCCTCAACATCACCCGACTTAGACTACATTCCATTATCCTCGTTTTGCTTTTGTTGATGTTCATCTTATATCCTCCTTTCAAAACACTATCCATTCTGTTCAACTGCTCTTCCGAGTCCTTCGCTGTCTCTGACAGAATTACAATGTCATCGGTGAACCTCAAAGTTTTTATTTCTTCTCCATGGATTTTAATACCTACTCTGAATTTTTCTTTTATTTCCTTCACTGCTTGCTCAATATACAGATTGAATAACATCGGGGAGAGGCTACAAACGTGTCTCACTCCCTTCCCAACCACTGCTTCCCTTTCATGCTCCTCGACTCTTATAACTGCCATTTGGTTTCTATACAAATTGTAAATAGCCTTTCGCTCCCTATATTTTACCCCTACCACTTTCAGAATTTGAAAGAGAGTATTCCAGTCAACATTGTCAAAAGCTTTCTCTAAGTCTACAAATGCTAGAAATGTAGGTTTGCCTTTCCTTAATCTAGCTTCTAAGATAAGCCGTAGGGTCAGTATTGCCTCACGTGTTCCAATATTTCTACGGAATCCAAACTGATCTTCCCCAAGGTCAGCTTCTACTAGTTTTTCCATTCGCCTGTAAAGAATTCGCGTTAGTATTTTGCAGCCGTGACTTATTAAACTGATAGTTCGGTAATTTTCACATTTGTCAACACCTGCTTTCTTTGGGATTGGAATTATTATACTCTTCTTGAAGTCTGAGGCTATTTCGCCTGTCTCATACATCTTGCTCACCAGATGGTAAAGTTTTGTCAGGACTGGCTCTCCCAAGGCCGTCAGTAGTTGTAATGGAATGTTGTCTAGTCCCGGGGCCTTGTTTCGACTCAGGTCTTTCAGTGCTCCGTCAAACTCTTCACGCAGTATCGTATCTCCCATTTCATCTTTATCTACATCCTCTTCCATTTCCATAATATTGTCCTCAAGTACATCGCCCTTGTATAGACCCTCTATATACTCCTTACACCTTTCTGCTTTCCCTTCTTTGCTGAGGACTGGGTTTCCATCTGAGCTCTTGATATTCATACAAGTGGCTCTCTTTTCTCCAAAGGTCTCTTTAATTTTCCTGTAGGCAGTCTCTATCTTTCCCCTAGTGAGATAAGCCTCTACATCCTTACATTTATCCTCTAGCCATGCCTGCTTAGCCATTTTGCACTTCCTGTTGATCTCATTTTTGAGACGTTTGTATTCCTATTTGCCTGCTTCATTTACTGCATTTTTATATTTTCTCTATTCGTCAGTTAAATTCAATATTTCTTCTGTTACCCAAGGATTTCTACTAGCCCTCGTCTTTTTTACCTATTTGATCCTCTGCTGCCTTCACTACTTCATCCCTCAAAGCTACCAATTCTTCTTCTACTGTATTTCTTTCCCACATTCCTGCTATTTGTTCCCTTACGCTCTCCCTGAAACTCTGTACAACCTCTGGTTTAGTCAGTTTATCCAGGTCCCATCTCCTTAAATTCCCACCTTTTTGCAGTTTCTTCAGTTTTAATCTACACTTCATAACCAATAGATTGTGATCAGAGTCCACATCTGCCCCTGGAAATGTCTTACAATTTAAAACCTGGTTCCTAAATCTCTGTCTTACCATTATATAATCTATCTGATACCTTCTAGTATCTCCAGGGTTCTTCCACGTGTACAACTTTCTTTCATGATTCTTGAACCAAGTGTTAGCTGTGATTAAGTTATGCTCTGTGCAAAATTCTACTAGGCGGCTTCCTCTTTCATTTCTTCCCCCCAATCCATATTCACCTACTATGTTTCCTTCTCTCCCTTTTCCTACTACCGAATTCCAGTCACCCATGACTATTAAATTTTCGTCTCCCTTCACTATCTGAATAATTTCTTTTATCTCATCATACATTTCTTCAATTTCTTCGTCATCTGCAGAGCTAGTTAGCATGTAAACTTGTACTACTGTAGTAGGCATGGGCTTCGTGTCTATCTTGGCCACAATAATGCGTTCGCTATGCTGTTTGTAGTAGCTTACTCGCATTCCTATTTTTTTATTCATTATTAAACCTACTCCTTCATTACCCCTATTTGACTTTGTATTTATAACCCTGTATTCGCCTGACCTAAAGTCTTGTTCCTCCTGCCACCGAACTTCACTAATTCCCACTATATCTAACTTTAACCTATCCATTTCCTTTTTTATATTTTCTAACCTACATGCCCCATTAAGGTATCTGACATTCCACGCTCTGATCCGTAGAACGCCAGTTTTCTTTCTCCTGATAATGACGTCCTCTTGAGTAGTCCCCGCCTGGAGATCCGAATGGGGGATTATTTTACCTCCGGAATATTTTACCCAAGAGGACGCCATCATCATTAACCATTCAGTAAAGCTGCATGCCCTTGGGAAAAATTACGGTTGTAGTTTCCCTTTGCTTTCAACCGTTCGCAGTACCAGCACAGCAAGGCCGTTTTGGTTAGTGTTACAAGGCCAGATCAGTCAGTCATCCAGACTGTTGCCCCTGCAACTACTGAAAAGGCTGCTGCCCCTCTTCCAGAACCACGTGTTTGTCTGGCCTCTCAACAGATACCCCCCCCCCCCCCTCCCCCGTTGTGGTTGCACCTACGGTACGGCTATCTGTATCGCTGAGGCACGCAAACCTCCCCACCAATGGCAAGGCCCATGGTTCATGGGGGGTGGTTCTTGTTACTACCATTAAATTGTTCTTGAATGATGAAAAATATAGTTTTCACTGGTAAATAGCGAGGATTCCTCCTCTTTGAGTGATATTACTCGTTTTGGAAGGAACCCGCCTACCACCATACTTACACTGTGAAGTGGCTGCTATTATATACTAACAGGCACTGGTAGGCTCACAAACTGGATTTATTATTCCAATTACAATTCAGTTTAACTTCTGATCAACAGTAACTTCATACAACCAACTAATAACAAAAATGGACTGTCCTTATGGTTCTCAGTCAAATTTGGTTCTGTGTTGTACAATGATGAGGCAGAACATTATGACCACCAATGTAATAGACGGTATGTCCACCTTTGGCATGAATAACAGCGACGACGCGTTGTGGCATGGAAGCAATGAGGCCTTGGTAGGTTGCTGGAGAGAACTGGCACCACATTTGCACACACAAGTCGCCTAATTCCTGTAAATTCGGGGGATGGAGGCAATGAGCTCTGATCCTGCAATCGGTCACATCACAGATGTGTTGAACCGGTTTCTGATCTACTGAACTCGCCACTGTGTTCCTCGAACCACTCCATCACACTCCTGTCCTTGTGACATGGTGCATTATATTGGTGAAAAATGTCACTGCCATGTGGAAACATGATCGTCACGAAGTGATGCATGTAGTCTGAACCAGTATGTGACACTCCTTGGCCATCATAGTGCCTTGCACGAGCTCCATTGGACCCATTGGTACCCATGTGAATTTTTTTGCCAGCTTGTCTCTGTCCTGCAGTAAAAGTGTCAAGGATCTGCTCCCATGGAAGATGGATTTGCACCCTGCCCTCCCTTCGGCATGATGAAGAAGGTATCGGGATTCGTCAGACCAATCAATGCTCTGCCACTGCACCAGTATCCAGCACCAGTGGTCACATCCCATTTCAGTCGTACCTAACAATGCTGTGGTGTTAACATTGGCACATGCACAGGCAGTTAGCTGTGGTGACCCATCTTTAGACTGTCCTGTTCTACCAGTCTGCCCAGCCTACGACATCAGACATCTGTAATGGGGGGGGGGTGGGGGGGGGGGGGAAGTTGGCCACTCAACCCCACAATGCGTGGATAAGGTTTTACTTTGGTTTCACCATGTCTTGAAGACAACCACCACTGCACTCCTTGGACACCTGCCACTGAAATACTCGTGCCAAGCCTCCGGGCCACCACAATCTGCCTTTAGTCAAACTCAGATAGATTGGGCACCTTCCCCATTCTACGCACCCCACAATGTCTGGACAAGGTTTTACTTTGGTTTCACCATGTCTTGAAGACAACCACCACTGCACTCCTTGGACACCTGACAAGTCGTGCAGATTCTGAAATACTCGTGCCAAGCCTCCGGGCCACCACAATCTGCCTTTGATCAAACTCAGATAGATTGGGCACCTTCCCCATTCTACGCATGCTCACTGATAACTACATGCTCCAAGTGTGTGTCTGATTGGCAGTCATTCCTCACCAAGTGACAATGCTATGACATGGATGGGTTTATATCAATAATAGGTCAGTGGTCATAATGTTGTGGCTGATTAGTGTACATAGATCTCCTTAGTTACCAAGTCCCATGATCACGGAACTTGGCCATGAAAGGAAAACTATGGCATGCCGTACTGCTCTGCAGACTCTGAAAACAAAGATGATGTAACTTACCAAATGAAAGTGTTGGTGTGTTGATAGAGACACTAACAAACACACACACAAAATTCAAGCTTTTGCAACCAACGGTTGCTTCATCAGGAAAGAGGAAAGGAGAGGGAAAGACGAAAGGATGTGGGTTTTAAGGGAGAGGGTAAGGAGTCATTCCAATCCCGGGAGCAGAAAGACTTACCTTAGGGGGGGGAAAAAAGGGACAGGTATACACTCTAGCGCGTGCGCGCGCGCGCGCGCGCGCGCCCCCACCCACCCACACACACACACACACACACACACACACACACACACACACACACACACACACACACTCTTCTTGATGAAGCAACCGTTGGTTGCGAAAGCTTGAATTTTGTGTGTGTGTGTGTGTGTGTGTGTGTGTGTGTGTGTGTGTGTGTGTGTGTGTGTTCATTAGTGTCTCTATCAACATACCAACGATTTCGTTTGGCAAGTTAAATCATCTTTGTTTTTAGATATATTTTTCCCACGTGGAATGTTTCCCTCTATTACACACACACACACACACACACACACACACACACAATGAAGAGCCAAAGAAAATGGTACACCTACCTAGTATCGTGCAGGACCCCTCGCGAGCATGCGGAAGTGCCACAGTACGACGTGGCATGGACTCTACTAATGTCTCAAGGAGTGCTAAAGGAAATTGACACCATGAATGCTGCAGGGGGCTGTCCATAAATCTGTAAGCGTACAAGGGGCTGGAGTTCTTTTCTGAACAGCATGTTGCAAGGCATCCCAGATGTGCTCAATAATGTTCCTGTCTGTGGAGTCTGGTGGGCAGCGGAAGTGTTAAAACTCAGAGTGTTCTTGGAGCTACTCTGTAGCAATTCTGAACATGTGGTGTGTCACATTGTCCTGCTGGAATTGCCCAGGTCCATCAGAATGCACAATGGACATGATGGATGCTGGTGATCAGACAGGATGCTTACATATGTGTCACCTGTCAGTCATATCTAGGCGTATCATGGGCTCTATATCACCCAACTGCACGTGCCCCACACCATTGCATAGCCTCCTCTGGCTTGAACAGTCCCCTGCTGACATGCAGGGTCCATGGATTCGTGAGGTTGTCTCTTACCCATATACGCCCATCTGCTCAATATAATTTGAAATGAGACACATCTGACCAGACAAAAAGTTTCCAGTCATCAACAGTCCAGTGTCTGTTGACGGGTCCAAGCACGCCATAAAGCTTCGTGTCGTGCTGTCATCAAGGGTACACCAGTGGGCCTTCAGCTCTGAAAGCCCATATTGTTGATGGTTCGTTGAATGGTTCACACATTGGCATTTATTGATAGCCTTTTGAAATCCGCAACTATTTGCGGAAGGGTTCCATTTCTGCCACGTTGAATGATTCTCTTCAGTCGTCATTAGTCCTTTCTTGCAGGATCTTTTTCCGGTCACAGTGATGTCGGAAAAAGAACCTGGTGACCTCCATGTCTCCAGCCACCAACTGTAACTGCAAATCTACATCAAATGATGTACAGCACACAGTAATACACAATTATTTTACGTAGCATTGTTATTTATAGGCCTGTATTTTCTTATCTATATTACACTAATGATTTGACTCAGTTGTTTGCAGCATGAAAGTGTAGTTTTTCTATTGTTGCACCCTTTATTTGTGAAGTCCAGTATGGGAACAATACCAGTTATCAATGAATGACCTATTTCGTTTCAAGCGCTGCCACAAACGAGTGAAACAGGACCGTGGGAAGATTATGAACCTCCTCCGAAACTTGCCAAATGATGAACTACAAAATGTTTTATCAGATACAATACGTGATGAAGTAATGGATATAGTAGAGGCACCTTCAGGAAGTATGGATGGAGATTCTGAGGAGGAATTTACAATAGAAAAAGAAGAAGAAACTGTAGAAAAAGAAGGTAAAACTATTTACTTTTATTTAATATTATGATGGAATGTGAAATGAGGACACCTCTGAAAGTGCTGATGAGACCTCTCAAGATCTCCTTCATATCTTAGATGTCAAATTTTTGTGGGTATGGACTACATAGTAAAATATGGTTAGTTGTTTTTCATGACATTGAAGTGTAAGCTAGAAAATTACCACCACCAAAAAAACACACAGTATTGATGATTGGTGGCTGTAAGATGAAATGAGTGGTAGTAAAAAGAGAGGTATATGCAGTGCAACCTTAATTAATTATCACCTCACTGCTCTATATAACTTGGGATAGAACATGCTAGATTTAACGTAATAAAATTAAGAGCAAAGTTGTTACTTTGAAAGAAACCTTTTACATCTTCAGTTATTTCAAATAGCTGCTGCTCATCTACTGTTAGCTTAGTGTTTATATGACTGTAGATTTGTATAAAAAGTAACTTACCTGTTTACAGTTAACATTGCTGCTATTTATGCCGCTAACTGGTTCCTTCTAGTCTTGAATTTGGAAGATGATATTTTGTAGAATGAATGGCCAAAAAGAAATGTAATTTCTGGCATTCTAAGTTTTTGTCTTTGATAATAGGAGCTTATTGAAGTTGATGTAGAAACGTTTCTTTCTTCTGTTGTGGCTGTGTAAATCCATCGCTCTGGGGGGGGGGGCCGGGGGGGGGGGGGGGGGGCAAGATATACTGTTAAGGAGAAAATGTATTAGGAAGTGAGTATAAGAAGTCCAAGGTTTCTGCAAAATGTGAAGTTACTTCACTTAGAATTATTGCTGCTTGCATGTGCCGAATAAATATTTTATGTATTAAGTGGCATTGTCCCAAGAGAACTGCAAAACACAACAGAGTGTGAAACTGCTTGAAAGAAATACTGTTGTCATAGTGTAAGCATAGTGAGATATTGTTGTAAGTGAAAGTAATGCTGAACTGATTTAGCTGTGTGTGGACTTCGTTTTACATTGTCATCAAGATTGGCCCTAAGGAATGTGACACATTCTTTCATTTAGAATGTGGTTAATGATATCTATTTATGTTACCAGATTGTAATTTTTATTTGTTTTATATTGAATATAGTTAGTCTTTGGTGAGGTTAAGACTTAATTTGTAAAATTAAGAGACAGCACTGGCTAGCCATTATTTACCTCCAGGTAGCAAAATTTGAAGCAAGTGGATATGGAAAGTAGATATAGAAAGTAGATAGTCACAGACAGTACATTGGTAAGCACTGTGCCAGCTTCAGTCAGAGATGATAGGGGGAGGTGGTGAGAAGTAAAGATGGACTAAGGTGGAGAGGAGTGAGATGTCGGAAAGATGGTACAGTTAAGGTCTAGATTGGAAAAATGAGGAGATGGAAAAAAAATCAGAAAGGTGTGAATATAAGAAAGAAATAGGGATTGCTTCTTACTAACAGATAAAAAGAGGTGTAGGGTGAGAAACATTCTCTTAAACAATTGAAAGTATTCTCAGTTATGTAACTTACACAAGTGTTTAACTGAATATCATGAAGACTTCTGTAGAGTCAGCATTATTTTCATGTGGAATGTTGTGTTACAACTTCATTACATGGGGAATTGATGCTGGTTACAAATACTAGAAAATTGTACCTAATCTTGAAACTGCAAACTGGTTCAGCAGCTTTACAGGTATAAGTGTGCCATCTCAATGAAAAGATGTGACAGGTGTCATAGCTTTCATACTGAGTGAGGTAGCACAGTGGTTAGCTCACTGTACTCGCATTCCGTAAGATGACGGTTCAAACCCACGACTGGCCATCCAGATTTAGGTTTTCTGTGATTTGCCTGCCTCACATAAGACAAATTCCAGGATGCTTCCTTTGAAAATGCACAACAGCTTTCCTTCTTCATCTTTCCCCAATCTGAGCTTGTGCTCCATCTTGAAACAAGTTCAGAAGCACCCAGTAGTACAGGGTGTAATGTGTAGTATAAGACTATAAAGGAAAAGGGGCACAAAAAACTAAAGATCATATTGTCAGGTAGTAGTCATGGAAGTCAAATACAAGGATGGTGCAGAATTTCTTAGGTGGTGATTACTGGGAAGTTAATATTTTTAAGCCAAGTGTAAGGATCAGCAGTGTCACCCACTTTGGAAAAACTGTTAATAAAGATCTTGTTATTGTGTTTCAGTGCCGTCTCCTTATAGCACTCTGGCAAATGTAGGGTCTTAAGGAATCCTTATCCTTGATGCTGGCTGACAATGCAAGAAGACTCAATAAGATTTTATGCTTTCTCAAAAACAGAGGGTTTTATTCCGCTATTTATTATTTTCACTGTGCTGGCCCAGTAGTGGTCTGGGCATGGGAGGACTGTGCACCGCTGCATGCTCAGTCCTGCATAGAGGGGGGGGGGGGGGGGGGGGGGGCAGGCGGCTCACATGTCTGTCTTGCTTGTTAGCCAATTTTTTTTTTTTTTCCTTTTGTTTTATTTTCATCTGTCTTTCTGATCTTTGATGCATTTAGCCCCTTCCTCTTTTACTTGTATTGGCTTCCCCTCCTCCAGTCAAGAGCAGAGGGTTTATTACGTCACTGTTTCATGCCTGTACCAAGTTGGCTGGGGGTCAGGCGTGGGGGCGTGCTTCTTGTCGCAGATTAGGTACATCTACATACATACTCAGCAAGCCACCATATGCTGCACGGCGTAGAGTACCTCATACCACTACTAGTTGCCATCCCCATTTCTTCTTCACAGCATCCTACAAGACAACCTGATCTGACATTACCTTGCTATGTCACACAACCAGTTGAACCAGAGGTATTGTTATTGACCAATATACTTAAATTCTACGTGCCACAACAATACAACCAAATGGGTTTTACCACTAGCTGACAACACTATCCTTTTAGGACTTGCCAGAATGAGATTTTCACTCTGCAGCGGAGTGTGAGCTGATATGAAACTTCCTGGCAGATTAAAACTGTGTGCCCGACCGAGACTCAAACTCGGGACCTTTGCCTTTCGCGGGCAAGTGCTCTACCATCTGAGCTACCGACGCACGACTCACGCCCGGTCCTCACAGCTTTACTTCTGCCAGTATCTCGTCTCCTACCTTCCAAACTTTACAGAAGCTCTCCTGCGAACCTTGCAGAACTAGCACTCCTGAAAGAAAGTTCAAGTCTCGATCGGGCACACAGTTTTAGTCTGCCAGGAAGTTTCTTTTAGGACTTCTTTTGTGAAAGAGTTACTGATGACGATGTAGTTTGGTAACCTCAGAACACCATCCATTATTATTTTTTGACCCCTCAGTTCTGAGTTTTCTTGAGCTGGTAGTATCTGTCGACGATAACATTTACCCAGTGGCGGCTCATGCAAAATTTTACCAGTGTGCGATAATGATTGCTATAGCCATTTGATTTAGTAGAATAGTAATTGTACTTACAATGTATTAATACTGTTGAAATTTTATGATCAGTCAATTAACATTGCTATCAAAACCTTCAGAGAACTTACATGCTATTCACTTGTTCACACATTCCGTACCGTCAACCCTCGCAGTGCTGCGGATGACTTATTTCATTATCTTAGTGAAAAAAAAGGTTACATCATTTATTATATAATGTGCCTGTTTGTGTGCTATCATGTACAAAAAAGCCTCATTTCAATGTCTTGATCTGTTTATGAAATATGACTATTGCCACAGGATGAAAATGGGCATGCCGCACCCGACTGTCTGATGGATGTATAAACTAATAACTTGAAAATGAAATAAGACATCATTCTGCACTCGGTTTCAAAGAAAATTTAATATCTTACCTACATTTCATACGCAAAAATGTATGGACTAAAATCAACCATAAGCAAAGTTCACACCATGCATTTTTAACTCTGCAGACTCTTTAAATTTTTTTGCAGTATTTTACTTAATTTGATGCAGCACAGTAACTATGATGAATAATGAGAAGAAATTGTCATTTATTGAGTGAAGATATCTGAATGTAAGATGTGCAAAGATCAATTTTTTTCAACTAATAGTTTTCCTAAATTCAGATGTGTATTTCATAGCAGCAGCAGCATTAGTTAGGCAAACAGTATAGCAACAACAAAGCCGCCTCAAGAATGGAATGTAGAGGGCATGTCTGTAGCAGTCAAAAAATTAAATTTTATAATTGAGGTTTTAACATTGTGAGGAGTATAATAAAATGGAAAAAAATGTTGGTAGCAGTGGGATTTAAGCCCAGGCCAATGAATCGCCAGTCCACGGTCTAGACCACTTTGGCTGTGGGAATATTGTAAAAACTGCACCTCTAAAACCCCTCATACACTTTGCTTGTCACACCCACCCATCTTTCCCCGCTCCTCTCCTTTTTCGCTTTTCCCCTTCCTCCTTTCCAACACTCTGTCCCACAGCCTGCTTGCACTCTGACTGTTGGTAGTTTAGTCCCTGTACACTCTGTCACACAGTGCTCCCCCCCACCCCGTCCACCCATACACTGCCATCCATTGTTACCGCCCCCTGTAGATAGCTGCTTCCATTCCATGTGACAGTTGCATTCTGGCCCTAGATAAGTCATGTGTGCATGAGATGTGCTTGCATGTGTGAGTAAATGTGTGTTATTTTTCTGAAGAAGACTGTGACTGAAAGCTAATGCATAAGTGTCTTTTAATTGTGCCTGCCTGCAACTTAACATGCAACCTTTTTGGTAAGTATCAGTCACTCTTTCCTTACATTGTTGCATAATACTTTGCATGTATTGCTCAAAGAAAAATATTGAACTGGTACATTGAGCATGGTAACACCATCCGGGATGACATTACATCAGGGCATGCAAGGTCGAAAGCAGACAACCACATCCCTTCTCTGAGTTTGTTGTTGTGCAGCTGACTGTCATTTCGGCACTCGACCCTAGCTTCTAGTTATCATGGGGAGAGCGCTACAAAGCCTGTTTTTATCTGTTTTATTTGCTTGCTAGCATGCATTTGAAGAGAATTGGTGATTTCTGGCTTGTATTCAATGAGAAATGGCATAATGATAGCGTGATTTCGACCTTGCATTTGAACAGAAATGGCATAATTCTGTTGCCATTTTTACAGTTTGCTGTAGCACATTCTCACATGATCATCAGCCCCCAGTACATTTACTCATAATTTGAGTTCAGTTGGCCCCCTAATGACACTTTCTGGGAACTTTCGAACACTGAACCAAGGTTCTCATCACATCGTAATTTGTGGAATGTCTGTATCCAGACAGTGCTTAGCCACTGTAGATTCACAAGAGTGACCAAGCCTCGTGTGGAGTTAGTGTTCCACAGGTCAAACTTCCACTGTTCTGATTGTTTGGCTAATATATGAGATACCACATTCACAATAAACATTGTAGTTTTCTGGCTTCTGCAAGCTTAAATTGTCCTTTACATTGCTTGTTATGATGCTTGTCTTTTTCAGCAGGTGTGTCATACATTTGCCATTTATGTTTATTTAGGATTTTCGTGGTTTTTGCAGAGATTCTCTGCATAGGGGCATTGCATTTGGTTTTCCCACCTGTACTTTTTCTTTCTGCCAAGATGCTGATACATGAAATGCATTTGCAATTTGGATATGGCAATAGACGTGTGGAAATTCTCTTGTAAATGCTGAAGTTCAGATCCAATCCTCTTCATCTGACAGGGTGTTTTGAGATCTTCAAGACACCTGACTTCTGAGTCTGATAGTTACATGTATTTGTTGAGAGGTATTGCTCAATGTGGGGCAGCATATGTACAACCTCAGTTACCCCCTGCGGGCCCGGGGGTTAGAATAGGCCCGAGGTATTCCTGCCCATCATAAGAGGCGACTAACAGGAGTCCACACCTTTCAGCCTTTTATTTTATGGTCCCCTGTTGGGTTTGACCTCCATTTTTCAAAATTTTCCCGAACAGCGAGCCAATCAGGATAGGGCGCCGTACATGGTGCATCGTGTCTATAGTGCGTTGAGATCTTCCCACTTTCTCATCGTGGCATTGCAGTCCCGCTCGTCCTCCATCTCTTGGGTGAGGACACCTTTCTGGGTTTGTTTTCCTCCACCCACTATGCAGTGTCATTTTCTGCACCAATCATGGCCATGTAAAAACACGGGAGAACTGCCGGATATCAGTAACTTCCTGCCACGATATTTCGGCGCAGAGTCTTCTGGCCATCTTCAGGTGAATGCCACTGTAGTAGTACTGGCGAGTACGCACTGAGCTCCGCTATTTAAAGCCTTCTGAGGTGACATTGCGCATGCGCTGCTCAGCGTGCGCATTCATAACGGCTCCGTGCACTGTGCCTCGCGCCCTCCACTGCAAAAGCCTGGCGTATCGGTGTCAGGTCGAATTCCATCTTTATGCAGATAACTACGTCGACTACGAAGTTTCTCTACAACAGGATTCCAAGCAGAGTTCAGCTGATAACCGCTATCTCGATTGATGAGAGTCTCGTTGTCACACAATCTTATTTCCATAGATTCATTGATAATCGAGCTCCAAAAGTTTGATGTATGGGCCAAAATTTTTGTGTCGTCGTAATTCATGGAATGGTCTGTGGAAATACAATGTTCGGCGATTGCGGACTTGGTGGGTTGGAGAAGGTGAGTATGCCGTTGGTGTTCCACAATGCGTTCCTGCACAGTTCGCATTGTTTGCCCTATATATGATTTGCCGCGTTCACACAGAATTTTGTAAACACCTGGTTTATGCAGACCCAGGTTGTCTTTAATGGATCCCACCAGTGATGAAATTTTGGAAGGAGGGCGAAAGATGACTCTCACTTGATACTTTCTCAATATTCTGCCTATCTGTGAAGAAATATTCCCAATAAATGGTAGATAAACAGTCGACCTGAAGGCCTCTTCCTCTTCCTTGTTCCGTCATTCGTAGGTCTTCATCACTCTGTTCACTTGCCTAGGTGAAAAGCCATTCTTCAAAAATACTTTTTGCAGGTATTCCAGTTCCGCTTGAAGACTGTCAGCGTAAGAGATAGTATGGGCATGGTGGACCAAGGTTTTGAGAACGCCCATTGTTTGTGCTGGATGGTGGCAACTAGTAGCTTGTAGATACAGGTCTGCATGAGTGGGCTCTCTGTACACTGAGTGACCAAGTGTGCCATCACTCTTCCATCGCACCAAGACGTCTAAAAATGGCAGACAACCATCTCTCTCTATCTCCATGGTAAACTTTATGTTTTCATATATGGAGTTAGTGTGACGTAAAAATTCTTGGAGACAGTCCAGACCATGAGGCCACACTATAAAAGTGTCGTCAGTGTACCGCCAAAATACTGTCAGTTTAAAAGTGGCAGAGTCGAGTGCTCTCTCCTCAAAATCCTCCATAAAAAGATTGGTAACTAGGGGAGACAAAGGACTCCCCATGGCGACACCGTCAGATTGTTCGTAAAATTCGTTGTTAAATATAAAATATGTAGAGGAGAGTGTGTGCTCAAACAACGCTGTAATGTCCGCACCAAGCATATTGCCAATGAGGTGTAGTGAGACCACCAGAGGCTCTTTTGTCAACAGTGAAACCACATCAAAACTGACCAATAAATCACTACTTTGCAGTTGTAGTGACTGAAGTCGACTGATAAAATCACCAGAATTCTTTGTGATGTGCACACTTGCCTATCATTGGTTTGAGCAAAGATGCCAAGAATTTTGCTAGGTCGTAGGTGGCTGCTTCAATGTTACAATTGGACATAATGGCACATTTTCCTTGTGGATCTTAGGCAGTCCATATAGCCTAGGTGGAACTCAACTGTTTGGTTTCAGTCTCTTGATGACCTCCTTCGGTAGAGAACTATTTGATAAAAGTTCTGCTGTTTTTCGCACTACTCGACTCGTGGGATCCTTATTGATTTTGCGATACGTTGAATCACATAATAAAACATTGATCTTATTAATATAGTCATCCCTTGGTACGAGGACAGTAGCGTTTCCTTTGTCAGATTTTAAGACTACTGTATCCACATCTGCTCGTAAGTTACTGAGGGCTATCCTCTCCATGGGCGAGATGTTTTTCTTCAATGGTGCACCCCTGGTCAATACACGGCAAGACTCTCGACGAACTTCCTCCACTTCATCTGTATCAAGACGGCGTACAGCTTCTTCGATGGCACTGATGAAATCCACTAGTGGCGATGAAACAGGTGTGGGAGCAAAATTCAGTCCTTTTGCTAGGACAGACACAGTCGCGTCATCTAAAGTTTTCTCTGTCAAATTAACAACAGATCATCGAGTTGGAACTTCCTGCTGCATCTGTTTAGAAAGTCTGTCAATCTTGGCAGTTTGCCTCGTCACAGCTTTATCATGGCTCCAGTTTGCTTTAGCCCATGTCACACCATCCACCCAGTCCCACGACAGAGAAGATAGTCTTGCTGCCAATTCCAAATGTATGTGGAACATGTCCTTTGACACAGAATCCAATTCACGCCGAGTAAAACGAATCCTTTCTCTCACCAAAGTCATGCTTGCTTTACATTTGATGTTGTTTGCAGCAGTGGTATTTATGAAATGCACAATTTTGGCAAACGTTGGAATAATGCCCTTGTCTCTGCAACTTAATAAGAATATCAACGAGCTCAGCAGCCTCGCTCTTCTTTCATATAACTTGTCGAATCTTCGAATACATTCCATCACTTCCTCTCCGTAGAGTTGCTTGATGCGATGTTTAAAGCTTTCCCGGTGTACCGGGAAAGCTTTAAACATCACATGGCCATGTAATTTTTTGCACGTCATATCCAGCACGGTAGCCAGTCCGTTGTGATGGGGCTGCCATGTACCCTGTTGGTTGTAGCACCTTGACTACACAGGGATTGCTCTGCTGATGCCTGCGCCATTAATGCTCCACTTATGCAAAGGAGTAGGTGCCCCTCACCCTGGGGCATTGGGACTTGTGGCAATGGCCACCCTGCCAGGTGTCCTTTGCTGTGGCTGAGTGGCACCCATGGGGAGGGCCCCTGGTCGGAGTGGGTGGCATCAGGGCAGATGACGCATGATGAAACGTACCACATCATCACTTGCTGGTGATCAACCGCCAGCAGTCTGTAAGTGTTCCAAGTCTCATTACAATGCAAGGAAGTATGATCCTAAATCGTTCCCCTCCCTGGCCACACCATAGGAAGAACACAGGGCTAAGGATGGCAGCGAACCTTATTTGCCCCGGTACCTCATATGTACGAGAGCTGATGGGCACTCCTTTGTCTCGAAAGCCTCAGGTTTTTGTAGAGCATTTATAGGACAAGTTTGGGGAGGTGGAGGGCTTATCCGAAATGCGGTCAGGGTAAGTCTTGATAAAAACAGCATCTTCTGCCCAGTCACGGGCATTACTTGCTTGTGAGAAGCTGGGGGATGTTTCCATTACCATCACATCTCATAAGAGCTTAAATATGGTCCAGGGTATTATATTCCACAGGGACCTTCTTTTGCAATCTGATGACAAGCTGCGCTCCAACTTAGAGTGCCGAAAAGTCTATTTTGTCCGGCATGTCCATCGGGGTCTGAGGGATAATCAGGTTGCCATCGGTGCCTTCATCTTGGCCTTTAATGTTGACACGTTGCCCGAGAAGGTAAAGGTGATGGTCTACCGCTGTGACGTTAAGCCCCATATCCCTCTCCCAACGCAGTGCTTTAAGTGTTGGAATTTCGGTCACATGTCTTCCCGCTGCACATCCAGCATCACATGTCGAGATTGTGGGTGTCCATCACATCCCAATCCTCCATGTGCCCGGCCTCGCATCTGTGTCAACTGCAGTGAGCATCATACACCTTGCTCGCCAGACTGCAGGATTTTGCAGAAACAGAGGAAAGTCATGGAATATAAGACCCTGGACCGTTTGACCTGCACTGAGGCCAAGAGGAAATTTGAATGCCTACATCCTGTGGCTATGACCTCATCTTACACCGCCACTTGGAGAACAATTGTTGCCCCATCATTTGCTCAAATTCCTGTCACCTCTCAGAACCGGGAGACTACACCTGTCCCCTTGATGGTGGGGGGGCACTTCCCTCCCTGTTGCTCCCACACCACCTACTTCGGAAGCAACAACCCCCTCCCCAGCCATCGGGGAATTCAGTCCCCACTTCCGAGCCAGAGAAGCATAAGGCTTCTTTGCTCCTCTCGTTGGCTCCTCGCGCTAGGAAGGGGTCCCTTAGGTCACTCTCTTCCCAGGTTTCTGCTAGTGGGAAAGATGACAACCGCCAGTGGCTGTAGAGCCCAAAAGCAGCTGGTCGTAGGGCTTCATGCTCATCCTCAGTCCCGGATACTGAATTTGTGAAGTCCTCCCAGCCAGGGAAACCCAAGAAGCAGCGAGAGAAATCCATAAAGAAGGTCCCCAAGACCAAGGGAATTGCAGTAGCACCCACACCACCGCTACCTACAAGCTCTGCGTCTGCAGATGAGGTGGAGATTCTGGCGTCCGCTGAGGACATAGATCACGCCAGACCCTCGGACAAAATGGATATAGACTGCTCAGGCAAAAAGTCGGTGACAGCAGGTGACCCTGAGGTGTAAACTGCCGCATTGAATGTTCCATGCCTTCCCAGTCTCACGATGTTGTCACCCAGTGGAATTGCGGTGGTTTTTTCCACCGACTGGCTGATTGAGCTACGGCAACTGTTAAGCTTTACACCTGCTTTCTGCATTGCCCTCCAGGAAACCTGGTTCCTGGCAATGTGAACCCGTGCCTTCTGCAGCTATAAGGGATACCACAGGAACCGTAGCGACTATAATAGTGTGTCAGGTGGAGTTTGTATTTATGTCCTAAACTCAGTCTGTAGTGAAACTGTGCCCCTACAAACCCCCCTTGATACTGTAGCTGTCACAATAAGGACGACGCAGGAAACAACTGTCTGCAGTGTTTATCTTCCTCCAGATGGTGCAGTACCTCTGAATGCATTGGCTGCTCTGATTGATCAACTCCCTAAACCTTTCCTACTCTCAGGAAATTTTAATGCTCATAACCATCTACTTCGGAAGCAACACCCCCTCCCCAGCCATCGGGTGAAATCGTAGAGGGAGACCAAGAGATGAATACACTAAGCAGATTCAGAAGGATGTAGGTTGCATTAGGTACTGGGAGATGAAGGAGCTTGCACAGGATAGATTAGCATGAAGAGCTGCATCAAACCAGTCTCAGGACTGAAGACCACAACAACAACAACAACACTGGCCGAGACAGAGATGTTGAAATTTTACTGTCTCATTTCGACCTCTGCCTATTAAATACTGGGGCCGCCATGCGTTTCAGTGTGGCTTGAGGTAGTTACTCAGCTATTGATTTATCAATTCGCAGCCCAGGACTTCTCCCATCTATCCACTGGAGAGCACACGACGACCTTTGTGGTAGTGACCACTTCCCCATCTTCCTGTCACTGCCCCGGCGTCAGGCCCATGGACACCTGCCCAGATGGGCTTTAAAGAAGGCGGACTGAGAAACTTTCACCTCTGCTGTCACCGTTGAATCTCCCCCACACAGTAACATAAATGTGATGGTTGAGCAGGTGACAACAACAATTGTTTCTGTGACAGAAAACACGATCCCTCACTCTTTATGGTGCCCCCGGTGAAAGGTCGCTGAAGCAATTAAGGAGCATCGGCGAGCTCTACAGCCGCATAAGTGGCACCCTTCACTGAAGCACCTCATAGCCTTTAGACTGCTCCATGACCGTGTTCGCCAACTTATCAAATGACAGAAGCAGGAGTGTTGGGAGAGAGATGTCGCAACCATTGGGTGCCATACGTCACCTTCCCCAGTCTGGGCAAAGATCAAATGTGTTTTCGGGCACCAGACCCCAATAGGTGTCCCCCCACCCCACCCCCAGCCTTCTGCACTCTCAAACAGCAGCTGGAAGGTAAGGTCCTGTCATTCACTACATGCCACAGTGAATCCTATAATTCCCCATTTACAGAGTCGAAGCTCCTCAGTGCCTTTGCACATTGCCCCGACACTGCTCCTGGGCCAGATCGGATCCACAGTCAGATGATTAAACATCTCTCATCTGACTTCAGGCCAGGGTCGCTCTACCACTGATAATCTTTTGTCACTCATGTCTGCCATCTGAACAGCCTTTTTGAGGCACCAACACCTGGTTGCCATCCCTTACATAAAGCATAACACAGAACCTGGCAACATCATATCCTTGCCACATTGTCTGAGTGGGGCCACCGAGGCCCGCTCCCAATTTTTACCCAAAACTTCGTCGCTCCGTACTTTCCAGTCCAAGTTGGTGCCTCCAATAATTCCCCCCATATTCAGGAGAATGGTGTTCTGCAGGGCTCTGTATTGAGTGTATCTCTAATTTTAGTGTTCATTAATAGCCTAGCAGCAGCTGTAGGGCTGTTGGTCTCCCCTTCTCTGCATGCGAATGCCTTCTGCATTTCGTATTGCTCCGCCACTACTGGTGTTGCTGAAAGGCACCTAGAGGAAGACATTCACAAGGTGCAGTCATGGGCTTCTAATTTTCAGCCACGAAGTCGTGTGTTATGCTCTTCTGTCGGCGTCATACTGTTCATCCAAAACCTGAACTTTATCTTAATGATGAGCCACTCAGTGTAGTGGAGACATATCGATTCTTAGGACAGGTTTTCGACGCCCGATTGGCTTGGCTCCCCTTCCTTCGTCAACTTAAGCGGGAGTGCTCTCCACTGCCTGAGCAACGCCAACTGGGGTGCAGATCGCTCTACAGAGCCCTTGTTCAATCCCACCTTGACTATGTGAGTCTGGTTTACAGTTCAGTGGCACCCTCAGCATTGCATTTGCTCGACCCAGTGCACCACTGTGGTGTTCGCCTAGCGACGGGAGCTTTTAGAACAAGTCCAGTGACCAGTGTCCTAGTGGAGGCCAGAGTCTCTCCATTGCAGATCCGACGTGCACAATTGCTCGCCAGTTATGTTGCACACATTCATAGTTCTCCAGAGCATCCGAACTACCGTCTCCTTTTCCCACCTTCGGCTGTTCATCTCCCACATCGGCCGCTCAAGTCAGGGCTCACGATTACGGTTCATGTGCAATCCCTTCTCTACGAACTAGAATCCTTTCCTTTGCCACCTCTACATGAGGCCCATTCACATACACCTCCATGGTGTACACCTCGGCCGAAGCTTTGTCTGGACATTTTGCATTGCCCGCCGCTCTCCGCTGTCACTTCACCTCAATTCTTGACGTATTCCGGGGCACTGAAATTGTTTACACTGATGGCTCAATGGCTGATGTTAACGTTGGCTTTGCCTATGTCCACAGAGGCCATATTGAACAGCATTCCTTGCCCGCTAGCTGCAATGTATTGACTGCAGAGTTTGTGGCCATATGTTGTGCACTTCAGTACATCCCTGAGCAGCTTACAAGCTATCGACTAGTGCTACCCTTGCCATCCTTTGGTAGCGAACATCCAGGAGTCCATCTCTGTCCTGAAACTGTCCAGTCATTCAGTGGTGTTTGTGTGGACCCCAGGACACATTGGAATCCCAGGCGAGGAACTTACTAACAGGCTACGCAGAAACCGCTCCTGGAGATGGGCATTTCTGAAACTGACCTGCATTTTGTCTTACACTGCAAGGTTTTTCGGCTTTGAGAAACAGAGTGGAATAATAGTATGCACAAAAAACTGCATGTCATTAAGGAGACTGTGAATGTGTGGAAGTCTTCCCTGCAGGCTTCCCGCAGGGAATCAGTTGTCCTTTGTTGGCTCTGCATTGGCCATACGTGGCTCACACATGGCTACCTCATCTTGTCGCGAGGACTCACTTCAGTGTCACTGTGGCTCCCAAATGACAATCGTCCACCTCTTTGCTGGACACTTTAACTTTCCCAGCACCGTACCTTCGGCGTTCGGTGACAATGCTTCAACACCAGCTTTAGTTTTACATTTTATTCATGAGGGTGGGTTTTATCATTTGATCTGAGTTTTAGCACATGTCCTTTGTACCTATGTGTCCTCCACCCTAGGGCCATTAGGGCATAGGTTTTAATGTGTTGCGGTGTGGCTGGCTTCGCCTTTTTTATTCTCATGGTCAGCCAGCCATGGTAATTTGCTTTCTTGTTTCTAGTCTCTTCTCCCTGTTTCTTGCGTCTCTCTGTGGTTGTTCTGTTTTGTCCATTGTGGTGTTTTTTGTCCTTTTGTCAATCCTCTGGTTCTTCCTTTCTCGCGTTATTGCGCCATACTTCTTTTTCTTCTTTCCCTTGGTAATTGTTCTACTGGGAACAAGGGACAGATGACCTTGCAGTTTGGTCCCTTTCCCCCTCTTTAAAACCAACCAACCAAGCAAGCTCAGTTAGTTCTTTTCTGCCAAACTCGTGCTACCCCAACATTCTGTCTACCATGGAAATGGAAAGTTGTTTGGATTCTGTTCTCTGTGTCTTACTAAGGCAGAAGTCACTTAGTCCTGTTGGGCGAAATGTCTGTTGCAAGCCAACCCAGGTTGTGGGACTGTCATTAGGGAAGCAATTGAGATCATCCTGAAGGAAATCCTAATCAATATAGACACTGACTACCAAATTAGAAAGGCTTGGGAGCAATGCTCAAGTCATTGAACAAGAAACACGCCTCTCCCCTCCCCCTACACACAGTAAACAGAGGTGGCTCTTCTGGAAATGAAGAAAGCACTTCTTAGCCATCCTCTTAAGCGGCAGACACAGTAAAGGTCTCAGTGGTTCTGCAGGGAGCAGGCATGGATTTCAACTGCAGTGATGCAGCCAAGAAATAACATAATAATGCTGCAGGTTTGGAAGTGGACCATGTACAAAATGTCTCTGACTCGGCTGTCAGCTGTGGGGAGCAGACAGCAGGTGCAACTTTGTTAGCAAGACCACAGGAAGCCCAGGAGGATGTAGATATAAGAGAATCGGTAGTTTTCTTGATAGTTCAGTAGGTCAGAGCACCTGATGTTGACGACCAGTTGTGTTATCGAAATGTTGTGCCATTCAAACATTAGAGTCCAGCCAAATGCCTGCAATGTCGTCAGTTGACCTTGATTTTGGAAAAAACCTGAGAAGTTAAAATGCATACATGCCTTGCACAGTATAATTCTGCAGCCGTTGACACACTCATTCACATTGACAATGTACATATCGTTAAGAAATTTAAAAAAAGCTTGGGAGCAGAAGTAGGAATTAACTGCTTGCTGGACATAATGTGTGAGGGTAATCCCAAAAGTAAGGTCTCCTATTTTTTATAAGTACATAGACCTGTTTATTTCTACAATGGTTTACATCAGTTTACAACTTGAACATTTAGCTATTTTGCGACATAATCACCATTTCTGTCGCATTTTTGTAGACGCTGTGGCAGTTTTTGTATGCCCATGTCATACCAGCTCACCGCCATGCTGTTTAGAAAGCTATGAACCTCTTCTTTCACCTTGTTGTTGGAGCTGAATCGCTTTCCGGCCAAATGTTCTTTTAACCTAGGGAAGAGGTGATAGTCACTGGGTGCCAAGTCAGAACTATAGGGTGGGTGGGTGATTATGTTCCACTGAAACTGTTGCAGGAGGGCAACGGTTTGCCGAGCGGTGTGTGGGCAAGCATTGTCATGGACAATGTGTACGCCCTTGCTCAACATTCCTCTTCTCCGTTTCTGAATTGCCCATTTGAGTTTTTTCAGAGTCTCACAGTACCTGTCAATGTTAATTGTGGTCCCAGCGATTTAGCTCCGACGACAAGATGAAAGAAGAGGTTCATAACTTTCTGAGCAGCATGACGGTGAGCTGGTATGACATTGGCATACAAAAACTGCAACAGCGTCTACAAAAATGCATCGATAGATTGTGATTATGTTGAAAAATAGCTAATGTTCAATGTAAACCATTGTAGAAATAAACAGGTCTATGTACTTATAAAAAAAATAGGAGACCTTACTTTTGGGATTACCCTCGTATGTGTGGATCATATAGTAATATGATGCAAAAGTTACACATTGTACACCACAGTGCTCCGGTAGGCAGGATCCTCTTGGCTGTCTGTGACTTGCCATTGGCTTCCTCCAACTTCTCAACTAACCAAACAAATTATAGTTTAATCTGAATTCCAAACCATGGTGCTGCATGACATTTTTCTCATTAAAAAACAATGCTGTATAGAGCAACTGAAATTACTTTGCGAAATATGTAGTGGAAGCAGTATTGGGAAAGGCAAAGCTATGAAGTTATAATTTTGTTTCCCAAAAGCATAAAAGTTCTATTGCTCCCAGAATGTAAAGAAATAAATCATGTGTAAAGGGTATGCAGTTTCTGTACTGTCAACAAAATTTTGTCAGACTGAAAAAAAAAAGATTCTAACTTGTGTTCCAATTACACATGTATGGTCATTGATACATTGAGACAAAGTAATTCGAACTAGATTAATAGAGTGAACAAAAACATGATCTAAAAATGAAATATCTACACAGCATACCAAAAATTAATCTTTTTTCAGCTGAGACACGGCTTATGGAGTGTTACGAGTTGTTGCTTGAGGAGTACCTGGAAGCTATTCTGGCCGAACCACCTGCATGTTGGTGTCCTTTGTGCCAACGAGGTTCTTTGGCACTTATACCTGATGGAGAATTTGTGTGCATGCGCTGTGCTGCCCATCTGCCTGCACATGGATGTACCTCATTATCTTCTTTAGGGACGAGACTGATTGACTGCAGTCAGAGACACGAAAAAAT
Source organism: Schistocerca serialis cubense (assembly GCF_023864345.2). NCBI lineage: Eukaryota > Metazoa > Arthropoda > Insecta > Orthoptera > Acrididae > Schistocerca > Schistocerca serialis. The sequence goes on along the minus strand of NC_064638.1, from coordinate 871,725,041 downwards.
CTGTGCTTGTCCACCACAGTTTCTGTTGACCACTGCCGAGGAAGGAGGGCATTTGTTGGCAGTTTGTAGCAACTGCAACACTGTTGAAACTGTGCTGTGATATTTCGCATTGTATTTTATGCTGTGTCACATTCTGTAATTAAATATCTCCAATTTGTTTTTCATTCCTTGGTCTTTTTATTTATGTTTGTGTCTGTTTTTAAAGACTGTAAAAAGACTCAATGTTACTTTAAAATAAATATAAACATCAATGGAATTATTGTATTTGATGTGCTGATTCCTTTTATGTGCTGTGATTACTGGCTGTGATTATTCACATTTTTCATTAAAGGCTTAATATAAAGACAATTTTATGAGTGAAAGTAAATGATGGAGTAGTTGAACTAAAATTCCATGTTGTGACTTAATGCTCATGAATTCTTTTGTAAATCTTACTGTATTTTCACATTCAATAACATATTGATAAAATGACAGATAGTTAACATGTTTGAACTTTAGTGGTACATAGTTCTTCCATCTAACAGCCCTTAAATCAGCTCTAATACACAATTACACTGGGGAAAAATCTTTTAAAAACATATGAATTTGACTGGTATCTAATAATTTTTTTCCTCACAAGCGCGCATATTTTGAGTCAACTCGGAGAGTGAATGACATGATGAAACTAAGTACTAGTGGAAAAAACAGATGAATACTTCAGGGAATTGACTTACGTCTATAGTTTACTCAGTGTATGTATCATCTCTAAACAAGACTGTTGCAAAAATACATAGGTCACCAACAAGCTCATAGTACCACGAATACTTCGTACCATTTGGAAATACATTACCAGAACTATTCCCACGGGTGCCACTGATGAATTTTGGCGAGTGCCATCAGTGAAACCAAAGGAAGTGGTTATTCCCCATGAAAAAGAAAGTAACATTTCTCCATCTTGCCAACAGTGGTATCCAATAAAATGTGTGAAAACAAGCAATTCCACGCTTAATAAAAACAAACACAGAAATGTAAGTTAAAAATTTCAGTATTAAATTGTGTCGAGATTGCAAATACCCTTGTTACTCCATCACATACAGAAGTTACAGCCACTCAATCAGTCATCATAATCAGGAAAACTAAATGAAATGAGGTGACCATCTATGTAGGTGAGGTGGCTGCAGAAGAAAATCCACATTGGATGACGTCTGCCAAGGTGTTGGAAAATCATACTGTCATCATCATCAATGACCAACTCTTCAAACATTAACTGATCTCAGAGTGTCATTCTATATGGTATTTAGTGCTTGTGCTGCCAGCAGAAGGTTGCAGGGATACAAACCAGAAAAAAGGCGAAGCACCCAGAAGGGAAGAATGAAACAGAAGGGATTACAAAATCAAGTCTTGTTTTCAAATAACTTACCATATATAGGAGGTGTTTTGTTGAGCACTTCAGAAACAGTGCATGTGCTTGCCCACCCACACGCACGCTCGCACACACTGTGTTAGTTTGTTGGTCGTTTTTGGAATAACCGCACTGAAGGCAACCCAACAGCAAACACAGAGTATGAATTGGCATGAAATTTATGTAATGAGAGATAATTACTACTTGCAGTACTGAAATTAAAGCATGGATTCTTGTTGAAACTAAATTGGTGCCATGAACAGTCTTCCTCGCAGCATAAGAAAAATACAGTGCAATGTACAAATAATGAAGTCACAAAAATGAATAATGTATACAGGATAATTTTTCTTACTCTGTCCGTTGAGATTTTAAAAAATGTCTGACTTCACAGAAAACTTGGTGCTTAACAAAGTCAGTTGTTTAATTATTACACATATATATTTAATAGAAATCACTATTAGGCTGCACTGATATCATTATTTTACGTCTAATTTTCTGCCAGTCGTGCAATCCATCCACTAAGTCTTGATGATGATTAGCACATACATATTTTAAGATGTGTTACAGCAGGGCCGGCCAAACGCTGCACAGTGTGCAGACGTGTGGAAGTGCTGCACATGTGTGCACGTGTGTGACAGCGTCATTTGTTGTTCGAGATGTGTCCTAAATGAACGGCGGCGGCTCCACTTCCCTGTTTATCTGGTACAAGCAAGAGCGCAACATACACAATCTCGTTTACCCCTGGTGACCGTAACTTTAACAGAGAAGTACTGAGAAATGGCAGGTACTGTGAAAAAGCAAAGAACGGTCGTTTCGATCAAGCATCAGTGATGAAAATCTCCTGCAACTGCTTGCGTTTGTCAATGAGCCATGTTTTTGAGCCTGGTATTAACTATATCATTTCTCATGACCAGTGATAAACGTGTTTGGATTTATTCCTTTCATAATTAAAAATTATTGTTTACTAACTGTGCATTATTGCCTCATTCTGCTCCATGTTACATTATTATCAGGAAAATTGGTCATTAAACCAATTGTTGTATACTTACATTTAGGTTTTTTTTTTTTTTTTTTTAAAAAATGTGTGAAGGGCTACGCTCAGCTGAAGTCGATAAAACATAACATTTATCTAATTGTTGGTTATTATGCAGATTTCAGACGGAACTGATGAAAGATGTAGCAGTAATGGTACGAGAGGTCTGCGGTTGTCATTCTGTTCAGAGGTCAGTGAGACAGAAATTATGTGGGTGTAACTGAGGGCACCGAGAATTAGTTAGGGGAAACCGTGCATTGGTTTAATGTTATTTGAAACCATCACTAAGGTTTGTTGGAAGTCGCTAAGTTCTCTCTTTCTTAAATACTAGATCAAAAACATTACGCTTATTTACGTGCCGTCAGTCAAGCTGCCTTAATAAAAACCCACGGTTGTTAACTGTATTACTTGTCTTACTGGGTTAAACTGTTAACATAAAAGTAGACGTCTCAATGAGTAGACTGTGAGAGTATTTTAAATGATTAATACGCGAAATACCTTCCCACGGTTGGCTTGCAAGCTGTGGAAAGAGCACTAGAATGCGCCGGTACAGAGTATCTCAGCAAGTGGATAAAGCGACATCTGTGCGTAGAAACATGCACTACATGAACGCTGACGGCTGTGGTGTGCACGCTGTGAACAGAAGTTGCACATGTGCAGGAGCACCGCACGCGTGCAGAATTTCTGGGCGGCCCTGTGTTACAGGATGGAAGAAATTACTGCCTCTTCTCATGATTGCAGGCAAAAGTCATGCTTATGAACAAATATAGCTTTTACTACACATATTGTTGATGCATGAGTGAAAATTACATGCCCTTTGTATGTGAGATCTTAAACATAAGTACTCTAAAGCAAGACTGAAACAAAAGTTGTTAAAAAATTTAATATTCTCCGGACACCGCTCCTCTCTTACAAAGATAATTTTAAAATCCTATCTTTGCCATCTTCTGTGGCAACGTTCAAATTTTTTATTGCTAATGGGGAAAAGAAGAAAAACACACGCACACACGGTTGCTGTCTCTAGCTGCTGCTGAGGCCCAACTGCAGACTACAGCTGTGTCTGAGGTGTGGAGAAATCTAGGGTAGATGGTGGTATTAAGGAGGATGCAAGGGGCAGGGAGAAGAAGGGATAGCAAAGTTAGGATGAGGGAAAATGTACTGCTTGTGGGAATCTGCAAGGACGTGATGGTGACGGGATGCAGTCTGCTTCACATCTGCTGTGCAGCGAGCTACGTTCATTTAAGTATTAACTGTATTTTTCTTACTTGTCACTTCTTCTTCCATGTGTTTTTGCTTTTAGGGAGCTTTAATTTTCGAGTGCCAGTAATGGTGTTCCATAGATTTCGTGTTTGTTTTGAATACAGTCAGAGTGAGTCCCTTTAGTCAGCTGAGTGCCGGTAGTGCTAGTGTTTGTTTTGAATACAGTCCAGAGACAGGTAGTGCTTATTTTCATTGTTTTCAACCAGAAGTGTCTAGTAACCACAGTTTAGTCAGCTATCAGCCGTCTTTACTGAATTAGCAGTCTAGTTAAAAGTTGATTAACTCTCTACAGTAAATTGATTTCTTAGGATGGATAGGATGTGTGACTGCTGTGTACAGACGCAGGAGGAACTGGCCACTGTTCACGAACAGCTGAACGTGTTGATGGCCATGGCCAGCCGTCTTCAGGCTGCTGCCTCCGAGTGTAGCGGCAGAGGGAAGGCTGGTGCATCGCATGGTACACCCCAGGTGTTACATGCTTCACCCACGGTCCCTGCTGTCAAGACATCTTCGTGGGTACTGGGCGCGGTTAGGCCACCCTCTCCCCAAGGGGAGTGGCGGGTTTGGTGGCGCATGAGGCGGAGGGTCAATGTGGAGGTTGGCCGTGTGGCATCGCCTGCCTGTGAGTGAACATGTGGCCACTCCTTCAGCAAGGTCCGAGCAGGCACACGAGAGGAGGGGTTTATTAGTGATTGGGAGCTCCAACGTTGGTGGGTGATGGAGCCCGTTAGAGAAATAGCAGAAAGGTCGGGGAAGAAGGCCAGTGTTCACTCAGTCTGCTTGCCAGGGGGTCTCATCCGAGATGTGGAGGAGGCCCTGCCGGCGGCGATAGAGAGCACTGGGTGCACCCGACTGCAAATTGTTGCTCGTGTCGGCAACAATGACTTCTGCCGTCTGGGTTCAAAGGTCATCCTCAGTTCATACAGGTGGTTGGTGAAGGCGGAAAGCCTTGCTCGTGGGGTGGAATCTGATCTAACTATTTGTAGTATCGTTCCCAGAACCGATCACGGTCCTCTGGTTTTGAGCCGAGTGGAAGGCTTAAACCAGAGGCTCAGACGATTCTATGGAGATTTGGGGTGCAAATTTCTCGACCTCCGCTATCGGGTGGAGAAACGTAGGGTCCCCCTGAATAGGTCAGGCGCGCACGACACGCAGGAAGCGGCTACAAGGGTAGCGGAGTACCTGTGGAGTGCACATGTGGGCTTTTTAGGTTAGAGAATTCCCTCCCTAGCCCCGACAAGACGCCTCCTGAGACGCGACAAGGTAGTAGTAGGCAAAACGCAAGAGGGAATAACAATATTAATGTGGTAATAGTAAACTGCAGGAGCGTCTACAGAAAGGTCCCAGAATTGATCTCATTAATTAACGGTCACAATGCCCACGTAGTACTAGGGACAGAAAGTTGGCTGAAACCAGATGTAAACAGTAATGAAATTCTAAACTCGGATTGGAATGTATACCGCAGAGACAGGCTGGACAGTGAGGGGGGAGGCATGTTTATAGCGATAAAAAGTGCAATAGTATCGAAGGAAATTGATGGAGATCCGAAATGTGAAATAATTTGGGTGAAGCAGGCTCAAACATGGTAATTGGATGTGTCTATAGGCCCCCTGGCTCAGCAGCTGTTGTGGCAGAGCACCTGAAAGAAAATTTGGAAAATATTTCGAATAGATTTCCCCACCATGTTATAGTTCTGGATGGAGATTTTAATTTGATGGATATAGATCGGGAGACTCAAACGTTTATATTGGGTGGCAGAGACAAAGAATCTAGTGAAATTTTTTTAAGTGCATTCTCTGAAAACTACCTTGAGCAGTTAAACAGAGAACCGACTCGTGGCGATAACATGTTAGACCTTCTGGTGACAAACAGACCCGAACTATTTGAAACAGCTATGGGCCTCCTTCAAAGAGAGTATGAGTGACGAAATACTGTACCAAATCCGACAATCTTATCCTGAACTAACCATCAAATTCAACAACGATATCGTCAATGAAACACTCATTCTTCTAGGTTTAGCAATTAACAACCAGATCTCAGTACAACGTGGGATGTAAGCACCATGAAAAGATGCTATTAATGTGCTAAACTTCGAAATTACAGAGGAAAAAAGCTACATCATTAAAAAACTGCTTCAGTACATTGCTCACAACAAACCATCCTTCATTGATAATCAAAAGGAAACAACACTGGCGGAATAATTTGCTTGGACGCACCAGGCGGCACCAGCAAAACATTTCTAGTAAATCTATTGCTGAAGAAAATACATGCTAAACAACTCATCGCACTTGCACTGGCATCATTCGCCATTGCAGCCACACTTATCGAAGGAAAATGAACGGCGCATGCCGCCCTACAACTATCGTTGAATATAGTCGAAGAACAATTCCTGGAATGTAACACCTCAACAGCATCTGGACAGGGTGAACTTCTAAAGAAAGCTAAAATTATGCACAATGGCACATAAAAAGTCATTCGTAGCCATGGACAGAACAATACAAGAGTTGCAAGGAAACTCTGGAGTGATGCCAGGAGTTCTACTCATGATCTCAGGAGATTTTCGGCAAATACTTCCAGCTACTGCAAAGTTAAGCAGACAAGGTCGGTGCACATCTTTGGCCACACATACAAATACTGTGACTAACAAAAAATCTGAGTGTTGAACTACCAAAAAACGAAACAATAGCACATTTTGCTCAACGACATTTCAAAATAGGCGAAGGCACATATCCTGATGACCAGAAAACTGGTCTCATTAAACTCAATAGCGATTTCTGCAAAATAGCCACTGCTGAAAATGAACTCATCGACCAAATTTACAATTTCTAAACTCTTTGCAAGTACCAGGAATGTCATTACACTGCCTATGACTTAAAATTAGATCTCGGATCATACTATTCAGAAATCTCAGCTCACCAGAACCGTGTAATGGAACAAGAATGCTCGTCAAACAGCTATCGAATAACATCAAAGCCGAACTTTTGACTGGAAAGTACATAGGATGCACAATATTTATCCCGAGAATACCACCGACCTCTAGTAAACTGCCGTACCAGTTTAAAAAAACTGTGATTTTCAACAATGTTGGCTTCCAGTTTTACAAACCACAAGGACAAACTTTAAAATATTGCGGAATCAACCTCAAAGATTCCTGTTTCTCTCATGTTCAATTATCCATAGCTTGCTCTTGTTAGGAAATGTGAAAAATTTGTACATTTACATCCCAGATAACAAAATGAAAAATGTTTATAAACAAGAACTGTAAATAGTTCGAATATGTTTCCAATAAAAAAAATTTTTCCTCATATACTCTAAAGTTCGTCCTTTTATGTCAGCTACCACACAATCGCATATCGACTTCCTGAGCGAAACCCTGTACCAAAGCTAGTTAGTAGTTATGTTGTATACAGATGTACAGGAAAGTTAAGATATAATATCGCTGAAGAGGTCAAAGAACTTCATTAAAATTAAACATTTTCGATCTTTTTTTTATTTTCTGTCATCTATTTTTGTGATCTCGTATTAGCTCCATGTTAAATATTACTTGTCTGGATAAAATTCATAACAAAATTTGTACATTTTACTGAAACATATTCAATACAAGAGTTGCAAGGAAACTCTGGAGTGATGCCAGGAGTTCTACTCATGATCTCAGGAGATTTTCGGCAAATACTTCCAGCTACTGCAAAGTTAAGCAGACAAGGTCGGTGCACATCTTTGGCCACACATACAAATACTGTGACTAACAAAAAATCTGAGTGTTGAACTACCAAAAAACGAAACAATAGCACATTTTGCTCAACGACATTTCAAAATAGGCGAAGGCACATATCCTGATGACCAGAAAACTGGTCTCATTAAACTCAATAGCGATTTCTGCAAAATAGCCACTGCTGAAAATGAACTCATCGACCAAATTTACAATTTCTAAACTCTTTGCAAGTACCAGGAATGTCATTACACTGCCTATGACTTAAAATTAGATCTCGGATCATACTATTCAGAAATCTCAGCTCACCAGAACCGTGTAATGGAACAAGAATGCTCGTCAAACAGCTATCGAATAACATCAAAGCCGAACTTTTGACTGGAAAGTACATAGGATGCACAATATTTATCCCGAGAATACCACCGACCTCTAGTAAACTGCCGTACCAGTTTAAAAAAACTGTGATTTTCAACAATGTTGGCTTCCAGTTTTACAAACCACAAGGACAAACTTTAAAATATTGCGGAATCAACCTCAAAGATTCCTGTTTCTCTCATGTTCAATTATCCATAGCTTGCTCTTGTTAGGAAATGCGAAAAATTTGTACATTTACATCCCAGATAACAAAATGAAAAATGTTTATAAACAAGAACTGTAAATAGTTCGAATATGTTTCCAATAAAAAAAATTTTTCCTCATATACTCTAAAGTTCGTCCTTTTATGTCAGCTACCACACAATCGCATATCGACTTCCTGAGCGAAACCCTGTACCAAAGCTAGTTAGTAGTTATGTTGTGTACAGATGTACAGGAAAGTTAAGATATAATATCGCTGAAGAGGTCAAAGAACTTCATTAAAATTAAACATTTTCGATCTTTTTTTTATTTTCTGTCATCTATTTTTGTGATCTCGTATTAGCTCCATGTTAAATATTACTTGTCTGGATGAAATTCATAACAAAATTTGTACATTTTACTGAAACATATTCAAGAAAGTTGAAATATTGTCTGAGAGTTACTTAAAACCTGTATGTTAACCAGTGACAGAATACGAGAAAGTACAGCTAAAAGGTCCGATCGCCTTCCGTTCGAATTGCACATGGCATAAAACCATTGTTAGAGGAACTACAAAATCTGCCATCTCCTTGGAATTGGAAAATTTCGCAAACATAGTCTTTATTGGGCACCAATTATAATACTGGCTATGCAACAGTTGAAAATATAGCAAAGAGTCTGAAAACCAACTATAAAGACTCTTTCGAAAGACAAATATCTCATTTCCTTATAAGATTAATCTTCCCTGTGCGGGAAGCCGTTCCTCTCTCTCTACGAATAGTAATATAAATATTTTACTTTCAGTGTCACAGGAACTGTACCTCTAATGGATAATTTGTGTATGTAAATAATTGTAAAATATTTGAGTCTTCAATAATGAATGTAATTTTCATTTCTGCGTACACGTCATGAGAGGAATTATACAGATCAGGAGAAAAATAATCACATAAAAGAGGAGATACGAGATATGGAACCTAGGAATTTCCTTAAATTTAACCTGAATGAATATATGGAAATGGACACATGACAGACGAGTATGGTAAGACAAGGCACAATAATAATTCGCCTTATCTATGTATACACAATGTAGTTAGGTTCGGCAGCAGTAGATGCTTTCCTTTATGAGTAGATCATATAGCGAATATTTCCACTAAATTTTAGAATTCTGTAACGATGTAATTAGTAGAAACAATTACATTGTTGAGAAGCAGCCATGTTGTCCTTACATAACAGAAATTTTTTCGGCTCCAAGATGAGAGCAACTTATAGCAACAGAAATATTAGTGAAGTCAGTCTCCATAGTTGAGTAGTTAGCGAGAAATCGACATGAATACATGCCAACTGGACCATTGCAGCGCCCTGTTTTGCTTTTGTTAGTGAGTTCCTTAAATCTAGATGGCATTGGGAGACATTTTACGTGTGGCTGTGTTGAATGGCAACTTCAGTTTCTGTATGTTTTTTGCACCTATAAACTGCAAAACAGCAATAACAAAAAAATCAAATAAAAATTAAAAAAATAAAAACCTTTTCGTCCCTTGGGCAACATTCCCAGAAACGGGAGGGAGGAGACAGTTATCAGTGCGGCTAACTGCCGTGCAGAAGGCCCGGGTTTGATTCCCTGCTGGATCAGAGATTTAATCCACTTGAAGAATGGGTCTTGTGTTGTTCTTGTTATCATTTCATTATCATCAATGCGCAAATCAAAGAAGTGGTGTCAAACATAAAGACTTGGCACCCCAGGTGGGGTCTCCTGGCCAAAAATGTCATACAACCACTTCCTTTTTCAGTACGAGTGGACACAGTTCATATAAGCAATAAATCTGAACCAGTAGAAAATAAAGAAACTAACGGAAGTATTTCAAGCAATCAGAATCAGGAAATAAATAATACAGATATGCAAACGGAAATAACTAGTGCTGAACATCATAAAAATGACATTACAATAAGTGGTAGTCAGTATCCAAATTTGACACCGTAAACAACCAAAGGGGTTTTGCTTAGAGATATTTCAATGCAAACGATGCTGTCATATTTAACACCAAGAAGTACTTTTTCTCAGAGTTGTTTAGAGGGAGATATTGTAATAGAATCTTGAGCTTTTGATAGTCTGATGTCATGATAACAAATAACATTCACGGACGAAAGGGCATCACAGATGTCAAGGAACACTATTTCATCTGAGCCAAGCAACATGAGCGACATAATACAATTTTTTAAAAAGTATGTTTACCAATATGTCGAATGATTTTGATCAAGAATTTTCACAATTACTGGAAGTGCAAAAGAAAACTACGTGTAGGTTAGAACAGCAGACCGAAATGCGAAGCAATTTGCAAGCTGCACATGATGATTTAGCTAAGACCACATCTAGAGTTCAGATAGATGTTTCACAATTATTATCCGTTTGCAAGAAACTGTCCCACAAAGTGAAAATACTGTCGGAAGAAACTTTGACAAAAACGTGTTAACACTAACGTAAAAAATTTGAACAATCGCACGGAGGTCAGGGCATTAGACAGTGACACCACACTCTCGGAAAAGTCATCACTGCAGCACCGAACTTACGTCGATGAAGTAGAAAAATTAATACCAAAAAAGAAAATAACATTGTTACCAAAGTAGATGCGGGCATCAAAGCTGCCATACAACGAATTCCTTATTTACTGGTCACTAGCAGAATGCAAGGACACACAGTAGAAATCCCATCAATGAGCACTGGTGTAAAGAAAGTGAAATCTTATATATTAATTTACCCTCATATGTCCAAGCATGTTCTTATTTCAGAAATACATTTAATGGTGGAGGGTCATGTATTTATGTTAAGAATGGCATTGAATTTAAAGTCAGTAATGATATTATCATGCTAAGTGTAGACAAAGACTTTGAAGTGTCAGCAGTAGAGATAGTTGCTATAAATATGCCCAAGAAACTAACTATATTATGTGTATATCGTTCTCCCAGTGGTAATTTAGAGATATTCTTTTCAAAACTTATACAAAGCCTAGAACTAGCGTTGACTCTGAAACATTATATCCTTTTGTGTGGGGACAAATAAAACAGATGACACCAGTAACACATTTATGAATATCCTACATAGTTTTAGTCTATCATCACTAGTCAATGGTGCAACAAGAATAACCACACATTCATCATCTACCATTGACCATGTAGCTACAGATGTAGGCAGAGAAAACTGTGATGTACTTGTCAAAAATCTGGGACTGTCTGACCATGTATGTCAAATTATAAAAGTAAAAGCTTGTGTAAAAAAAGAATCAAAACTGCATGTATATAAAAGAGTCTACTCTCCATCAGCTTTGAAAGAGTTTTCCTTAAAGTTAGCACATTAAAGTTGGGAAGGAGCATACACAGAAACTAAAGTGAATAGGAAGTTCTCCAATTTTCTGTCTGAGTTTAAATTAAAATTTGAAGAAACATTCCCCAAAGCATTAATTCCCATTGGAACACCCACCAACAATAAATGGATTACTAAAGGAATTATCTCAAACTTGTAAATACCTAAACTCCATTAAAAAGGACAATAGTGATCCAGTTTTATTGCACTACTACAAAAACTACAAAAGGATCTACAGGAAGGTACTCAAAACTGCAAAAAAAATCAGTCAATGATAGGTTCATAAATTTAGCCAATAATAAAAGTAAAGACCGAGCGAGGTGGCGCAGTGGTTAGACACTGGACTCGCATTCGGGAGGACGACGGTTCAATCCCGCGTCCGGCCATCGTGATTTAGGTTTTCCGTGATTTCCCTAAATCGCTCCAGGCAAATGCCGGGATGGTTCCTTTCAAAGGGCACGGCCGACTTCCTTCCCCGTCCTCCTCTAACCCGATGAGACCGATGACCTCGCTGTCTGGTCTCCTTCCCCAAAAAAACAAACAAACAATAAAAGTAAAGCTACATGGGCAGTAGTGAAACAAGAAACAGGAACTGTGAAGCAGAGAGGTACAAACACACAAATCAGGAACAAGGAAAACTTAGAAAGTAACCTGAAAGAATTAGCAAACTATGTGAATACCTACTTTAGCAGCATTGCAACGAACTTACAGAAAATTTTTCCAAAAGGGGCTAATCAACCAATACAGAAGCATATAGCAAACTCAATGGTATTGCTTCCAACTACTGAGGAGGAAGTATGCAATGTTGTAAGACAATTAAAGAACAAAAACTTGGCAGGTTTAGATGAAATCCGAACGTGTGTGCTGAAAAAATGCATAAATGGTATCAAAGCTCCACTAACAGAAATCATAAATGAATCCTTCAAAACTGGTTGCTTTCCTGACTATGTGAACCATGCCAAAATTTTACCAGTTCACAAGAAAGGTGATGTAGAAAACGTTGAGAACTACAGACGAATAGCCCTATTGTCATGCTTTTCCAAGGTGATAGAAACAATAATGAAAAACAGGCTTTTGAGCTACCTAAGTAAATTCGACCTCCTCTGCAATGACCAGCATGGTTTCAGGCCTGGTAGAGGTACAGAATCTGCAACAGCACAATTTACAAAAACAGTTTTAGAAGCACTAGATGAGAACAGCTATGTAACTGGCCTTTTCCTAGACCTGTCTAAGGCATTTGATACAGTAGACCACCAGAAGCTGTCTCATAAATTAGAGGCATTAGGAGTAAGGGGAGTGGCTCTCAAATGGTTTCGTTCATATCTAGAAAACAGAGTACAGTCAGTAGAGATCACACACATCTCCAGTGTATCAAAGTACATTGAGAAACACATATCTGATCCACAATATATCAATATTGGGGTCCCCTCAAGGAAGTGTACTAGACCCTGTATTATTTCTGTTGTATATAAATGATTTCCCACAACATATCAGCCATGGAGAAAAGATATTGTTTGCAGATGACAGCAACATAGTAATCACCAGTAAGACACCAGCACAAATGTTGGAAAATTCTACTGAAGTGCTGAGGGATGTTCACAAATGGTCTCAGGAAAACAAGGTAACTCTCAACGTAAAGAAAACAAATACAATATGCTTTAGAATGAACAGAAAACAGAGTCCCTTAAATTTAAAACTAGATAACAGCTCCATAGACCCCCACAACAAAATTCTTAGGATTGCACATTGACAGCCAAATGAAGTGGAAGAACATGCTATGAAACTCTCTGAAAAGATATCCACAACATGTTATGCACTTAGAGTCCTTGTATCCGCATGCAGTAGTGAATGTTTGAGAACTGTATACGTCAGTTACGTTCATTCAGTATTATTTTCTGGGGAAACAGTGTTCAGAATTTACATACAGTATTTAAAATGCAAAAGAGAGCAGTGAGAATTATAACAAAAAGCAGTAAGTGTGCCCACTGCAGAGAACTTTTCAAAATGTTAGAAATTCTAACTGTCCAAATGATCAACAACGTATGGATGAAGTCAGCCGTCAAACCTTTCTTGCCGAGAAATCTTGATCGTGCTGTGACGGGACAGTCAGTGTTGATGCCGCCATTGGAACTGCATTGCAGGATGTTTTGATGGGACAGTGTGAATTGGCCTTTGCGATGTATGTTGTTTTGAAGCCAGAGTGTGTGAGGCCTGTTGCCCTCTTAAATAATCCAAAACAATAGCAGAGTACTGTTTGTGAATGCTTCTAGTTCATTATTTCTGTTGTGCGCACACAACAGCAGTTTTAAATAGTAAAAATTACAGTGCTTACATGACTTACATGAATAACATAGCGCAAGGAAGGCAATTTCGATCGTTTTTATGTTCCTGAATGTGTATTTGATCTAATAATACAACACATTTGGCCTCGTTAATGTAAGTTGTTTTTGTTGATACAATTCGAGTAAACCGGGAAGAGAACGATGTGATGTGAAAAGGATGCTTTCGTAATGCATTTTATTCCTCTTTTACCATATTTGTATCGATAGCAAATGAAGCTGGAATTCCCAAACCAATGCTTGTTTGCGTACTGGAACCGTACTGCTTCTTGTTCATCAAATTCTCAGCTTTTAGCTCATATTTGCAATATTTTAATGCTGACATTTGCAAAAAAAATTCTGTTTGTTCTCTGTTAACTCATATACAAGTGATGAAGAAAGAAGCTAGGCATGCTATCGATCCTGTGCATGTAAATACAGTGGACGATTATTGAAATGTCAATGAAATATAGCTGCATAGAAGAATACCTCCATCCAGAATAGATTTCTTGTTTCATTAGATTGTCAGTGCATTAGTCTCAGCGTAGTTTACAAATCTTCTCACACTGAAAGCTGACCTATCACGCATCATTCAATTGTGGCCAAAAACAGCAAAAAGCGTTAACACAGCGGTTCGCATGTCGCAAGCTATAGGAAGAAGGGGCCCACTGGCGCAACCATGATGTGGGGCGTCCGTGACTCGGAGCGATGCGTAAGCGAAACAGAGCCACAGAGCCAGGGCGGGCCACTCTTCAGCTCGCTACCACGGACAGTCGTCTCAGTTCCCGACACATGTCGGAGACTTACAAGGCGAGGGCCGCAGGTTCGGACGCCGGAACGGGAGCGGTCATTGCCGCTGCATTCCCAGCTACGCCAGCCGAGGAAGAAGCAGCAGCACGGCCGCCCTACGGCTCCCGGCGGAGCAGTGTGGAGTCAACGGGGACGTTGGACGCTGAGTCGGCTGTTAGCGCAGCCATCCTGACGTAATTAGAACTCTGCAATTGGCGTACTAGGCCGGCTTGACACAGTGAGTTGCACAGGCCACAGGGGTGCTACTTCAGAAATGCGGGGCCTGTGACACGGACTGAGGTCAACGAAGATCTGTAGCGGAAAAAAATAAACCATTTGAAAAGCTCGGACGAGTTTTAATACACCACATTCTGACACCATCTACTACATTTGGTGTCAGGATAGCGGACGTCGTCTGTCCAGTACGACGTTCGAGCCCACCGCCTGCAGTACAGTCACAAAATGTGGTGAGTGCTGTCAAAATTGTTCTTTTGAGTGCTGGACGTTTTCTTTCTTTTTGGTGTTTTGAGTATGGCTTGCCAAGCCACATTTTGGATGTTTTGCGTATGCATATTATTTATTTTGTCAGAATAAGTGTTAGTGTATTTGGAACAGTAAGATGCTGTTTTTCGTGGCATTTGATTACTTTGTGTTGGTTTATGATGTTACTGAGTATGATGATACGGATTTGTAGGAAGTCAGATTATTCTTGTACTTAGTCCCGAAACAAAACGACTAACTGAGAACGAAAGCAACACATTGGCAGAGCCAAGGACGCAAGGTGTGTTGGAACCAGAAGCGGTGCGGATTTTGTTGGAAAAAGTAGCACAATTGACAGCAGACAATACGCAGTTGAGAAATGAATTAACATCTAGAAGTAAGCGGGAAACCGCATTTGATCAGTCGTTGTTGCCTAGGGTGCAGGAGATTGATCTAGCCACTGTCAGTTTGATTATTCCGTTTTCTGGCAAGGCATCTGAGGATGTGTGTTCATTTGTGAAGGACTTGGAGACTTCAGCGGTGATGAATGGTTGGTCTGATGAACAGCTGTTACATGTAGCTAAGATTAGACTAACGAGTGAAGCAAAAACGTATGTAAGGTGTTCTGAGGCCTTAAGGAAGGCAGGACAGTTAAAGTAGTTAAAGGAAGGGCTTTTACAAAGGTACAAGAAACAGAATAGCGGTCGGTACTTTAGGGAGAGGTTAAGTACAATGACAAAGAGACAGGGGCAGACGGTGGAGAAATTTGCGAACAGGATAAGGGAAATTAATGAGTACACTTACGAGTTGGGTCAGAGCGATGAAGCGAATAGTGTTCTGTTGCAGGAGGCCGAGCAAAGGGCACTTGATGTATTTTTGAGAGGGTTACCAGCGCATATGTCACGGAAAGTGCGTGAAGGAACTCCGAAAGATTTGTATTCGGCCATTCAGCTGGCAATCCAGTGTGAGGAAACAGACGTGGCAACAGGAGTACGCGAGAGGCAAACAGTATTGCAGCTGGTATAAAATGTTATAAGTGTCGTCGTACGGGACATGTGCAGAGGCAATGTACCCAGTCACCAAGGAATAGAGGAAGGGGTGGAAATCAGCAGCGTGGAGGATGGAGAAATGAAGATAGGAAAGGTGGACAAGCGTTAAACGACAGAGGGGGCTCCCCTTTAATTTCAATGCTACAAATACGTATGCAGAGGTGGAATGTTCAGTGGTAGGATCCGTAGGAACTAAAAAGTTTAAGATTTTGTTGGATACAGGGGCTCAAGTGTCAGTGGCTACTAAGAATATAATGAGACGAAGGAAGTTAGACCCATCACGTTATAGGTTGCGTGGAGTGGGGGACAAGGAGGTCACGCCTCTGAGGTCAGTGATAGTTGACTTTCGCATAGGGAAAGTCCAATTTAATGCATGCACGGAGGTAGTACCATGGGTGAGCCAGGGCTACGACATGATACTAGGAGTAGATTTCTTGCATCAACATCATGCCAAAACTGACCTTGGACAACGAACTGTGGAACTTGGTGGAATGTTATTTCCGCTGGGGGAAACTGTTGTCAATGCAGAGCTGTCGCAAGGGGCGTTCAACGTAATGAAGATACCAACTGAACCGCGTACATTAGCATTAAGGCTTAACTCGCATGAGTGTGTGTCTAGTGGCACCGGGAAGTCGCTTTGGGTAAGTGTGGAGTCGAATCTACTGTGAGTACACTATGTGTTATTGAACCAGTGGAGGATAATGTAGGTTTGGGTTCATTGGGTTGTTTTGTGAAACGTAGTGTTGTACGCGTACAGGAGGGAAATGACAGGCGAGTAGTTCCCATCAACATGGATAATTTTAGCGCTGTAGACACGAATTTGAGGAAAGGAGTTTTAGTAGCAAATTTGGATGTACCAGATGACGAAGACTGGTGTTCGAGAGGTAGGCGAAGCGATCTACCAGTAACTGCCGATAGAACTGCATTGCGTGACAAAATTAAGCATGTGAAAGGAGAAGAAAGGGAGCATATGGCAGAATTATTGTGGGAATTTAAGAAGTTGTTCTTTCCACAAGGGCCGTTACCAGCAACTCCGCCGGCCGAAGTGGCCGTGCGGTTAAAGGCGCTGCAGTCTGGAACCGCAAAACCGCTACGGTCGCAGGTTCGAATCCTGCCTCGGGCATGGATGTTTGTGATGTCCTTAGGTTAGTTAGGTTTAACTAGTTCTAAGTTCTAGGGACTAATGACCTCAGCAGTTGAGTCCCATAGTGCTCAGAGCCATTTGAACCAGCAACTCCATTAGTTCAACATAGGATACCAACAGGGAATGAAGCACCTGTTTACCATAAACCATACAGAATACCGAGGTATTTGCAGCCGATTGTGGAGGATTTCATTGATCAGCAGCTTGCGGACGGTATCATAGAGCATAGTAATAGTTGCTTGGGAGCAGGCATTGTCGTTGTGCCTAAAAAATCTGCGGATGGAACTAAGAAATACAGGTTCTGTTGTGACTATCGATACCTCAATAATAAGACAGTAACGGACACTTACCCCATTCCAAACATATCGGAGACTTTGGATCGCTTAGGACAGTGCCAGTACTTTTCTACGATGGATTTGACTAGTGGTTATCATTAGTTAGAGGTGGCTCCAGAGGATCGTCCAAAAACTGCTTTCTCTACACCTGGAGGCCATTACCAGCACATTAGAATGCCATTCGGTTTGAAAAACTCTCCGGCAACGTTTCAGAGGTTCCTAGACAGTGTATTGAGGGATTTGAAACCATGGCAGTGTCTTGTCTATTTGGATGACATTATAGTGTTTTCAAGTAGTGTGGAGCAACATAGACAGCGGTTAAGGGAAGTATTTATGAGGTTAAGAGCAGCTCGTTTGACGTTGAGCCTGGAGAATTGTCATTTCGCATTAGAAGAAGTAAAATATTTGAGACATATTATCAGTAAGAACGGTGTGCGAACAGATCTGAGGCTCGTACAGGCTGTAAGGGATTTTCAGGAACCGAAAACAGTTAAGGAAGTGCAGTAATTCATCGGACTTTGCAATTTCTATCGCAAGTTCGTGAAGGGTTTTGCAGATTTAGCACAGCCGTTGACGCAATTGTTATGGAAAGGTGTGAAATTTGAGTGGACAGAAGAGTGTCAGAAAGCGTTTGACAAACTGACATGAGTGTTAACATCAAGCCCGGTTCTTGTGTTTCCAGATTTTGAAAAGGAGATTATACTATCATGCGATGCATCGAATCAAGCATTAGAGTTTGTTCTTAGTCAGGAAAGTGACGGTAAAGAACATCCTGTAGCCTATGTGTGTCGGCCATTGAATGCAGCAGAGAAGAATTACTCAAGAACAGAAAGGGAGATGCTTCGCGTAATCTATGGAACCACTTATTTAAAATGTTATTTATATGGGAGAAGATTTCGGGTAGTGACAGATCATGCTGCATTGAAGTGGTTGTTAGGGTTGAAGGATCCGTCTACTAGACTCGCTCAATGGGCTGTGAGGCTTAGTGAGTTCAACTACGAGGTGGTGCACAAGCCTGGGAAGAAGCACGGTAATGCGGATGACCTAAGTTGGAAGATGGCAAAGTAGAAGTCCTAGGTTATGACCTAGCAGTATGGCAAAAATTACAGGACGCGGACAACGATTGTAAATTGTATCAGACATAGCCACAGTTTAATGTGTACGATGGTCTTCTGTGCAGGGAAATGAAGTTAGGGCCAAGGGTAATAGTGCCAGCGAAGTTGAGGGATGAGGTTTTAAAGGAAGCACATGATCACGTGTTATCCAGTTATGGAGGGTGTAGAGCGACGAATAGGAGAGTGGTGGAGAGGTATTGGTGGAGAGGTAGGAAAGGAGATGTGGATCAGTATTTCAAGAATTACATACTATGTGCGCAGAGAGCAGATTTGAGTAGGAAACAGATACAGCTACAATGATTACCGGAAGCAACATGTCCATTCTCTTCCCTGGGGATTGATGTCTTAGGATCTTTTAGGCGAATACCATCTGGGAACAGATTCGTTCTGACAATAATAGATCATTTTTCAAGGTACGTGGAGATGGTGGCCATGCCAAATCAACAGGCAGTAATTGTCGTGCGAGCGTTAGTAAACAACTGGATTTTGAAGTTTGATGTACCAGCGACAATAATTACTGACCAAGGGACCAACTTCATGTCGGATTTAATGAAGGAACTGTGTAAATTGTTGAACGTAAAGAAGTTGAGGACAAGTGTGTTGCATCCACAGGTGAACGGAAGGACAAAACGGGTACACAGAACAATCGGGAAGATGTTGAGTTTTTATGTAGATTGTCATCACCATCAGTGGGACTAGTATTTGAAGCGTATTGTATGCGCTTACAATGCAAAAGTCCATACAAATACCGGTTTGTCTCCATATGAGGTAGTGAAAGGGCGAAAAATGCCGTCACCGTTTGATTTAGTGAAGGTACAGAAAGGAAGGACTGGTGAATCTGTACGCCAATTTGCAAGGACAGTTCGGGATGTTTGGAAACGAGTACAAAAGGCGAATACAAAGGCTTTGGAAAGGCAGGAAGATGCAGTAAAGCGGAAAGGAAGTTTACTGCAGTATAGGGTGGGGCAACGGGTAATGCTGTCCAGCCCCTATACGCAAAAAGGGAAAACGAAGTAGTTGTTCACGAGGTATCAAGGGCCATACCAAGTTGTTGAAACTACATCTCCCGTTAATGTTAAGCTTCAGCTGCCAACTAGAACGACGATAGTACACATTGGGCGGTTACGGCCATTTAAGGGTTGCCTGCATGTGACTCCAGGCATGTCACAGGAAAGAAAGAGGAAGAAAGAGAGAGTAAAGAGAGGTGCTAAGCGCAGAGAAAACAAGGAAGATAGAGTACAGCATGAAGTACCGTATGCTTTGCTTTCTAGAAAGTAGTAGAGTATTTGTAGTTTTGTTTTTTATCTTCTTGTTATGTATCATTGGGTCTGTGTAGATTAATTAGGCATTGCATTTTATATGTGTTTTCGAGTATTGTGAGCCTGCTAGGAGCAGCAGTCTTTTTTGAAGAGGGAGGAAGAGTGATGGTGATCCCTGTCCTCAGGTCACTGAAAAGGACTGGCTCTGAGCACTATGGGACTTAACATCTATGGTCATCAGTCCCCTAGAACTTAGAACTACTTAAACCTAACTAACCTAAGGACAGCACACAACACCCAGCCATCACGAGGCAGAGAAAATCCCTGACCCCGCCGGGAATCGAACCCGGGAACACTGAAAAGGGAAGTGTAGCGTCTGACGTATGTTGAGTGTTGTTGGAGGAGAGGTCGAACGCAGTTCTGGAGAGATAAATGTGTGGGAGTGAATTTTGCGGCTAAGCCGTAATAAATATATGTCGAACGTTGTCAGAGTCGCACGATTTCCTGTTTAAACTTTTGGTTATCGGCAGTGCTGGGTCAGAAAAGTCGTGTTTATTGCACCAGTTCATGTAATGTATATTTAACGATAAAAGTAATCACACAGGTGTTGTTTGGAATCAAAAATAGTGAATGTTGGAGGAAAATCTGTGGCGCTACAAATATGGGACACGTGCATGGTGCACTTATTTTTAGCAAGGGGGTAAGGAATAGAATGTCCAAGGGACATCATGGAGCCAAAATTGAGCATGCATTGGATCTTCTCCAACTACGAAAATTTGATAGTAGTAACAATTTGTTTTGAGCAAGAAGTGTTTATGGAAGCAAAACGTGTAGAGCTCGAAGGAAATGGAATTTCAATCAATGGAACTAAGTGTAACATAATAGGGCCAACCTTCCATCTGCCAGCGTCAGTTTCAGGAGTCACACAATTGAATGTTACGCAGCCACAGCTGTACTGGCCCGAAACCACTTTAGAATTTTTGCCAAGGCAGAATCTGACCTTGTTAAATCAAACTCTGGAGCCAGGTCTGTTGAGATTCGTAAACCAGTTCATTATAGAGCAAGAGGGTCGTGTATCAGCCGAACAGCTTGTTCAACATGTCACTCAGTATAGGGAAAGGCAACGGCAAATAACGATCATTTTGAGCACCTCTGTGCCAAGTGTCATCGCAGCCTTAACTGTGTTTTGTGTCGTTTTCTTTCTAATCAGGCAGAGAGCTAATTCCAAAAGGGAATCGAGGGTACTCAAAGTCCCAGTGGATTGGATACTGAGGGCATGAGACGAGTAGGTAAGGGGTTGATCAAACAGTGGTCGTCCAGTAAGGAATTTTTACGTTTTATTTTATGTCATGGTTTTAAGGGGGCACTAGACCACATTTAAGTTTTCTAGTAGTAAGTAAGTATGTCGTAAGTGCCAATCCCAACAAGTTTAAGAGTTAGTTAAAGGACGACCCGAGGACTGGGTCTTTCCAAAGAAGGGGAATAATGTAGCGGCACCACAGTTTAAGACAGGGAAGTTAGATTTGGTGCAGTATTTCGGAGTGCACAAGTTACAGCCAGGTGCAGGCTGGATTGCAGTAAGTTACGCCGACTAGCGGTTGCAAAGTGGAATGGAGGCCACAGGGGCCATCGAACCGCTGAAAAGCGTAAACACAGCGGTTCACATGTCGCAAGCTATAGGAAGAAGGGGCCCACTGGCGCAACCAAGATGTGGGGCATCCGTGACTCAGAGTGATGCGTTAGCGAAACAGAGCCATGAAGCCGAGTATAAATAGGCGTGATTCATTCAAGTGTGGCAGCTCTCCTGGACGTCGGGGTGTGTCACGCTACTGGCAACCGATGGGGCGACAGCATCCCAGTCCACAGCGGGTCGTTGGTTTGACCCTCTGAGGCTGACGCAGAGTCCACAGCCAGCCAGGGTGGGCCACTCTTCGGCTCGCTACCACGAACAGTCGTCTCGGCTCCTGACACACACCGGAGACTTACAAGGCGAGGGCCGCAGGTTCGGACGCCGGAATGGGAGCAGTCATTGCCGCCGCATTCCCCGCTATGCCAGCTGAGGAAGAAGCAGCAGCACGTCCAGCCTATGGCTCCCAGCGGAGCAGTGCAGAGTCAACGGGGACGGTGGCCACTGAGTCAGCTGCTAGTGCAGCCATCCTGACGTAATTGGAACTCTGCAGCTGGCGTACAAGGCCGGCCCGACACAGTGCGTTGCACAGGCCGCTGGGGTGCTACCTCAGCAATGCGCGGCCTGTGACGTGGACCGAGGTCAACGAAGCTCTGTAGAAGAAAAAATAAATCATTTGAAAAGCGAGTTTTAATATGGCACCTCCTGGCACCCACCAGAGGGAATTGTCTCAAATGCTTAAGACCCTGTGAAGTGGATATTATACTTTAACTTGTATGTAAGTAATTTTTTTTAGTAATGACAGTGTAACCTGTGTGAGATGGTGAACCTACCTTACCAACAGTAGCCTATTTGCTTCTTTTTCTGAATATTTCTCGGCAGTCAGTTTTTCAGGAATAACCAAACATAGGACAATTGCAATTTACATCTACTTTGACCATCTGCTTGGTTTTACTCTTGAATTTCATTAGTTGGTTTTCCAACTATATAAGCCTATATCAAACTCTGTGATGTATCAATCATTGGTTAGGTAGTTTCATGTCCCATTTATCATTTGCACAATAAATCGTGTTGACGTGGAAATAGACATTATATACTGACATCAGTTTTTTGAAAATGCCTCCATACTGATCATTTATTAGATTTTTCGTTTTTTAAAATAAAGACAGACTGATGTTAGTCAGTAATTATTATTCATCACCATTTACACATTACATCGCTCAATTGCATTTGCTTCTACGTTGCTCAATTCTACACAGCAAAACTATTCCCAGATCGAGAAAGAAACTTTAGCTATTGTGTATGGAGTGACTAAGTTTCATGATTTTTTGTATGGTCGTAAGTTCTATTTGGTAACCGACCATAGCCTTTGACGTCGTTGTTTCTCCCGTCAAAGCCAGTTCCGGCCCGTAGGCCTACTGCACAAAAGTTGCAACGTTGGTCTTTGTTTTGTGCCTACAGCCCAGCATGGCAATGCTGATGCTGTGTCTCGTCTGCCTATCGGTCCTGACGAAGTGTTTGATTCTTCCAAATTGTCATGCATGTTTATTGATTCGCAAGATAAGGAATTAGCTGATGGTTTTTCGGTGAATTTTCGTCGCATTGCTGCCGCGACAGCCGCCAATACTTCTTTGCAGATTCTTTTGCAATATATTCATACTCAATGGCCTCCATCTTCTACACAAATTCGTGATCCATTTATTCGATGTTACTCTGCGCAACGTCACAACTTGTTTGTACATCACAGTGTTATCTTGTTATGAACTGACAATGATCAGTCTCGTGGGGTTGTACCTCGTACGTTGCAGTCGGAAATCCGGCGATTACTGCACGCTAGTCATTGGGGTACAGTACGGAAGAAGCAATTAGCGCATCGTCACTGCACTTAGGTCGGCATTGATAAACATATTGAGAATTTGCTTGCTAACTGCACAATCTGCTCCCCGCCAGCGCTTCTTTGCGTGGCCGACTCCTACTGTGCCTTGGCAGCACATTCATATTGATTTTGCGGGTCCTTTCTGGGACACCCGCTGGTTGATAGTTATTGATTCATACTGAAACTTTCCTTTTGTGGTACCTATGTCTTCTACTACATCTGCAAGTACTGTTCAGGCTTTGACGTCTATTTTTTGCATTGAGGGCCTTCCTGAAGTTATTTTCTCTGACAAAGGCCCCCACTTTGTGTCCTCAGAGTTTAAAGCGTTCTCTGCTGCTAATGGCATTCGCTATCTGACATCAGACCCGTTCCACTCCCAGTCGAATGGCGAGGTTGAACGCTTTGTGCATACATTTAAGTCGCAGGTGAGCAAGTTGCATGCCACGCACTCTCGTGAGCATGCGCTCTGGACTTTCCTTGCTTCCTATCGCTCTCAGCCCCACAGCACCCATTCCCCAGCGGAATTGCTTCATGGCCATGCCCATCGGTCGCTACTGCAACTTTTGCACCCGCCGCCACGTGCTCCCGCTGCTTCGCCCTGTTCTGGCTTGGCGCCACATGATTTGGTGTTGTATCGCATTTCCTCTGGCAGGCAGCGGTGGGAGCAGGGCACATTCTTCGCCAACTTGGTTGCGCCTTATTTGTTGTTTCTGGTCCCTTTAGCATTGTCAGTCGACACCGGAACCAGATCCATTTGTGCTGTCCTCGGTTTTCTGCCGCTGGTTGTTTTCTGGGAGAATTGGGGGCTTTGCTGCTTCTGCCACCTCAGCCCATGACTCCACCGACAGCGCCTCCGCCGCTCGCGCCTCCGCCGCTCGCGCCTCCGCCGCGGCAGTGCCTGCCATTGTCACTGCTACCAGTCTGGTCAGCTGCACCAAACAGACGCCTCTTCCCGCCGCCACGGCCCCACCTCCGGCCGCTGCCACCACCGTGTTCCTCTGCGGTGGCAGAACCGATGGACGCTGGGGCTGCCGTCACGCCGCCACCGCCACCCATGGATGTCGTTGCTCTGTCTCCTTATCTGAGCACACCAAGTGGCAGTGTGCGGCCTGGGCAGGTTTTCCACGGAGCATTTTCCTCGCACCCTCACAAGCGGGTGGACAGCACGCCCTGGCAGTTCCGCTGTCTGCCCCCTCAGCTGCACCACCCCTGGGCCCTCCACCTGCCGTCGGAAGCCGTACTCAATGACGGTGCGTTGTTTCAGGGGGGAGGGATGTGGTATTGATAGCAATGATGCCATGGCGTAAATACAAGTTCTAAAGTTGGCACTACAACATACACCAACGACACCACATTCTAGCCGGAGCGGGAGAGGTCTACGAGCTCCGCTCTTGATTCTGCCCATCTGATCAAGAGCCGACGCCCAGGACACTTTGCTTCAGCTTGAGACTGTGCTCATCTGTACAAAGTTACGTATGCCTCTGTATATATATTCAGGCTCCAGTAAACCACTTTTACTTATGTGCAGTACCGACATATTTTTCGTGCTCCTGCTCCTACCCACGCACCGCCTTCCAGGCAGGATACAAAAGTTACATTCGTCTGCAATCTCTCAGTCAGTCAGTCCCCAACTGGCATGCACAATTTTGTTGATGTTCTTGGCCTGATAATTGTTGGTAGATGTTGAAGGGCATCCTGAATGAGGGTCATCTTTAATGTCTGTCCAGCCATTTTTAAACTGTGTGAACCATATGTAATACCGGCTTAAGTATTCATCACCATAGGCTTCCTGCATTATTTGGTGTGTCTCTGTAGATGTTTTCTAAAGCTTTACGCAAAACTTAATGCAGACACGTTGCTCCTGTAACACTGCCATCTCGAAATTCGCAAGCTGCAACACAAGATTCTACTCAATACAGCACTCAACAATAAGTAACAGATATACAACAATGAAACTTCCAGCAATTACACATTAAACATAGGCGTGTGCAGGGATGCCAACTGCATTTCAATCCAACACACCTTTGGCACAAAATTCCAGAATTTTTTGAACAGACCTCATATTCCTAGAGTCACCATTTACAACCAGTTCTTGAGACTTTGTTAGTAGACTTTCTCAGGTTAGTTTATGGCTGTCTTCAAGAGCCTACCAGTTCAGTTTTTTTCTGTATCTCTGTGAAACTCTGCCACGGACCAAACAAACCTGCAATCATTCATGCTGTCTTTATCTATATGTTTTTGAACATTTAAAGGAAGCTGCCAATCTTTGCATCACTTTGAAATCTTATCAAGGTCTAACTGAATATTTATGCAGATTCTTACAGATGGTACTTCATTATAAGTAACTGCATCATCTACAAAAAATCTGAGGTTAGGGTTCTGACACACTTCACTGGGGCACACCTGGAATTGCTTCTACATCTGATGGTGACTCTCCGAGATAACATGC
Source organism: Schistocerca serialis cubense (assembly GCF_023864345.2). Taxonomy (NCBI): domain Eukaryota; kingdom Metazoa; phylum Arthropoda; class Insecta; order Orthoptera; family Acrididae; genus Schistocerca; species Schistocerca serialis. Next base: position 871,699,307 of record NC_064638.1, on the reverse strand, counting down.
TATATTCTCCCTACCAAAATGCCCTCAATCCAGTCACAAATTTCACTTGATACCCCATCGTACTTTTGTAACAAGTGTAAGTGTGGTACTGATCCAAACACTTTTCAGAAATCAAGAAATACTGCATCTCCCTGCCTGCCTTGACAGTAAGTATGTTAACATGGAACTGTGTAAGCGTACTTATTTCAAAGAGCAATAATCACCATTTTCACAGCTGATGGACTAGGTGTTGAATTTTTATTAGTACGCTTTCTGAAATTACAGCTCACCTACGAGCAATTTGCAGCCATTTTCTTACATCTCATGCAGGTAGCTAGTAATGGTAATAAACTTTTTGAGATTCTGCAGTTACCAGTGCCGTACAAAGTCCAATAACTTAGCATCATCAAACTGACTGCCTGTAATCATCGTTTCGAATTAGAAATTGCAACACTATTATTCTGACAGTGGACCAAAGTTCTACATATCTCAATTCCAAAAATTCCAAAATCACAATAATTCATAATAAATGTTCTTTTGCCGATCTAATTCTTCCTCTCAGTTCTGGAAAGGAGAGTTGTAAGATGTTGAATAAATTTCTCTCTGTGTTGCACTACATTGACCTAATACAAAGAAGTACAAGGTCAAGGAAACTACACAAACATGCAATCAAATTTTCATTGGTATGCGAACACACAACCCAGTAATAACAAGAAAATCTGTGGCTGCAATTCTTATGTGCCATTACAAGACAATAGACCTAAAAACTCTGGCTATCAAGAAAATAACCATTATCAAAAAATGGAAATCCCAAAATACTATAACCCACCTAATCATGAAAACAGTGGTCAATACAACAGACAAGGTGCTCCAGCCAATAGGCAAGTAAGCAATGAGACGTAATGCCAATGAATGGTGGTCTGATACAAAAGAGAGGGGTCAGACAAGGGGATCAAGGTTTTTGCAGTAATCAGGATATAAATGGGTGTAATAGAGGAGATACAGTGCACATAGTTAAAGTGGTGGACAGCAGTGATGTTACTCCTCTGCCGCCATTGAAAACACTGATAGGTTGTGCTAAGCCTTCTGTCAACAACCAATAGGAATAGTGGGGGCACACAAAGTGAATGTGTACACTTTACGCAAATATAAATATTAATTTTAAGTTTAAATTTAAGAAAATGGACTAAGGAGGTAAGTGTGAATTATTATATACAAAACTCTGAACTGCACTATACTGCAAAGTAATTAAAACTTAACTAAATTAAATTCTGCCTGAACAGGTCATGAAGGCCCAATGGTACCAACCAGCTGCTGTGTCATCCTCAGCCCACAGGCATCACTGGATGTGGATATGAAGGGGCATGTGGTCAGCACATCACTCTTCCGGCCATATGTCAGTTTACGAGACTGGAGCCGTTACTTCTCAATCAATAGCTCCTCAGTTTGCCTCACAAAGGCTGAGTGCACTCTGTTTGCCTGCAGCACTTGGCATACTGGATGGTGACCCATCCAAGTGCTAGCCCAGCCAGACAGCTCTTTACTTTGGCGATCTGACGGGAACCAGTGTTACCACTGTGGCAAGTTGGTAAGAACTAATTAAACCTCTACTATTTACAGATATGTACTCTGATATCTATGAATAGCAACTGTAATAACTCAAAATGCTGTAGTTGAACTTACAATTTGATTCAATGAGAAAAATTCTCAAAAGGTTAGTTTTACTACTTACAGATTCAATAAGGTGTGCAAGCTATCCTGCCAACATGGGAGTTAATACATGAATCCACTAGTATGAGTCTTGTCAGGATAAGTTCAATTTTAGTACTTGTGGACTGCATAAGACACAAGAACAACATTTCATACAAGTGGTAAATAATGTGTTCTAAACTACCCTGCAAATACTGTTCTTGTGTATAATGGCATGCTGGCTAACCTAAGGGTAGTGAAGCATTTAATTATTCTGTCTAGTGGTAAATTTTAAGGGAATGATGTTGGTGCATATCCCAATTAGTAGAGGAGGGTATGTATAAAAATATTCATAAACATAGTGGTAGGAACTGTATGGGCCCTGCTTATATGAAAAATAATTTTGTTTGAATGTATAAGTGTGTGTGAAGACAAATGATATGTGGAGTAGCAAGGCATGTATGAATACTGTGGATTGAAAAGTAACAATAATTGTAAGATAGAAGCTGAAAATATATGCTATGTATCCTGCTACATACAGTGAGTCATAGAAGAATAAAGCTACTCATCAATTGACTGCATGTATTTTCACCGGCTAATGTAAAAACATTTAACAATATAAAAGCAGAGCTAACCTTTCACTTCCCCCCCCCCCCCCCCCAGTCAAGATATAACCATTAGCATTTTACATGCATTTAGTACAGAACTAGTAACAAATGGTAAAATGCTTGCACAAAATACAGTTTTTGAACAGTTCACAGCATCTATACTAGGTATAATACTCCATGTTGCACATGCATGAAGATAATATGTTAGTAGAATAGTCATGTACAGGGTGCAGTGCTTAATCCAGACAAATTTCCTGCCATATTGCAGCTCCACTGGAAGTTACGATTGGTGTTCTTCAAAGCCATAGGTATTTAGTAAAATGGCAGAACCTCAAAATGGCTGAGATCTTAACAGAGAAGTGCAGACGATAACTGAAGAGTCGCGATTGTCAAAAGTCTTCTAGCTGAGCATTCTCCCACTCAAATAGTTCCAATTCTTCAGGTACCGAGATCAACTCTATAAGGTATTGTGGCCAAGTATAAAGCTTCGGAGAAGTCTGAGGCAGGTTCTGATAACACGACAAGGAAACCTCATTCGAGAGAAAGGGTGTCATGACCTGCAACATTCATTGAAAAGGCTCAGATGCTTATTTTGGAGGACCGGGGGCAAATTGCTGAGGAAACTGGTGTCAGTATTGAATGCCAGTCCACGAACAGTGCATCAAATGGCAGAAGAGGATCTCATATGAGCCATCTAGTCCAAAACTGGTTCTCAGATAACATTGACATGTTCTGTCAAAGGAGTTTTGGCCCCAGAACAGCCCAAATTTGAAATCCCTCAACTACTGTGTTTGGAGGGTAGTTGAAAGAGTTACCGATACGATGAGGCAACTTAATGTCGCATATCTATGCACCACTATCGAAGCAGCATTTGTGATTATAGATAGCGCTGTTTTAAAGAATGCATGCGATTGCTTCTGGACAAGATTGGAGGTGGTCATTGTGGATGAGGGGGGTTTTGTCAAGTAATGTTACTCTTGAAAGATACCACTACCTACATGTAAAAGGATTTTCATTTGTATTTTGTTTTAATAAATTTAATTTTAAAAAAATGTTTCATTTGTCCATATTTAAGTGCCACACCCTGTATTTCTGTGTAAGAATGTGAAAGAGATACAATTAAGACTTGCCATGCAGGAGAATAAGATTAATTATGTAAATATGTATAGTTATAAGAATGACTGATGGAAATACGACCACAGGTTGATACACATACATATCACTATTAAAAATGTGAAATGACGATTACAATGATAAACATATATCTGCATATATATAAAAGTTTTGAAGTTTTGGAGGTGTGAACACTACAACCAATGCAAATTTGAAATAATGTTTTGACACAACATAGTGCGACTACAACATTGCCTCCTATTTGGAGTTGTTTATGTAAACATGAACATATTACAAGTAGTAAATAGGTACATGTTAGGTTTGTAGAAATTGTATATTGTGTTTGAATCTTATCTTGATTTATGCAGATGAAAGATGGCTTCTAAGCAGACACAGAAGTAAACTCTTCCTTGGATGCTGTTTAATCTAGTTGCAGGTGTGTAGACTATAGATTTTCGGTTAAGATTTTCTGGTAGCCAATGTAGAGTTGATAATACCCAGTGTGTTTGGTTACCTATAAAATGAGAAACCATGAATCAGCCTACTGTCCTTGAGAAAAGTACTTGATACACCAAGAATTACTGGGTCATTGCAAAGCAAAAATAGATAACAAAGGTGGATTATATGACATATTACTCTATAGGAAAATATTCATTGTAACACAAAATGTAAGTAATTGAACTTAAATGTGCCTTTAAATATAAATAGCAGTGTAAAAAGCATATGGGAGGTGAAGTTACCTATGACTGTTATCACAATGTTAAGAGAGAGATAAATGAATTTAGAGACAGTGAAGTCTGTAGAAAGGAAAAAAAAAATGATACAGTTTTATGATGAATATCTGTAAATGGTTTTCAGTTAAAGTGATAAAGTGACCTGCACAATGAAGTGTGGGCTTTGAAGCTGAATTTCAAGTATGAGTGAAGCTAAGCATTTGCCGTGCACCAACAGAACAGCAACCAGCACCGCTTCACCTCAACAAAAATACTTGATACTGTTGTTAAATCTTCTCTTATTCATATACACATATAATACGTAACACTCATAATTCTTCATACTTTAAGCTATACATCTTAATCATCTTTCCACATACGAGAGAGTGAAAAATAAAATCATGTACAAAGAAAAATGAATGATGTTATTTTTTCATTTGTCCGCCCCTTACCACATATTAATAATTAATGTCTTTGGTGATGCTTATGGTTGATCACAGTTTTTTTTAAATAAATTTTAACCTTACCTTCACCATGTTGTTGTTGTGGTCTTCAGTCCTGAGACTCATTTGATGCAGCTCTCCATGCTACTCTATCCTGTGCAAGCTTCTTCATCTCCCAGTACCTACTGCAGCCTACATCCTTCTGAATCTGCTTAGTGTATTCATCTCTTGGTCTCCCTCTACGATTTTTACCCTCCACGCTGCTATCCAATACTAAATTGGTGATCCCTCCATGTCTCAGAACATGTCCTACCAACCGGTCCCTTCTTCTAGTCAAGTAGTGCCACAAACTCCTCTTCTCCCCAATTCTATTCAATACCTCCTCATTAGTTATGTGATCTATCCATCTAATCTTCAGCATTCTTCTGTAGCACCACATTTCGAAAGCTTCTGTTCTCTTCTTGTCTAAACTATTTATCATCCACATTTCACTTCCATACGTGGCCACACTCCATACAAATACTTTCAGAAACGACTTCCTGACATTTAAATCTATACTCAATGTTAACAAATTTTTCTTCTTCAGAAACGCTTTCCTTGCCATTGCTAGTCTACATTTTATATCATCTCTACTTTGACCATCATCAGTTATTTTGCTCCCCAAATAGCAAAACTCCTTACTACTTTAAGTGTCTCATTTCCTAACCTAATTCTCTCAGCATCACCCGACTTAATACGACTACATTCCATTATCCTCGTTTTGCTTTTGTTGATGTTCATCTTATACCCTCCTTTCAAGACGTAGTCCATTCCGTTCGACTGCTCTTCCAAGTCCTTTGCTGCCTCTGACAGAATTACAATGTCATCGGCGAACCTCAAAGTTTTTATTTCTTCTCCATGGATTTTAAAACCTACTCCAAATTTTTCTTTTGTTTCCTTTATTGCTTGCTCAATATACAGATTGCATAACATCGGGGATAGGCTACAACCCTGTCTCACTCCCTTCCCAACCACTGCTTCCCTTTCATACCCCTCGACTCGTATGACTGCCATATGCTTTCTGTACAAATTGTAAATAGCCTTTCGCTCCCTGTATTTTACCCCTGCCACCTTCAGAATTTGAAAGAGAGTATTCCAATCAACATTGTCACCATGTACCTACACAATTGCCCGCACACTGTATGTTGACATGATACGAGACGTACAGTGTTTTTTGCATATACATATTTACATTTACATTTGCCGATAGGGGTCGATAACCTTTATTTGTCTGCTTCTCTTTTATTAAATGGAATGGATATGCCAGCTCATCCTATGTATGTTAAAGTTCTATAAGAAACTGCAAGATTATATACATAATATGATAGTTCATTACATATTTGAATTTGATATGCTGACAATAATGTTCAGTTTGCTTCGGCCTTATTGCCGGGTTTCGTGCTTGTGCACTAGCAGGTTTGGTGGCTAAGCACTAGTCGCTAATGGTCAACCTGCTAGTTGCTACCATCACACATGCCTGCGCTCATTTTTTTAATGTTGATTTCACCTGAGTATTAAATATTGAAGAATTGCCGTGGTGTTTGTCATCTACATCTACATGTACATGATTACTCTGCTATTAACAATCAAGTGCCTGGCAGAGGGTTCAATGAACCACCTTCAAGCTGTCTCCACTCTTGAATGGAGAGCGGGAAAAATGAGCACTTAAATTTTTCTGTGCGAGCCCTGCTTTCATTTATTTTATCTTGATGCTCATTTCTCCCTATGTAAGTGGGTGCCAACACAATGTTTTCTCAATCGGAGGAGAAAACTGGTGATTGAAATTTCATGAGAAGATCCCATTGCAAGAAAAACATCTTTGTTTTAATGATTGCCACTCCAATTCACATATCATGTCTGTCGCACTATTTCCCCTATTTCACAATAACACAGAACGAGCTGCCCTTATTTGTACTTTTTCGATGTCATCCGTCAGTCCAACCTGATACGGATCCCACACCACACAGCAATACTCCAGAGTAGGGTGTGCAAGCAGGGTGTAAGCAGTCTCTTTAGTAGAGCTGTTGCACCTTCTAAGTGTTCTGCCAATGAATGGCAGTCTTTGGTTTGCTCTACCCACAATATTATCTATGTGATTGTTCCATCCTGGGTGAAGTGAGTGTGTGCTTATTGTTTCAAAATCTGATGCTGTGGCAGAAGATCTCCATTTCCATGGTCTGGGCATCATTATTACCCGTCGTACTTGCATTTTCAGCAGAGAGAACCCTGGTCTACAGCATCCGTCGACGAGGTAAGTACAACTATAGTTCATTTATTAATGTATTAAGTGTTGTGAGCCATGATACTCAGAAATTATTTCGTTGCACACGTATGTTAATGTCACCACACTTGACTGTCCACTTGCTGAAAGACACATGTAGCCATCCAAAACATTGTATAAATTGCTTGTCTTTAAAGTTAATTCCTTCACACAGAGTTTTGTTTCCAATGAAAATTCATACAGGTATTGAGTTACAACAATATAGGTAACATGATAGACTATACCTATGGCTGACATTGCATCCATCACTAATACTATGAACATAAATTTCTCAAGTTTCAAAATGTCATAAATTTTTCATTAACTGCATTCTGATACTACAGTTTGTTTGTTAGTTTTAAGTTATCTTCATTCACACCACATATACAAATTAATTATATAACACATTGCTATGGTAAAATACAAGCATATGATATATTTATACTTCATTTTATAGATAGGCTTTTATCACTTACGAGAACTCATTTCTTCCTTAAGTAGAGTGGGAAGAAAAACATTCGAAATAGGACTAAAACATTATGCAGTGCTGGCCTAACTGTGCTTGGTGCTGCCTCCTTTGTTTGGGAGGGGAGAAAGGAAATACTCATCTATTAGTTCAAGGATTTATGAGGAAATGTTACTCATACAATCATGGACTAGTTGCCAAGGAACTGTTGTTCGTTCATGCGCTCGTGCTGTTTACTTCAATTCACATGTAGCTTCAGGTGAAATATGAAGAAGTTTCAACTATTGTAGATTTATCTTTCTCAAATACCTGGAAATGTCACTATTTAAGCTTTCATAAGACACAAAAAAAATGCAATTGCTTTTTGTAAAATCACATGCCTAAATGTTTATGTGTACTCTGCAGCAAATAGGTACTGGTAATTGTCACAGAGATATATTGCGATGATGCATATTTTCATTTTTCATTTGCCTTATGACCTTTCTATAAATATCCTTATAACTAAATTGTTTCTCAAGGTGCGGCCTGTTTCTTTATTTGGTGCCTGCTACTCTCGACATAATTCTGTTCTTCTGCACCATGATGATGCACTGGTCGCTGAAAGAAAAGAACTTAAAACTAATTGCATTATGTAACTCGGTGGCCACTGATACATTTGGCCATTACATCTGTCCGCAGATATTTTGTTTAAATTCGTAGACATTGGTTTATTCTGTTACCCATTATGATCATTTACCTTGCAAAGAAAATTATTTGACATTTCTAATAGTATTTTGTCATTTTCCTTAGCTTACACATCTTGTATATTTTCCCATAATGGTTCCTTTTGCTTGTAAATATGTTGTATATAGCTTAGTATTTAATTAAATCTCTGTGTACATAGATCAATAGGTTCCTTAGATCTTAGACAGTAGATGCAATTGCTTAGTATTTCCGTTTACTTTGTACTTAAGTGAGGTACATGTACATATCGTATTACTGTTTGGTTGTGCCTTCTGCCAGTCTGTTGCTCATGACTACAGGTCAATGCCTCCTCTCCTACTACCAACATCAGTGCATAATTTTGAGCAATGACAGCTGAGCCATAAGCTAATTTTATTTATACTTTCGCTTCACATGAAGCAATGTATTACTTCTCATTACTATTGGATTTTATGCTTATGTGTACAAATCAAAAGAATTACTTATGCCTATACACATTACTTTATCTTAAAATACACTGCAGAAGAAAAAATTAGATTTAGAGTTATGTACACCATGTACAATTATCTTGCGATAGAAAGAAAAAATGCTACCTAGCTTCATCATTCTATAAAAGCTTTTATACCTTTGTGAGGGTGGAGACCTTTGTCTTTCCCTGTTTCCTCACAGGCAAATCTGTACATCACAGGGTATGGTATCTTGGAAATTATGTATGGTCCTGAATAGAGTAATTGCCACTTCTTATTCAGTTTGCCAAATTTTGTCGATTTAGAGTGCATCTGTAAGAGAACTCATTGCCCTTCAAAAAATTGTGCAACACGTTTCAGTCTCTCATTATAAATTTTCTTTCTATACTCAGCACTCTTTTCTAGTGTAACCATGGCTTGTTCGATTTTGTCTTGTAGTGCAATTTCTGTAGTGGGTACCTTTGGTATGGGTGACTCCCACTCATTTGTTTGTTTTGTCGGGAACATCAATTTGTTAGGTGTGAAACCTGTTGAAGACTGTGGAAGGTTATTGACAACTTGCATCAAAGGAGTTACATAGTCTACCCATTGATTTATACCCTCTGAGGTCATAAATTGTTCCTGCTTTTGCCCGATGAAATATGAAGCATTATCAGTTAGTAGCACCTTTGGTTTACCTATTCGTCTCAAAGTCTCCCTCAATTCTTTTTCTGATATTTGCATTTTTAATGGCATACATTTTGAAATGTTTCGAGAAAATATCGTATAGTGCTGCTACGTATTTTACTCCTCCTTTACTTCTTGGATATGGACCAGCTATGTCCAGAAACACTATATCTAGAGGTTTTTATGTGAGTATTGGGTGTAGCTCAGTATACTTTGACACATTGTACTGTATGATTTTTAACATATTGCACACTTTCTTAATACCTGTAGGACTCGCCTTCTCAAATTTGGAAAATAACAAAGTGTTGCAATTTTCTCAGTACATTTGCCTACTCCATAATGTCCCCATACTTCATGTGTGTGTCATATAAATTTATCGATATAATCTTCAGAAATACCCACACATGATTGATCAGATTTTTCACGTGTCCTATGAAACAAAACGCCCTTGTACTCCTGATACCATTTATTTACCTTTCCACCTTTATCTTGCTTAAAGTCTTGCATGACTTTACTCCATCTGTGATCTTGCTGTTGTATAGCTTTCATCTGCTTACAAAACTTATGGGAATCAGACTGTTGTGTTGCACCTTGCATTAATACATTTTGATTTCTGCATCTTTCTCTTTTAATTCACTAAATTCCTAGACAAGGCATCTGTAATAACATTCTGACTTCCTTTAATGTAAATTATCTCAAAATTAAATTCTTGTAAATATAGACACCACTTAGGTAATCTATGGTGCAATAGTTACATGTTAAAAGAAATGAAAGTGACTGATGGTCACAGTAAACTATGGTATTCTTACCCCACAAAGAATATTCAAACTTTTTAAATGCCCGTATTACGGCTAAACTTTCCAATTCTGACACAGCGTAAGATATTTCTACTTCTGATAATGTGTGACTAGCAAAACTGATGAGCCTGGGTACTTCTTTACCTTCTTCTCGCATCTGGAATGAGCATGCCCCCAGCCCCTGAGATGAGGCATCTGTTCATAGACAAAAATCCTTGGACATGTCAGGGTGGCTAAGAATGTTTGCATTGACTAATGCCTGCTTAGTGTTATTAAAGTCCTCCTGACATTTATCATCCCATAACCAAGGCCTATTTTTTCATAACAAGTTGAGTAATGCGTCACTGTTCATCAGTTGCTGTGATATGAATTTACAAAAAAAGGATGCTAATCCTAAAAAAGCTTTTAGTTGTTCTTTATTCCTTGGAGCTGGACAATTGTGTATGGCGTCAAGGTTTTCTTTTCTCTCTCTCTCTTTTTCAGGTAATATACCTTATTCTGAAACATGTCCTACAAATTTGATTTGCTGCCTACCAAAACTAGACTTTTTTTTTGCTGTTACCCTGTAATCTGTAGATCGTTGAAGTACATGTGCAATCAGCCTGATATATTCAGACCAAGTGGGTGTGGCTGTTAGCGTATTGTCTACATAAACTGTAACTACAGTTGGTAATTGCTCAGATATTGGAGTTGTGGGTATGTCTACATTTTGGACTCTACAACTGTCACTGGTACCTGCTTCAGCTTGACTAAAGATATCACTCAAATTTTCAGTGATCTCTCTCTCCTTCTTAGCACATGCTGAGTCAACTTCTAATGTTGCTACCCTTAAAGTAAGTTCTTGTACAGCTAGAGATACACCTTCATAGTCTTTATTTAGTTTGTTAACGACAGTGGTTACCTTTTTTACTGCAGAACACAACTGGTTTTGCGTGGCTTCAGTATTTGTGTTTGTATCTGAGAATTTCTTTATCTGTTGCTCTACTAGATCATGAGGGTCATTTAAAAGAATCTACCTTCTGTTTTAACTCTGTAATGTTACTGTTAACTTCTGAAAGTTCATGCTTTACTTGTTTTTCCATATCATTCAATTTTTCGTCGATTTCAGTGCGATAATTTTTGGCTAAGTCATTGAATTTCTGTGAGATTGTGTCTTGCAAATCCTTGAATACTTGTTTTAGTTCTTGTTTGATTATATTTAGATCTTGTGTGCTGGTGTTCAGATTGTGTGTCAAATTATCAATTTTGGTATTCATATCTTGTTTCATACCACTGAAATTGTGTTTCATATCACTGGGATTTGTGTTCATATTATCAAATTCCGTGTTTATATTAGATAATAATTGCCGTAGCAGTGCATCAGTTATACTACTGTGGTTGCTGTCAGCTGTACTTTCCAAGTTAGTGTTTGTGTTATGAACAAGTGGTGTTTGTAATGTACTGTCAAGATTCATGTTTGTATCGCTCTCCAATGTTTCATTCATGAGCAGTATGTGACTCTGGGAGATGCGTGACATTGGCTCATCAATTATAAACAATGTTTCGTCAAGATTATTCTACTGTGGAGTGTCGCTATCATTTGTCACACCTGCGACATTCATCTCTGATCTGCTTAAACCTTCTGCAGTAGGCATGCATGGTGCCTGAACTTCAATTGTTCGATTGCGCAGTTCTACGCCATCTTGGTTGATTGTGTTTTTGCTATTGCTATCAACAATGGTCATACATTTTTCTGCCATTTTGTATGAATATGCAGAAACCAAAATTTCTTAAAAAACTTTAACATTTCATATGCTAATTATTACACTTGATAACTGTGATTCATATGATGTCAAAGCCTGTTTTACATCTACTATGATGCGCAAACTATTGTGTCACAATTCTTTATGTTTTACTGACAGTATATATCACACTGAAAAATTCCTGTAAATTTTCCACCATAAAATTCAAGGAAGGGAATAATGAGCAAAAGGTTTCTATCTACATCAAAAGAGGCCCTACCAAGCGTAACCAAGCAAGCAACTTGCGTAGACATGATACCTTTGTTGCGCTAAACAAAACAGCTTACTATGAAAAATTTGATGTAACCTGTGTCCAATTCTTATTCCTTTCCAAAATTTTCTCCTCAATTTTTGCCTTTTTACTTTACATGCTCCCCTTTGTGATTCATGCAAACAGAAAATACAGACAATTAGTCTTTATGACTAATAACAATGTCATAGAAATTTCTTACGATATTGATAGTTAACAAACCCTACTTAAAACCAGTGCCCTGAAGTCATGACACTCAGGTCACAGTTGTGTGATAATAAGAATAGTAATAAAATACATATATGAATGAAAAAATTATTAGAAATGTTCTGTTTGTACGAATTTAGGCTATTCGGACTTCCTATCTTACATTTCAAATGTAGATGTAGACAGCTGACTTCAAGGACACCAGTGCATGTCAAAAAATGAAGAAAATCCTCCTTACTTGGCTTCACTTCACTTCAATAAAAATACTTAATACTGTTGTTAAATCTTCTCTTTTTTTTTTTTTTTTTTTTTTTTTTTTTTTTTTTTTTTTTTTTACGCCTTTCCGCGCATTCATAATTAATGTCTGGTGATGCTTATGGTCAATTCAATCGCTGTTTCCTTAGATAAAGTTTAACCTTACTGTATCTGATCTGGGGGGTCTTTCACCATGTAACTGCACATAATGTCTGCTTAGGAGTAGTTGCTTGTCATTCTGGAGCATCCGAACTACTGGCAATGGCCACCATGCCAGACAGCTCTTGCTGTGGCTGAATGGTGTCCATGGGGAGAGCCGCTGATCAGACTGGGTGGTGTCAGGGAGGATGCTTTGCATATGAAACATATCAAGCTACAAGAATCTGGCCTTTCTTCTATAGCCATCTCTCTGGTTGGTAACAGGTCACTGAATGCTGCCCCTTATGACCCTTCGGCCTTCCCTTCCCTGGCTACACCCTGGGAGGAGGGCCAGGCTCACCATCTTGCGGTGAAACGCTTTCCCTGCTCCCTGGTCTGCACTAGGATGGATGGGGATACATTCACCACCACAAAGCCATTATTTTTGTGGAAAATATCGAAGACAAGTTTGGCAAAGTAGGATGTGGTTTGGTTCCCTGTTGATCAAAACTATTTCTGCCACCCAATCTGCAGCCCTTTGCACTTGTGATCAGCTTGTCCACTTTCTGGTGTCCATTACACCTCACCAGTCTTTGAATAAGGATGGTGGGTGACATCCATATATAACAGGTCAAACTCAGGTTGCAAGAGGGGAGATGGTACCTCCGGGGACATCAGGAGGGGGGCCTTATCCTTAGACTTATGTTTCTTCTTCTTCTCTTTCATTGGTTAAAGAGGGCTGTGCACAGAGGGAGAGCCGGCTTCTGCAAGATCCGGAACAGAAGGAGCGCAGGTGACCTTGTAAACTTTCTGTATACACTGAACAAAATGAATGCCCCATCATTCCAGATTGGCCTGGAGTTCCTCATCAGTTTGAAGGATGAGATCCCTAATAAAAATGACTCCCTGCACCTTATTCAAAGACATTTTGTGGGCTCTGTATCCAGTGTCCTTTCCTTTCTCAATGCTATTAATGGACTTGTGGCCACTGCTGGACCATTGGCCACCACTGCTCTGTATGTGGATGATTTCTATATTTGGGATAGCCCCCACTTGCTTGCCTCAGCAGAACCGTGGCTCCAGGGTGCCATCTGGCATGCTTTTGTGTGACAAAGTTGCAAAGATTTCAATGCTCTCCCCTTAAGTCAAGGGTGCTGCATTTTTTTTTCACAGTACTACGGTCCGTCCTGGTGTGGAGCTCTGCCTTGATGCCCAACAACAGACGATGATCCCCCAGTTCTGTTTTTTGGGTCTTATTTATGAAAACAAGCTTACTTGGTTGCCCCTTATTCACCTTCTGAAGGTTGGCTGTTTTCGTAAACTCAGTGTTCTTTGCTTTCTTGCCCACACCACTTGGAGTGCATATCGTTCAACTCTTCTCCACCTTTACTGGGCATTAGTTCTGTCTTATCTGAACTTTGGTTGTCAAGTTTATGGACCAGCTGCCCCTTTCATGCTGCTCCTCTTAGACCTGGTTCACCATTGTGTCATCCATTTATCCATAGGTGCCTTTCACTCTAGTCCTGTCGATAATCTTCTGGTAGACACTGGGATCCCTCTGCTTTCAATGTGCCAGTTCCAGCTCACTATCCACTCTTCCCCTGCTAACCACTCCTGTTCTATTTCTTTCACGTCTTCGGGCCATTGTCCACCCGCTGCCCACCCTCGGGAAGGTTTACTGGTTGGGCTCCGTCTTGCTTCTCTCCACTGTGACTTCCATGTCCCCTTTCAGTCCTCCTACCCCACATTCTCTGCTGACCACACCCCTTGGTTAGCTCCTTGGCCCTGAATTTGAATGGATCTCTTCTGGAATCCAAAAGCCTAATCGCTCGAATGATGTTACCTTGTTTGCTCTGAATGCTCTTACAGGCGTTTCAAGATGCCACTGTTTTTTTACGTCAATGGCTTGAAATCTACTGATCACATGGGATATGCCTTCATGTCTTCTGCTGGCATGGAACATCATCTCTTGCCTGCCACGTGTGGTGTGATTACTGCGGAATTTATGGCCATCTGTTGGGTCCTCTGCTTCATTAAATGGCCCTTACTCACTTGAGTTTTATTGTGTATGGACTCAATGGGTGGCCATCAGGCTATTACTTGGAATTTTTCCCACCACCCCTTGGTCTCTGCCATCCATGACGATCCTGGTGATGCTGCTTGTTCGGTTGATGTCCTTTGGGTTCCTGATCTGTAGATATCCTTGGTAATGAACTTGCTGATCATCTGGCTGGGGAAGGCAGCAACTACCTGCCCCTCCATTTTCTGTGTCCCCTCTGGGGGCAGATTTGTGGCTTAACATCAAATCACTTTTTAAAAATTTTTTTTCTTTTTAAAATTCAGTCTCGATCACACCACGTATGCTACAAGAACATAGGTGACCAGTTTCGGTCATATCACATGACCATCATCAGACCTGTAATTTAATTTAGAAAGTAATAGAAACTTTACTAGATTGACAATAAAATATGACAAAATGCTTATAAGGATAAAATACAATAAGACTCGTTATACCCATGGCATACGTGGTGTGATCAAGACTGAATTTTAAAAAGAAAAAAAAATTAAAATTTTTTTGATCACTGTCCCAAAAATGTTTATTAAAATCACTTTTTGCTCAATTGTGGACTGACTCTTGCAAGGTCCCCCCCCCCCCCCCTCCTCCCTCTGTCTAATAAACTTCATACAATCAAGGAGACTCCCACCACTTGATGTTTTTCCCTCTGTGTCTCCTGGCAGGAATCTACCATCCTCTGCCATATGAGTATTGGCCATACTAGGTTGACCCAGGGATTTTTACTCCCCAATGAGCTGCCCCCCCCTCCCCCCCCATCCCACTGCACCAGCCCTCCCTCACCCCTCCATCTCCATGTAGTTGCAGTGCTCCCCTCATGGTGATCCATATATTGCTGAAATGCCCCCCCCATTTTGGCCCTTCCACTAAATATGCATTCCCACCTTCCTTGTCTCGGATGTAAGCGGATGACCCTCACATGGTTACGTCTTTCCACAGTTTTCTTCACAAAAGTGGTTTCTTCCCTCAGGTTTAAATCCTTGAATTTTCCTCTGGAATTTGAGTCCTTCAATTAGTATAGTCATTGGTTATGGAGGCCTTAACCTTGCCTCCACGATGGCCAGGTTCTCCCTGCCTTTTCTCCCCATTTTGTCTTGTTTGTTGTGCAGTTTTGTTTCCCCTTTCTTATGCCTGTTTCACTTGTTGTTGTCCCCCTTTGTATCATAACAATAGTATGGTGTGAGTGTGAGAATGGATGGGTGGTGGTGCCGGTGCCCCACTGCGCATAGCGTTTCTGGGACACCCCTGCTGTCCCTGTTTCCACTTGCCCACTCCTGTTTCTGCTACCCTGATGCCCCTTTTCCCATTTCTTTCTTTCTTTCCTTTTTTTTCTTTTTTTTTTCCTTGCGTATTATCCCTTTGCCTTGACTGGACTGTCCTGTTTGAGTTGTTCTTGCAATGATTTCTGCCATCTCAGAACATGGAACTGATGAACTTGCTGTTTGGTAGGCCCCTGCCCCCCTCCCATGCTCCAATCAATGGACCAACCACAATAAAGTTAGTTCTAACCCTTGAAATGATCTTTCTACTTAACTTTACTGAAATGTACAACTATGTATGCTTGTTCATTTATATATCAAGCTAGTATGAGGTTTTCCTAATAATCAAATGGTTGCCTTTTTTGAAATTCTTACCAATAAACACTAGCAGAATGTCTTGTACCTTGTCACTAGCAAGTTTGCATAACATTTGCTCCAGGGCCTATATCTACCATTTAAAACACACTCATCTCATCACCATGGAGATGATGGGCACTCATTTTAACTCTGAAACTGTAGTAGAATATAAAAAAAAGATATTCAGTCTCACAAAATAAATTTGTATGTTAGCAACAATCATAATCATCACAAGTAGCCAGGGAGTTACCCCAACAGATGTGGTCCATCCCTAAGTGTATGTGCATGTGAACAGCCACACCAGTTCAGAAATGTCAGTTGAGTGTCTTCAACAAAGAATCATTCTACACTGTTGTTATTATCTACCCACCAGATGACTCTGCTCTCTAGCCGGAAGTAGGCCCTGGTTCTCATGAGTAACAACTTCAGTGAATATTGGCCATTTTGTCAATTGTTGCGAAAGCTTGAATTTTGTGTGTATGTTTGTGTTTGTTTGTGTGTCTATCGACGTGCCAGTGCTTTCGTTTGGTAAGTCACATCATCTTTGTTTATATATATATATATACACGAAATTCAAGCTTTCGCAACAAACTATTGCCTCATCAGGAAAGAGGGAAGGAGAGGGAAAGATGAAAGGATGTGGGTTTTAAGGGAGAGGGTAAGGAGTCATTCCAATCCCGGGAGCAGAAAGATTTACCTTAGGGGGAAAAAAGGACAGGTATACACTCGCGCACACACACACACACATATGCATCCGTACATACATGCATATGTGTGTGTGTGTGTGTGTGTGTGTGTGTGTGTGTGTGCGAGTGTATACCTGTCCTTTTTCCCCCCTAAGGTAAGTCTTTCCGCTCCCGGGATTGGAATGACTCCTTACCCTCTCCCTTAAAACCCACATACTTTCGTCTTTCCCTCTCCTTCCCTCTTACCTGATGAGGCAACAGTTTGTTGCGAAAGCTTGAATTTCGTGTGTATGTTTGTGTGTCTATCAACCTGCCAGCACTTTCGATCGGTAAGTCACATCATATATATATATATATATATATATAAGCGCTGGCAGGTCGATAGATACACAAACAAACACATACATACACACAAAATTCAAGCTTTCGCAACCAAAGAGTTGGGGCAGAGATGTCATTCGAGGCAGAAGTACAGAGGCAAAGATGTTGTTGAAAGACAGGTGAGGTATGAGTGGCGGCAACTTGAAATTAGCGGAAGTTGAGGCCTGGCAGATAATGAGAAAAGAGGATATACTGAAGGGCAAGTTCCCATCTCCGGAGTTCTGACAGGTTGGTGTTAGTGGGAAGTATCCAGATAACCCGGATGGAAGAAAAATGATCCTAATCGTACTCCTAATGATCCAACTCCCCAAGACACTATCCAAATTGAACCCTGCCTGGAACAGTTCCGTCCTCCGTCACAGCGGGACCCACCTCCTCTTCCTCAAAATCACCCTCTCCAAACCTTCCAGGAATTTCTGACTTCCAGCCTTGCTTCTCAATCCTTCTTAAAAAACCTTAATCCTACTCCCAACATCACCACTGCTGAAGCCCAAGCTATCCGTGATCTGAAGGCTGACCGATCCATCGTCATTCTTCCGGCGGACAAGGGTTCCACGACCGTGGTACTTGATTGTCGGGAGTAGGTGGCTGAGGGACTGCGTCAGCTTTCAGAAAACACCAAACACAAAGTTTGCCAAGGTAATCCCATTCCTGATGTCCAGGCGGAGCTTCAAGGAATCCTCAGAACCTTAGGCCCCCTACAAAACCTTTCACCTGACTCCATCAACCTCCTGACCCCACCGACACCCCGCACCACTATCTTCTACCTTCTTCCTAAAATTCACAAACCCCATCATCCCGGCCGCACCATTGTAGCTGTTTACCAAGCCCCCACAGAACGTATCTCTGCCTACATAGATCAACACCTTCAACCCATTACATGCAGTCTCCCATCCTTCATCAAAGACACCAACCACTTTCTCGAACGCCTGGAATCCTTACCCAATATATTACCCCCGGAAACCATCCTTGTAACCATTGATGCCACTTCCTTATACACAAATATTCCGCACGTCCAGGGCCTCGCTGCGATGGAGCACTTCCTTTCACGCCGATCACCTGCCACCCTACCTAAAACCTCTTTCCTCATTACCTTAGCCAGCTTCATCCTGACCCACAACTTCTTCACTTTTGAAGGCCAGACATACCAACAATTAAAGGGAACAGCCATGGGTACCAGGATGGCCCCCTCGTACACCAACCTATTCATGGGTCGCTTAGAGGAAGCCTTCTTGGTTACCCAGGCCTGCCAACCCAAAGTTTGGTACAGATTTATTGATGACATCTTCATGATCTGGACTCACAGTGAAGAAGAACTCCAGAATTTCCTCTCAAACCTCAACTCCTATGGTTCCATCAGATTCACCTGGTCCTACTCCAAATCCCATGCCACTTTCCTTGACGTTGACCTCCATCTGTCCAATGGCCAGCTTCACATGTCCGTCCACATCAAACCAACCAACAAGCAACAGTACCTCCATTATGACAGCTGCCACCCATTCCACATCAAACGGTCCCTTCCCTACAGCGTAGGTCTTCATGGCAAACGAATCTGCTCCAGTCCGGAATCCCTGAACCATTACACCAACAACCTGAAAACAGCTTTCACATCCCGCAACTACCCTCCCGACCTGGTACAGAAGCAAATAACCAGAGCCACTTCCTCATCCCCTCAAACCCAGAACCTCCCACAGAAGAACCACAAAAGTGCCCCACTTATGACAGGATACTTTCCTGGACTGGACCAGACTCTGAATGTGGCTCTCCAGCAGGGATACGACTTCCTCAAATCTTGCCCTGAAATGAGATCCATCCTTCATGAAATCCTCCCCACTCCACCAAGAGTGTCTTTCTGCCGTCCACCTAACATTCGTAACCTCTTAGTCCATCCCTATGAAATCCCTAAACCACCTTCCTTACCCTCTGGCTCCTACTCTTGTAACCGCCCCCGGAGTAAAACCTGTCCAATGCACCCTCCCACCACCACCTACTCCAGTCCTGTAACCCAGAAGGTGTACACGATCAAAGGCAGAGCCACGTGTGAAAGCACCCACGTGATTTACCAACTGACCTGCCTACACTGTGAAGCTTTCTATGTGGGAATGACCAGCAACAAACTGTCCATTCGCATGAGTGGACACAGGCAGTCAGTGTTTGTTGGTAATGAGGATCACCCTGTGGCTAAACATGCCTTGGTGCACGGCCAGCACATCTTGGCACAGTGTTACACCGTCCAGGTTATCTGGATACTTCCCACTAACACCAACCTGTCAGAACTCCGGAGATGGGAACTTGCCCTTCAGTATATCCTCTCTTCTCATTATCCGCCAG
Source organism: Schistocerca serialis cubense (assembly GCF_023864345.2). Lineage (NCBI taxonomy): Eukaryota > Metazoa > Arthropoda > Insecta > Orthoptera > Acrididae > Schistocerca > Schistocerca serialis. The sequence goes on along the minus strand of NC_064638.1, from coordinate 871,679,646 downwards.
GCCTCAACTTCCGCTAATTTCAAGATGCCGCCGCTCATACCTCACCTGTCATTCAACAACATCTTTGCCTCTGTACTTCTGCCTCGACTGACATCTCTGCCCAAACTCTTTGCCTTTACAAATGTCTGCTTGTGTCTGTGTATGTGCAGATGGATATGTGTGTGTGTGCGAGTGTATACCTGTCATTTTTTCCCCCTAAGATAAGTCTTTCCGCTCCCGGGATTGGAATGACTCCTTACCCTCTCCCTTAAAACCCACATCCTTTCATCTTTCCCTCTCCTTCCCTCTTTCCCGACGAAGCAACCATTGGTTTCGAAAGCTTGAATTTTGTGTGTATGTATGTGTTTGTTTGTGTATCTATCGACCTGCCAGTGCTTACATATGGTAAGTCACATCATTTTTGTTTTTAAATATATTTTTCCCACATGGAATGTTTCCCTAGGGAAACATTCCACGTGGGAAAAATATATCTAAAAACAAAGAAGATGTAACTTACCAAACAAAGGCGTTGGTATGTTGATAGAGACACTAAGAAACACACACACACACAAAATTCAAGCTTTCGAAACCAATGGTTGCTTCGTCAGGAAAGAGGGAAGAAGGGGGAAAGACGAAAGGATGTGGGTTTTAAGGGAGAGGGCAAGGAGTCATTCCAATCCCGGGAGCGGAAAGACTTACCCTAGGGGGAAAAAGAGACAGGTGTGTGTGTATAATATATATATATATATATATATATATAGACACACACAAGCAGACATATGTAAAGGTCTTTATTTGTTACCAGTGCTCATTTACACCCAGGCATACTGCAGTATTTTCATGGTGCTCTGATGTCAAGTCAGCTGAAATTGCTAAGAGTCTCAATAGGTCCAGAAACAAGACTCATTGGCATAGCCTCTATAGTCTGTTAGACAATATGTAAGTCAGTGTAAGGAATGGCAATGAGGGTAGCATGTGACTGTTTCCCCCAGGACATCTAATACCATTTCCTCCTGTAGTTGCTCTATTTCTCCAGCTTGGCGTTGACAACTTTGGGAGGTTTTCCAAATTGACCCATAGGAATAAATGGATAGTAATATTATCTGAGTAACTCACCCATTGTGCTTCCACCAAGACTGTACTGACTATTGAACCTCTGTGAATTACTGGCACTGGGATGGAGTTGACATCAGAGCTGGTCCGATACTTGTTTTATTGGGGATTGATCTGGGAGATCTAGCTGACCAAGAGAGTACCTCAATATCAAGCAGACACTTCACAGAGCTTCATGCCATGTGTGAATGAGCATTGTCCAGTTGAAAAACGGCACAACCACACTGAAGTAAGAGATGTAACACGTGAGGATACAAGCTGTCTGTGACATACAACTGTTCTGTCAGAGTTCCCTCAGTTACTACCAGACATGACCCCCGGAAGTCATGCCAGATAGCTCCCCACATCATTATGGATTAACACCACTGTGCCTCCCAAAACATGAGAAGAATAGGATCTCTTCCGAGGTCTTTGTCTTACTCACTGACTATGATCATCCTGTGCAGTGCAAGGCTGCGATTCATGGTGGAACACAACACACCGCCATTTGTCAGCAGCCCGTGCTTCCTGGTCACAGCATCACTTCATAGATATTTGTGTTGTGGTTTTAATGTCAGCCTACACCTGGACAGTATTTTCCTAGCCCAGCTGCTTCTAGTCTGACCAGTGGTGCAGAATGATATAGAATTTTGCAGGGCGGCCATTAATTATTCTCAGATGGTTGGTGCAGATGTGAAGGGGTTATGATTTGCATGGTGGACAATACAGTAATCCTCCCTTGTGGTGGTCAGACATGGTCAACTGGAACCTTGATGAGGATTGAGCCTGTCCTCGCATTACCACGCACTTCCGACATCAGGCTGGTGTCATATCCAGCAGGCCCACAAATGTGGATATTCCATGATTTGACCAGCTGGCCAAACGAAGACTCGCAATGAGGCTCCTTTCAAATTTTCAGATGCTACTAATGCTGTCTCAGACAAATGTGTGGCACCCCTGTATCCTTCACAATGATCATTCAGCAAATGAAGCTGTTCACAACACTTAATGCTCTCCATGCCTGGTAACAAACTAAAGGCAAACAACATCAATCCACTCTGTTGACCACTCTACTTGTCACAGAGAATTGCAGTTCTAGTTGTTGACATATGTGGAAAATGTGTGTAAGTGTATGAAGTTATATTGATATCTGGCCATGTCTTCTGTGTGCTTCACTTTGTTGTCAAGCAGTGTATATCAGTCTTCATGTGATTAAGACTTAAAAGATTTGCTGAGAACAAGTTGTGGGCTTGTTCAGGTATTATATGGGCTCTAGCTAGTAATGTTGCCAGTGGCCTTGCCACAGTGGTAGCACCAGTTCCCATCAGATCACCGAAGTTAAGTACTGTTGGGCTGGGCTAGCACTTGGATGGGTGGCAATCCGGTCATCCGAGCGCTGTTAGCAAGCGGGGAGCACTCAGCCCTTGTGAGGCAAACTGATGAGCTATTTGATTGAGAAGTAGACGCTCCAGTCTCATAAACTGACATACGGCCAGGAGAGTGGTATGCTGACCATAAGCCCCTCCATATCTGCATCCTGTGATGTCTGTGGGCTGAGGATGACATGGCGGGCATGGTCAGTACCGTTGGGCCTTCCAAGGCCTGTTTGGATGAAGTTTAGTTTTTTCAGTTAGTAATGTTGATTTCTGGCCCTTGACTGATATGCTTGTATCATCAGCAAACATTACAGTTTTTGAGTTGTCCTTTGAAGCAACTGGAAGATCATTTATTATAATGAGAGTACCTTGTCACCAATCCTTATGAAATCTCTTTTATTATTTTCCCTCACTGTGACTTTAGTTTTATTGTTGTGATATAGTTTATCAATGTGATCCTCTGCTTTCTGTTAAGAATGTAAGGTCCCATCAATGCAAGAGGGTTACCATTAATGCAATAACATTTCAGTTTACCAAGTAGAATGTTGTGGTCACATACAGAAAGGCTTTGGCAAAATCACAGAATATACCAAAAGTATACTCTTTTTTGTTTAGATATGCTATGATTCATTTTTTAGATCTCAAATGGCAGGTCTGCAGCTAATATTTTGTCTAAGACAGGCAGTTAACAAATTCTGGTAAGAAAAATGAGTTGATATTCTATCACGGACCACTATGTCAAAAACTTTGGAAATGATTGGAAGGAATGAGATGGGTTTGTTATCAATTGTGATTTGCTTACTTTCCACTTCTATTGCTGATGTTCTAAGCGTATCTAAGTCTATCTGTTGCTGATTACAAAGATAGCATAGGGATGGTCCTATCAAGTTGGCTAATAACACAATTATAGCCTGGAGAATCACCACATTTAATGTCCTAATGATTTTTGTAATCAACTTAGATATGTAGTTTTGGAACTTTAATGGTGGTGGAGTTTGCTTAAGTAAATCTAAAGCATCTGGTGCAATATAACTAAGTATTCAACAATATAATAGAGGGAAACATTCCACGCGGGAAAAATATATTTAAAAACAAAGATGATGTGACTTACCATACGAAAGCGCTGGCAGGTCGATAGAAACACAAACAGACACATACATACACACAAAATTCAAGCTTTTGCAACAAACTGTTGCCTCATCAGGAAAGAGGGAAGGAGAGGGAAAGACGAAAGGAAGTGGGTTTTAAGGGAGAGGGTAAGGAGTCATTCCAATCCCGGGAGCGGAAAGACTTACCTTAGGGGGGGGCGCGCGCGCGCGCACACACACACACACACACACACACACACACACACACACACACACAAGCAGACATATTTAAAGACCAATATGTCTGCTTGTGTCTGTATATGTGTGGATGGATATATGTGTCTGTGTGCGAGTGTATTCCCGTCCTTTTTTCCCCCTAGGTAAGTCTTTCCGCTCCCGGGATTGGAATGACTCCTTACCCTCTCCCTTAAAACCCACTTCCTTTCGTCTTTCCCTCTCCTTCCCTCTTTCCTGATGAGGCAACAGTTTGATGCGAAAGCTTGAATTTTGTGTGTATGTATGTGTCTGTTTGTGTTTCTATCGACCTGCCAGTGCTTTCGTATGGTAAGTCACATCATCTTTGTTTTTAAATATAAGTATTCAACAAATTTGGTAGTCAATGGTTTCAGTGCATTATTGTTTCTGTCGCAGTTATTTTCATTTTATTTGCATCACTACTTTTGTTGGTTAATAGTGTTCCAAATTATTTCCTTTGTTTTTCTTGTTCATAATGTATGTCTTTAAAAGTTTAACAATAGACAGGATGATTCATCAATAGCGATGGTAAAATAAATTTCAGTTACTGACTATAAACAGTTTCATAATTTTTTGGAGGCCTCTCTCTCTCTAGCCCAACACAATCCCAAGGCTTATTCACTCCCTGCCCATCCTTATGTTTAGTTTTAAAGGAAAACAAAATTTAAATTTCAGCAGGAATGCATTTAGGAAATAGTTAAATTTTCTAGCTATGCTGTCAGCATCAAAAAACTTTTTCTGGCATTCTTCCTATAATCTCTCTAAACAGCGTGACTTCATAAGTAATGAATTTGTGGTACAATGCTTTTCTTCTGTGGCTTGAACCTAATTCGTCTGCATACATAATTGTTAAAATAACTATTCACAGTTGCCTGTACATCTAAATTACTGATTGGGACTTAAGTATGAGGACCCCCCCCCCCCCCTTTTCACACACACACACACACACACACACACACACACACACACACACACACACACACACACTTTTGATTTGGATACTAGAATTTCATCAATTTTTTATTTATAAAGCTTCTGATATTTTGATGACAGAGGCTGTGTGTTCTGTATGATCTATAACTTTGCCCAAGCTACAGTATTTTGTTTTGCTAGTAGCTGTTTCAACTATAACCACATGTACTTTGCAGCTCTCTATTTTGGAAGAACTTACCCGTGATACACCTAAGAAATGCTTTGGATGAAATGAATACTATTTTGGCTGGAATGAATTGTTGTGGTAGTTAGTTGTGCAAATACATTCTTACCATATGTGTTCAGATGCTGACTGTCTTGTGTATGATGGTACTGGAAGAGTTTATAATTCCTCCACCTCTTTGGCGAATAATCAAATGTTATTTTTCTTATGTGTTTAGTAAGAAGAGGAAGCAGAACTATCTTAATGACAGAAGCAGCGGTAAAATCAGCACAGTCGGTGATTGCTGGTCTGTTACAAAAAGAGTGATGCATGAGCATGAAAGAGATATGACAATTTCAATGTTAGTCTTTGCGCTGTGTGGTAATGCTTCTTTTTAAAGGACTGGACTTTGTGAAACAAATTTTGAATAAATGCAGATTCTTTTATTGATCATGTAATATGCATTTAAGGCAGCAGCAATGGCAGCTGATGAATAGCGTCACCATATTCATAACACCCAACTCATTAGGAGTGGCGGTAAAATCAGCACAGTCAGTGATTGCTGGTCTATTACTAACAGTTTATACAATTCTGTACAGGAAATGGCATAACACCATTGATAAATATAGACTATGAATGGAAGTCTGTTGCTAAAGTAGAATACTCAAAATTTCTGAGTATGTGCATTGATAAGAAATTGATTTGGGAGAAACACATTGATGATCTGCTAAAATGGTTGGGTTCAACTACTTATGCTATTAAGGTTATTGCAAATTTTGGTGATAAACATATCAGTAAATTAGCCTACTATGCCTATTTTAATTCACTGCTTCCATATGGCATCATATTTTGGGGCAATTCATCATTAAGAGAGAAAGTATTCATTGCACAAAAGCATGTAATCAGAATAATAGCTGGAGCCCACCCAAGATCATTTTGCAGACATTTATTTAAGGAACTCAAGATATTCACAGTACCTTTGCAATACATATATTCACTTATGAAATTTGGCATTAATAACCCATCCCAATCCAAAAATAACAGTGTAGTGCATAGCTACAACACTAGAAGAAAGGATGATATTCACTATTTTGGATTAAATCTCACTTTGGCACAGAAAGGGGTGAATTATGCTGCCACAAAAATCTTTGGTCATTTGCCAAATAGTATTAAAAGTCTGACAGATAGCCAACCAGCATTTAAAACCAAATTAAAAGAATTTCTGAATGGCAACTCCTTCTACTCAATAGATGAATTCTTAGATACAAAGTAGTAAATGTAAAAAAAATAATTAATTATTTTGTGTAAAGAAAACTTATGTTATAGTGACACATTCCACATCATTATGTCATATTCTTGATCTATGGAACATGGATTAATGTACGTATGTATGTATGTATTAGGTGCTCACCATTAAAAGGCTGTGAAAACATTTGAAACAATTTTAGGACAGGAATTGTGTAGTCCTTAAGAATTCTTCTGACACTGGCAGACACTGTTGTTGTCTTTGTAGCATAAAGTTTGACATATTTTGAAAAAAGATCATAAAGGCCTATTAAGTACTTAATTCAACCTCATGCAAAGGGTACAGGTTCGGCAACACTGACACATACTACTTCCAGAGTTTTAGTTGGCAATATAGAGAATAGTTCTGTATAGCAGCACTTATTTATGGGTTTTGTTCTCTGACAGATCAGACAAGTTTTCAACAACTGTTGTACACATATTCACATATTAGGAAAACAACAATAAAGGTTTAGCCTTCTTAGACATTGGGTGCACCCTAGTGCCCCAAACATAATGTTTCAGCATCATCAGGTGCATGCGCGCGCCCACACACACACACACACACACACACACACACACACAAACGCATGCACCAATTTCACTTTTTTTGTAGTGTTGTACGAGTTTCTCAGGTGCATTTTCTGTGACTAATGTCTTTACTTTGTGTCATCTAGGATCTGCGTCTTGTAGTGTGGAATGTAAGGTGTTATGTGGATGTGGACTATATGAAAGCTTTTGTGGTCACTGTTGCTTAGCTGTATTAAGTACTTGACTGGACTGTGTAGATACATCTTGAGGTGGCAGACTCCTTTTTCAAAGAGGCAAAGTCCATACCAGCTGGAAATCTCAAACACCAATCTCAACAGAATAAATTCAAAAGCTGCCACTTTACCGTGCATGTATTTCATCTCCATCATATACACTCCATGTGAAATTTTATTACAGCATACGAATTTAACAAAACTCACAACACACATTAGTTTTTGTCTCATCGCTCTGTACATCCTCTCTGAGTTACGCTTAACGAGTGATGACATGAGAATTGTCATGGAATAACTGTCCCTATGAGCAGATGTCTCCTTGTGCAGGAATGCAGGTGCCTCTTGCCCCTGCCTTGCAGGAGAAGGAAAGTAGAACATATTAGCAAACAGATCAGAAATTCTGATTGTGTCTCAAAGTCATGCTGAGCAGTAGTTAATGATATGAGGAACACTGATTAAAAAACTAAAATTAATAATATAGCGTTATCAAAAAACAAAGTATACATAATGATAATTTTTCTGATCCTTATATAGTTAGCAATATATTTAATGATTACTTTATAGATGCTATTGAAAATGATACTTGCATGAAACAGGAGAGGCAGTTTAAATATAAGGAAAAGGAACGAGACTCTTGTAAGCTACCTACAGTAACCATCAAGTACGTAACACAGCTAATTGACAGCCTAAAAAATAAAAGATCAGCTGGATGGGATGAATTTTCTCCTTTTCTACTGAAAAAATGCAAGGCTGAGTTAGCCAGACCATTAGTCCATCTAATAAATTGTGTACTCGAAGAAGGTGTGTTTCCGAAGAAACAGAAACTTGCTATAGTTAAACATTTATACAGAAAAGGGGAAACAAAGCAACTACAGACCAGTTGCCTTAACCTCAGTGTTTGGTAAATTAATTGAAAAAATAATGCTAGAAATCTTAATCGAGCACTATAATACGAATAACTCAATAGGAGATTTCCAACATGGCTTTAGAAGTGGTCGGAGCACCATATCTGCAGCAGTACAGTTTGTACACTGTCTGATGGAGAAAATAAAAGAGGGTCACAAAACGGCAGGAGTGTTTTTAGATCTTTCCAAATTGTTTGACAGAGTCCATCATGGCGCTCTTTTAAGTAAACTTGCTTGTAATGGTGTCAGTGGGAAACTGTTGCTTTTAACATAATCTTACCTTAAAGATACACAACAATGCACAGAAGTTATGTATGATAATGGAGAGGTAATCGAAAAAAGAAGATCAAAGATAAGAAATATAAATTTTGGTGTGCCACAAGGCTCTATCCTGGGCCCCTTCTTGTTTATTTGCTATGTGAATGATTTCCCAAAAGTATTAGACACCAGTCATCATATTACTATGTATGCTGATGACACCTCTGGGGTTTGCTGGGCACTTAGTAATGATGGCCTAAATTCAGTGGTATCGAATTTTGTTGAAAAAGCCCAAACACATTTTGAAAAAGAAAACCTGAGGGTCAATATTAACAAAACTAATTTATTTTAAGACAAGTGGCTCAAATAAAAATACTGTTGTAAATGAGGACATTCAGGAAAATACCTGTTCAAAATGTAAATTTCTGGGGATATATACATAGATGACAGACTTTCGTGGAATCAGCAAATAGATCATGTTTGTGGTAAAATAGCGTCTAGTCGGTATATACTAAGGAGATTAGTTCAATATCTAGATACTGAAGCAATAAAAATAGTGTATTTTGGGTTGGTGTATCCCCATCTATCTTATGGAATTGTATTGTGGGGGTGGGTGTAGCCAATACAATACAATATAATAGGAGTATTTGTATTGCAGAAAAGAGTAATAAGAACTATGGCAAAAGTAAGACCCAGAACTTCATGCAAAAACCTGTTTATTAATTTTAATATTATGACTATCTATGCAGTATATATGTTTCAATCAATATTATTAGTGAAAAAAGACAAAAAAGTGACAAACAGGAATATGGAAACCCATGATTATGATACAAGACACAAATCAGACTTTCATATGGTGAGCCGAAGATTGAATCTAACAACAAATACCCCATTCATTAAGGGAGCAATATTTTATAATTCTCTGCCAAACAACCTGAAACAGCTTTCTGATAGAATTTTTAAAAATGAGTTTAAAAAATGGCTTATACTGAAGTGCCCATAAAGTATGGTGCTGATATGATTTGACCTCAGGAATGCTATGTTAAATATAATTAAATGATCTTTTACTTAATACATATATGCATATAAAAACAAATATGATGAGACTTACCAAACAAAAGCGCTGGCAGGTCGATAGACACACAAACAAACACAAACATACACATAAAATTCTAGCTTTCGCAACCAACAGTTGCTTCGTCAGGAAAGAGGGAAGGACAAAGCAACCGTTGGTTGTGAAAGTTAGAATTTTGTGTGTATGTTTGTGTGTCTATCGACCTGCCAGCACTTTTGTTTGGTAAGTATCATCATCTTTGTTTTTAAATATATTTCTCCCACGTGGAATGTTTCCCTCTGTTATATATATATCTTAATCTCACCCAGCCAGTCTATTGTTTTCAACATATGATCTGTAAATAATATGAACAACAGTGGAGACAGGTTGCAGCCTTATCTTACCCCTGAAACTACTCTGAACCATGAACTCAATTTACTGTCAACTCTAACTGCTGCCTGACTATGTAAAGACCTTTAATTGCTTGCAAAAGTTTGCCTCCTATTCCATAATCTCGTAGAACAGACAATAACTTCCTCCTAGGAACCCAGTGATATTCCTTTTCTAGATCTGTAAAGCATAGATCAATTCCCTGTTCCACTCGTAACACTTCTCTATTATTTGCCGTAAGCTAAAGATCTGGTCCTGACAACCTCTAAGAGGCCTAAACCAACGCTGATTAAAGAGATACCCCTGTAGTTGTTACAATCTTTTCTGTTTCCACGTTTAAAGATTGGTGTGATTACTACTTTCATCCAGTCTGATGGAACCTGTCCCGACTCCCACGCCATTTCAATTATCCTGTGTAGCCATTTAAGACCTGACATTCCACTGTATTTTATGAGTTCCGACTTAATTTCATCCACCCCAGCTGCTTTATTGCACTTCAATCTATTGACCATTTTCTCCACTTGCTCAAATGTGATCCTATTTCCGTTATCATTCCTATCCCATTCTGCCTCGAAATCTGAAACGTTACTGATCGTATTTTCACCTACATTGAGCAACTCTTCAAAATATTCCCTCCATCTGCCCAAGGCATCCACAGGATTCACCTGACCTGTCCAAAATACTTGTCATTTCCTTCTTACCTCCCTTTCGAAGACTGCTAATTACACTCCAGAATGGTTTTCCAGCAGCTTGACTCAAAGTCTCCAACCTGTTTCCAAAGTCTTCCCAAGATTTCTTCTTGGATGCTGCAATTATCTGTTTGGCTTTGTTTCTTTCTTCAACATAACTTTCTCTGTCTACCTGAGTTCTAGTATGTAGGCATTTTTGATACACCTTTTTCCTTTTACAGGCTGCCTTGACTGTCATTCTACCAAGCTGTTTGCTTCATCCTACCTGTACACACTACTGATCCAAGACATTCTTTAGCCACTTCTAGTACTGTGTCCCTGTACCTTGTCCACTCCTTTTCCAATGACTGTAATTGACTACATTCAACTAACTGGTACCTTTCTGAGATCACTGTTATGCACTTGTGCCTGATTTCCTTATCCTGAAGTTTCTCCACTCTTATCCTCCTACCAATGGACCTGACCTCCTGCACTTTCGGCCTCACAATCCCAATTTCACTGCAGATAAATAGTGATCAGTGTCATCAAAGAATCCCCTGAATACACATGTGTCCCTCACAGCCTTCCTGAATTCCTGATCTGTTATTATATAGTCAATGACAGATCTGGTTCCCCTGCCTTCCCAAGTGTACCGGTGAATGTTCTTATGTTTAAAAAAAGAGTTTGTGATTACTAAGCCCATACTGGCACAGAAATCCAAGAGTTGTTTCCCGTTCCTGTTGGCCTCCATATCCTCTCCAAATTTACCCATAACCTTTTCATACCCTTCTGTTCGATTTCCAATCCTGGCATTAAAATCACCCATGAGCAGAACACTGTTCTTGTCCTTTACTCTAACAACTACATCACTGAGTGCCTCATAAAAACTATCCATCTTATCTTGATCTGTCCTTTCACAATGCGAATATACTGACACAATCCTAATTTTCTTGCTAGACACTGTCAAATCTATCCACATCAGTCGTTTGTTTACGTACCTTATTGCAACTACGCTGGGTTCCATTTCTTTCCTGATGTAAAGCCCTACACCCCATTGTGCTATTCCTGCTTTGATTCCTGACAGGTAGACCTTGAATTCTCCCACTTCCTTTTCTTTCCTCAGGAGTCTTAATTAAAATAAACATTTGCAATCTTCCTTAAGCTTATGTTATCTGTTCCGTGTTCTAGAATGAGCTCCACGACAAGTAGAGACTGTCTGAATAATTCGTGACAAAATTTGAACATTTTATTGAAATGTATTTCAATGAAGTTGAAATATTGTCTCTTGATTTCTTTAAAAACCATTATATGAATATTAATCAGTGACAGAAGAGAAGAAAGCACAGCAAAAAGTCCGGTTGCCTTCCATTCGAAGTGCACACGACATAAAATCATTGTTTGAAGAACTGCAAAATCTACCTTCAGGAAACAGGAAAACTTTGGAAAGATAATCTCTATTCGACACTAGTCATAATCCATGGTTAAATAATGATGGCGTCCTCTTGGGTAAAATATGCCGGAGGTAAAATAGTCCCCCATTCGGATCTCTGGGCGGGGACTACTCAAGAGGACGCCATTATCAGGAGAAAGACAGAAGAATGCTGAAGATTAGATGGGTAGACCACATAACTAATGAGGAGGTTTTGAATAGAATTGGGGAGAAGAGGAGTTTGTGGCACAACTTGACAAGAAGAAGGGACCGGTTGGTAGGACATGTTCTGAGGCATGAAGGGATCACAAATTTAGCATTGGAGGGCAGCGTGGAGGGTAAAAATCAAAGAGGGAGACCAAGAGATGAATACACTAAGCAGATTCAGAAGGATGTAGGTTGCAGTAAGTACTGGGAGATGAAGAAGCTTGCACAGGATGATGAGTCCCACAACACTTTGGTTGGTTAGTGGGATTGAAGAGACCAGACTACTAGGGCCATCGGTTCCTTTTTCCATGAACTTGAAACCCCCACAAAAAATAAAAAACAAACAATGCAGATGACAAGAGACGACAGCTTGCACAGGATAGAGTAGCATGGAGAGCTGCATCAAACCAGTCTCAGGACTGAAGACAACAACAACAACATCCAACGTGTGAAAAATACGTGGAGGAGTCTTAAATCCAACTGTAAAGACGTGAAACTTTATTTTATTTCTTTATTATATTCATCTTCCCAGTGAAGAAAGCCGTTTCTTTCTCTCTACATATAATATAAATATTTCACTGGCTTCCTCACAGGCCAATATTATGTGTGTAAATAACTGTAAAATATTTGATTGTTCCAGCAATAATAAATGTAATTTTCTTTTCCGTTTACATTTCAAGAGAGAAATTCAAGGCATTACAATCTACAGGGTAAGGAAAAAAAAAAAAAATCACATAAAAAGGAAGGTACAAGACATGTATGTTTTTTTTTCTTTCTTTCTTTTTTTTAAAATACAAAATTGAACCAGAATGAACATATCTTACTCATCGATCATGTCCCCATTTGCATAACGCAAGGAATAATAAATATTCGCCTTTAGTTATGCTAACTCAGCGTAGCACAGAAGTAGATGCTTTCTTTTCTGTGTAGGTGGTTTAGTAAAAATTTTCAGTAAATTGTAGAATTCTGTAATGGTGCAATTTGGGTCGGAAGGAATATTCTGGTGGAAATAATCAGATTATTGCAGTCTGTTTCCATAAATTAAGCAGCCATTACGTTGTACGTGGGACTGGAAAACGTAGCATATATTTTTGGCTGGTACATGTACTGCTTGGGAGTGTAATGTGGTAGTTCCCTGTTACTTTCCATGTAGGCAATAAGTTGCCCAGCCTGAAATAAGCCGCTCACTAATTGTAAGACTCTGTCTTAGCTGCCCCTATGGAGTACAGTTGCTACTTGTACTCTTTTTGTATCTAAAGAGAAAAGGGGTGCCTCTTCCACAAGCTTCTCTGTTCCAAAAGATTCTTTCTCTGCTGTCGCTGCTGTTGGGGTCTTATACATACAACAGGAAAAGGACATGGTGAGGACAGGTTTGGGGTAGAAAAGAGGAGTGATAGGCCATTGTGGGATACACTTGTCTGGCTCCTCCCCTTTGGCCTGTCCAGCTTGGGTGACCCTTCTGGCAGCTAAGCTACCACCAGCATAGTCCTCCGGATCCAGAGCATGCAAACCTCCTCGCCCATACAGACACTGCTACATTAACGAGGTGTCCCCTGAGGAGGTGTGTCAATGCAACCGAGAAATATATTCTCGCCTGTGTAGGCAATTACTTATGAGGGCCTAATGTAATGTTTCAGTAACCCAACTGACAAGAAGTTACCTGAAATGGCATTATTAATACTTCCAACGATTCTTCCTCCGTTGTTACATGGTATATGGAAGACAATTGCCCACAGATAAAATTTTATCTTAACAATCAGTATTAAGTATGTTTTACGTTATGTTCTTCCTTTGGCTTTAGTTTTATATTAATGGAACAAGCGTGAAAATATAAATAGTGTGATGTTGACAATCATAACACAAATACCACACAGAACCATAGAAGTTCATGTTTAGAATACGGATTCTAACCACGTCGTTACGTTCACTAGTATCTAAACATTGTCAGTAACTCTATATAGCAGTAATTCAAAAGTAAGTGCAACATTAAGTCGATTACAGAAATCGAGGAAGGTATGGATGAGCTACAGATTACTATGGAAGACCTAAGAAACAAAACTGACAAAATCAGGAAACTCACAGACAAACAAACCAGAGTGTAAATGAGAATCAACTAACAGACAATAGAAAGGGTGATTTCTGATGAAGAAAGAAGAATGAGTTCTGAGAGAATGAAGAAGTACTGGGCTGATACAAAACTGGAAAATTCTTTGTATAAAGTTGGCTAAAGTAAAAAAAATGTAAATAATAATAATTAAAAATATCAGTGATAACAGATCTGGAACAGTTGACACAGCGTCTTTACACCTTCTTCATCAGAAGTAAGGTTAGTTTCTAAGTTCGTGAACAAACATAATGGACATCGTTTATTCAAAATGTTAAACTTCCCACTCAACTGCTTTCACTCCCTAAAGTATTAGCAGCCGTATAATGTGAATTATATTGGTAGTAATTAGCAGTGTAAAAGTTTAATAATTCTCGTGATTTTCCATACACAGTTCCCATTTCGATTACTGACTGCTCTATGTATCCATCCATGTCTAGAAGAGATGATTCAAAATGACCCTTGAAGAATTCGCAGTGTATGACAGCCATAATTGATAACATAAGTGTGCAAAATGAGTATTTGTATGTATGTCATTGAGAAGTCATTATGTAATTTGAAAGGGATGATAAACTAATGTGAACTACACTGTGAGTGAAGTAAGAAAACTGCATTCTGAGATTTCATCCCATACCCCAAAATTTTCTGCCATGTATTTAGTTATAAAGACTTGCTAGAGTGTGATACTGATCTGTCCACCTCTCCTGCCTTGAATTTTAATTTTGATGACAGTGATCTGTAGCGTCGGCCAAGGGCTAGGTTAGGTAGGGAGGTTGCGTGGCTTAAGGTTGATGATGCTCAAGTGAAAACAATGGAAAGCAATGATAGTACAGTTACAAGTTGTCGTTGGGAATAGTACTACTGCAATATTTCAAAATACTGACAAAAGTTTAACTGCATATTGTACCGCTGGAAAAAATAATTTCTTGTTAAACATTTCGTAATACTTACATAATAGACACCAAACTGCATTTTTAGTAGTTTATGTACGATATATGTGAATAACATGCATCAAAATACTCGTCGGAGCCTTATCCATTATCTGTTTTTGAAATTACCCTGCAGTTTTAGCTGATGAAGAGTGTGTTTAAATATGTCACGAAAATTCCAGGCTACGCTACAGGCCTGTCAATTACACAACCCTTATTCGGTCTTCACATTTCTCGGCTGTACCCACTCTCAACAGAGTATATAATTTTTCTTGGAGCAAATTAGCTTCTTGGTTCATTTCTTCGACCTTAAGCATGGAATATATCCCCAGCGTGAGACACAAAGTTCTTAGAACGAAGTACGGACGTAGGACAACAGATGGCATACGGAATATAATGTTAACTGCGCTTTTTAGTTGCTACTTACGACTTCTAGCTGCGACTTGTCACAGAAATTGGAGTTAGACTCGGTAGTGTGTCACAAACAAAAATAGTAGTACGAACTTAGGCTGTCAGATGCACAAGGCTTTGAATGTTAACTGCACTTTTTAGTTGCACTTGCGACCTTCACTGAAATCATAGCTAGACAAAAGGTTCACAGGAAGAATGACGAAATTCGGCCAACATATGGCACACGGCATAAAATGTTAAAGGCTACTTGCGACTCCTAGTTGTGACTGAGATCGCAACCAGATTCTGTAAAGTAGTTATTGTGACACCTGCGACTTGTCAATCACTGTGATAACACAAGCGATTTCTTGCTCACCCCTAGTCAGGTTCAAGATTAGCACAACTTACAGCAAGTTATACTAGTGAACATAGTTCATATAAGCAGTAAAATGGAACAGGTAGAAAATAAGGACGTTAACGGAAGTGGTATTCCAAGCAATCGGAATCAGCAAACAAATAATATAGATATGAAAACAGAAATAGCTTCTCTTGAACGTCATAAAAATCACGTTACCACAAATGGTATTCAGGACCCAACTTTGATGCAGCATACAACAAAAGGGATTTTACTACAAGATATTTCTATGCAAATGATAGATGACTTACCATCACAGTTAACACCAAGAAGTATTTTTTCCCGAAGTAGTTTGGAGGGAGGTAAGTTATGGTAAAAGAATCGTAAAGTTTGGGCAGTCCGATGTCACTATAGAACAGGTGAAAGGAATCACAAATGTCAAGAAACGCTACTTCATCTGAGCCAAGCGAAGTCAATGATTCTGATTAGAAATTTTTCACTATTCTGGAAGGACAAAAGAAAACTACGTGTAGTTTAGAGAACTGACAGAAAAGCAAAACAATTTGCAAACTGCACGTGACGAGTTAGCTAAGACCTCAGAGCTACAATTAGCTTGCGACAACCTCCCGGACGAAGTGAAAAAACTGTCGGAAAAGATTGGGGTTATGAAACGTACAAAAAACGTGTTGTCACTGACGTAAAGAAGTTGAATGACCGAGCGGAGGTGGTGGCATTTGATAGTGACATCACACTCGCGAAAAAGTTGATACTGAAGCAACGAACTAACGTAGACGAAGTCGAAAAATTGATGTCCGAAACAGGAAATACAATTGTGAACAATTAGTGGACATCAAAGCCGCCGTACAATGAATTCACTCTGGTCACTGGAACAGTTAGTTCGAACAAACTGACTACTATCAAAGAAGGAAGCATGCAGGAGGGTTTAGCAAACGAAAGAGAAGATGCTTTTCACCTCCACGGAGTCACAATGCCGCTGCAAGAAATTTTGACACGTGTAATCAACCACTGATGCCTATGACAAACCAAAGGAGTTACCCACCCAGTGTCAATTCCACACTCACTGGAAACAAAATCCTGTCTTTCATCAATATTGTTAGATGGAAGCCTCTTAAAGTATTGGCAATTTTAGGTGTTTTCTGAACATCTCGTAATGTGCTGCTGCATGGCTGGATCGAATCACAAGTAGTACACTATGTAGTAGGATTTACCCAAGGAACAACAACTCTGTGCAGCGGATGATCAGTGTGAACAAACATTTCCAGACAAAGTTTGCTCTACGATGAGAAGTGTTTGACCTACAACCATTCAACAGGAAACATGGGGGGGGGGGGGTTTTGAAAAAAAAATTATACTTTTCAAGAAATATATACATAAAATGATGTACTGAAGCAAACTATCTTTCATGTAGATGTCGTAAAAATTTCGAAAGGAAGGTTACTGTCAATCATCTGCAAAAATTTAGCCACAATACCAGAAATTGATCTTGAAAGTTTTCTATGTTGGCTTCTGTTGACTTAATTTATGAAGAAGGACATGGTCAAGGAGGCAACACAAGCACTCAGTCGAATTTCCAGGGCAACAGGAACACAGAATCAAGTAACAACAACAAGGTCCATTGCTGGCACCCTTATTCATCACCAAAAGACAATAACACTAGAAACTAAGGAGGAAATTACTATAATCAAAAGAAAGTAGATTGTAGGTACAAAACCCAGATACCAGAACCCACCAAATCATGACACCAGAGTAGATACAACAACTGGCAAGCTGCTCCAAACACTAGACGAGTAAATAATGAGAGGTGATGAGTATAGAGCAATTAATGCTGGTTTGATGCAAAATAAGTGAGGTCAGACAAAGCGATCAAGGTTTCCGCAGTAATCAGGATACTAACTGACACAATACAGGACATGTAGTGCGCATAGTTAAAGTGGTAGACAATAGCGATGCTACTCTCCTACCACTGAAGGAAAACACCGACAGTTCGCGCTAAGTCTACTGACTATGATCAATGGGAATAGTGGGGGCACACAAAGTGAATATGTACAATTTATACAATGTGTTACACACACAATATATACAAAAATCTGAACTAATTAAACCTATACTATTTACAAATATGTATCCTTATGTCTATAAACAGCAACCCCAATAACTCAAAATGCTATAGATAAATGCAAAGATTAATGTGGGGTAGAGATATAGCAGTACATTGTATTATTATGAAGCACTTACAATATGATTCAATGAGCAAAGTTCTCAAAATTACTGGTGATGAATGCAACAAGTTGTGCAAGCTATCCTGCCAACATGAGTGTTAATACATGAACTCACTAGCATGAGCTTTGTCAGGACAAGTTTAATTATAATATCTGTGGGCACAAGAATAACATTTCATGAGTGGGAAATAATGCGTTCTAAACTACTCTGCAAACATTGTGCTTCAGGACGAATGGTAAACCAGCTAACTTACAGGTCATCAAGCATTTAATTATTCTGTCTAATGGTAAATTTTAAGGGAACGATACAGATGCACATCCCAATTAGTAGAGGGTATGTGTAAAGATATTCATGAATACTGTGGTAGGAACTATGAAGACCCTGCTGATGTGAAATGCAAGCATTTATGTATAACATTTTTATGTTTTATCAAGAATATAACTGATTTTATTACAGTTCTTTGCCTATTATTGGTGTGTAGTCTCCCCAGCAGATTACTACTTGACACCATATTAATCTGATGGCAAAGAATCAGTGAAATTTTTTGAAAATTTTATCTACAGTTAGTTCACAAGAAACACTGAGCAATACTGGTTGAAAACTACTATAGTCAATAACTGACTACACCTGACAAACAAATTTATCAGCACTTAAGTTTTCCAGACCTGCTCCAAGTGCTGACTGCTTCACATGAAATTTAAACAAACTGAAGAGTTTTAACAGGTGCCTGGCATGAACATCTAAATTGCATGTTGGGTTCTGATATGGATGGTTCCCTTATGCCTAAGATGCAACTAAGGGTTTTCCTCCCAATTCTTATCCTATTCCCCTTTGCAAACTCAACCACGATATTATTTTAAAAATTCATTATACTTCTCACAGTTCTGCATGAATACAGCACTATTCTGACATGAAACCTAAACAGTTATGTGAACGAAATGGCATTTATCATCTTAACAAGTGCCCCGTTTCACCTCCAGTCCAATGGAGAAGCAGAACGCTTCGTATGCACTTTCAAATGACAGATGGCCAAGCTTTGCACCACCCACACATGAGAATAGACTCTGCAACTTTTCTCACCTCCTATCTCTCCCACCCATGAGGCAGACCATCAGTGGTGGAACTTCTGCATGGCTGTTGCCATTGGATGCTCCTACAACCATCGCAGCATCTGGCCCCGCCAATGGTCCGCAAGTGTCGCTTTGCGCAGCACAGTTTTGTTCTCTTCAGGGTTTATGGCAACCGTGAGTGCTGGGAAAGAGGTGTGATCCAGGAACACATTGGCTCTTTTATGTAATTGATTGCAGTGCTGCCACCAGAACCAAATTTGTGCATGTCATATGCTCCACGATTCTGCTGCTTTTCTTCCCCCAGATTCACAGGTCTGCACGTCCTTCGCAACGGCCTGCTGGTGATACCAGGGCACTCCTGGAGGAGCGGATGGATGATGCGCCTTCACCTCTGCTGTCCCCATCACTGACCCAGTGGACCTGGACCCGCCACCACCATCACAGTCATTGCCCCAGGACACGCCCTCAGGCCTAGATATGTTCCCTAGCAGCAGTTTTCTGGAAGATGTTCCCACTGTCTCGCAAGCCAGATGGCTGGGAATGGTCAGGAGTATGCCATCCTCCACAGTCACGGCTCCTGGCTCATCTCCAAGTCCAGCATCCTGCCTCCCCTCCTCGTTGTCATTCGAATACTTCCTACACAACAGGTGCAGCATTTTTGTGAGGGGGGGGAGGGGGGGGGGGGAGAGGAGAAATGTGCTGGCCTAAGCTGTCACCAGCACACTGGTCAGCAAAGATGTAGCAGTAAGATCAATAGTAGGTGCTGGATCAAGCGTGCCTATCGGAGAGAGGCCAAAGACAGACTCGCAAGCAACATGCCACCAATGCCCCTCAACCACAAGTATTTAGATTGCTGCTGCAGACTGGAGGGCTCAGTCTGTCATGCGGTCTCAGTCACTAGCTCAGTCTCTCAGTCACTAGCCCAGCCACTCAGTCACTGGCACACAAACTTGCACTTCAAGTTGGCATCCAAGTTGGCATCTGACAGTACATTGCAACCAGATTAGTGTACCTAGTGGGACTTGTACCTCACCAGCAGTGAGGTTAACAAGGACTAATACTGAAGAGCTTGTACCACAACACATGAACACTGTTAAAGTTAAATAGCAGATATCTGTCTAAGTAAATAAAGAACCCTGTTAATACAAGTGTGTAGTTGTGTTGTAGATAAAGGATACCAGCCACTAAACAACATCTTCTCCCTTGATTCCTATGGTACAAGGCACAAGACACCATAAGAACCTACGGTTGCAATGACACATCTAGCAGGATGAAGGACATGGTTTGAGTTACTGTGAAGAATTCTGTTTTTGCTTGCAGTACCATGCTCTCACCTGGTTCGGTCTTGTATTACACACCCTGCAACAAGCCTGGCATTGGATCCCAATATTGCTCTCTCTAAGTCTGTGTATATGGAATTCCGACCAGAAGCAGTTTCTTCACAGAGGTGTTGGACCATTTTCTTGTTTCCTGAATGACCTTTGTCCCCAGCCTGAGTGTTCTCAGAATTTTTCATCTATCAAACTTGTATGATCCTTTGTTGAATGATGACTAGTCTGCTAGAGTATATCCCTAGTGACAACAGATGAAATTTAAGCATACATTAAAGCAATATGGGTAAAGATACCCAGAGTCTTCCTCACAGTGCTATTTCTGCACTGCAAGTGTAACACATGCTACAATGCATACAATGGTACAAGTAATCCACCATAAATTCGCATCTTCCTTGTGTCTGAAATTTAATGATCAGCAAAGTACTACACTGTTTAAGAATGGGGGAGTAAATTATAAGCTGATAATTTCACATTTATAAAAGTTGTTTCTTTTATTACAAATATATTATTACAAATTTTTTCAGTATCCAGAATGACCAAACAAATTTTTAAAAATTTTATGTACAGATATCACATGATTAGATAGAAACAGCACAGAGAGGAGCAGAACAGCAATTTTCATTGTTTTAAGAAAAGCACAGAACAAAAACATTGATCACTTGGTGCAGTTACTATCAAGTTATAATGCTTTATACGGAGCACAGAAATGCACTTAAAAAAAAAAACCGAAAAGAAAAAAAAAGGAAAAAAAAAAATCAGATTATATATTAGTATCGCAACGAGCAGTAAAAGGATAAACTCACCTAAGTACAGGCATTATTTGTGCCATATTCTTGCTAGGATTCACAAATATTTTGACTGTATTGTATGAAAGCATCAAAGTTGCTCATGTTACTGTGGCTGACTGAATAGACATAACTTTAGTAGAAGAGGAGAATTAATACATACGCTTTTCACTTCGTTAATTTCAACACGGCACAAATTTATTTGATAATTATTTAATGTTATTACCTTGAACACTAACCAGGAAAGTTGTATCTGTGACATTGTGAAATTATAAACCTTACATTGTACAAATAAAAATTTTGGGCTTCAATATGCTCTAGAATATTCTTGGACAAAATACACTTCTACATAATCAGATATAAGCTTGTGTTTAACATACAGCCTACTCCTGATTATCCAATTTGTGGATTATTCGTGCATTACCCATTGACGCTGCCACTAATACCTGTCCAGCAGACATAGTCCAGAATACATGTTTGAAAATATCAATTATTTGTATTTTTTGATTATTCATGCATCTTCTGCACCACATTACCCTGAATAATCAGAAGTATACTGTACATAATGATCTGCCTACCAAATGAGGACTTTTTTTTTTACCAAACATTACTTACTCCACAACACACCAAACTATCTTTGTCAGAATACCATGTCTATCTTTTAATGTAAATCTGTTTCTCATTTTGGACAAGACTGAGTTGCAGTAAGATTCTGTATGGAGAATTTACATATTTATTGACAATCTCTCTCAATAAAGTGACATAAGTAGCAGCCAGAAACTGTTTTTATCTCTATTCTTGCAGTTTCTGTACTCGCCTCTAGTTTCATATCCCAATACAAATCTATTTACAAAAATTCAGTGCATGATGATAACTTGCGTTAGGGAATATTTTATACAGACAGCTGATTCTTGGGACTTGGGAAAAACACCACTGTTAGCTGCTACTGGAAACTAAAACTGTAGCACACTAGAACATATTTAGCTATACTGGATAGAGACAAAATTTACTGCCTGCCCATTAAAGTTTAACAACTAAGTTTAAAGTGAGCTATATTTGTTTGATAATTTTAAACAACTTTTTTTGATTAAATCTGAAATGGAAAGTAAAAATACTGACCATCACAGTTTCCCTTGGTGTCTTTCCTTGTTTTGTGTTAATCATGGTGACATTATTCCTCCATATTTACACTACCCTGTAACAATCTGTGTGTTCAGAGGCATTAAAAGGACACCCTTCAAGTAGTGTAGAGCTCGCTTAAATGCAATATTTAATGAATATTTGTGTTGTGACAAACATTATCTCTACAAGCCCTCATAACAATAACTCTATTGTATGTGATGTCCTCTTTTACTCTCCAAATGTTTCACGTAAAAAGAATGTTACTGCTGCTTACAACCAGAGACTTTTCAAAAGGCAACAAACTGATCCTTCAGAATAGTCTTTATTCTTCTTTTAAAGTTTCTTTTAACAGGACCAATTGTTAACTTTACTTTCCTGGAAAAACTCAATGTTTTAACTATCAGTAGTTATAAAACTGACCTTAAGAAGCTACACCGAGGTGCATTTGTTTTGAGGTCTTTGCTTTTAGCAGTGGAGGTTTAATTTTCAAAACTACAAGCTAATTCTTGAAAAAATGAGAAGGTCTGCTTAGACAGAAAAATTATAGAAAAAATGACTTGTGAAATGTTAAAAAATAAAAATTGGAACGTATCACAATCTATCAAGGATACAGACATTGTGAATTGCTTTGCAGTCTGCTTATTTTTGAAAAATGTAAGAATAGGCAGTGTTAGTGACTTTGAAATACAGTGGAGTAAACAACAAAAACAAATAGAATATGGGAGGGTAATATGGTTGTCATGCCTTTCATACTTCCATATCTCATGTGTGGAGTCATGAAAGCAAAACAGTTTAATATAAGGTATAATATAATATGTGTTAGTCTCCTGCCATTTCACAGGGGGCAATGTTCAAATAATTTTTATCTCCATGACTTGTTATAGAATATTGTTGGGAAAAAAAGAACTGAAGTCTTTTGAATCTGTTTAGTTCACTACAGCTAACAAGATGAACACAGCACTATTAATAAACCAGCTGACAAGTACGGCTTTTAAATTTCCAGTATGCTTGTTTTAAATATTTGGTTATGAAAGTATCAACTTGTTGAAAATGAAACTCCGATCATTTTGGAATACAACAAAGAGGACACAATTGTGAATTTAAGTATTTAAACAGCAACTTATAAAACAATGATGCCAGTTTATGGCTCTGAAGTCCCTAGTATCAATCTTGTTTAAAAAGTGCATTTGGAGATAAATTACTATTCTGATCAGTTAACCATGGACAGTGGTGCCACAAAGAACTATGGAAAATTTAAGGAACAAAGCTCATTCATCTGGAGATGGTCTCATAACATGAAATAAGAAAACCTGTTTCAGAAAATATGCACAAATCCATGTTATTGCTCGCACAGGTGATAAAATAAAAAAGCTTCTTTTTAAACTGAATTTACAGTAACAGTATGTAGAGTGATGAATCTTGATCTGTTTATTTCTCTTGCTTGAATATGATGTATGATATATGCATCTCTTCAGATCTGAAGCTAAATGTGTTCCAACCTTTTTAACTTTGTCAAAAATATGAACAACTGAGTTCTTGCTATCCTCGGTTTTACAGGACTATTTTTATATCAATTTGCAACAGCACTGGAAAAAGGGAGAGGGGAGGGGGGGGGGAGGGGGGGGGGAGAGAGAGAGAGAGAGAGAGAGAGAGAGAGAGAGAGAGGACAGTCATGCGTTGAGAGTACTACATGGAATTTCAAAACATGTGATTTCATCTTGAAAAACAATAAAGAGTTAAAGTGAATTATAAATCTTGTGACAAAATGGGCTGTCTAATAATTGCTGACTTCTACATTAACATTTTTTAGTCATTACATTAAGATACAAGTAATGGCATAGAGGCATGTCACAGTTATTGAGATAATGCTTTAAATTTCAGTTTTCATTATGGAGTAAATAAAGCTGGCAATAAATGAGTACTGTATAGATCAATTACGTGCCTGACTTCACTGCACCAGCAACCATCCACACAACAAATTTTGCTGTTGATAAATTCTAATCACTACTTCATGATATCACAGCACTGGCAGACTTGTTTGCATTATAAACATTTGAAATATAACAAAATCATACATCATTTATTACTCATTAGAAAAACTGAAGGTAACTAGTATATAAATCAAAACAAAACAAAAATACACAATAATTAAGACTGTTATATTTACAACCACTGTATATTTAAAAATTCCTATTTATAAAAGTAATTGAGCCATTATTTGTACATTTCAAAGTTTGAGTTCATATTTATTGTAATTATGAACGGAGACTGGGCACAACATGAACACAAATTATATAACCAGAAAGCATGGGCATAAAGGAGGCTAAGATGCAACAACTTACTTCCACTTTGAGTTCTTCAGTTTTATATAATTACTTCAAGTGCATTATGAAAATGTGATTTGACAGAATATGACACCATACACAATTTCCGGCAACATGAAAATTAATAACTAGTTAAATGTTGGATCAAAGTAGTGCCTGGTGTTAAAATAATTTTGTTATGCCTAAAGAACAGCACGGCACAGAGATCAATGACAGGCCATAACATATCATTTATGCAATGCAATCATTTGCACAGATAAAATTAAAGGCAATGTAACTCTGCCATTTCAAGAGTGGAACTTCTTTCACTGCAAGAAAATTCAAGGTATTGACATAATTAAAAAAAATTATAAAAATATAATGACCATGGCTTACAAGTTTTATACTGTGATTGTGATGCAGTACTAATAATATAATGATTTATCTTCTATAAGTAACAGTGAAAGACAGTTACTGTTCCCTTCATAAGAGAAAAAAAGTTCTAAATCATCAGAAACACTCCTATCAAATACTTGCTAATGAAACTTGATCAACGAAAACTCTTTAAAGACGGACCAGACAATCACATCATAACCACATTATGTTGTTGGCTACTTCAAACTTCTCACAGAAGTTACTAATGCCAATACAGATAGCAATAAACACAAGTCATGAAACTGTTTATGAACTGCTGACTTTTACTGTTGAGGGTCAGTCTGGAGGCAGCTAAAAATTAGTAGAATTCTTTACACATAACAAACTCCAAGCACATTTGCTTTGATTCTTTCATACTTCTCCCCCACTTTTTGCTGATATGTAGCAAGCAGGTGAATAAATAACGGAAATAATCAGGTATCTTGAGTAAGTACTGTCTCTTCTCACATACATTCTTCCATGCAGTAGCTTGACAGCACTCCACTGCAATGCACAGATAAAGAGAGAAGATTATTATAATTAGACTCAATGAAGTAATAATGAATACACGTTCTCATACAACATGCCAACACAAGCGAGATCTTTAATGCAGAACATAACAAGTAATTGAATTTATGAAATGTAAATGTCTTTGGAAGTAACACACCTGAAGGACTCAGTGTTTTTGTATGAAAGAGAAATACAAAAAGAACTAGAGAACTAATTTCAAGATTCATAATTTTAAAATATTGCTTCAAACTGTACAATAAACATCACAAAACCAGAAACATAGATGTGTTACAAGCTGTTAAGGCAACAAATAAGTTCATTACAAATGAATATAAGCTAAGGATAGATAACAGGCTATAACAAAATGAGATAAAACACAGTTTCATGTTATTACAGTTATGAACATAATGATGAAAGAGTAGTATATTTGCCTTCTGCATACCTATGGGGGTACTTCAGGACCCCAACATGACTATTTTATTATTTGTAGCTGTTTGAAATAGTTTACAGTTTTTGGTACCCCGCTTGGGATTCCGTGTGACAAGAAAACAAACATGTATAAATGCACATTGTGGAAAGTTACGTTAGTAAAAGTGTGACATTAATATTTTAATTTTTCACGAATTGTTGTGGGTCTGTTAGACATTTACTTCAGTTCTGTTGCCATAGCACATTGTGTTGTGAAATGAACTTGTCAAAACAGGTAAAGTTACAGAAGAGATACAATTTACACAATGAAGGAGATCTCCAGAAGAAGTACTTTAAATAACAGGAGCAGAATTGGAACCAAGAGATAACGATGTGGAGTCTGTGTGTTCAAAAATGGAAGACAATGTGGAAGAAGTGGACATGGTTGAAAATGTTATTGAAGGAAGGACAATGAAGAAGTGACATAGATACATACATACATACATACATACATACATTTATCCTTCTTCCATAGATCATGAATACTACATTTCATAATGATGTGGAACGTGTCACTTTAACATCAGTTTTCTTTACACAAAATAATTAATTAATTAATTTTTTTTACAGTTACTACTTCATATCTAAGATTTCATCTATTGAGTAGAAGAAGTTGTCATTCAGAAATTCTTTTAATCTGCTTTTTAATGTTGGTTGGCTATCTGTCAGACTTTTAATACTATTTGGCAAATGACCAAAGATTTTTGTGGCAGCACAATTCACCCCTTTCTGTGCCAAAGTGAGATTTAATCCAGACAGTGAACATCATCCTTTCTTCTAGTGTTGTAGCTATGCACTTCGCTGTTATTTTTGAATTGGGATAGTACATTAATGACAAATTTCATAAGTGAATATATCTATTTCGAAGGTACTGTGAATATCCCAAGTTCCTGATGATATTCAAACAATGGAGAGACCTCCACACACTAACAAATTGGAATTATGTGACAGTCAATGTGCAAACAACCTAGTACGAATCAGGAAGAGTATATTTTGTCTACGAGGCTTGGCTTTAAAATAACGGGACTGATTCTGTTGGAGATTAAGTACGCATGCACAAAAGATGAACGACCAATAACTCTAAAGCATGAAGCCTTCTCAGCGAAATGCGGCACCTCTGAAGTCTGTAGACAAATCATTGTGGCTGTGGCCTTTGTGTATGTACGAGCTGTTATTTTGCCTTGCCAGAAAAATGGTAGGTGTAATAACAGAGCAACGAATTGTCATGAAGTTTCACATGAAACTTGGAAAAACTGCTACTGATACCTAATCTTTACTAAAAGAAGGGTATGGTAAAGACTGTTTACTTCACGTTTCTGAGTGGTTCACGCGTTTCCAAGGTGATCGAGAAGACGTTTAAGATAACTCATGCCTGAGATGTCCTTCAACATCAAAAACTGACGAACATATCGAAAAAGTCTGTAATCTGATTCAATCTGACTCTTGGTTGAGTATCTGATCAAATGTTGAAATTGTAGGACTTAATAAAGAATGCGTAAGGCAAATAACTAATTTAACATGAGAAAGGTATGTGTGAAACTACTGCTGAACATTTTCATGTTCGAAGAAAGGGATGCTCATGAAAATGTTTGTATTGACACTTTGAATACCACTGAAAATGATACTAATTTCTTGGAAAGACTGATAACATGTGATGGATCCTGGTTTCTCACTTATGATCCTGAAACGAAGTGCCAGTCCATGCAATGGAGGGCCCAACTTAACCAAGAGCAAAAAATGCTTGAATGTGCAAATAAAGATTTGATGAGATGCTGATTGATTTTTTTCCAATATTGATGGAATTGTGTATTTTCACTGGGCCCCTGAAGGTCAAACAATTAATCAATATTACTCTCTTGAGATTCTCGTTCAACTTAATGAGAAAATAAGAAAAAACATGACCCAAATTGTGGAAGAAAGAGACATGGGATCTGCATCAAGAGGATACACCGGCTCATATCATATTGTCTGTTATGAGGTTTCTACCGAAATACAGCATCCCTGTGTTAGAGCACCAACCCTATTTGTCTGACCTAGCACTACATGAATTTTATCAATTCCCCAATATCAAATCTGCATTAAAAGGAATGAGATGTCAATCTATTGAAGCAGTGAAAGAAGTGGCACATGTTATCAATGAGTACACAGATGAAGACATCCCACACTGTTTCCAACAATGGAAAATTCTTATAAAATGTTAAATGGATAGAGGAGGGGAGTATATTTGTTGTTACAATAAATAAATGTAAATGTTTTTGAAATAAAATGTTTTATAGCAATAGTTCGATTATTTCACAGCCACACTTCATACATCTAGCGGTCTCACAATGACTTCCAGGAGTGTGTCTTCGATTATTGAGACTTTCATGTTTTTCATTACACCTAAAATAGTGGACAAACTAGTAAAATATACAAAACAAAAAGCAGATACAATTTATAACCTATGGAATGTGACTCATCCTTCTAACAAACTTATGTTGATACCAACAAGTGCAACAAAAATGTTTAGTTTCATAGGGCTCGTTGTAATTATGGGAACATGAAAACCTAAAAGAGATTGATTTTTTATGTTATGGTCCAGGGAAATATATCCAGTTTCATTTTTGACAAATAGATTTTTTGAACTTCTTTCTTACATTAGATATGATGACAGGACTACTAGAGAGGAACAGAGACAAATGGACAAATTTTGTGCATTTAAAGAAATATTTACGACTTTTACACAAGAATGCTGGGTATCCAAATAGTCATTTGACAGTGGATGAGCAACTGGTAGCTTTTCATGGGAAATGCCCATTTAGGGTTTACATGAAGTCCAAACCAGCTAAGTAAGGCACAAAAATTTGGGCCCTCTGCGATGTTGAATCTCTGTATGCTTTCAACTTGCATGTCTTGCAGGTATACACAGGGATAGAAAGATCTATGGGAAAAAATCAGGGTGCTAGATTTGTAATGTACCTTATGTCGCATATGGTTCTACATCATAGCGACCTGATGAGCGGTCTGCTGATCACACGCCCCTCCTATTTGCATCCTCAGCTGAGGATGACACGGAGGTCGGATGGTCCCGATGGGCCGCTTGTGGCCTGAAGACGGAGTGCTTTTGTGCTACTACAACAGACAACTTCTTTACAAGTGTTCCACTTGTACAGGAGCTCTTCAAACTAGGGCTTAATTTCACTGGTACTCTTAGAAAAAACAAGCCTGATATCCCATTTGAACTTCAACTATTGCCACTGAAACCAAAATTTTCATCTCTGTTTGCATTCAATGAAAATCTAACCATAGTATCATATGTGTCTAAAAAGAACAAGGTAGTAATCCTTTTGAATTCTGAACATCATGACAGTAATTGCAGCACAAAGTAGGAGGAATTCAAACCCAACATTATTCTACACTACAGTAAAACCAAAGATTCTGTTGACACAATGGACAAAATGATACGTAAGTGGTCATGCAATACGACTACCAACATGATAGATACAGCAGCCATAAATGCATATGTTATTTGGAAGACAAAAAATTCTGACTGGGAGGTTCTTGCAAGCGACAAAAGGAGAAAACTTTTGTTGGATCTATGACAAGAACTTGTAAAGCCTCACATTAAGCAAAGACTTACACAAGGTTAAGGGCTGGGTCAAATAAATGCAATTTCTGGCAAACTTTTGATTGGTGGAAACAGGGCAGGACAGAAATATAAATACAACAGTGTGCAAAACTTAAGGAGGAAAGTAACTTTCGCTTGATGTGTCATTGCCAACTGACATAGCTCGATGGAATTGGACCACATGCATTGTAGTGCCAAAGAAACTGGTACTGGCATGCGTATTCAAGTACAGAGATATGTAAACAGGCAAAATAGGGTGCTGCGATCAGCAACGCCTATAAAAGACAAGTGTCTGGTGCAGTTGTTAGAGCGATTACTGTTGCTACAATGGCAGGTTATCAAGATTTAAGTGAATTTTGTGTTATAGTCGGCATACGAGTGATGGGGACACAGCATCTCCAAGGTAGCGATAAAGTGGGGAATTTTCTGTATGACCATTTCATGAATGTACTGTGAATATCAGGAATCCAGTAAACATCAGATCTCCGACATTGCTGCGGCCAGGAAAGGATCCTGTAGGAATGGGACCAACGACAGTTGAGGAGAATCACTCAACGTGACAGTAGTGCAACCCTTCCACAAATTTCTGCTGATTTCAATACTGGTCCATCAAGTGTCAGTGTGCAAACCAGTCAACGAAACATCATCGACATGGGCTTTTGGAGATGAAGGCCCACTCGTGTATCCCTGATGATCGCACGAGACATAGCTTTACACCTTGCCTGGGACTGTCAACACCGACATTGGATTGTTGATGACTGGAAACATGTTGCCTGGTCAGACGAGTCTCATTTCAAACTGTATCGAGCAGATGGACGTGTATGGATACAGAGAAAACCTCATGAATCCATGATCCTGCATGTCAGCAGAGGACTGTTCAAGCTGGTGGAGGCTCTGTAATGGTGTGGGGCATG
The DNA here is from genome assembly GCF_023864345.2 of Schistocerca serialis cubense. NCBI lineage: Eukaryota > Metazoa > Arthropoda > Insecta > Orthoptera > Acrididae > Schistocerca > Schistocerca serialis. The sequence goes on along the minus strand of NC_064638.1, from coordinate 871,649,216 downwards.
TGCAGTTGGAGTGGTATGGGATCCCTAATATGTCTAGATACGACTCCTGACAGGTGACATGTATGTAAGCATCCTGTCTGATCACCTGCATCCATTCATGTCCATTGTGCATTCTGATGGACTTGGGCAATTCCAGCATGACATTACAACATCCCACATGTCCAGAATTGCTACAGAGTGGCTCCAGGAACACTCTTCTGAGTTTAAACACTTCCACTGGCCACCAAACTTCCCAGACATGAACATTTATTGCACATATCTGTGATGCCTTGCAACGTGCTGTTCAGAAGAGATCACCATCCCCTCGTGCTCTTACAGATTTATGGACAGGCCTACAGGATTCATGGTGTCAATTCCTGCCAGCACTACATCAGAAATTAGTTGAGTCCATGCCACACTGTGTTGCGGCATTTCTGCATTCTCTTGGGGGCCCTACATGTTATTAGGCAGGTGTATCAGTTTCTTTGGGTCTTCTGAGCAGAAAGAATGCATACAGTATAGTACAGATGCTAACAGAAGGACGTATGCAATGAGATGAACTGAAATGACACTTATTCAAAGACAACAATTAAACTGAAGTTAATTCCTACTCAATGGGATTTAAGTCAAAGGAATGAGCAGGCCAGTCCATTTGCTGAATATCCTCTCATTCCAGGTGCTCTTTGATCTGCACTGTTTGATGGGGATGCACATTGTCATTCATAAAAATCAAATCAGAGCCAAATGCACTACTGAAAAGATGCACATGGGAAGGAATACACTGTCATAATAACATTTACTGGTGAGACTATTGTTTTCAATGATTTGGAGATCAGAACACCCATGCAACATTATGCCTCCCAGCAGACAAACACCTGGACTACCAAAATGATCATGTTCGGTGGGTATATGCAGTGTTGTTGAATATAATAGGTTTGGTAGTCCAAGTCTTATGGTGTGGGTAGGCATAATGTTATTTCAGTGTACTGACCTCCAAAGTTTTGAACACAGGAAACTCGCAGGTAAACATTATTGTGACACGGTGCTCCTGTGCAACACACATGCTATTTGAATCATGTTCCATCTTTAGCAAAGTCCAAAGAACCACCATGAATTGTGGTGACTTTATTGTAATTATTGTATTTGAATAAAAGTGTCATTGCTGTTCATCTCATAGTATATTTCTTCCAGTTATTATACTGCATCAGTGGTGGCAGCAAGTTTCATCAAAATATGTTACTTGGCAGTGACGCATCATGTGAATGTTACTTTTATTCTTACGTTTTGCACATCAGTGGACTTTTGAAAGAATAGCCTCAGATCAAGACATCCTACTGTGACCGTAGTCACGTCATGGAGCAGCTCTGCAATAAGTTTTTCACAGCTTTTTTCATCTGAGCATGACCACCAACCAGCTGTTTATCTAACTGTAGCTAAGAGCAGAGTTGACTCCTCACTGGCAGAATTTAACATGCTCGATTTCGATAGCTGCATCACAACGCAACCCGCACCATCTGGATAGTTTCAATACCAGTTTCCACAGTTTCAATACCAGTTTCCACAGTTTCAATACCAGTTTCCACAAGTTACGTAGATGGGAATTGCTCTTACAATACATCCCACAATCCCCTTGGCCACAATCTCCATTAGTCCTTGTTCCAACACCAATATCCACCCACAGCCCTATGCTCACCCCTTCACTCATTCCACTACTCCCATTCTCCTCTATTCTCTCTCTCTCTTTTTCAATTCAATCCTTTGCTTCATTACATGTCACACACAATTCTACCTGTCTGTTCCAGAGATAAGTCACCAGTTTTGTATTCCTATTCCATGCCATTGTTGTGTCTCCATCCCAGTCATTACCAACCCTTCCTTCTACCACCCCCCCCCCCCCCCTTTCACTCTTTTTTCCCTCACATTACTTGAAAAGTATATGTGCTTGTTTGTGTGTTTTTTTGTGTGTGTGTGTGTGTGTGTGTGTGTGTGTGGGGGGGGGGGTTTCTATATTAATTGTCTCTGAAGAAGAACATTTTCCAAAAGCTTAGTATCACTTTTAGTCTTGTCTTCATAACCATTGAGAACTCAATGCCTCAACTACATGTCTTCCATTATACGTATTCTACATGGGATTTGGCATTGTCATAGAAATAAAACCATGTTCATTGGAAATACAGGCAATCTGAGAAAACAGCCGTTTTCTTAAACCGATGGTGGGAAGTATTCAAGATAAAGAAGTATGGTTCCAAAATTTACTCAAGAATGGGTATCGACTTGGTTCTAATGAGGAAATAATCTTAACAATTGACAATGACAAAATGTTCAACGGTTTGCTAAGCTACACACATATTGTATAATAAAGTTCACAAATACAGAAGGTGCACATTAGCACCTTCCACGAAGTTAAGTCTATATGGATTTTAATATAACGTAAAAAGTCTATTTAATGAAGGGGAGTGGTTACACACCGAGATAGGAGAAGGGGAGCTGACTGACATGGAAAAAAGAAACTCTAGTACAGTGGTCAGAGCAATGAAAGACAGTAACTTGAGCAAGTCGACAAAATTGAAGCACTAGCTTTTAAGGACTAGGAGGTTATTTTATTTTGTGTCTAAATTTTATGTAACATGAAATATACCATAATATTTAGAGAAACACTATCAATACGTTTTAATGACATTAACTTTCTTTTGGACTGGTTCCACAGTCTTGTTATATGTACAAAATGACAATATAGTTCCACTTACAGTTTGTTAGTCCAATACTGGTCAATATCAACTTTACAGTCATTATTAAGTGGTACATGCATAAAAATCTAGCTTAATTATATATATGTGCATTTAACAATATTATTAATAGGATAGATTGCTACTCACTGTGAAGATGAGACTCGAGTTACAGAAAGGCGAAATGAAAATACAGTCTTCTCACCGTGCCTGTCTGCAACTTAGTGTGTCATCTTTACAGTGGGTAGCAATGTATCCTTTTCATAAAACTGTTAGGTAAGATTTAATAATTCGGTGGATTGGTGGAATAATAATTCACTGTCATTTATGTTTTTATGAAAATGTGTAAATAGCAAATGTCCTCACAATAGGTTGGTACTTCTCAATCTGGGGTCTAGGTGATCTGCCTCTCTCCCCCAACATTTCTGAAACCTATCCGCTTTTCCGCCACAAGGGAGTTTCGAAAGTTATGCATAGTTTTTCCAGTTTTAAATGTACCAAATTTTCAGCTCTTGCCAATCAGTACTAGCCAGTCATTTTGTCACATTTTAATTTAACATTTTTCTCATATGATTTCTCATTTTGATAAAGTTACCTTCCTATGTAATTATGACACTCAAAAAAAAGTGTTCTAATTAACATCTGTACAGAAATAATGACAGTTCATGCAGATCACAACTTTTTTAGCAGTTATAGATTTATTATGAAACACGGACCTTGCCAAAATGGGTGGCTTGAATACCTCAACGATACAGATAGCCTTACAGTAAGTGCAACCATAACGGAGGGGTATTAGTGGAAAGGATAGACAAATACGTGGCTCCTGAAGAGGAGCAGCAGTGCTTTTCAGTAGGTGAAGAGGCACCACATTCAGTAATTGACTGATGTACACATCAGAGGTTGCTATTCAGGTTGCTGACTGTGTGTGAGGTGTACACAGGGATTTTTTTTAGATTAGGCAACTCTCTGTCCAATCCAGATAATGATAGCTGTAGGTAACAGTAGCAGTGTAAGAACGAAAGAAATAACTCCCACAGGTGAGAGTATTAAAATCCTAATGGTAAATTGCTGAAGCATTTGCAAAAAAGTGCCAGAGTTTGAAGCACTCATGAAAAGCAGTGAAGCTCGCATAATACTAGGTACAGAAAGCTGATTGGAACCTTAAATTGACAGCAGTGAGATTTTTGGGGAAAATTTAAGTGTATATCTTAAGGCTAGGCAAATGGGAAATGGAGGTGGTGTATTTGCCACAGTAGACAAGAAACTCAAATCCAATGAGGTAAAACCTGAAGCTTCATGTGAAATTGTTTAGGCAAGACTCACTATCTGGTGTGGACACGAAATGATAACTAGATCCTTCTATCGCCCACCAGACTCATCTGCTGATGTATCCGAAAACTTTAGAGAAAACCTCGGTACACTTGTACGTAAGTTCCTCAATCATAACTTAATCATTGGCGGAGACTTTAATCATCAAACGATTAATTTGGAAGATTACAGTTTTGTTACTGATGGTCATGATAAAGATACCCTGTGAAACTTTACTAAATGACTTCTCTGAAAACTACCTAGAACAGATAGAAACCCCACTCATGATGGAAATATACCGGATTTAATAGCAACAAATAGACCTGACCTCTCTGAGGAGATCCACATCACAACTGGGTTCAGTGACCATGATGGAGGTTTGGCAACAATGATTACCAAAGTACGAAGGACAACTAAAACAAGCAGAAAGATATATATGTTCAGCAGATAAAAAATTGGTAGTGTCACATCTCAATGACGAACTTGAAATTTTCAGCATGGAGCAAAGCATGTAGAGGAACTTTGGCTGGGAGGTAACCTCCAAGGTATACAGCCACTCTAAAGAAACTTTTAAAGAAAGAAAGAAATATTACTGAATAATAGGCGTGAAACAAAGTGTAGGGCTATAGACAGAGAGATGCTGAATGAAACGTATTTGGCTGTCAAGAGAGCAATACGAGATGCCTTCAATAAAAACCGTAGCAGAATATTGTCAAGTGATCTTTCACAGAACCCAAAGAAATTCTGCACATATGTGAAGACTGTTAGTGGCACCAAAGTTAGTGTCCAGTCTCTAGTGAATGGGACAGGAACTGAAATTGAGGGCAACAAAGCAAAAGCTGAAATGCTTAACTCCATTTCCAAATGTTCCTTTACAGAGGAAAACTGAGGAGAATTGTCCCAATTTAATCCTTGCACCACTGTAAAGATGAATGTAATAAGTATTAATGTCAGGGGTGTTGAGAAACAGCTGACTTCGTTAAAATTGAACAAAACTCCAGGTCCCGATGGAATCCCTGTCAGATTCTATACTGAATTTGCAGCTGAGTTAACTCCTCTTCTAACTATAATCCATGGTAGACCCCCAAACAAAAAACTGTGCTACAGCTCGTTAAAAAGCACAGCTGACATCCATGTACAAGGAGGACAGTAGAAGTGATCCACTAAAACTACCATCCAATATCCTTGACACTGACTTGTTGCAGAATCTTAGAACATACTTTGAGCTGAAGCATAATGAGGAACTTTGAACAGAATGACCTAAACGCCAACTAGCACGGATTTCGAAAACATCAATCGTGTGAAACCCAACTCAACTTTTCTCATATGACATATTGAAAGCTTTCAATCTAGGCAGTCATGTAGATGCTGTATTTCTTAATTTCTAAAAACCATTTGACTCAGTACCACACCTATACTTAATATCAAAATAGTGATCATATTGGGTATCAAGTGACATTTGTGACTGGATTGAGGACGTTTTGGTGGGGAGGGCACGGCATGATATCTTGGATGGAGAGTTATCGTCAGATGTAGAAGTAACTTTGGGTATACCTCAGGTAAGTGTGTTGGGAACCTTGCTGTTCATGTTGTGAATTAATGACCTTGCAGACAATATTAATAGTGAAATCAGGCTTTCTGCAGATCATGCAGTTATCTATAATGAAGTACTATCTGAAATATGCTGCATAAATATTTAGTCAGATCTTCCCCAATAAGATTTCAAAGTAGTACAAAGATTGGCTACGTGCTTTAAATGTTCAGAAATGAAAAATTTTGGACTTCACAAAATGAAAAAAATTAGTATCCTATGACTATAATATCAATGAGTCATTGTTGGAACCAGCCAACTCATACAAATACCTAGTTGTAATACTTTGTAGGGATATGAAATGAAATGATCACATATGTTCAGTTGTCGGTAAAGCAGGTGGTAGAATACTGGGGAAGTGACATCAATCTATGAAAGAAATTTTTCACAGATCACTTGTGTGACCAGATCTAAAATATTGTCAAATGTGTAGGACTCATACCAGGTAGGCCTAACGGGGGATATTGAATGTGTACAGAGAAGGGCAGCAAAATGGTCACAGGTTTGTTTAATCTGTGGGAGAGTGTCACAATGACCTGAACTGGAAGACTCTTGAAAATATATGTAAACTATCCCTAGAAAGTCTGTTAACAAAGTTTCAAGAACTGGCTTCAAATGATTACTCTAATTTTACTGCAACCTCCTATGTATCACTCACATAGGGATCGTGAGGATTAGACTAGAATAATTACTGCACACACAGAGGCACTCAAACAATCATTCTTCCTGCACTCCATATGTGAATGGAACAGAAAGAAACCCGAATAACTGGTACAATGGGACATAACCTCTGCTATGGACTTCACAGTTGTTTGCTGAGTACAGATATAGATGTAAATGTGGCCTTGGGACATTAGCCAAAACGGTCTTGGCTGTGCTTGTACTGTGAGCAGCTGAAAGCAAGGGGGCACTACAGCCGTTACTTTTCTCAAAGACATGCAGCTCTTCAGTGCGGTTTAGTGATGATGGCATCCTCTTGGGTAAAATAGTCTCTGATTTGGATCCCCAGACAGGGACTAGTCAGGAGGATATCATCATCAGGAAAAACAAAATTGGCATTCTACTTATCGGAGTATGGAATGTTAGGTCCTTTAATCATGTAGCAAGTTTAAAAAGTGGTATGGATAGGTTTAAGTTAGATGTAGAGGGAATTAGTGAAGAGTGGTGGCAAGAAAAACAGGATTTCTGGTCAGGTGAGTATATGGTTATAAATATAAAATCAAATAGGGAAGAGTCAGCCTAATAATGAATAAGAAAATAGGAATGTAGGTAACCCAAAATAGACATGAAGCCAAAGGTCCTCGCTTTCATATACCCATTACCTCCGCAGATAAAGAGACTGAAAGAATGTATGAAGAGATAAAAGAAATTAATTAGACAGTTAAGGAAGACAAAAATTTAATTGTGATGGGACACTGTAATTTGATAGTAGGAAAAGAAAGAGAAGAACAAATAATATGGACTGGTGGGAAGGAATGAATGAGGAAACCATCTGGTAGAATTTTGCACACAGCCTAATTTAATCATAGCTAACACTTGGCTTAAGAATTATGAAAGAAAGCAGTATGTGTGGAAGGGAGCCGGAGACACTGGAAGTTTTCAGACTGGTTATATAATGATAAGGCAGTAATTTCAAAACCAGATTTTAAACTATAAGACATATCCAAGGGTAGATGTGAACTCTGAACACAATTTATTGGTTGTGAACTGCAGACTAAAACTACAGAAACTGCAAAATAGCAGGAAACTAAAGAAATGGGACCTGGATATATTTAGGAACCGAAGGTTGTTGAAGAGTTTCACATGGAGCATTAGGTGATGTTGGGCTGTAACAACGGAAAGGAATATGGCAGAAAACAAATGGGTAGCTTTGTGAAATGCAGAGCATCACACGGGTAAAATGGCAAGACTAGTACAAGTTCTTGGAGATATTGATACTTACAAGGGAACCTCCCCATCGCACCCCCCTCAGATTTAGTTATAAGTTGGCACAGTGGATAGGCCTTGAAAAACTGCACACTGATCAATTGAGAAAACAGGAAGAAGTTGTGTGGAACTGTGAAAAAATAAGCAAAATATACAAACTGAGTAGTCCATGCGGAAGATAGGCAACATAAAGGACAACGTGAGCTCAGGAGCGCCGTGGTCTTGTGGTAACGTGAGCAGCTGCGGAACGGAAGGTCTTTGGTTCAAATCTTCCATCGAGTGAAAAGTTTAATTTTTTATTTTCAGTTTATGTGACAAACTCTTATGTTTTCATCACTTTTTTGGGAGTGATTATGACATCCACAAGAAAACCTAAATCGGGCAAGGTAGAAAAATCTTTTTACCCATTCGCCAAGTGTACAAGTTAGGTGGGTCGACAACATATTCCTGTCATGTGACGCACATGCCGTCACCAGTGTCGTATAGAATATATCAGATGTGTTTTCCTGTGGAGGAATCGGTTGCCCTATGACCTTGCAATCAAATGTCTTCGGTTCCCATTGGAGAGGCACGTCCTTTCGTCTACTAATCGCACGGTTTTGCGATGCGGTCGTAAAACACAGACACTAAACTTATTACAGTGAACAGAGACGTCAATGAACGAACGCACATATAATAACTATGCAAAAATAAAGAAAGTAAAATTTTCACTCGAGGGAAGACTTGAACCAAGGACCTCTCGTTTTGCAGCTGCTCACGCTACCACGGGACCACAGCGCTCCTGAGCTCACATTGTCCATGATGTTGCCTATGTCGCCCATGGACTACTCAGTTTGTATATTTTGCTTATTTTTTCACAGTTCCACACAACTTCTTCCTGTTTTCTCAATTGATCTGTGTTCAGTTTATCAAGGTCTATCCACTGTGCCAACTTATAACTAAATCTGAGGGGGGTGCGATGGGGAGGTTCCCTTGTTAGGAGATATTGATTTAAGTGGTGAAAAGAGAAAATATAAAAATACAGCAAATGAAGGAGGTGAATAGAAATACAGACAGCTTAAAAAATGAGTTTAACAGAAAGTCAAAATGGCTAAACAGGAATGGCTAGAGGACAAATGCAAGGCTGAAGAAACATGCATAACTAGGAGAAATATAGATGTTGCCTAAAGGAAAATTAAAAAGAGACCTTTGGCAAAAAAAGAAGCTATTATGTGAATATCAAGAGCTGAAAAAAGCAGCAGTTGTGTGAATATCAAGAGGTGAGATGGCAAGCCAGTACTAAGCAAAGAAGGGAAGCTGGGAGCTGTGGTGGTGATTTTAAATATAAAGTGACTCAATTATGTGATTATTAGTCGTTTAGTTCTCACTTGCCATCCAAGAATATAAGTATGAGACTTTTTTCGTACCTCTCTTTGTCTAATAGTAATTAATGAATGGATAACTAGCCTCTGAAAATTCTATTCTCAAAATATTACACCAAAATCATTGTGTAAAAGTTAAAATGCAAACCTAATATGTGTAGACAGTATCATTGTTCTCTGATGACACCTGCAATCTCTCTGCACCACCAAGGAACATGTTTCTGTCTAGAATGGCCTTAAGAGAATGATGTTGTGTTATTCACAATTTGGATGATCATTTCTATTGCATTTTTTACTACTTAATTGACCCTCTTCTCTGTATTTAATGTGATATGCACTTTAGCAATGAAAGTATTCCAGTTGGCTATTCACAGTGAGGAATGTGACAAACAACTGATTCGGTGCAAATTCGGGACCAATGAGTATCACACACGATGTCAAGAATGTTCGCTGGGTCTTTGGAGTGTAGTTATGACTTCACATTGTCAAATCTGTTTTAGAATAGGTGCCATAGACATACTGAAATGTTTTGGCACTCCCAAATTTATTAGACAGAGATCAATGTCTAAGAATAGTGTCTCTAGTGGTTGCTTTCTACAAGTCAAGTCATGGAGCATCATCACCACATGCATTTATTCCAGCCAGAAAAATCTGCAGTGGCGGAATATTGTCTTATGGAAGGACATAAAATGCTTTACGATGAGACACAAGTGGTAGCCCCTGCGTCACAGTGTTGGGACTGTGTAGTGAAAGAAGCCATTGAAATCTGGCTTCTGACAATATTATAAACAGAGATAAGGGGTAGCCTTTAAGTAAGAGTTGGAACCCAGTTCTGTTTGACAATAACAAACAACGGTCCTTCTCTCGGTCTTCAAAAACTGTCAATTAGGGTTTGATATCGATTTATTGTTTTCACGAGCTTTCACCACTGGTGCGCTGTTGTGTCTGTTGCTAGAGGGTGGTTATTTTCGTGCACGCACGATGGTCCAACGGTCGGTGTATAAAGGAGCTGCCGCGGCATGTTTGACTTCAGTTCTGGCGAGATAGTGCGACGGCCTACTCACCTGAAGATGGCAGCCAGGTGGACCGCCGAAATATTGTGTCCAGATGACGAGATGTTCCGGCTGGAGACCCGATATGAATACAATGAATTATTATGCCAGCAAGTTTACGGAGCCATTTCCATATGTTCATTCTGTGTTTATCTTATTTTTGTGATATATATATTATATGCTCTAGTATTAGGAAGGTGGTCTTCTAAAAGTCTCGATTCTTGTATTTCTGTACATACTGTGAGATACTTCGTGATTAATTGTAAATTTTTTGCAGGTAGAAATGGCAACCATTTCATTTCCATTGTAAAATCATTGAAAAGGCATTGATGTGGTCAGCGAAAATGAAGGTGAACTATGTTGAACTGCAGAGTGTTCCAATGCCTCCTGTCCACAGAATCTTGTATTGTCAAGGAAAGTTTCGGTTACATCAGAACAGATTAATCAGATCTTTGTTTTTTTTTCCCCCTGTCTGTTTCCTTCTTTTTCTCTTTTTGGTGTTTCCTTTTGTGTAATTTTTCAAGTTGTAAGTCCTGGTAAGAAGATGATCAGGCATTTCACTAGCTCAGTGTCTTAGCCTCGTTTAACCTTATTTTGGAAGGAAGAAGCTGTGGAGTGAGTCTTTTCCTCTTGTGCTGTCAGAGGGCTATGAAGTGTCCTCCTGCTGTATTTGCTGAGAGCCTCTTGCTGGCTTCATTGGTACGTAATGTGACTAAAGTGTTCAAGATTGTGCAGCAGAGGATATGCCTCCTTTGTGCTGATGAAATCTAATTGGTTCATCACTGTAAAAGTAAATCCTCTTATTCTAGCACACACCAGTGGTTGAATAAATTATTTCAGTCTCAATCTACATCTACATGGATAGGACACATTCTGTGGCCAACAAATTGTATATTTGGCATGGGAAGAAGTGTGAGAGGTAAAAATCAATCTTCTGGCTTGCCCTCTTTCTGTGTGGCAGCCAGGGAGGGAAAGCAGTTAGATTGTGACTGTCCACATTGAAATATCAATATCAATCTGTTGAGATGTCCAGATCAATATGGCCATTGTATGACTTAGTTCAATGTGTTCCATGTGATACAACCTACTCTGATCAAGGGCTTTCTCCACTGGTGCCATCCAACTGCAGTGAAGGTCATCTGGATGATGGCCATTGCTGGAAGTCCTGACGCCCCAAAAAGATGAGCATCTACTCATGGTATATGTGAGGAGTGCAGGGATCAGAAGGTTCTACCTAAAGGGTATAGAACAACCTCATTACATCGGCTACCTTAAGGCATTCCTCCCGACTCAGAATCCACACTACAGAAAAAAATTTGAAAATGTAGGTCAAATCCAAAAGAGGAACAAAAGTTACTTAAGCCAAAAAGAGATGTAAAGTAAATGGATACAAGTATAACCAAAGGAAAGCAGAACCTAGAGACATAGCTCAGTTGACATCAAAGACTGCCACCAAGGGGTAGAGGGTAAGAGAAGTAAGGATAGTCAGAGATGGGAGACTGCACACAGGAAAGGAATTAAATGCTGCAGTAGTTTGGGTCTAATGCCCACCAAGAAAATACGAAAGAGTTGTGGGGTCCTGAAGGGAAGGTAGAAGGAGTAAATACTGGGTCTGTATTAAGGAAACAAATTTGAGGACAATATTATAGAAGGAGAAGAAGAAGCAGGTGAAGATGAGATAAGGTATATGACATTATGAGAAGAATTTGACAGACTGAAAGACATAAGTGGAAAAAAAAGGGCCCCTGGAGAACGTGATGTTCCTGCAAAATTACCGAGCCCCTTGGGATAGCCAGTCACGAAAAAAATATTCTACCTGATTTGCAAGATACAAGGTGCTAACCAAGTGTTCCCTGATTGTATGAGTAGCTTGTGGAGTCCAGCTAATACAACAAAATACCTCTAGATGGTACCTCATACATCCTTTTGAGTTATTTAGCAGCTCAAGTAGCTTTGGGCTAGATGGTCACATTTAGTTTTTATGCATATTTCCCCATTCTCATGTTTTGTGTAACTTGCAAATTTGATGATTGCAGGTGTCTGGGAACCATGTATATGCATAAACTTTGTGTTTTAGACTTGGGAAAAACCGCTACATAAGCACATTATATGCTGAAGCAAGCATTTAAGGAGGTTGCCTTAGGTCACACTCAAACTTACATTTGTCTTAAAATGTTTTCAAGATGGCAGAACACTGTTTGACGATGATACCCATTCAGTACAGCCGTCAACCAACATTACTCCTCAAAATGTCGCTGCCGTTCCAAATACGGCGCTGGAAGATCATAGGCAGACCATTCAGTAGATATGCATTGTCACAGGGCGGTCTTACAGGAAGTGTTAAAGGATTTTATCTGGCGAAAGTGGTGCACAGCAAATGGTTCCTCCGTCATGACAATGCGAGGTCACACACACTGCATTGATCACCCAGGACTTTCTGGCAGCAAACAAAATGACAGGTGTTCCTCATCTGCAAGTCACTTTTTTTTATTCCTTGGAATGAAGCTCAAGTTAAAAAGCCGAATATTTCACACACCTGAGGAGATTAAAACAGAATTACAAATTGTAATAACAGGCTCATAAAAAATTCATTTCAAGAAGCTTTCAGTTTATGGTAAAAATGATAGGAGCAGTGTATGGCACCCCCAACGCAACTACTCGAATGTGATAGTGATAAGTAAGATCAAGGTGTATTCTGGTAATTTTTGTGCAGCACTTTGTATATGCCACAGGAAAACCATCCTCAAGTTTCAAGAAGAATGTAATGATTCCTGTTTCACAGAAGGTAGATACTGACATATGTGAAGACTACTAAACCAAAAGTTTAATAAGTCATAGTTGCAAAATAATGACATGAATTATTTACAGAAGAACAGAAAAGCTTGTAAAAGCCACCCTGGGGAAGATCAAGTTCAATTTTGGAAAAATGAAGAACACAAGAGGCGAAACTAACTCTATGGCTCACATTAGAAGATAGATTGAATAAAGACAAATTTACATTTATAGCATTTGTAAACTTAGAGAAAGCTTTAGACAGTGTTGACTGAACTATACTCAAAGTGAAACATGGTCAACACAGAGTTCAGACAAAAAGAGAATACAAGTTTCTGAAATGTGGTGCTACAAAAGAATGCTGAATATTAGATGGGTAGCTAGAATAACAAATTAGGAGGAATTGAATTGAACTGGTGGAGAAGAAGTGCCTGGTACAACTGGACTAAACAAAGGAATTGATGGTTAGGACACATTCTGCGGCCAACAAATTGTATATCTGGCATGGGAAGAAGTGTGAGAGGTAAAAATTGTAGAGGGAGACCAAGAGACATATACAGTAAGTAGGTTCAAATGGAAGTAGGTTGCAGTACTTATTCAGAGATGAAAAGGGTTGTGCATGATAGACTAAGGTGGAAAGCTGCACCAAACCAGTATTTGGGCTGAAGATACAATAATAAACTTTCCAGTTTATGTGAGAACTCTTCATATGTGAGAGACACAAGAAAAACTGAAGAATTACATCAGATAAGGTCAGGCACCACATTACAGTAAAATACTGTAGCGCATAAAAATTCAGCACTATGCTCTAGTTCACCAGTTCTTCAAAGACCACTACAGATCTTAAGAGTTTTGTGATGGATGTGCAACTGCACCAACAAATAATAATGTGTAATTCTTATGCTGACCTCAACTAGCAGGCTTTTAAAAAATATATGAGGTCTGTTCAAAAAATTCCAGAACTTTGTCAACAAAATTGTTCTACACTTTCCTTTTATTTATTTTGCACTGTCTTCTTTGAAATACTCTCTTCCGCAATTGATACACCGATCCCAGTTCTGTTTCCACTTCCAGAAACAGTCTTGGTATGCCTCATGCTGGATCACGCGAATTTCCTTTTATCTCGTCTATTGTTGCAAATATTCGTCTTTTCAGGGGAGTTTTCAATTTTGGAAATAAAAAACAGTCTCCAGGGGCCAGGTCTGGAGAGTACATAGGATGAGGCAGCACAGTGATTTTATTGTGAGGCAAGAGCCATGAATCGTCTTGCCACATTTCAGGCTGTTTCATTGTCACATTTTCATGTACGTGTCACAACACATCCTGACAGTACCAGCAATTGGCAGTTTGTCCCTGTGGCATGAATTCATGAAGAATTAATCCTTGAAATCTAAGAAAACTATCAGCGTGGCTTTGACATCTAACCTGACCTGATGAGCTGTTTTTTGGTCTTGGAGAACCTTTCCCAGGCCATTGTGAAGACTGAACCTTGATCTCAACAGCATAACCTTAGACCCCACGTCTCGTCACCAGTTATGATTCTCTTAAGGAACATCTCGTTCTCATTTGCATGATCCAAAAGCTCTTCACAGATTGCGAGGCGATGGTCTTTCTGTTCTTGACTCATGAGCCATGGGACAAACTTGGTGGCAACAAGATGCGTTCTAAGTTGCTGTGTCAAGATTTCATGACATGATCCAACTGAAGTATTACATTTTTCTGCAATCTCTCAGACAGTCAGTCTTTGGCTGGCACGTACAATTTCGTTGACGTTCCTGACATGAGCATCGTCAGCAGACATCGCATCCTGGACAAGGGTCCATCTTTAACTTCTGTTCACTCATTTTTAAAGCATGCAAACCATTTGTAAAACCAAATACAGCTTAAGCACTCATCACTGTAGGCTTCCTGCAGCATTTGGCACATATCTGTATACGTTTTCTTGAGTTTCACGCAAAATTTTATGCAGACGAATTGCTCCTGTAACTCTGCCATATAAAAATTCACAAACTGTGTGATACAATGTTCTACTTAATAGAGCACTGAACACTGACTAACAGACATACAACAATGAAACTTCGAGCAGTTACACATTAAACACATGCATGTGCAGGGATGCCAACCACATTTCGTTTCAACACACCACTGGCATGAAATTACAAAACTTCCGGAATTTTTTGAACAAACCCTGCATATACTCTCACCAGATAATGGTCAGTATAGCTAGTAATGTCTTATACAGACAACACTTGTTGTATTCCTTTATCATCATTTTTTGAAGTTTTGTTTGCGTTGCCAGTTCTGAAACAGGGATAATCAGACAAATTTCCAGAAAAAGCAAAATGGACTAATCAAAATAGTAAATTTTATTGAAAGTTTAAATATTCAACTTTGAACTCAATATTATTTGAACAGATTAGTAAAAAATGAACTGCATACATTATTATTACTACAATCTATGTTCACTGATTAGCAAGAGGCTAATTACTAAGTATTTTTTTTTCTTTTACATGACAGATGAGATAAAAACCTTCATTACATGAAAAAGTTCCACTTGCACAACAGCTGCTAATCATCCATAGTCTCACCCTTAAACATATTCATTCTTCATCTACAAGAGGAAAAAGTATCAGTATCTGACGCAGAAGTCAAAATTGAAACTTTGATAAGGGAATTCAACAGCATCTCTCAAACTGTAATAGTGATTAATTTCCTAGTTTCCATAATTTACTCATATCTACATAAACAGCAATGTTAACTTCAATTTACCTTATAACACATCACACACATCTTTTACATTATTTATGACACATTTTTGTGAAACTACTCACCAAGCAGTGGCAAAACACACACACAAAAGAAAGTCATAAGTAGGCAAGTTTTTGGAGCCAATGGTGGCTCCTTCTTCAGGCAGAAGGTTTGAAGGGGAAGGAAGAGGGGAGAAGGAAATGGACTGGAAAGGTCTAGAAAAATAGGTAGATCTTGGAAATATCACACAGAACCATGGGTCAGGGGAGACTTACCACACAGGATGAGAAGGAAAGACAGACTGTTGGGGACTGCACTGGATGAGATTTGAAAACCTGAGAGCTCTTAGGTTTTCAAATCTTGCCGATGCAGTCCCCAACAATCAGTCTTTTCTTCTCATCCCATCGGGTAAGTCTCCCCTGACCCATGGTTCTGTGTGACTTTTCCAAAATCTACTCCTTTTCCTAAACCTTTCCAGTCCTTTTCCTTCACCCCTCTTCCTTCCCCTACAACCCTTCTGCCTGAAGAAGAAGCTAATGGCTCCAAAAGCTAGCCTAATTATACCTTCCTCTTGTGCATGTGTTCTGCCACTGCTTGGTGAGCAGATTTTTTTATCTATCCAATTAAATTATTTTGTCAAATATTCATTATTTTCATTGTTATAAACCTTTTTGTCAGTGCTTTCCACAAAACATGAGTCATACAAAGATTAGGACAAAGCTCCAAAGACCCATTATCTGACAATGTGAGTACAGTGAATGTTTAGTGAGCACGTAACTGTATATTTTTGGGCTGCTTCAGCACAAGACGCATTAGAAGTAATGATACTGTTCGTCACTACCTACACATGTGAGACAGCAGCTTCTGTGATAGTTAAAATGAAAAATAAATACATTTCAAAAAGATTGAGCTATATTTCACAATAAAACTTCCAGGAATTCAATACGATATTAACATCCCTGTTGATGAGCTGTCCTATATTACCCACCTGAACATTTCTATGGAATACTTGGTTTAAAAGTCCAAGTAGACCTATAGAAATAAAATGCCTGAGAGACAGGCTATCTAAGCTTCTTTACGCATTTAGAGACATTCCTTATCAGAATAAAAGTAGTTAATTAGAAACCTGTAAAAACGGTCGGCACGTAGTCAATACACACAGATTTTTTTTACAGTAAAGCCTGAAAAATTTTCCACCTCACCACATGCAATATTAATGCAATATAAAAATTCACTACCAAGTACATTAATGTTCATGAAAACTGCTGCAGGATTACAGAGTTGTACACAGTCATTTATTGAGAATTCAAAGTCATGTGAAGCCCCCATGTGCTGCAATCAGAGCCTCTCAATTTCATGGCATGGAATCAACAAGGGCCTAGATACATTGCTGGGGATCTCCCTCTGTGCAGTTTGCATTTGAGTCTACACAGCATCGACAATGCTAGTTAGACAACAAGTTGCTGATCAACATATGCCTGACATGTTCAATGGGTGACTTGACAGGCAAATCTGTGATTTGATTGTGTGAACCACAACATCCTTTTAAACAAATTAGAATTCTATGGTGTCACGGGCAGCGCTGCAAAATGGTTCAAGTCATACCTCGCTAACAGGGTGTCAGTGCAAGGGACTAGTGAATTAAGTCATCAGTCATCATCAGAATGGGAAGAAATTAAATGTGGTGTCCCACAAGGATCCATCTTGGGGTCACTGCTTTTTCTTGTGTACATTAATGATCTATCATCAGTTACATGCCAGAAGCAGAGTTAGTTTTGTTTGCAGATGACACAAGCATTGCAATAAATAGTATGTAGAGTGTAGTTTTAGAAAGATCTGCTGATGATATTTTCATGGATATTAATAAATGGTTTAAAGCCAACTCACTGACATTAAACTTCGAAAAGACTCACTATTTGCAATTCAGAACCTGTAAGAGGTTTCCACCCAGCATATGTATAAAGTATGAAGGAGAACAGATAGAAGAGGTTGACAGTCTTAAATTCCTGGGATTACAACTTGATAATAAATTCAGTTGGGAGGAGCACACCACAGAACCGCAGAAACTCCTTAACAAATCTGTATTTGCAATTCGAGTGCTAGCAGACACAGGTGACATAAAAATGAAAAAGCTTGCATACATTGCCTACTTTCATTCCATAATGTCATATGGTATAATATTTTAGGGTAACTCTTCAAGTCAAACAAAAGTTTTAAGAGCCCAAAAGCATGTAATACATATTATTTGTGGAGTAAATTCACGGACGTCCTGTAGAAACCTCTTCAAAGAACTGTGTATACTAACTACAGCCTCTCAGTATATTTACTCCTTAATGAAATTTGTCCTAAATAATATATCTCTTTTTCCAACAAACAGCTCAGTTCATACATACAATACCAGGAACAAAAATGATCAACATATGCCTGACATGTTCAATGGGTGACTTGACAGGCAAATCTGTAGGCCAAGGAGGTCATTACATTTCTTGCCACGGATGACCAGCAATCTTCCTGCTGAAATATACCCTATGTAGCTGCATGAATGAGTAACTCTGGCTCTAAAACAATAACACAGTGGCTGCTGTTCAGAATGCTCTCCATACATAGTGATAGAGCAGACAACAGGCTGTATCTAAAAGGCACCCCAATACAACACTCTTAGTATGTTTGTTGTGACACTGAACATTGCAGGTTGCCACACTGTGATCACCACAATGGTGTCTAAAACATGCATGGTCACACCTGCAGGACAGTATGAAGTCATACTTGTCTGTAAACAAAATATATTTTACCAGTTATCAATGCCATCTGATTTGTCACTCTGAACCATAGAAGCTGATGAAATAGTATGTGTGCCATAGTCCAAATCACAGCAGATGGTGTGAACACCGAGTTTAGAAGTGTCTGCACCTGTTGCAGTACGCCATTGTAAAGCCAACAGTGGCAATGAAGAAGTACATCCATGACTACAGTCACATGAGGTGATTGTCATTCCATGTCACGCTCATACTGTGTGATGCAGTATCCATTCATTTCTTGTACCCACTGATTCCCAAAACCAGTAACATCGTAAAAGCTCAAGCTCATTAACAGGACAAAAAATCTATTCCCTCAGAGATCTGTTATTGTGATGTATTGAGGCTCATCTTCATGCTGATAGTGGCCCACTTCAAATTTCACAATAAGTAATAAATATGCAATTTGATATAGGTACTTTGGAGTGTCAGACAAAGTTTTGTATTTTTATCCACTTTTGCTAGATACTAACGTACTAAATATTGACAATGTGAACTACGAGACAATGTGAACTACAAAAAACAGAGAGAGAGAGAGAGAGAGAGAGAGAAAGCAGTTCAATTGTGCTCTTTCATGCAAATGTGTTTTGGAATAGTTTTAACTGACTCTCACACTACCCTTATATTCTACAGTTGTAATTTTATCAGCAGAAACTGGTTTCAAGGTTTTCAGTCAACTGAATATATTTTAAAAGAACTCTAACATATTAACTGTACTTCTGAAAAATGTCACAACACAAAAATGATTCTACTTGGAATATGGTGTTACAGTGAGCCAACTGATTTTATGCCACAATCACAGACAAGAGCTTATTGCCCTTATTTATTTTCTTTGAACAGCGAGAGGTTTTAGCTGGAAATACAGAGTGGAGCAGAGGAAACACATGTTTTTCACAACTGAATAACTGAAACCAGGTTTTATTTAAAGAAAGTTTGCATCAGTAATAGTACTTTTATCGCATTTTTGAAATCTGGGTACCTTAGAAAATATTATTGTTGAGATGATGTCCTCCTTGCTGGACACAAATTTGGATCCTCTCCAAAGAGGCTCTCTCTAACATTTCATTTGGTATAGCTTCAATTTCCTCACAAATGTAAATCTTACAGGTCATCAAATGTGCAAAGCTCATTCACATACACTCAGTTTCAAGCAGCCCCACAAAAAAAGTCACAGGTCAACAGATCAGGTGGGCCTGGGGGCTAAGGAACATCACCATATTTGTGAAATGAAATGTCTCGGTTACATGTTGAACCACTTCCATGGATGTTCTTGCCACGTGAGCTGTGGCACGATCCTGCTGGAACAACATCTCTCTCATGTGCACTTGACAGCTTGCAAGATCTGGACAAAGAAAGTTGTTTAATACTTTGACACAGTACACTGATGTCACAGTAACTGCAGTTCCTCCCTCTTCAAAACAACTAAGGTCCAATAATCCCTATTTTGGAGATACCGAACCACACTGTAACTTTTGAGCTATGGAGAAGTTTTTCGTTTAGTTCATGTGGGTTCTCTGGTGCTCAGTACCAACAGTTCTGTACATTAACATAACCATACAGATGAAAATGGGCTTTCTCACTAATGAATACTGGGGCATCTGCATCTTCTGTAAGAATAGTGCCTATACATTACAAAATTCTCTGTGCTGCACAAAATCTGTTTCATTTATCTGCTGGACAATCATTTTGTATTGGTGAAATCTGAGATCATCATGTAAGACGTGATTCAATATGAACAACATGACATACCCAGTGATACAGTGGATTGTTTCATTTTTTTTTTTTTTTAAATTCCCTTCACATATCCAGTACTTCTAAAGGTTGCAACCCACTCGAATATAGCGTTTCAATCTGGAACTGCTTCTCGACATCCAACATGAAACTTTCAAGAGAAAAAGTATTGAACCGTAACCACAGAACCATTGTTTTTAAAGAACTTCTCAACCATGAAACACAATGCTCTATGCTCAGACACATCACAGTGACTGAAACTGCATAGTTTGAGCTGTTTGCCAACAGTCATTCAAGGTCAATACCCCCACTTATCGAACACAACTAGCAATTTAAAAAACATGTGTTTCTTCTGCTCCGCCCTGCACTTACAACATGGCTGAGTTGTCTGCTCTACTTGTTTTCTCTCTGTATCCAAAGGCAGCCCACACTTGGTTGTTTGAGAAAACTCTAATTGTTTGAAGGTGGGATTAAGAGGAGAGGGTGTGAGTTTGGAGAAGAGGGGTTTCCATGATACTTCTGCCATACAAAAGTACGACTACTTTTAGCTATCTATAATGTGATGATATTAATGAAAGCTAAGATAAAATTGACAGCTCCCACTAGTATTGTATTGTATACTGTGTTACAATTAATAAATGGCATACCTGCTATGCATTTTGTCAGAGATGCATGTCTCTCTTCAGAACAGCTCTCCGAGCCTCCTCTGGTAACCGTGCAGGGTCTGTCAGAATATCTGTTGCTCTACTCAGGTACCGCAGTGAATTCAGAACCCCTATACATTTAAAACAGATTAATAAAAACATGAATATTAACTACAGAATCCTAAAAAAGTAAGAAGGAAGTAAATGGAGAGAGGGGGAGAGGCAAGAGGTGGGGATTGGAGGATTTACATCCCAGTTGTCTCATTGAACAAACAATATTTGTAGTTTTATTTTATATGTAATAAATTGGCATAAAAACCTGCAACTTAAGCTATGGTTTAGTTTAACACCCATATTATTTTTTAAATTCTGTACAGACTTTTGGATGCTCTTGTAAGAAAAAAGTTTGTGACCGCACTGCAACCTAGGACGCACAGTTCCTTTTTCACATTATTGTTACTATAAATTGCTGAGAGTGGGTATAAATTATACTGGCACAGTCACAATAAAAAGGATAAAAACGGAGTGGGGTTAGTGTTTCACAAAGATATTGACCCAGTTACAGATGTGAGCTTGTAAGTGAAAGGATAATCAGAGGAAGAGTGAACATGAGAAAGAATAGTTTTACTATACTCCAAGTGTACGCATCTCAGCAAGGGTACAGTGAGGAAGAAAAAATGAAATTCCTCGAAGAAAAGGAAGACCAAGTAAGAGAAGATAACATTATGATAATTGGGGATCTGAATGCTCAGGTTGGCATGGATAGAAATAGATATGAGGTGGTGATGGGCTCTTTTGAATACGGAAGACGAAATGTGGAGGGTGAAGAAACTCCAAATATGTGCATAAGGAATCATCTTTTAGTGAAGAATACATTCTTCAAGAAAGAAGATAGCCATAAGATTACTAGATATGGCTGAGATGGCAAATCTAAGACAGTTATAGACTATGTATAAACAGACAAATTACTTGGAGGAAAAGTTAGGAGGTTGGTTGGCAACACTGCGCTGACGCGGACTCTTCGAGTATTTGCTGCAATAAATAATTATAAAAAGCGTTGTTATTAACCTGTTTTTAAACATTTACAGTTGTTATAAATATAATTTAAGTGTTGTTAAATTAGTGGAAGTGTTAGTGAAGTATAAAATAAGATTAAATGGGGTAAGAAGCATATTTTTCTTCTCACACCTGTAGCACGAATCCTAGGCCTAATATCACGCGCGAATCGTAAGTAAGCAGTGAATTAAACTTATAGGTAAACGTTTCCAGCTGGTATAAATATAATGTAAGTGTTGTTACCTTAGTGGAAGTGTTAGTGAAGTGTTAAAGAAGATTAACGGGGTAAGAAGATCATTTTCCTTCTCGCGCCTATAGCACAGATTTTAGGCTTAATTTCATGCGCGCGCGTATCGTAAGTAAACAATGACTTAAACTTATATGTAATCACCAGTTTTTTAATTCAGTACTCTTTCAATTTATTTATATCCACCTAAATAGTTTCTAGGGTCCTTTGTTTACGTTTTAGTCAGTACTTAAATCAGTTTATACGATTTCTGTTTTTACCATGAGTGAGAAGTGTGTGACATGCCGTAGGATCGTGAGTTCTGGGGTGTGGTGTGATGTGATGGGTGCTGTAGTTTCTTTCATTGCGGCAAATGTAGTGGTGTGGGAAATCAGGACATAAATGAGGCTCACCAGTGGTACTGTAGGATCTGCAGTAGAGATAGGAAAATACTGGAACAGGAAGGGAAAACTGCAGCTCTTCAAGCTGATTTAGACAAGGCAAGGGAGGATCTGGACAGGTTAAAGAGGGAGAAGGGTGACAGAGTTGGGAATTGGCAACAGGTAATAGGGGCAACAGGCTGGTACTCTGGACCTAGATTTTCCTGCAGTAGTTGGCTAACACTTCTACCATGGGAACTACCTAACAACAGACCTTTTTTTCTCTTTACAAATTTCCCTATCTTTTTCAAGTCCTTGAAAGCTTGTTATGCCCTTTCTACAGCTTCAGCTACATGATGCTCATCCGATTCTGACTGAGGCAACAGGTCTACTCTATTTTCAAGATTTATGACCAGCTTTGTTATAAATCTTGAAAATAGATTTGACCTGTTGCCTCAGTCAGAATCTGATGAGCATCATGTAGCTGAAGCTGTAGAAAGGGCACAACACGCTTTCAAGGACTTGAAAAAGGTAGGGAAATTTGTAAAGAGAAAGAAAGTTCTGTTGGTAGGTAGTTCCCATGGTACAGGTGTTAGCCAACTATTGCAGGAAAATCTAGGTCCAGAGTACCAGGTCACAAACTTTTTCAAGCCTAGTGCAGATCTGGGTCAGGTAACACTAAGATGTAGGTTCTTTATGCAAGGATTTCACAAAGGAGGATGCCGTGGTTATAGTGGGTGGTCCGGGAAATAGCACTGACAGAGACTCTGAATATTCCATAGAGAGTGACCTGGTGAAGATAGCATCAGCAACGAAGCATACGAGTGTGGGATTTGTGTCTGTGTTGAGACGCCATGATCTGCCTCATATGAACTCTTCCGTCGGGAGGGTGAACTTGGAGTGGCTGCTTAGGATGGATATAGGGTCCCATATTGGTTTGATTCCTGTGGATGCTATCAATAGGTGGGACCAGACTAGGCATAGCATTCACCTCAATAGGAAAGGGAAGGGAAAACTGTCTGGGTTGATTGTAGAAAACTTAAAGGGGGGAAACTGTCACAAGTGGTAAAATACCAGTGGTCACAGGTGTCAGAGGGATGCCTTTTTAAGGATAGGGAAAGGGGAAAGAAAACGAGTTTTAAGAGCGATTGGCAGACACACTCAGTTTGAGAAAACAGATGAACAGGAGTCAGATTTTAGCATACAGCCTCCATTTGAACAATGTTTAACAGAAAGTAATCAGAAACTGCCAGTTCATCTTCGCCAAAGCAGTTATAATCCCATTAGAATGCAGTATCAGTTATCTTTATTACACCAGAACATTCCGGGACTCAGAAATAAAGTTGATGAACTACTCATTTGTGTTGATGAAATGAATTCATCTAACCAAATTGACATAATCTGACTCTCTGAACATCAAGTGACTACTAGTATATATATGTTAGACATTTCAGGATTTAAGCTAGCTTCCTACTTCTGCAGAGTAGATATGGATGGAGGAGGAGTTGCCACATTTATTAAAAACTGCCATAAATTCAAGAACATTGACATTAAAAAATTTTGTTTAGAGCAGCATCTAGAAGCATGTGCAACAGAAATAAGAGTTCCATAACAGATCCTATACAATAGTAACTATCTACCGAGCACCTGCAGGAAATTATACTCTATTCATAAATCATCTAGAAGCTCTTTTGGGTTATTTATTAGGAAGAAACAAAAATTTTGATTGCACATGACTTTAATACGGATTTTCTAATCCAATCTTCCAGTATACATTTACTGCAGTTAGCAATGTTGTCTTTCAATCTAACTCACACTGTAAACTTTCAAACTAGGGTCACTAAATACTCAAGGACAGCCATTGATAACATTTTTATAGACAAATCAAAGGAACAAAATCATATCATATAACCTGTAATAAATGGACTATCAGATCATGACATGCAGCTCCTTGTTTTAGATTTAAATTCTAAGCAGATTAACAAGACTGCTAAATCTGAGTACAGGAGAGTAGTCAATCAACCAAAAATTGAGTGTTTTAGAAAACTGCTCAAAGATATGAACTGGAAAGATGTTTATAGTGATCATGACATGAATGAAAAATATAACACATTCATGACCAATGTCAGTACCATGTTTGAAAACTGTTCTTCTCTGAAAGTTACTCAAATTAAACAGAAGTCTATAATAAAACCATGGATTACACAAAGAATAAAGATTTCCTGTAAGACAAAAACGAAAATGTATCTGTCGACCAAGAATACCTCCAATGCTGATGATTTAGCTAAATACAAGGAATACTGTAAAATATTAAAAAAAAGTAATTTAGACATCTAAACAAATGCACTACGAGAAGAAGATAGCAATGTCAGGGAACAAAATAAAAACAATATGGGATATAGTGAAAGAGGAGACTGGTAGAACCAGAGAGGAACAGGAGCAAATAGGATTAAGGGTAGATGACACATTAATAACCGATGGGCATAGTGTGGCAAATCTATTTAACAAGTACTTTATATCTGTTACTGATAGAATGGGATTGTTAGGATCAGTAAATAATGCCCTTGAATATCTGAAACTAGCCTTTACAAATAGCTTCAGGCACATGAATATGTCACTCACTGCACCAAAAGAAATAACTTCCATAATAAAATCTTTAAAACAAAGCATTCTAGTGGTTACGATGAAATATCAACAAAGTTAATTAAGGCATGTTCTTGTGAGTTTAGTACAATTCTAAGTTCCTTGTGTAACCAATCAATTATAACTGGGACATTTCCCGACTGGCTAAAATATGCAGATGTTAAGCCTCTATTCAAGAAAGGGGATAAAGAGATACCATCAATCTATAGACCGATTTCACTTTTGCCATCATGCTCAAAAATTTTTAGAAAAAGTAATGTACAGGCAGCTTCTCAACCATCTGACCACAAATAACATATTATCAAAAACACAGTTTGGATTTCTGAAGGGTTCTGATATCGAGAAGGCTATTTACATCTACAGTGAAAATGTACTTAATTCATTAAATAACAAATTACAAGCAGCAGGTATTTTCTGTGATTTGCCAAAGGCATTTGATTGTGTGAACCACAACATCCTTTTAAACAAATTAGAATTCTACGGTGTCACGGGCAGCGCTGCAAAATGGTTCAAGTCATACCTCGCTAACAGGGTGTCAGTGCAAGGGACTAGTGAATTAAGTCATCAGTCATCATCAGAATGGGAAGAAATTAAATGTGGTGTCCCACAAGGATCCATCTTGGGGTCACTGCTTTTTCTTGTGTACATTAATGATCTCTCATCAGTTACATGCCAGAAGCAGAGTTAGTTTTGTTTGCAGATGACACAAGCATTGCAATAAATAGTATGTAGAGTGTAGTTTTAGAAAGATCTGCTGATGATATTTTCATGGACATTAATAAATGGTTTAAAGCCAACTCACTGACATTAAACTTCGAAAAGACTCACTATTTGCAATTCAGAACCTGTAAGAGGTTTCCACCCAGCATATGCATAAAGTATGAAGAAGAGCAGATAGAAGAGGTTGACAGTCTTAAATTCCTGGGATTACAACTTGATAGTAAATTCAGTTGGGAGGAGCACACCACAGAACCACAGAAACTCCTTAACAAATCTGTATTTGCAATTTGTGTGCGAGCAGACACAGGCGACATAAAAATGAAAAAGCTTGCATACATTGCCTACTTTCATTCCATAATGTCATATGGTATAATATTTTAGGGTAACTCTTCAAGTCAAACAAAAGTTTTAAGAGTCCAAAAGCATGTAATACATATTATTTGTGGAGTAAATTCACGGATGTCCTGCAGAAACCTCTTCAAAGAACTGTGTATACTAACTACAGCCTCTCAGTATATTTACTCCTTAATGAAATTTGTCCTAAATAATATATCTCTTTTTCCAACAAACAGCTCAGTTCATACATACAATACCAGGAACAAAAATGATCTGCACAAGGACTTAAAAGCACTTACTTTAGTTGAAAAAGGGGTCCACTATTCAGGAACACTCATCTTCAATAATTTGCCAGCAAACATAAAAAGTTTAGTTACAAATAAAGATCAGTTTAAAAGAAGCCTGAAAGACTTACTAGTGGCCAACTCTTTCTACTCCATTGACGAATTTTTTAATGGAAACAAATGATGTATTGTATATACTCATACTATTAGTATTGTTATTTCAGCTCAAAAAAAAAAAAAAGTGACATGTTCCACATCCACGAGGATTTCCTCAGTATGGATCTATGGAACGAAAAACTAATCTAATCTAATCTTCATTATCGCAGAGGTGGACGAACCCGTGCTCGGGGTATATTTTTCTTAGCCCATGCACTGTCACCCAATCTACAATGAGGTACACTAACCATTAACTTGATAGACCGTACCACCAGTTCAGGTATCTCTTCCCTCTCATCTGAGAGCGCCACACTATTGTGTGAGCTAGCTGAAGCCGCTGTTGCAGTGCTCTCTCTTGGATCACACGGCGACGAACTTCGAGACAGCAATGAAGCCCTCCGCCTACACATCGCCGCCATGCAATCCAAGTTCAAGGACGCTCCTAAGCAGGTCACTCCTCTGTCACACACGGCCACACCCCCAACCCCTGCACCACTTCCTCGCACCTGCTGCCGACGCCATGTGACATTTCTACTGCCGGACAGAAGCTGTGCCCTCGACGCTACAAAGTACCCCACCGAGCTCGTAGTGCATCGGGTGCAGGCCCATCATCCCCATTGGTATTCGTGATCAACAATGGTACTGTCCACAGAATCAATACCACAGAAGGCCCACCGGTACATGCAAAGGCTAGGCGTTTAAATCTGGAGAAACATAACATGGCAAAGCTATTATTCAGGAACTTTTAGATGATAGGACTATTCGCCCTTCTTCTAGTAGTTGGTCATCACCCATTCATTTGGTGCCCAAGAAAGATGACGCTTTCCACCTCTGTGGTGATTATCGGGCACTTAACACCAGAACAATTCCAGATAATTATCCCATCCCAAATATTCAAGACTTTGCTTCCCAACTGCACGGGGCATGAATTTTCAGTATAATCGACTGTCACAAGTGATATCACCAGCTCCCAATGGCACCAGAAGACGCTGAAAAACCTGTCACCACCCCGTTTGGGTTGTTCGAGTATTTGTTTATGCCGTTCATCCTTAAAAATGCTGCACAAATGTGGCAACGGTTCACTGACTTGTTGGTCGGAAAACTGGATTTGCATATGCCTACCTGGACGACTTGTTAATTTTTCTTCCTCCCTCGAGGAACATGAACTCCATTTAAATACAGTGTTCCAATTATTAAAAGCAAATGGTGTTGCAGTGAATGATGCTAAGTCACAACTCCACCGCACTAGTGTCACTTTTCTGGTCCACGGGTTTTCTGCCAATGGCATCTGCCCCTACCCGAACGGGTTGAGGCCATTGGTACGGTGCCTTTGCTAAAGATTTTCAGGGCCTCCGCCGCTTCCTTGGAATAGTAAATTACTACTGCAAACACATCCCACATGCCGCTGAAATACAAGCCCCACTGACGGATGCTCTTGCAGGAAAAAACACTTCAGGGTCTCGGGCAGTGACGTGGACTCCTGATATGCGGTGCGCATTCGATAACCTAAAGTCAGCCTTACAGACAGCCGTTACGCTCGCTCACCCCATTCCTGATGCTCCCATCTCGCTTTCGTGGTATTTACCGACCAAGAGCCTTCCGTAACCCAAGCAAGGACTCGTCCCCGAGATGTTTTCATCATATGGACCTCATATGCCAGTTTATGAACGACATACTTTACGTCAGAGGGGCAGACAATGTTGTTGCCGATTTTATATCTTGTGTGTCGGTTTTATCTTCACAACTGGACCTCAGTGAACTCCCTAAATTGCAGGCAGAGGATACTGAATCACCGCATTGCGCTCCGATGTTAAAGCAGGACTCAAACTAGAGTTAAGGACACTTCCTGGGTTTTCATCACCCATCTGGTGATTCCGGCACCTCTCTGCTGGGACATTTTTAATAGTACCCACGACTTGGCACACCCTGGCATTCGTGCCATCACACGTCTGGGATGTGAGCCTTTCGTTTGGCCCTGGGTGATAAAAACAATGTCGCAGTTGGGTGCAAGCGTGCATGGCTTGTCAGCGCACAAAAGTAGGATGCCTTGCACAGCCCCCCATGGGTACGTTCGATGTGGCAAAAAGAAGATTCCAGCACATACACATCGATATTGTCAGGCCCTCAACCCCCTCGGGCCCTTCCGTTATATACTGTCTGCCATTGACAGGTTTACCCGCTGGGTAGAGGTAATTCCTCTCACAACTATCACAGCCGACGCAGTAGCCCAAGCCCTTTTATTAATGTGGATCTCGCGCTTTGGCTGCCTGGTTTCTATCACCACTGACCAGGGCCGCCAATTCGAGTCCATCCTCTTCCAACAGCTTTGTGAACTGCGTGGAGTGAAATGATTTCGGACTACAGCATACCACCCCCAGAGCAATGGGCTTGACGAACGCTGGCACCGAACACTTAAAGCTTCCCTGATGTGCCACGGAGGGGAGTGGGCCGACGCCTTACCATGGATAATGTTAGGTGTTCGGGCCGCATACAAAGAGGACCTTGGCACCTCCCTGGCAGAAAAACTGTACAGAGAACCCCTCACACTTCCACCAGAGCTAGTTGAGCCTTCACTCCCTCCAGATCAAAGCTGCACTCGACATTCGTTGGGCATGTTAAGGAGTTAATTGCTAACATTTGCGTGCCTCCATCTCGACCGCATTCGCCTCCTCCCGTATTTCTGCATAAGGACTTGGCGTTGTGCACTCACGTCATGGTGCACGATGACACTGATCGACCGGCACTCAGACTCGGGCCTGTACAGAGTCGTATCACGGCATACCAAAATGTTTGAGTTGCTCATTAATGGCACACCTCAAACGGTATCTGTCTGCTGCCTCAAACCGGTATGGTCACTGGGAGAACTGCCCGATACCCCACACAGTCAGCCCCGACCCCCTGCTAAACCCACCTCACACGAGGCATCCACCGACAGTCCGTGGATGAGTGACGCCCATTCCCGCACGTGTGATGTTACCCACACCTAGTTGTTTGACAGTGCTACAGGTATGTGTGACATTCCCACACAGAGTGATGCATGTGATGATTCCCCCTCCTATGGGCAGCCCCCCACCTTTCCCCTGTTAGGATTCAATGACGTATCAGGGACCAGCCTCGGGATAGGTGATGTTACTGCTGATGACTCATGTGGAGATCCTGTCAACCCGTATACGGGAGTGGTAGCGAATGTCAACACAGGTCTTATTTGCGGCTCTAAAGTGTTTTTTGTTATACAGCCAGATAATGTGTGTATCTTCTACGAACGAGCCAGCTCCCCCAATGACAACTTAACCCACATTCACCTTCTCCAGTCTGTCCCCTTGCCTATTGGTACTGACCCATCCATGGTAAAAGTACTACATACTGCAACAGGCATTCAGGTCCGCTACCCCAGTTCCTCACAATCCACAGTCCCCTCTCCAAATCGCTCGACTGCTGTACGAGGATTCACCCGCTCCGGCAGGACCATCCGCCCCCCTCGCTGGCTCGAAGACTTCAATTACTAATGTAATGTAAGGTATGGTTTCGGTTAAACACCCTCTACCTCCCCCTTGGGTGTTTCCTTTACATGTATGCCCCAATATTTATGTTTTGTGCTCCACACTCTGGGGGGGGGCTAATGTGGTGACTATCGACCAAGTCGCATGTAATATCTTTGTTTTGCGAAGCTCTTTGCGGCTGTCTGTGGCTGCTCGCGAAAGTTTACACACGTGGTGAGTGACCAAGAATGTATTTAACTGCTTCCGAGTAATAAAATACTGTTTATTACATGTGGTATAGTGTGCATCATTGGATCCTGCAGTCCTACAACACTAAAACCCATATATTTTTAAGTGTTTGATTTTTTTCTTTTTCACTGTTAGTTATAATTCAAATTAAGACACATTATGGACCTACACACAAATTTTTATCTATTGAATGCGATCAGTCAGATTGTTTCAATAGTGTCTAGCTTCACTGACCTCCTCCTGTCACTTACAACTACACTGTATGTTGAGAAGTACCTCTCAGCATCCACGATATTGACAGGTACCGGAATTGCAGGTAAAGTAGCTCTTTCAAATTCATCATATTTAAGCTTTTCGCAGAGTACAAGTTTCACTATATCAGGCTTCTCATCACATCTGAAACAGTTTGCAAGATGTCAATGGAATTTTTAAAAAAACAGTCAGGTGGCTTGCCAATGTTTTTGTAAAAAAATATTAGCTGGGCATTGTGATGTGTGTTTACGTAGTTACTGTAAACCTTACATAGCAGCAGATTTGAGACAAAATTTTGCAAATGCTGCCCATGCCTAGTTTTGGAATGTGTCGGAACAATTAATAGCAACTGTTGAAAAACAATCTTCAGAATTTTTCAATAGTGATTCTACACTCTCAAATGCCTCCCTTAACAAACATGCGAATGGGTAAGTCGTGTCTTCTAGTGTTGTAATTGAACTGCCAATGTTAATACATATACAACTTACAAATGTGCACTCTAAGAAGACTAAATCTGACGCAGCTTCACGTCTTAAATGATGATCAAGAGTGAGCTTTTTTGTTTTTGAATGATTGAAAAATTCCATGATTGCTGGCAAGTATGTATACAAGTACTGCACTGCATAGAACCAAGAACACCCTCTCACGATTATTGGATTGGTGAAGATTTTTTTCAGGTGAGGAAATTTCTCTTGAAGGAACTGAAGGTATGCTTTTTTCATTTTGCAAGAGTGCAGACAACTTGACAATAAAGTTTAGCTCCTTTGGTACTTTCATGAAGATATCATCTACTAAGTTTATTTTCATGTTTAATGCTATAGTCTTTTAGGGTCCCTACTGTGGCCTAGGCACAAGAACTTCTGATAGCAGAACTTGTTAGCAACATCTAAAAAGTTACAATACAGTTTATGTTCTGATGCTGCAGTCGTCCAAAATAAAACTGCAAATATGCACCTGCCATTTTTGTCAAAAGCATCTTTGATTTCTTCTTTCATTTCGTCACTGCACTACCTGACACATTCTTGGGGAAGTCTGTCTGAAATGGGTATACAGTCAGCACCGGGTACATATTTATTCACAAATGACCAAACTTCAACACCAATTTTCATTTTTTTGACATTTTATAGCATCTCACCAGTAGCAGCCAGTATTTTAGATGAAGTTCCTACAGCCACTGCAGATGTTTTTTTGTCTTTTGACTAGCACTGTTAACGTGTTTTTCCCCCAAATTGTCCTTCTACTTGAGTTTCACGTTATAAAAGTGACACACAAAAGAATTTTTGTCATGAACATAGAAACCTTAGTCTTTTGTGCCTACCTATTTTTAACACACTACAATCACATTCATTCACGAATTAACAAGACATTACAGTGTAACGGTTAATTAACAGCAGCTAATCCCAGTGATACCATATCTATACGACAGAAAAAAGTAGTTTTACTCATCTTTTAGAAAATCTTGTTCTGTAATTATGAGAACTAAAGAGTAAAAATACAGCCGAAGCCAGAAATAAACACCCATTCCAAAATTCAAGCAAGCGATGTATGTTTGCCACTTTCCTAACAAACATTCCTGTGTTTAGTGCAATAATGCTGTATTTATATCTAGTTATGGATTGCAGCGAATTAAAGAGAAGCAAAGAGAAAAGATAAGCAAAAAAATTCAAAAATTCTACACTACTATCCTTTCACATGCAATAAAGCAAGAAAAAGTACTGTCGGAAGTCATCTAGTAAAGCTTTGTAAGTTGCAGGTGGTGATTTTTGACTATGTATCTCAACTTTGATGCTTGTTTCTTGCCTCACTTTTATTTGTTAAGTACTCTATCCAGGTATAAATAAAACATCCTTGGTTTAGCGTTAGCAGAACATCATATCTAGCACATACATATTTACGCAACAACTATTTATTTATAATTGTAATTTTCACTCTTTTGTCATCTTTGTGGTGATTTCACATATAATATGGATATATTAAAGACAGTACAAGTTGCACACTTGTATATTCAGATGTTTTGCGGTTAAGTAATAAATTTCACTGAAATATGCAAAGTTTAATAAACTTTGCTGCAATATACCGATTTCACATTTTATCGCACTTTTAAATTGACTGAAAATGTAACGCTCGGGGTAGCATTAGAGTAACCATTTTTTACACATTTACAGCACATGCAACCTTACAGTGTATGACAGAGAGTACTTCATTTACCAGTGTGACTTCCCCCTTTCCTGTTCCAGTCTCGTATGGTTCACAGGAAGAAAGATTACTGATAAGCCTTCTTGTGGTTTCGAATCTTTCAAATTTTGTCTGCGTAGTTTTTTCGCAAAACATACATGGCAGGAAGCAACATACTGGTTGACTCTTCTAGACACACAAACTCTTGGAACTTTAACAGTACACCAAACTGATGCAGAACCCCTCTGTTGCAGCATCTGTCACTGGAGATGACTGGGCACCTCTGTGACACTTTCGCACTTACTAAATTAACCTGTAGCAAAACATACTGCCCTTTGCTCGATCTTTGGGTTTCCCTCTATCAATCCTACCTGGTGTGGATCCCAGGCTGACAAGCTATATTCACATATTGGTCAAACAAGTGTTTTGCAAGCTACTTCCTTTTTTAATGGGCTAAATTTCCTGACGATTCTCCTGATGGATCTCAGTCTGATATCTGTCTTACCTTTGAATAATTTTTCTGGTTGCTCCACTTCAAACTGCTCTGTATGCATAATCCTAGGTATTTTATGGAAGTAACTGCTTCCAGTGATTGTTACATTTGTTTATGCTGAGTGTCAATTGCCATTCCCTGAACGAAGCATCCATCATCTGCAGCTCTTCCACATTTTGCTACAATTTTATAGTATTGTGTCTTCTCTGTATACAACAACATCACCCACAAAAAGCCTCGTGGAACTTCTGACATTACCTACAATGTCATTTGTCTACATTGTGAAAAATAATGGTCATATAACACTCACTTGGAACACACCCAAAGTTACTTTTATTCCTAAAGAGTTCTCTCCATTCCGAATGACATGCTGTCTTCTGTTTGCTAGAAACTCTTCAACCCCAACACACAGTTGGTCTGATATTCTGTATGCTCATATTCTGTTAATTCGGCTGAAGTGCTGAACTGTATCAAATGCCTTCTGGAAGTCAAGGAATACGGCAGCTACCTGGGTGACTGTCTACTACTTTTTGGGTCTTAATGGAAAAAAAGCAAGCTGGGTTTCACACAACGTCTCCAGAAATAACATAATATGCATGCATAAAACTGGTCCCAAAATTCTACATCAGGCCAATGTCAGAGATAAAAGTGTATAGTTTCGCAGGTAAACCTGACAACCCTTCCTAAAAACGGAAATGACCAGTGCTTTTTTGCATATAGTTAACAATGCTTTGCTTCTCAAGAGACCTACTCTGTGTAGAATCAAACTGATAGATTCTTTTCTATCCCTTGATCGCTTAATTCAATATCTTTCACTCTGTTGTTTGTGTGGCTATTTAAAGGAGTGAACAGTTTTAGAAAAATGAGTATTATATTTGGACAGTTCCATCCTCTGTTTTAATGCCATTATGGTCACCGGGCATTTGGATCAATATCTTTAATCTGTTTACTGATTTAACATATGATTGAAACTTCTTTGGATTTTCTGTGAAGTTAGTATGTAGAATTTTACTGCTGAATTCGCTGAACATTTCACGATTAAATCTCCTTATGTCAATTTTGGCTTTGTTTAATTTTCATTTGTTTGTGATTCTTTGGCAACATTTAAATTTGCAGTGAAGCTCTCTTTGCTTTCATAGCAGCTTTATAATGTGGTTGTGGAATCGGGGTGTGTCTTTTCTGTCCCCCACAATTTTGCTCAGCATGTAACTGTCTAAGGCATATTGTACAGTGCTCTTGAACTTTGTGCACTGATGCTCAACATCATCCATGCTTGAGAGGAAATTTTCATGTAGAGCTATTAGGTAATCTGAAATCTGTCTCTTGTCGTTCTTGCTAAACAGAAAAATCTTTCTACCTTTCTTTGTATTCCTATTTACAGCGGTATTCAGTGATGTCATAATGACCTCATGATTATCAGTTCCCTGTCCTATGCTAACAAAGCGAAAAAGTTTGGTTCTGTTTGTTCCAGCAGGACTCTGATTTGATCTTCATGAGTCAGTTCTCTGATGAACTGCTCAAGGTAATTTTTTGGATAAAGCACTTACAATGATTTTACCCAATTCTCTGCCCCTACTACCCATCCTAATCACTTGAATCACCTACGCTGTAGCTGATAACTGACAATCTCCAGCTGAATTGTAACACAACCAGGAAATTTAGATGAATAATCTCCAAGTTTCCTCTCAGATGTTCTGTTATTACTGGTGCTGAGGCAGGGGATCTATTAAAGCATCTGATAACCATGTTTGAGCCACCTTTGACACTTATCTTCATCCAAATTACTTCACATTCTAACTCTTTAATAATTTCACTAGATATTATTGCTTATAAACTCACCTATCTTTGTGACATACATTCCAGTCTGAGTTTAGAATTTCATGGCTACTGACATTTGGTTTCAGCTAGCTTTCTGTCCCAAGTAGTATGTGAACACTGTAACCATTTATAAGTGAAACCAGTTCTGGGACTTTCCCATAGACGCTCCTGTCACTAACTGATACTATAGTAACATTTCCTATCACCAATCTGCTATGAAGAATGCTACCCTATATGGACTCAGAACATGTCTTTTTGGGCCTGCGAGGGGATTTCTGTGCTAAAATCCCATATGTGGATGCTGCAAGTCTTCCACTACCTTGGTAACCTCTCACTGGATGTAGTGCACACTTGATCCATTAAGGGAGAGGGGTCCAATGTTTCTCCATTGGATAGCACAAGTTGAGAAATCCGCCTTCAAGATCAGCACAGAATAGTCTGAGCCTTTCACTTGGTTCCAAATCAGAGGACAGTAATTAGTTCTGGGAACTAGGGTACCAAATGATATCTCTGCTTCCACCTCATGGATGAGGCTAGCTGTCTTCAACAAATCAGCCAGCCACCTCGAGGAACCAAGGATGTCCTACGAACCCACGTGACAGACACCATTTGCGCTGACATGAGCCTGGTTTGCAACCAGGTGCAGTCACTACACACAAACAGTGCCAGCATAGCCTCCTCCACATCTTGGATGACACCCCCTGGCAAGCAAACAGAGTGGATACTGATCTTCTTTTCCAACCTGCCCAATATTTCAATGAGCTGCTCAAACACCGGCCTAACATTGGAGCTCCCACCAACACACAATCCCAGCCTCTGTGCTTCTTTGCACCTCTCAAGAGCATAAGCCATGCTCCCAACACGTAAGACATACCATGCCAGCTCAGAAGTACTTTCAGCAGTGGGCAATACCTAAAAACTGTTCTTGAGGCATAAAGGAGCAGCCATACAGTCCGTATTAAGTTTGCCTTACACCCAGTCATTCATGACCCCAAGACTGTTCACCAATCACCATCAGGCAAATTTGGGCCAGCAGAGACGTGTGGATCTGAAGGTGCAGTGGCAACAGAGTGGCACAATAGGCTCCAGCAATGCCAAAGCAACTGTCTCCGATGCTCCAATGCTACTGCAGCTGAGGGCAGCAACCTGAAGCTTGTCAACCAGGGCCAACATAGCTTCCAGTTGTTTACATGCAGTGGGCAATTCCTAGCATGAGTAATGTAACACTAACCCAAGAAGTCCCTGGGTGCAATCTAAGTTCTGCTGCCATGCTACCTCTAACCTATAATACCAACGAAAGGCACTTCACACAAAGATAATGCACTAAAATTTACACCAAAAAACTTAATTAAGAGTAAGGTAGTAAACACTAGTCTACATGGTAAAATAAACAGGAACAGTTCACTTCTTCATAGAAGTACATGAAAAACACAGACTAAAATTAATTAATGTGTATTAGATAAACTGCTACAGCTCCAGGAGCGTCCTCTTGTCTCTGGAACTGCCACTACACTAGTCACATCCCACATTATGTATAATTAGTCTTTGTTTATCTAACAAATTAGTGTGTGTATGACAGAAAGGAACTCAGAAATAAAACTACACTCACATGAAGATCGAAATTCTCCTACAACAGATGAGATATGAAAACCTAATAAGTTACAAGTGGCAGAGAAGGTATCTGCCAAATAAGAGAGGAAGGGAAGTTATCTTCATACTTCAGTACACATTAAATATATTTTCCACACAATATTTCACCTCTTATAAGTTTTGTCATCTGCAGTGAATGTACAGGGTGACACATGGGAGACGGATGGTTTTGAACTGCGTAGTACTGAGGGCATGGTGGTGGGAGGTGATTGTGGTGGGGATAGCTCTGATCCACACAAGATGCCATTTCATTTACTCAGTCACTATGGAGGAGTGGGACTTGCAACGTCAAGTGTGTCTATGACAGTTTCATGAAAAGTGGTGAGTCTGTGATTGCTATGCAGCGACTGCATAGTACTGAGGGCATGGTGGTGGGAGGTGGTTGTGGTGGGGATAGCTCTGATCCACACAAGATGCCATTTCATTTACTCAGTCACTGTGGAGGAGTGGGACTTGCAATGTCAAGTGTGTCTATGACAATTTCGTGAAAAGTGGCGAGTCTATGATTGCTATGCAGCGACTGTTTCGTGCGCGGTTTAATGTCAGTCACATGGAGCTGTTCCGAGCCGTAACATAACCCTCAGATGGGTGGAAAACTTCGGATCAACTGGAAACATACTGGATAAGAAGCATCCTGGCCCTGTGAGGCAGAGTAACACCACCAGAAAGTGTATAAAGCGTAAGGCAAGCAGCAGTCAGAAGCCTAGGACGGTCAGCTAGATGTCATGCTAGTGAGTTACAAATCAATCGTGAATCGGTTAGATGAATTTTGCATTAAGAACTAAAATTCCATCCCTACAAAAAGCTCATTGCCCAACAACTAAAGGAAACTGATTTTGCTGTACAAGAAGACTTCGCTTACAGAATGCAAGTGATTTTGGGATCGAATGAAAATGAAATTTTATTGATGAGTAGTGAAGCTCATTTTCATTTAAACAGGACCATGAATAAGCAAAACCTACGTTACTGGGCTCCAGAGCATCCACATCTTATCCACCAGCGTCCTCTCTTTTTTTTTTTTTTTTTTTTTTTTTTTTTAGAACAGGGCCACAGTTACTGTTAATTCGGTTTGTTACGTTCATTTTCTTGAAACATTCTTGAAACCAGAACAAAGAAGACAAAGAATCCCTTTAAAACGCGTTTGGTTCGAGCAGGATGGGGCAACATTGCACACCGCAAACACTTCAATGACAGTTCTTAGACGCATGTTTCCTGGCCGGATTATCTCACGTTTTGGCAATGTTCCTTGGCCTCCCAGGTCTCTTGACTTGTCAGTGTGTGACTTTTTTCTGTGGGGGTACCTTAAGAACTATGTCTATAACCACAAATCACGAAATTTGGACGAGTTGAAGAATGCAATCATTCAAGAAATTGCTGCCATCCCTGCAGTGGTTTTAGTCTGTGTGATGGAGGATTTTGAGAAGAGACTTGAGTCCTGCATTTGAAATGATGGACATCGCCTTGACAACATTATTTTTCACGAATAACTTTGTTAACTAAAATGGCAAATAATGAGTTTTGATTTTGTGTAGATAAACATGCATTAATTTTAAAGTTGGCTGAGTATTATTTCATTAAAAACCGTCCATCTCCCATGTGTCACCCTGTATATGCCCAGATGCTGCCAAGTTAAGCAGATAGTTTTTTGGATATGTCCTCCACAATGGCCTCATGGGCTGTTGTTCCTCTCAACCCAGTTCTTCGTCATAATGTTTGTATCACAGTGACAGTGCCTTTTGCAATATTTGTCCTGTGCACTTTACTGTCACTACCTACACCTGCTGCATCACCAAATTGATTTCTCTCACCAGTGGGAGATGGCTTATCAGTTTATGCACAGCCAAACAAAGGCACACAATCGATGCCAGTAGCACAGTGTCCTCTAAATTACAAGGAAACAGAATGGCTTGCCAGTACTTACCATCAGAAGGCAATTTCTAAGTAGAAACCACTCTTCTAGCTTTCGACTGTTAGTTCCTTCCTGCAGGGGAAAAGAGAGAGAGATTGGGAAAAATCAGAAAGCATGGCAATGTCACTCACACAAACATATCGTCACATTTTGCCACCTTCCTTAAGTTTACATCTGCTGACATATCCTCCCTTTTCCTTTTTACCCTATCCCTCTTGCCAGTCTTGGTAGCATTTCTTGTTTATTTACTCAATAACTTATTCTGTCACTTTTTTATCTTCATGTGTTTTGCTCTCTCGCTGGTATTCCCCAGCCCCTTCTCTTCCACTTATTCCAAAATACATCTCATCTCTGGTTTGAAGATGGCACAGCATTTCTCTCTCCCCCCGACCCCCTCATCATACTAAAAATGGGTGGAACCCCCTCTGACCTTCCCCAACACATTCCTCTATCCTCCTTAAGTAAGCAACTAACAGTCTTGAAGGCTAGGCTAGTTTATTTATTTTTACACGTTTCCACTGACAACACTTAAAAATTTCATCTTTAGTGTTTGTGTTCTCTCTGTACTTTTACAGTTTTCTCAAACTATTTTTCCTTTTGATAAACAGTATCTTGTTGCAGACAATGCTCTGTAAAACAAATGCCGTGGCTATAGTGCATTCTCGACCAACTGTGGAACTTGCGATTCTGTTGAGCACTGCGTGTAACGCAGTGGTGGGAATTTGTTCTACAACACACTCAATTCCAACAACCAACCTGGTTTGAACTTACATTTATTATTACTATTATTGCCTACATCCTTTGCATGGTGATTATGTTTAATTTAATGCTTATGAGCTTGTACAGGGTGGTCAGAAACAGTCTGAAAAGATTTCAAGGCTGTTCCTGGGGAGGTTGTGCTGAGAAATAATTCTTAAGAAAAAAATTTGGTATGTTGCGCCTTTCCCAAATTATTTAGTAGGGAAGATAGCCAATTAGGTAGTCATGAGCGCAAACTCCAGCAGCTAACCAGAGGTGGTGTTGCCAAACGTGCTTTCATTTGGTTTCTTAAAACTGAACAAGAGAGTAATACAAAAATTGCACATGGGACGGTAGTAAGGATTGAAACTGAACCAATGCTGACAGTTTGGTGCACTATCACCTATGCTATGAGAACAACTGACATTAATTGTATTGGCAGGCTGCTTGCATTTACAGGCATGATGACCAAATTGACTGGCTTCAGTGCTAAATAACTTGGAAACTGTGCAATGGATCGAATGTTTTTCTCAACAATTACTTCTCAGCCCAACATCCACTGCAATACCTTACAATATTTTCAGACTGTTTTTGGCCACAAACTATAATGACTATTCAATGCAGAAAACACATAAAAGGAATAACAGAGGGTATAGTGATAAAGGCATTTACACTATATTGACAATGAAGTTACTGGGCATACAGCTAGTGTTCTAAAAGATGGGAGGAAGAAATTAGATGCAGCAACCAACAGAAGTAATTTAGGGAAAGCAGACTAAACATAAAACAGGTTGACCTGATTTAGAGTAAAGAAATAATCCTCCCAAACGAGGAACCACTGTTCACATTGTGTTGTCTTATTCTGAAGCAGAAAAGTGTTTATTTTGAAAATATTTGATAAAAAAAGCTCTAACACAACTTTTGTTACTAAATACATGTATCTCAACTGTAACATAATGAAAGCCAGTATCCAGCGGGAGAGAAACAAGTCTGTAGGTATTTTTTGAAACTTAGGAAAACCTGTATTAGAATGACACGGATGTGCTTCCGGAAGCCATGACGAGTATAGGATGCTGGTTTTGGCTGGTTATCTGATCTAGTAAGGACTGACAGTCTTGCCTGTGAAATGTAGGCAGAGCTCATCATCTGTAGCATCATCAACAGGACCGATGGCAGATGATTGGTACAGAGCCCAGTGAAGCATCTGAATCAGAGGCTCAGGCAGTTCTGTGACTGTGCAGGCTGTAGATTCCTTGACATGTGCTATAGTGCAGTGGGGTTCCAGGTTCTGCTTCATATGTCAAAGGTCCACTACACTCAGGTAACAACTACGAAAGTAGCAGAGGC
Source organism: Schistocerca serialis cubense (assembly GCF_023864345.2). Lineage (NCBI taxonomy): Eukaryota > Metazoa > Arthropoda > Insecta > Orthoptera > Acrididae > Schistocerca > Schistocerca serialis. The sequence continues at coordinate 871,608,672 of NC_064638.1, read as the reverse complement.
TGTGAAGAATGAACTGGGCAGTTTGTTAAGTTAGGGGGTCTTGGGAAAATACAGAAAGGGCTTCAGTCTCAAAGGATGCAGGACAAACACAGGATGAGGGTGGACACAGCAACACTCAGTACTGTAGTTGTAAATCATCGTAGCTGTGTTGGATAAGAATCAAAGTTCTAAGTGCTAATAGAAAGCACTGAAGCTGACTAAAGCTGGGGACAAACTCAGCTGAAATTCTTACAAAAGGACCTAATTGTGTTCAGAATGGATAAGCTAAATACCACTGGTGGTGGACTGCTTGTTGCTATTAAGAGTTAGTTTATATGAAATTGCGGTAGATAGTTCCTGTGAGTTAGTATGGGTAGGATTCATACTTGAGAACCAGAATAAATTAGCATTTGGTTTCTTTTACCAATACTCTAACTCAGATAATACAGATTTTGAATAGTTAAAAAAAAGCTTGAGTCTCATTTCAAATAGGTACTCCACTCATACAATTATAGTTGGTGGTGACTTCAACCTATCCAGAACACATTGGTGAAAATACATGGTTAAAATTGGCAGTAGGTATAAATAATCATCCGAAATCCTACTGAATGCATTCTCAAAAAATTATTTTGAACAATTAGCTCAGGAGCTCACCCTAAGTGTAAATGGTTGCAAAAATATACCTGACTTCTTAGCAACAAATAACCCTGAGCAAATAGGAAGCACCAAGATGGATACAGGGGTTACTGACCACAAGGTTGTTGTAGCGAGGATGAATACCACAAAAAATAAATAGAAAATACATCTATTTTAAAAAGTATATAAAAATTTGCTTGACACCTTCCCAAGGGACAGTCTCCATTCCTTCCAAACTAACTATGTAAGTGTTGGCCAGATGTCGCTTAAATACAAAGAAATAGTATTGGCAGCAACTAAGAGATTTATATTGAATAAGTTAATAAAAGATGGCACTGATCCCCCATGGTACACAAAACAGGTCAGAACACTGTCAAAGAAGCAATGAAAAAAGAATGCCAAACTTAAAAGAATGTAAAATCTCAAAAGATTGGTGATGTTTTACTGACACTCAAAACTTAGTGTGGATTTCAATGTGGGATGTTTTTAATAGCTTTTACAACAAAACTCTGTCTCGAAATTTTACAGAAAATCTGAAGACCTTCTGGTCTTATGCAAAGTATACTACATGATACCGATGTTAACATTACCGACAACAGTGCCAATAAAGTGGAGTTACAAAACAAAGTTTTATAAAACCCCTTTGCCAAAGAAGATGGTGTAAATATTCGAGAATCTGAATCAGGAACAGCTATCAACATGAGTAACTTAGAAGTAGATATCCTTGGCATAGTGAAGCAGCTTAAACTGCTTAATAAAGGCATCTTATGGTATAGATTATGTACCAATTAAGTTCCTTTCAGAGTATACTGATACAATAGTTCCATGCTTGTAAACATATACAGCTGCTCGCTAGACGAAAGATCCGTACCTAAATACCACAAAATTGCACAAGACAAACCAATCCTCAAGAAAGGAATTAAGAATAATCCGATGAATTACAGACCCTTATTGCTGATGTTTATTTGCAGCAGAACTGTGGAACATACACTGTGTTCAAATGTTGTGAGTTACCTCAAAGAAAACTGCCTACTGCCACATAGTCCGCAAGGATTAAAAAAATATCATTCTTGTGAAACACAACTATATATACATACAAAGTGGTTAGTGCTACTGGCTGGGATCTCAAACTGATTTCATATTTCTAGATTTCCAGAGGGCTTTTGATTCTGTTCCTTAAAAGCGACTTCTAATCAAATTGTGAGCCTATGAGGAGGGGGGGGGGAGGGGACTGTCTCATTTGTGCAAAAGGATTTGTGATTCACTGTCATCAGAAAGGTCACAGTTTGTAGTAATCGAAGTGTTATAGGTCCTCTGTTTTTCTAATCTCTATAAACGATTTAGGAGATAATCTCAGCAGTCCTCGCAGACTGTTTCCAGACAATGCTGTCATTTACCTTTGAGAAAAGTCTTCAGCAAATTAAAACCAATGGCAAAATGACCCGAGGCACAGTATCTGCATGGTGTGAAAAGTGACAATTGTCTCTAAATAAGGAGAAGTGTGAGGTCATCCACATGAATGCTAAAAGAAATCAGTTAAATTTCAGTTTCATTATAAATTACACAAGTCTAAAGGCTGTCAGTTCCACTATATACCTAGTAATTAGAATTACAAACAACTTAAAAGATAATGGTGTGGGGAAGCCATACCAAGACTGTGTTTTATCAGCAGAACATGTAAAAGATGCAACATGTCAACTAAAGATACTGCCTACACTACACTTGTCCATCCTCTGGTAGAGTACAGCTGTGAAGTATGAGGTCCTTACCCGACAGGATTGACGGAGGAGATCAAAAAAGTCCAAAGAAGAGCAGATGATTTTGTACTACTGTGAAACTTGGGACAGTGTCTCTTGGACATGATAACCGAGGTGGGTGGCAATCACTGAAGCTGTTTGATAGTGGAACAGTAGAGAAATAGTCAGTAGGTGATTTAATAAACCTTCTGCCAAGTACTTACGTGCCGTGATCAGTCATGTTGATGTACATGAAAGGAGATGAAACAATATTTGATATGTGATAGGCTAGTAGACTGTCATGAAATATCTTACAGTTACCAAGTTTATCCAATAACCTTATGTTACAACACTTATACTCTTGTTTTATTTGATAACAACGCATTTTGTGCTAAAAAACTGGCATAACATGAAAAATTAACTTTGAAAGCAGGCAATGTACCGTATTTACCTGAAAATAAGACGACCCTCAATTTTAAAGAGGATGCTTCAGAAAAAATTATTTTTTTAACATACTCTGACTAATCAAAATTAAAAACTTTTACTGCTGAAAGGGTTTTACCTAGAAAGTTTATAAAGTGTCTATTTAAACTTATGTCATTTATTCACTGTCTACATTATACAAAGAGTGATAAAATAAACAAAAGAAAATGATTTACATTAATTTTTAACTTTACTGTCTTTTTTGTTCCTGTCATCTGTGGTATCACTATTTTTAATCATCATCATCATCATCATTCTAGCAGGACAGCTGTGAAACTTATATCTTCATTGTCAGAAATACTTGGCCATTTCTGAGATTGTGGTTACAGTAGGATCTGAGAACATGACTTTTTTTCCTGAACATGCAGCAGATTTCACTTCAATATTAATGTGAGAAATTTGCATCATCTCTGGCTTCCAAACATATCGTCTGTCTGCCACTCTCTCATTGGCTGTGTTAGACCCTATCATTCCTGTTATACCTCACGATGAGCGTCGACAACATTGCCGCACAAAATACATAAGTAGGCCACTGGCCATAACCTAGACTTTTAGTATCTGTTGCAGAAATCTATGCTACTGTTGAGTATTTGTCCAACTTTGAAGTCAATTCGATTCTGAGTACAAATGGATTCAGGCAAACTGCAGTTTAAACACGGTAGCTATTCCTAAAAAAGGTACAGTACATTCCTGTGGTTGGCAGCATGATAAAATTTGCTACCAAGTTACCACTCCCTTCCCTGCATTCATTGTAGTTCTCAACTAAGCTGCCAAATGTCACACGATTGTGTGACCGAGGTGAATACTGCACTGAACGAATCGGCTATTCAGGAAATGTTGAGCCTATTTGAACAAAAGCATTGTTTGCTAAGCCCTGCCCTTTGGAATTCTTCAAAATAAAGTTGTACAAAACCTCAAAAGTCAAAGCTTTACCTGTAAGTGCAGGATGACCTCTATATTAATCTCTTAAACGATGTAAAATCATTGACCCCAGCAGTTATAGTTTAGTTTGTGAATATAAGATGACCCATATTTTTCAAAAGATGAATTTGGAAAAAACCTTGTGTTATAATCAGGTAAATATGGTAATAGGCAGTAGAAAATTCCATGCTTGTGTGTACGTACCTGGTCGGAGTTCAACAAGGGAACAGTGCTGCTCAACCCATAATAAGGTGGAGCGGTATAAATCATCAAGGCTTGCAGTGCTCACAGCTGCTGTATATGATGACAAAAGTGGTTCAAATAATATGCTAAACTGAATATGTGTTAAAGTAAAATACTATAATCCCAAACAAATAATCTGAAACATGTTTAATTTTAACAACTGCTAAAGAATGAGTGAGAAACAGTAAGTGAACAATGGGTCAGAATTAGAAAATATACGCTACAGAATATTAAATAAGGAATTGTAATAAAGAATTGTTGGCAAAAGAAAACTTTAGAAAGAAGATCCTATGAGATAAAACCCGACCCATCAGAATTTGCTAAGCAACTGGAAAGGAGAATGTCTGAACTTAAGTCTTACAATAATTACAATATTTATATATATTTTCAAAGGAAGGCTAGAATAGTCTTATATATTTACTACAGCAGATGTTAGTAGGATGAAAAGTATTGAGAAAATGAATTCATTCCTGTAAAGTAAGTAAAAATGGGATTTCCCCTCCATGGCAAAAATATAGTTGGTCAATAGCAACTAGTCATGTCACCCAATATGCAAGGGAGCATTTAAAATCAAAACAAGAAAAAACAAAGGTACACAAAATTTATGAGGAAGAACAATTACTCAGATAGAAGACTGAGGCCACTGCCAGGATATCATTAGAAATTTAAAGGTGGTGCATAAACAAGAAAGAAGGGAACACAAACAAAAATAAGACTGACAACATATGGAGGGGAAAAATGGAAGTGGCAGGAGGAAGTAAAACATAGTACTGATTTTGCAAATTAAATTTTTTGTGCCTGCCAAGGATCAAATACAAAAATAATGGAATCTGCCTTGTTGTCAACTTCTTACCTCTTGAGCCTTTTCAGTTTTGTTGTTTTTTTAAAAACCTCCTTTAGGTGCCTTGCCAGGAGTCAAGATCACACTGAAAACTCTACAGAAGCAGAAGCAGACAATCTGGAGCTGAAGAATAATCATACAATCTTGCAGCAGTCATGTGCAGTGGATCACACTGACTACAACCACCTCCTCCTCATACTACAGGCCTCATGACAAACTCTGAATTCTGAAACAATGACTGTTAAAAAAAGTAAAGCAAAGTCTGTGGTGCTAGCCCATGGTTGGGCTATTGGCCTATCTGTAGGGAGACTGCAGCCTTTCTTTGCTGTGGTACTAGGAGATACAGGGTGGCAGGTAAATTGTCTTGGTTGCCTTTTACACACAAGAAGACACCTAGTACGCATTTAATATCAGGTTGAGCGGATCTGAAGCCATACTGGAGGGACTTGAACAAGAAAAATCCCCACTCCTATCTGGGATTGAACTCAGGAGCTCCAAGGCCAAAGTCTAACACCTTGCGTGCTAAAGACCATGGCCACAAAGTGAATGTTACTGGTGGCAAAAGCTATAACCACTAATTGTAACAAAATTAGTAACCAAGTTTCTGTGAGATATATGAGGTTTGATTTTTAAGTAAGGTCCGAATTGTTGTAGACACTAGTAGATCGCGCGTATACCGCAACGAGCATGTGCGTCGTGTACCAGCATGCCTCGGGAACAACTGTGCTCAGTTTCAGCTCTGTAGCTAACCTGTACAGTTCTGTTCTATGCTTTCAAAATGTTTAAGACTGTCAACTCACCCGCCACGTGTGAGGTTTGTTCAGTGATATGGTTTTTGTCAGCAAGGAACCTGTCTGCTGCAGAAATTCATCAACATATTTGCAAAGTGTACGGTGATACTGATATGAGTGAAAGCAAAGTGCATAAGTGGGTGTGAGAATTCAAAGCTGGCCGCGACAACGTCCATGATGAGGACCGGTCCGGTCGCCCTTCTTTGATTACAGACGATTTGGTGGCTTCAGTTGAAACGAGGGTTCGTGAGAACAGGCGCTTCACAATAATAGGTCTCTCAAACGAATTTCCTGACGTGTCGAGATCAGTGCTTTACAACACTGTTTCTGAACACCTAAAGTTTAGGAAACTGTGCTTCTGTTGGCTCCTGAAACTCCTAACAGAGGACCACAAAAACCAAAGAATTGAGTGTGTGATGAAGTTCTTGACTTGTTATCATGAAGAAGGTGACAGCTTCTTGAGTCAGATCGTAACTGGAGACAAAACAAGGATTTCGCATATTATGCCCAAGTCGAAGCAACAGAGCATGGAATGGAGACACAGAACATGGAATGGACACACACACACACACACACACACACACACACACACACACACACACACACACACACACACACACACTTGCCTGTAAAGGTGAAGGCCAAACAGACTCTGCCCCAGCACAAAATCATGGCGTCGGTGTTTTGGGATAGGCATGGTGTCTTGTTGGTCAACTTCATGCAACAAGGAACCACTATTAATGCAGAAGCTACGCAGAGCGATTCAAAACAAAGATGCGGCATGCTGACAAAGGGAATTGTCTTTCTCCATGACAATGCAAGACCACACACTGCAGGTCAGACCCACAATTTATTGGACAGTTTTGGCTGGAAAGTTTTAGACTACCCACCCTACAGTCTTGATCTTGCACCGAGTGATTACCATCTGTTCCTCCACCTCGAAGAACACCTCACTGGCAACCGTTACAATTACGACGAAATGTGAAAATGGCAGTGAAGTCTTGGTTACTGGAGCAGGCGTCAAGTTTTTATGAAGAGGGTATTTTAAAATTGGTTGAGAGGTATGATAAGTGTTTCAACAAACTTGGCAACTATGTCGAAAAGTAGAGTGAAATATGTACTTTCTGAAAATAAATTTACTTTTATGAAATAACCTTATGTTCAAATGGACCTTACTTAAAAAACACACCTCGTATATGCATTGTTTAAAACATTGAGTATTGCAAGAAGAGGTAGTCTCCATCACTTAAAGCTCTATTTTACAGAAAATCAGCCATAGAAGAGTATGTGTTGGATTTCAAATTATTTCTTTATGCACACGTTATTCTGAACAGAGTTCATGTTGGCGGCACATAAAAATGTATTTAAAAAGTCTTGCTACTAGCTTAGTTTTGTGCACATGTGAGAATAGTTTTTATGTTGACAGAATAGTTATATTCTTGGGATGCTATACAAGTGTTTTGTGCCACACCAAAGAGGAAACCATGATAATGAGCCAAAAATGTTTTCAATCCCCAAAGTCAACGGTCTTCACTGGAAACGGACAGAAACCATTCAACGAGGTAATTTTAAAGTTAGACAAAATTTGAAGGTAAGCTGAGCATTTTGTCATTGTTTCATACTGTCCCAAAATATATGTGTTTCATATTAGGGATCCAAAGGCACTTGCTGGCTGCTGAACCCATCCTCATAATCTTTCTCAGCTCATACTTGTCTGAGGTCTACTGCACAATGTTTTTGAATTTTATCTTTTTTTCATATCCTCAGAATGAATGTACAATGGTACCTAACCAGAAACTGCAGAAAAGAGCATTGCAAGTTCCCTACTTATGTCACACTTGTAGCATGCCCCACTGCATACACTTTGCACCTGTCATGAAACATGGTAATATCGCCTAGACTTGTGATCAGCAACTACAATAAGGAAGCCCAGTTACCATGTTCACTTCACTTTTTTGTTGTTTTCACTGTCTGTCTGTTACATGTTATAAGTTCGTTGCTGACTGTCTACTACTAGTCACAGTTACAATGCAATACAGCTGCCTACCAGGTTCAACAATTATGGGCCACATTCAGATTTACAGTAATGGAACATGAAGTGGCTAATATACAAAACTGTATTTGTCAATTTTTATTTGATTTTTGTAGATCCAAATATGGCACCTAATGGCCCAAGGCAGTAATCAATTCTATTGGCTCAAGTCAGTAATCAATTGTACTGCATCACAACTTGACTGTAATGAGTACTCAATTATAGATTTCCAATGGCTGATTTCCTGTTGATACAAATTGTACCACTGTTGTTATTATGGAAGTTTACATTAATATCTGGGTGTTCCAGAGGTTAGTAATTACTTGATAGTTGAAAACATTAAGCATCACATTTGCACCTGCTTTAGAATTTAGTGGTATCGCATACATTATTCGGCCAAATCTTTTGAATCAATTGTTGGCTATTAATTACCTTACATCATACTACATTTGCTCACATAATAAATGTTTCCTACCTCATAAACAGATATTTTCTCTCACATTCACTGCATTAACTTTCTGGACTGACTCAGAAGGACAGACAAATACAAAAGTAAAAAGATCTACTTACTTCTTGGATCACAGGTATGTAACAGAAACAAGTCCTATGTGTGCTCTAATCGAATTGTTGTCAAAAGACAAACATATTTTTGCTAATATAGTTTCATTATACATTCTTCTTGTGTCATTACATAAAGTAACATGTACCGTCAAACGGGGTTATTTTGGACACCGGGATGAATTCGGACAGTATGGCTTATTTGCTCTTTGCTACTGCATAGAAACAAAGAGTCACTTATTTTAACTTCCATGCGCCAGTTATTTTAAGCGCAAGATTGCATTTATCACTTTCCACAACTTTTATTTTGCGTCAATTGTTTCCCTAGGTGAATAACTGATGAACAGTCTCTGTGTTAAAAATCCATGCATTATCGTAAAGGGGAAACTTTCTATTGTTGTGCCGAGCGGGAAGTTATTGTAACCATAATTGTCAACGCACTCAGCAGCTAACAGCATTGAGACAATTTCTGTACAAGTCTGTTGAGTTTCTCATGCAAGGTTATAAAATAACAACGGTTTTTGTAAAACTGTGTACTGTGTGGGGTGATTTCGGACAATGCAAAGAATTTGTAAGAGCAGGAGAGGTGCTACAGTACGGTGTAATTATGACCCAGAACTTTTAGATAAAGCTGTTCGTGATATTCATAGTGGTAAATTATCGTACAGAAAAGCATGTGATTTGTATGGTATACCTAAATCAACCCTACAAAATAAAGTGCAGGAAGCACATCCGAAAAAATTGGGAGGACAGCCAGTGCCAAATAAAGAAGAAATGGTGAAGCAAGGTATTTTGAGGGCTGCACATTGGGGATTTCCTTTCACTATATTGGATATTAGATATTTAGTTAAAGGCTAACTTGATAAATCTAGCAAAAAAGAGAAGAAATTTCGTAATATCGTGCCAGGAGAAGAATGAGTGCATTTATTCCTCAAACGACAGTCAGAATATTAAATGAGCTTGAGCAGAAGTGAACAAAGAGACTGTTTGTTTAAATTATTGCAAAGTAAAAACTTATCTGTAATATATAAAATCCATTATATCATTCCATATCACTTATTCATAACAAAGGGCTCCCTTAAAATGTGTACAATGTCACCAAAATCAAATAAAAAGCATGTAGAATTTGAAAAAAATGCAGTAACTGTCTGAAGTCACCCTCTATATACTGTAATTTCAGACAGAGATTTAAAAACACACGTGTCCGAAATCACCCCAATCCATGGTGTGACTTCAGACACTTTATTTAACTGCCTCAGATAAATATACCTACATATATACTTTCTGGTTATGGGATATTTTATTCGTTACACATATACCCTACCACTTCCATAACAATTAATTTAATCTAACAATATATACGAAAGTTACAATCAAAATAATGACAAAATCGTCTGAAATCACCCTGTATGACGGTACTTTGAACAATTTACAAGAACTAATTTGTTCACGAATCTACTTAAGTTTAGGATTAAGAATAATAAACTACTTAATAGACATACAAGAATGTCTGAAAGGATACGATCCAGAACTTCCAGTTCTCTAGTGTCCTGATACGAACATATTCATCAAACATTTCTTTCATTTTACTGGTTCGTTGCCGTGAGACAGGCGCTCCAGTAGCTGGAAGCAGCGCCTGACAATTGCTGTAACAAATAATTTATCCAATGATCCTAAAAAAATGGTTTTATATCCTTGAGATGCTTCCCCTGTGCCAAAAAGCACGTTCGCACCCTCACACACACACACACACACACACACACACACACAGAGAGAGAGAGAGAGAGAGAGAGAGAGAGAGAGAGAGAGCACTGAATGCCCACTTAACCACATAACAAAAATTATTTCAAGGAAGTTATGTTTACTAATTTCTAGAAATAGTTGAAAATAATGAGATAGTAGTAAAATATTAGATCTCCATACATTATAATTTCTAGGACTTTTAGAGGGGAGTGAGTACAAAATATTTTGAATAGGAACCCATGTCCAATGGTTTCAATTCAGATGTGTAACACATCCATGTCTGTCAAGGGAAAGAGAAAAATCTCAAGAGCTTCTTGTCCTAGTATGCCAATAGGGTAGACAGGATGACATGTACTATGTCAGACAGTCACCTGATGTGGGGGCGTATGTAAAGTTTAATTTACAGGACTCCTGTAGAGGCAGAGGAAGATCTGCTGGCACGAATTTTGGCTGCTGCACTTGAAACTGAAGAGGCACCAGGTGGGATGGAGAGTTTGTACCAGAATGTGCTTCCTAGGTAAGATGTCTGCAACAACGCTGGTGTTCGCCACATCGAGATGCTGTTGTAGTGCATCAGTACTGTTCTGTACATACAGTATGCTGGGTCCTTTTTTGTTCCGGAATAATGTACACATGTAATGTTTAATTGTTTACATAAACAAATGTGCTTAATTGATAAATGAATGTTTTGTTATGTTTTCTTTCAAACTGTTACCAAATACTTGTACTGTATCATGTCTAATTCAGTTTCTCAAGCAAAAGTGGACAAGTTACACATCTGAATTGAAACCATTGTACAACAGAAACAATTAGTTTCCGGCCATGGGTTCCTATTCAAAATATTATGTACTAATTCCCTCTACAAGCCCTAGAAGCTGGTAACTGGAATTTCCAAACACCCAGTATTTATTTTTTTCAACAACTCAGTTAACAAAATCAATAATAGGAATGAGAAAATCTATGAAGACATAATAGCACTTACTTAGGTACAAAAATATATCTTATTGTTCAGAAACAAACATTTTCAATCACTTGTCAGCAAACCATGAAAAGATCAGGTATTAATGAAGAAGCACCATGTAAGCTACATCTCAAGAATGCGTTGGCAGCCAGTTCCCTCATTACTGAATAACTAGTTAACAGAATTTATTGTAGGCACATAAGAACACAAGTGGTAGCCAATTTCCCCCTACAGAATAACTTTCAAGCAGAATTTATTATCCGCACAATTTAAAGTGCAGAAAAATGATAGGTATACGCAATTGCTATAAACTGTCTGTTTATTAAGCTTGCTCTCTGGGCTTGGTTACTACAGTTTAGGATTTAAGTTATTTATTTTCATATGTATATGTATACATTCACATGCTTATGGGTATTTGCTGTATTAATTATATATTTATATATACGATTTATATTTATATACAGTCACAAGCAACTAAGCATAATATTTCTTTTTTCCTACCACGTTGTAATTAGAAAGTAAATTTTATTCTGTCTGTTCAAAGTTCTTGGATTTCTTACAACTAAACTTTAAAGATTCAAAGCACATTAGGAGCACTACTGAAAAGCTGAGGAAAAAGCTGAGGAACAGCACCTCTGAAGTTCTACCTTGAACCATCACCAACTAGCATTTTCAGGTGGACTTTCTAAAGTAGGCACGAAAGCTGCACACACTGGTGGCTAGTACCGTTACAATTTTCTACGTAAGGTTAAGAACTAAGCATTTGGTTTCGAAATGGAAGTTTTATTTTTCTTGGACGGTAATGGAAATTTCAAAAATAAAATGTTCTGGAGCCATACCTAATTGATGCATTGAGGCACTCTATTTCCTGGCGGAGACTCAGCATCTCCTCTCGCAGCTGATCCCGTTCAGCTCTCAGCTGTTGGATGTATTCCGCACCTTTCTGCAACATTGCTGCCTTACTAAGCTGTGAACACCATCAACAAAGAAAACTCAAGAAACATTTCACCATTACATCTGAGTGACACTATTGACAACATGTTTACTTCTTAGTAATTTCTAGTTATACAAAAGTGAAATGAGATACATCACTACCTTTTCAGAACTACTGACACTTTTGTTTTTGTAGCAAATAATTAAATTGCAAGAAGAAAGCCACATTTTTTGTTTACCGAATTTCTCACATGGCAAGTAAAGTCAAAACTGTATTGCTATTCAGCACACTCAATATCAGTGACAGCCTGCTGACTTTTAAACTATATTCTGGAGACTAGAAATCTACTCTGTACGAATCAGCACGAGTTTCAAAAAAGACGATCGTGTGAAACCCAGCTTGCGCTATTCGTCCAAGAGACTCAAGAGGGCCATAGACACGGGTTCCCAGGTAGATGCCGTGTTTCTTGACTTCCGCAAGATGTTTGATACAGTTCCCCATAGTCGTTTAATGAACAAAGTAAGAGCATACGGACTATCAGATCAATTGTGCGATTGGATTGAAGAGTTCCTAGATAGCAGAACACAGCATGTCATTCTCAATGGAGAGAAGTCTTCAGAAGTAAGAGTGATTTCAGATGTGCCGCAGAGAGTGTCATAGGACCGTTGCTATTCACAATATATATAAATGACCTTGTGGATAACATCGGAAGTTCACTGAGGCTTTTTGCGGATGATGCTGTAGTATATCAAGAGGTTGTAACAATTGAAAATTGTACTGAAATGCAGGAGGATCTGCAACGAATTGACGCATGGTGCAGGGAATGGCAATTGAATCTCAATGTAGACAAGTGTAATGTGCCACAAATCCATAGAAGGAAAGATCCCATATCATTTAGCTACAAAATAGCACCTCAGCAACTGGAAGCAGTTAATTCCACAATTTCTTTGGGAGTAGGCATTAGGAGTGACTCAAAATGGAATGACCATATAAAATTAATCATCGGTAAAGCAGATGCCAACTGAGATTCATTGGAAGAATCCTAAGGAAATGCAATCCGAAAACAATGGAAGTAGGTTACAGTACACTTGTTCGCCCACTGCTTGGCTACTGCTCACCGGTGTGGGATCCGTACCAAATAGGGTTGATAGAAGAGATAGAGAAGATCCAACGGAGAGAGATGATAGATAAACTCCAGTGGAAGACTCTGCAAGAGAGACGCTCAGTAACTCGATACGGTATTTTGTTGAAGTTTCGAGAACATACCTTCACCGAGGAGTCAAGCAGTATATTTCTCCCTTCTACGTATATCTTGCGAAGAGACCATGAGGATAAAATCAGAGAGATTAGAGCCCACACAGAGGCATACCGACAATCTTTCTTTCCACAAACAATACGAGACTGGAATAGAAGGGAGAACCGATAGAGGTACTCAAGGTACCCTCCACCACACACCGTCAGGTGGCTTGCTGAGTTTGGATGTGGATGTAAATGTAGATACTGTGCTGCTCCTTGATGACACTTGCAAGCAGGAAAGAGGGCAGTGCTTGCTCCTCAAGGTGTTAACAGTGGTGCACTGGCAAGAGGACAGTCCGTTTCTGTCCTGAGCAACAGCAACTTGGCAGTGTACGGCACTCTTGCTCTGGGCAGATTAAGCAGCAATGATGTGGTGGACGACTGTGGCTCGCTGTGGATCTGCATGTAGACAGACGGGAGGAGCAAGTGATTGCTTCCTGGGCTGGATACTGTACTCAGCCCATTGCTTATGAATTGCTGCGGTGGCTGTATTGAGTGACAGGAGCTATCTGTCAACTGCACAGTGCTGCTACAATTGAGTTAACCCTTTTTTTGTATATTTGTTTGTGATATTCTTCCAAGATCCTTTCTGGCAGTAGTCAATTTCATCACCACACTAAGTGTTGCTAATTTTAAGATTTAATGCACATACATAAAAAAATCTATTCAACAACTGGTGGCAGGAGAATAGTTTTTCTATAGGTCTATATTACATTTTCAAACATTGGTTATTTTTGTTGGTATAATTTTAAAAATTGGCACAGGTTATTGAGAATAACCTAGTCTAAGGTATTTCCAATTTAATTCATTAGTGTTTCTTAAGTCAGTTTTAAGTTGTTTGTGTTTTTAAATTGCTGAAGTTCTAGTTGAGAGGTTTGTCTTGTAAATAAAGTTGTCTAATGGTACACCAAATATGGTTGGTCACAATCAAACCCCATATTGCCTAGATGGCCTGTTAAATACTGGTAAATATTTGTAGTAACTCTATTGGCCTATTACAAAAATGAAATAAACTGATCTGACCGATAGATTCTTCACAGTTAACTGATAATGTCTTTGGCATGACAACACAAAACCATAAATTTCTCTTCATGTGCCAGAGGAAACAGAAATTCCATAGTTAGGTTCAGCGTATCTGCTGTATGGCCCATAAACAGAAGCATTCGATCTACACATCCTTGGACCTTTCAAGTTTTTGAGGTAAGAATAATAAAACGTCCATGGTTCAGTGAGTAGGACATTGCTTTGTTTTTATTTGAGTGAAAGCGCATGGGATAAAAATTTAACATGCAGGCACTGGCCATGGTGAGGTTGTGCAGCACATGATGATGATGATGATGACGATGATGATGATGACGATGATTATGGGGAGTTGGTTGGGAGGAGATGACAGAAAAGGGCTTTGGGGAAGAGAAAGTGGTGGCAAAATGGGTGAACTTATGGTTTTGGGGCAAGGAGAGGGTAGGTGTGGGGCAAGGGATTATTGTAGACTGATATAAGGAGGATTATGGGAGAGAAGGATGTCTTGCCAGGGTAACTCCAATCTATGAGTTCAGAAAAGCAGCTGCTAGGTGGAAGGATCCAGTGCTCAACAGCGTGTTCCACAGCCTGATGGTCAATTCTGTTCTTAGCCACAGTTCGTTAGTGGCCATTCATTTTGATGGACAGTCGGTTGGTGGTCATGTACACATAAAATACTTTGAAGAAATTGCAGCAGAGCTGGTAATGTCTTGGCTGCTTTCACACGCGGCCCCTACCTTTGATGAGATGGGATGGGATAAGTGTTGTGACTCGCCGATCATTCAAAGCGCCGCCGCGCAATTACGCGCGTCCTCTACGTGCGGCGCTGTCTGCCAGCCATGCAGCAGCTGCGCCACCTAAGCGGCCAGCCGAGCAGCGGCCGCTAGACTGGGACTCAGTGCTTATTCGAATGCTAACGTGTACACATGTCTTGCTTGTCAACTTACTCTGCGACTTATATGTGTTGTGTCATTCTGAAATATACTTGTTAAACTTGATGTTATAACAATTGGCGACGAGGTAGTGGATTTTTCCTTCTCACCGTTGACCCACAGGGTTCCATGGCTACTGTCGAGCAACTTTTGCAAAATCTCCTTGAACAGCAAACGCTTCTAACAGCAGTGGTTCGCGATTTCGTCGCGGCGTCAAATGCGGGGCGTTTCTCGTCGTTGGCTGTACCTCCTTTTCCTCCTCACGACGAGACAGCGGAAGACTGGTCTGATTATGAAAAACGTCTTCGACAGCACTTCTTGGAATTTCATGTCACGTACGAACAACCACGTAAGTCTCAGTTCCTTTCCTGGATTTCACCTCAAATGTATCGGTTGTTGTCGCAATTGGCTCCTTTGAAGGATCCTGCATCTTTGTCCTTTGCTGAAATGTGCTCACTTCTGTCTGTCTATTTTCAAAAGCAAACGCATGTGGTAGCCTCTCGTGTTGCCTTTTATCGTTGTCCAAACCAGCCACATCAATCCTATCGTGCTTGGGCTGCTGAACTTCACGGCCTCAGTCGAAAGTGTCAATTTGTTACTGACGTTCACAAAGAATCCTATGCCGATTCCATGGTACGGGATGCTATTATCCGGTCGGCGCCCGACAAAGAAGTTCGGCAACGTGCCCTTCAGTTGGCGAATCCAAGTCTAGATGAAGTTCTCTCCATTGCGCAGTCTTTTGAAATTTCTCGCGCCGCTGGGGCGCAAATAGAGGCGTGGGGTGATGTCGGGGAAATACAACCTCTGTGCGCTGTTTGACGACGCGTGCGGCACGTCCCCACCGGCCGATGTGGCCGCAGTGCGCTCCCACGCGCAGCCTCGGCCTAGCCGTAAACAACCCGCTAAGAAACTGCAGCAAAACCCCCGGCAACTTCCTTCATGTCCGCGGTGTTTTACGAAACATTCACGTGAGGATTGTCCCCAACATTGGGCTGTGTGTCACAATTGCAAAAAGAAAGGTCATGTGTCTTCCGTTTGCAAATCCGACCGCATAAATGATGTTCATGAACATAACGCTGATTCTGATTCTGTGTTGTCTGTCAATTGCACTTCTTCCCTTTCAGGGAAGTTATTCCTCACTGTCCAAATCCTTGGTCGAGATGTTTGCATGCAAGTGGATACCGGTTCTGCTGCCACTATAATTAATTCTCAGACGTATCTTCAGTTGGGTTCTCCACTTCTGTCACCTGTCACTCAGCAATTACGGATGTTCAATAAACAGAAGATTTCTCTCTTGGGACAGTTTAATGCTGAGGTATCTTACAAATCCGTCGTTCACACTGTTCCCATTTTTGTGGTCGACCAGAGCAACGCAGAAAATCTTTTTGGTTTTGATGCCTTTCGCGTTTTTGGGTTCTCCATAGATGACTCTGTCAATATTGTCTCTGATGCTATTCCTTAAGCTCAACTGTATTCCTTGTTGACGACATTTTCATCCCTTTTTTCTCCTGGTTTAGGCCGTGCAAACAATTTTGAAGCTCATATCACGCTCAAACCCACTGCTCGGCCTAAGTTTTTTCAGGCTCGGCCCATTCCTGTGGCCCTTCGTGATGGGGTAAAACAGGAGTTGGATCGTCTCACTACTTCAGTGGTCTTGCTTCCTGTCACTTCCAGTGAGTGGTCCTCTCCTGTCGTCATTGCTAAGCCCAATGGTGATATTCGTCTCTGTAGCGATTTCAAAGCCACTGTAAATGCTCAATGCCTCATCGACACTTACCCTATGCCCCGTCCTGAAGAACTGTTCACTAAACTTGCTGGAGACCAATATTTTTCTAAAATTGACCTGTCAGAAGCTTATCATCAACTTCCTCTCGACGCTGCTTCCCGGCAGTTTCTGGTCCTTAACACGCCTTTCGGCCTCTATCAATACCAATGCTTGCCCTTCGGGGTTGCTAGCGCCCCTGCTCTCTTTCAGCGATTCTTGGAACAACTATTGCTCCCTGTCCCTGGGTGTATCAATTAGATGGACGACATTGTTGTCACTGGCTCCACCACTGAAGAACATCTTCAAAATCTCCACACACTTTTTCATGTCTTACAGACTGCCGGTCTTAAGTGTAATCTTCAGAAATCACAATTTTTTCAGGCATCTATTACGTACTTGGGGTTTCAACTCTCTCGGGATGGTATTCGTCTGCTTCAGCAAACTGTCGCTGCGATTGATGCCCTTCCTCGCCCTACATCTGTTAAGGAACTGCAGGCCTTCTTGGGGAAAATAGCATACTATCACAAGTTTTTACCGTCTGCGGCTTCGGTGGCTCAGCTGCTGCATCGCCTGTTGCATAAAAACGTGCCTTTTCACTGGCCCGTGTCATGCGATGCGGCTTTCCAGAAATTGAAGACTATGCTGAAACAGGCCCGGGGCCTGGCTACTTATCGACCTGGTCAACACCTTGTTCTTGCCACAGACGCCTCTCAATACGGGGTCGGTGCAGTCCTTGCCCACCGTTTTTCTGACGGTTCAGAACAACCCATTGCTTATGCCTCCAAAACGCTCACGGATGCCCAACAAATTGAAAAAGAAGCTTTGGCCATTATTTATGCTCTTCATAAGTTTGGTGTTTTTCTCTATGGCTCCAAATTTCATCTCGTTATGGATCACAAACCACTTGTTTCCTTGTTTCATCCATCAACATCACTTCCCGACAAGGCTGTACACCGCCTCCAGCATTGGGCTCTTTACTTGTCTCGTTTCAATTATGAGATTCATTTCCAGCCAACGGCTCAACATGCAAATGCTGATGCTCTGTCTCGCCTTCCCATGGGTCCCGATCAGGCATTCGATAGGGACGAACTTTTGTGTTTCCACCTGGATGTTGCCGAGCAGTGGGTTGTGGACGGGTTCCCCATCACTGGGGACAGGCTGGCGGCTGCTACGATTTCTGACCCTACCCTCTCCCGGGTTTTACACTGTATTCAGAAGGGTTGGCCAGATCGCCTGTCCGCTAAGACTTCTGATCCGTTGCGGAACTACTACGCTTTGCGCTACCACCTCACGGCTAGGGATGGTGTTATCCTCCTCTCCACTGACAATGCTTCGCTGCATGTCGTGGTACCTGCGTCTTTGCGTGCTTCGGTCTTGCGCCTCCTTCACCAAGGGCACTGGGGTGTGTCTCGCACAAAATCTCTGGAGCGCCGTCATGTGTACTGGCCTGCCATCGACTCTGAAATAGCACACATGGTCACTGCTTGCGGCCCTTGTGCGTCACAGGCCGCTGCCCCGAAGTCATCTTTGTCACCGTGGCCTTCGCCTGAGAAGCCCTGGGAGCACATTCATGCTGACTTTGCGGGACCCTTTTTAGGTACATATTGGCTCCTTGTAATTGACGCCTACTCTAACTTTCCTTTCATTGTCCGTTGCACGTCGCCTACCACCGTGGCAACCACCAGTGCTCTCGCCCGCATTTTTTCTTTGGAAGGCCTTCCCTCTACTCTTGTTACTGATAATGGTCCTCAATTTGCCTCTTCCGAATTTGCGGATTTTTGTGCTCGTCACAGCGTTATGCATGTCATGGCCCCGCCATTCCATCCACAATCCAGCGGTGAGGCTGAACGACTGGTCCGCACATTTAAGGCTCAGATGCGGAAACTTCTGACTTCTTCTGCTGCTGATGATGCGCTTCTCCAGTTTCTGGCGTCTTACCTTTTCACCCCCATGGGCGACCACAGCCCGGCTGAGCTCTTACATGGCCGACAGCCCCGCACGCCACTTCATCTTCTGTGGCCTCCCACCTCACGGCCACAGGTGCCTTCCCTTGGCCGGTTCACCGCTGACGACCTCGTCTGGGTACGGGGATATGGCAGGCGGCCAAAATGGAGCCCGGGCCACATCTTAAGATACCGTGGCAGACGCCTGTATGAAATCCAGATGGACACGGGTGTTGCAGTACGTCATTCGGACCAGCTTCGGCCTCGTGTGCCAGCAACGCCTGTTCCAAATGCCGCTACACCACTTTTGGCCCTACCTGACGCTCGGGATCTTGGCATCTCTCAATACTCACAACGCAGCCCTCTCACCGTCATCGCGATGCCAGCACAAGAACGGACACCACCAGGAGATGTGCCCGTGCAGGAACCAGATGACCATCCTCTGTCAGAGCAAATCTACTTGCCTCCTCCTCCAACGGATGCCGACACATCGCCCATGTCTCATGTCATATCAACTGGACTTGCTGCAACGGGCAGATTGGTGCAGGGGGTCCCAGCAGACTCGACCCCTACGTCTCCTGTCATCTTGACCCGTTATCATCGGGGCACTTCCGTCCGTACGGGAAGCCTCCTCCTCGAGACTTTACGGTGAGTCAAACAACGCCTATGGACGTTAGCCATCTCCAGGACACCTCCATCAAGACCAGTGCAACAATTTCAAAGGGGGAAAAGTGTTGTGACTCGCCGATCATTCAAAGCGCCGCCGCGCAATTAGGCTCGTCCTCTATGTGCGGCGCTGTCTGCCAGCCATGCAGCAGCTGTGCCACCTATGCGGCCAGCCGAGCAGCGGCCGCTAGACTGGGACTCAGTGCTTATTCGAATGCAAACGTGTACACATGTCTTGCTTGTCAACTTACTCTGTGACTTATATGTGTTGTGTCGTTCTGAAATATATTTGTTAAACTTGACGTTATAACAATAAGCCTGTAGTGTGACTGGGATAGTATGGGTTGGGTGAGTGAATCAAACGGGTACTGCACCTAGGTTTCCCACAGGGATATGACGAATGTGGCAATGGGTTGAGGGTGGTGTGGCATCAGGGTGGAACGAGGGTATTGTGTAGATTGGGTGTGTAGAGTGGAATACCACTTTAGGAGGGGTGGGAAGAATTGTGGGTGTGTTTCATTTCTGGGCTCGATCATAGATAGTTAAAGCCCTGGTGGAGGATATCGTTCAATTGTTCCAATTCCAGATGACATAAAGTGATGTGGGAGTTGTTCCTTTGCAGCTGGTTCTTCGAGACGGGAGGGTTACTGAATGGAAAATCTGTCTGTGGACTAGACTTGGGGGCTGGTACCTATCTGTGAAGGTCTTAGTGAAACCTTCAGCATAAAGGGCATGGGAATTGTCTTCACTGTAGATGCACTTTCCACGGATGGCCACCAATATGGCAGCGATTTTTTGGTGTGGATGGGGCAACAGCTGTTAAAATGCAAATAAAAGATAATTATGGAACTTAACTGTTAAGAATCTTACAAACACAAATGTTTTACTCTGCAAAACAGAAAATAAGTTAATGTTCTATTCCTTAAACAGTGTCAACTTTGCTTTGTTTCAAAAACACTAATCATCAAATTGTCTCACACCTTTGCATTTGGGTTCTGATTCAGTTGAGGTATGAGAGAATGCAACATGTCAAATCCATTCTTAATGTTGCAACGTCGCTTCTGCTCTGCATTTATATGGCACATACGGCGATGTTCCTGAAATAAAGAAAATTTGTTTCCTTCTAATAAGTTTATAGATGACAAACTATTTATAATTAATCTAACAAGTCCAAAATTTTTTATTCTTAACTTATAAAAAAGTCCTTTTCATTAACATTACGTGGATCTTCATTATCATCTTTACAATAATGATGAAATATTTTAAAAAAAACCATTATGTTTATCATTACAAAATATAATGTACAATTTTCATGAATTGCTTGCATGGGAACCTTTACAGACACTTATACCTAACTGCACTTATTATGCAAGTACTGCATAAAACTATGAGGACACCAAAGTATGGAATTAAGTCGTCTTGTGTATTGCAAGAGTTCTGTTGGCAATGACAGTGGCCTATCTTTCACTAGCAACAGATAAAAAGTCCTGCACTGTGGATATAAAAATTTAACACTATCTTCTAGGCAAATATTACTTCAGTCTCAAAACAGAAATTGGTTCCATTTCACTAACTGGTAGGGCAAAACCACTGTATAAATGCGACCATCCCCGTGAAAGGTGCCTCCTGAATGAACCGAAGTTCAGACCATGAGGTGAACCCTATTAGGCAACCTCTACACATAATCAATGGTAGTGAACCAGCCTTGAAATGTGATTATGTGGCCAGGAGACTATGGTGGAACCCACCATGTTACCTCTTGTCATGTACTGATGCCTCTGCCACTGTTACCATTAGGTCCGTATGGTGCCGATATGAGCCGTTGGTATTCAGCTCACCTCCAATAGTGCCAGGCAGTGTGAGGCTGGCCACCAGGCAGTGCCGTGATCAAACATCAAAGGACAGCTCTGCATCATGGCCTGCATGTGCTGTCTTTGATCACCGCCACCACTGCTCACCGACAGACAAACTAAATTCATTTGCTTTTGTACATTCATCGTAGTTACTTCTACTCTGGTCTTTCTGACTAATCATGAACTGTGTTGTGTAGACTGTCCTTGGCTGTAGTCTGGAACTGGTGTGGAATATCAGATTGGTGTTCATATTAAAACCGTTATAACTTTGTGTGCGTTCTTACTTGTGTGGGGAGTTAGAACACAGCGGCAATGAGGGGGTTTGGACTTTCTTGCTGTGTTTCTGGACAATTTGATGATGACAGCCAGGGCATTCTTGGAGCTGATTCATCAAAGCATACTTTAATAATGACTGGAGAGCCACCAGTGGTTGGAAATGCAGCAGTGAGATCACATGTCCATGTTGGACAGGATGTTGATGGAACTGCTGGTCAAAACAGAAGAGCTGCCAGCCCAGCTGCCTTCCTTCCCAGTCCATGATGAATCTGCAGAGGTCTGGGAGATAGATGAAAAGTTGTTGCAGCATATCTTCGTCGCTTTCAAGGTAACAGACGCCGGGACCATTAAGGCTCTTTTTCTGCTGTGAACTACAACCCACACATATAACTTGTTATAGACATTAGCTCTGCTTCAGGAACCCTCTACCCTCTCATTCACTGAAATGAGTTGTTTACTGATGTCTTATCATTACTGACATGCTCAAGTTATTTTCTCCTTTGCTTATTGTCAGTGCAGGATGCAACTTCATCTAACATACCGTGCTTGGACAGTACAGTTGCAGGGTCTCAGCTGGAAGTGCTGACTCGTTACCTCTCGGCATAATGTGTCTTACACCGATCTGTGGTCAGGGTTGCTATTATTAGGTAGGTCACCAACGGAGAGATCCACCAATGGGAGCAAAAATTTGAAGACACCATCTAGAAAGAAGTCCTCTCAAATGCTCACTTTACGTTTTTCATGTGGCAGGCTACCAGTTGGAATCCTGGGTGGATATGGCCACAGTGACAACAACTGGCACACAGGTTTCGGCATGTCCTCTGAGGCAGAAATTGTGATGGTGCAGCATGCCCATAAGCCAGACGCAGGCTGCTTTCTTCTAGCCCCTTCCTTCTTGCCCCATGTCTTTTGTTCAACATGACCAGCTGGTCTATCTCAAGCATTGGTCTTCCTCCCATGATAGTCAGAAGAAAGGACACATTGCGGTGATGTGTAATCCTTGGCCCACTCGCACCACACCATCGAGCCCCCAACCTATGGGCATCAATGTGTGTGACACTTTTACGAAGGTACCCAATAAGTTGTTTCTCACTGTGAGTATCAAGGAGGAACCTTTTCAGCTGCAACTCCAATACTGGCAACTCGGAGTCTCTCATTCATTCTCACACATATTTGCACCTTGGAGCCTGCTGCTGGCACTCGCTATGCTTCATCTTATGAGCTGCAACAGGCAACAGATGCCCATATTTGGCCAATTTATGGCAGGCACGATGTACAAGTCTGTGGTCCAACCATTAACCATTCTTGTGGTGAGCAGTGCTTTCAATGAAAACTTGTTTGTCTTGGGTGCTTTCATGGCCTTTGGATTTATGGACTCCGATTCAGTTCTTAGATTTCTGGCCAAGTGTGGTACCAGGAACTTGAAGAACTTTGCAAGGGATTAATTGTCATTTTTTTCCCACCTTTTTCTTACCGCTTTGCAATCAAATCAAGCACGAAATCGACAAGGTGACGGCTTTGGATGTGACTGAATGTATTTCGTCAAGCCAATGGGCTACGCCACAAGTGGTCAACAAGAAAACCGTGCCACAAGTGGTCATCAAGAAACTGTCTCACAAGCTCCACATTTGCAAGCATTTTAAAATGACAATAACCACTAGCAGTGATCAACACTTACTGCATCCCGCATTCAGATGAATTGATGGTGAAGCTGACAGGAGGTCATTAGTTTTTTTACAAGTGGATTTCCTGGAGGTATATCTGTTGATTCCGCTCGATGAGTCATCTCACCAATAGATAGTGGTCAATACCCTCTATGAACTGAACTGTACAAATACAAGCAGTTGGTTTCTGAAGTATCAAGTGCTCCTGCAATTTTTCAACATTTCTGGAGCAACTCACACAACACATTTCTTGTCATATCAACTCTCTGGATAATACTGTCATCATTGGTCCTTCCATGGAGAAACATCTTCAGAACCTTCGGCTTCTGTTGCAGACACACAGAATGCGCGTCTCACATGTACTCTGTGTAATTAAGAATTCTTTCAGCCGTCTGTTGAATATATCATTTCCTGTCAGGAGATTAAGTTGACCATCAGTCATATCACTGCCACTTACAGTCTTCCATGGCCCACTAACCTGAAGGAACTCTAGGCTTTTTTGGGTAAAATTGCCTGTTACCACAAATTCATCCCAAAAGCTACTACCATTGAGTATTCTCTAAATCGGTAACTGAAAAATGCTGCACCATTTGTTTGGATGGCTGTGTGTGACAGAGCATTCATGATGCTGAAGGACAGTCTTTGTTTGGTCCACTATTCAGCCACATTTCAGCCTGGTAAACTGCTTGTCTTGGCTACTGATGCTTCCCAGTTTGGGCTTGAGTCTATTCTGGCTCATTGCAGTTCCAAGGTTCAGAGCAGCTAACAGGACTTGCCTCAAAGACGCTAAACACGGCGCTGAAGAATTACTCACAAATTGAGGAGGAGGCCCTAATCGTTATACAGGATGGTCCATCTGAAGTTTCGAATGAGATTATCTCGAAAACTATACATCGGGTAAAAATAGTGGGTAAGACAAGTTCGTAAGCTCAAACGGGGACATCATATGATACTACACGTGACCTCCAGCCCCTGCCCCCTTGCGTGGGGCGGGGAGCAACTTTTAAATCATAAATAGAAACCCCCATTTTTTATTGCAAATTTGGATTCTCCATAAAAATGTAATCAAGTTTCATCTGAAACATTTTTTTAACCATTGACAGATGATGCTGAAATCGAGAAAAATTAAAATTGGGGAAGAACTGAGATTTATTTAGAATGATCTGAGAAGGACGCATCAAATCAATACAAAATGCGCACCATTCCTTTCATTACGCCAAATCAAGCTCTTTTTTTACAAAATGTATCCTACTTACCACAGTTTTTAATGGAGGGAGGCGGAATAGTGTTAAAATCTCATTAGGGAACTCCTCACAATTGCATTACTCATCTGACTTCGCGCTACCATGGCCAAACTGCGAACTATGGATCAGTATAAAGGTCAGTGCAATGTGATCAGACTTTCAGATTGTGAACCGTAAACATCAGCTGACAAAAGTAAATGATTCTTTAGCGAAACATGGCTCACTATCCTCCTACAGAGATTGTTGATATGATGTTAGTTTTCGGTGACTGCCATAACAATTACGCTGCAGCTGCACAATTGTATGCGGATCATTTCCCAACAGATGACATCCAAGCGAAAACATTATTCAAAATTGCACTCAATGAGCCTGTAATGGATACATGCACCATCCACCTCGTCATCACGAATACAATGAAAATGACGCTCGTACCCTTACCGTTCTTACTTGTGTTCAACTGGATCCCGAAATGAGTAGTCGTGCGATTCAGAGACAAACTGGAATACTGAAATCAACTGTTTTGAGGATTTTGAAGACACACAAATATCATGCTTATCGTATCATACTGACACAGGCATTACCGCTGAAAGATATGCAAATACGTGTGTATTTCTGCCAATGGGCCTTGTAAATGATCAGAGATGACAATGATATTTTTAGATACGTTACGTTCACCGATGAAGCCACATTAAAAAACAATGGCAAATTAAATCATCATGATTATCATTATTGGTCCCCTGCCAATCCACACCAGCACAGACCTGTAGACAATCAACACAAATGGCCGTTAAGGATCTGCTGTGGAATTTAAAACAGTTATTTGAGAGGACCGTATTTTTTTGACCGAAATGTTACTGGTAAATCTTATTTACAACTTCTCCGCGATGATTTGTTGGAGCTAATGGAAGATGTTTATTTAGAAACTAGGCAATGAATTTGGTTCCAACAGGACAGAGCAGCTCCCCATTATGCTAAAAATGTGCGGAATGTTTTAAATTTACAGTACCCTGGTCAGTGGGTAGGACGCGGCGGACCAATTCAGTGGCCTCCATGTTCACCAGACCTAACATCTCCTGATTTTTTCTTGTGGGGTTATTTAAAAAATATTGTTTATGAAAGACAGCCCACAGCCCGAAACGATATGGAACAACGCATTCGAAGAGCGAGTGCAGCCATACCACGGGATGTGCTGCTCAAAACTGTGGACAGCTTTTGCAGACAATTGACTTTATGCATTGAAGGAAATGGGGATCATCTTGAACAATTTCTTCAGGGCTAATTTCATTAATTAAGCACCCCAAATTGTGAAAAGCAAGGGGTCTCACACTAATGAAGCACCTCAACATGTGAGAGGCAAAGGAACATCATTCTACTACATCCATGTCGTCATTCCTGGGTAACGCTAAAAGTAGGGTACAGTACATTTTGTACAAAAATAGCTTAATTTGGCATAACAAAAGATTTGGTGCACATTTTATTTTCAATGTGATGCATCTTTCTCGGATAATTCTAAATAAATCAGAGTTCTTAACCAATTTTACTTTTTTCTCAATTTCAGTGCCATCTGTCAATGGTTTAAATAATGTTTCAGACAAAACTTGATTACTTTTTTATGGAGAATCCGAATCTGCAATAAAAAAATGGTGGTTTCCATTTAAGATTTAAAAGTCTCCCCACACCCCACCCAAGGGAGTGGGGGCTGGAGGTCACGTGTAGTATCATTTGGCGTCCCCCTTTGAGCTTACGAACTTGTCTTACACACTATTTTTACCCGATGTATGGTTTTCGAGACAATCTCATCCGAAACTTCAGATGGACCACCCTGTATATGCGATAAAGTAGTTTCTTTTATATGGCGTGAAGTTTCACCTCATCATGGCCCACAAACTACTTATGTCCCCCTTTAGCTCATCTCCCCGACAGGATGGTCCACAGGCTGCTCCTCAGCTGTTACAGTTAAGAGATTCACTTCTGCCCGATGGTTCAGCACTCCAACACAGATGCCCTCTTGTAACTTCCTAAGGGTCCCGACCCCTGCAAATATCCAGGAGGCAATCTTTTGCTTTTATCTCAATGAGGGAGCTCAGCATGTGGTGGACAGCTTCCCTGTTATGAGCTCAAGTGTAGCTAATGCCATCAGCATGGATCCTGTTCTATACCAGATGCAGCAGCATATCCAGTGAGGTGGACGGAACGGCTCCTGACCCAAGCTGTTGGATCCCATCCATAATTACTTTGTGCTGTTCCACAGATTACGCAGCATGGTATCCAGCACATCAAAGCACCTCCATTTGACACGCAGTTTAACAGAAAAGTGGAGCATCTTGTATGGACCTTTAAAATGCAGATGAAGAACTATATGAGGATGCTCCGGTGGAAGTGGCGCTCTTTTTCCTAGTTCTTACATGGCCATCCCTACTAGTGGGAAGAGTCCAGTGGAAAGGCTGCATGGGTGCCAGCCACACACCTCGCTGCACCTCCTGCTGCCAATCCCTTGCCCACCGCCTGTGCCAACGTCACATACTAGGCGCCCTGGCCCCATATCTGGATTTGCGCCTCAGTCATTTTAAGTGCTGGATTCCGGCAGTTGTTCATGAGCCAGTGTTGTCTTCACAACACAGAACGGTTACAGGTTGGAGGCCTGCCACTGGAACTAACTGTGCCTGCAGGTGGGCTACACACCCACTGGCCCTCTTGCACCTCCTTTGCTGTCCACATGTTATATCCTGGTCTCCAACCTCTTCTCTACTTCTTGGTGCAGTTCCTCTCTCTCTGATCTGGCCTACAGCAATGTGTTCCCCTTTGCCTCCCATGCCCTCAGCTGCTGTTTTTTCCAGGCCTTCCTGGGTCACACAGGGCTGGTGGCAGAAGAGTTCTTCCCGCAGGGTGAGCTGCTGAGTGGACCATTGGAGCTGCCCCAGTACATTCCTATTCCTGTCCCCGAGGAGCCGGAGAACTGCATCACTTCCACTCTGGCACCACAGACACTGGCAGATCGCACTGCATGGTGTCTGCCCGTGGTAGAGTCATCATCATAAGAGCTACTTCCAGCTCCATTCTATGGTTACTGCCAATAGAGAGCTTCTGTCTGCATTGCACTCAGTTTAATGCGATGCCCCGGAGGTCATGGACATTGCTTCCTGCGTACCTGACTACAGCACATGGCGTGGGGGAAGGATGCTTGGTTCGCACTGATATCACTATTGCCCCTGAAAGGGTAGAGGACTGCAGTAACCCTCCACGCTACTGCTTGCCACATACTGACGCTTCCAATGCTGCTACCACAATGTCCTGCACAGTGCCGATGTAAGCCGTTACATTTCAACTCACCTGCCACAGGTATGATTGTCATTCTGGACGTTTGTATGTCACCATGTACCCAGATTCAGTACTTTACAATGCTCCATACAAATTATCTGCTTGGGTCGCAGGCACACTAACTAGGAGGATACTAACTACTTGCCACCTTCTATGGTTTTTAAGTTGGCTGTGACTCAGTGTAAGTTACTTGGGATATCTTCAAAAGACATGCTAAGAGCTCTTGGTGAAAAGTTTAACACTTGTTTAGCATGAAAATAAAGTCTCATAAATGCAACTTCAATTGCCAGAGGGATGAAAGGGTTAATCAATATGACACTATGGTGCATCCAAATTTTTATTGAAACACTATGCATGGTGGAAAATATGTTGAATATTTGTATTATGACATATATGAAACAGAATGACTTCATCTCTCCAAGTGAGCAGAAAGAGGTATGCCGTGGGCGACTATTTCAGTTCGCTAACCACATATTATTGTCCATCATTCCCAACCACTTTAATTACAACCCACACATGTCTATAAATCTCAGTACAGGAGTGATAGGATGTCAGGAGACAGCACATAGAAACAAGGGACTTTCCGCACAAGTCTTCTTTGTTACCATATCATTTAAGTCTTGTCTCTGAGACCTAGCAGAATGGCACCACCTTCTCCAGTCTCTGTTTATATAGAATTAGTCCTGGACTTAGTTATTTTCTGGATAAATGCATGATATACACTGAATACACAGAAGGAGTTGGAGTAAATGGATATTTTCACAATGAATATATATTGCATGCTTCAGTGGCCTCAAGATCCCTTGCAATTCTGCAGGAAATATTGTATATTTGTTTCGTAAAATTATCTTGAGGACAAACTCGAGGGAAGCAACAGAGTCCCTAAAAGAATAGTACTGTTTAGACCTGTCTGTGAGCACTACCAAATAGTTGTCATGCACGTTAAACTTTTGTAAAATATTGAGTTAGGGCTTCTTCAGTAATCATGGGAGAAATCAATTCCAACCCTAGCTAAAGAGTCAATGTTTGTTTCACACAAAGAACCACCAGATGATGAAGTGTGTGAATCTTAATGTTGTAATTGATCATGGGAGATTCATAAAAGAAAAAGAAAATCCATGGTAGGGTGAGCAACAGCTGGATATACCAGTTATTCTGTAATGTATTCCTGGCACACCATCAGCAAATGCCAAGAGATTGCATGTAGCACCTCCCCCCCCCCCCCCCTCCCCATCCCCCACCAAGTCAGAGAAATGAGTGCTACTGGAATAGAAAACTAGAGGAACTGATTATGGATACAACTGTAAAAAGAACAAACCACTTAAAAAGTCTATGTTATCAAATGGGACCATATTAGATGAATCTGAGTTATCACCATGTGAGTAAAAAAAGGATACACATTCATTACCTTTGGGGGTGGTCCCGAGTCCCTTCTTGAACTACGGTATGGTGGAGATTGTGGACTCCCAAGTGGTGAAGTCCCCAGAGGTGAACTCAAATCTGATGGTGAGTTCTTACATGGGCTTACCATGCTTATCTGCAAAATGGAGAGAATTACACACTTTTGCATCAGAAGGTTCCGTTTGCTACTCCATTTCATTTTGCAATGAAAAATGATAAACATGTAACTCACAATGCAATACAAATTTAAATACAACTAAATGTAAGAAAACACTCCATGGCATTCAGAAATATCCCATTCACATACTGAATTCAGAAGCTAACAATTTCCTTTGATGTATTTTTCAAAAATTATGTTGCACATTTTCTCTTAAACTAGATTTCCGTACTACTTAACAAATCCTACAAAATCCTAAAATTTTGTAACACTTAGCTTTTTCTTCCATATGTGTTTTTCTTTCCGTGTATTATGCAGAGAAATGAGGGACATTAATAGAAAAATTGAATAATCCACTGATCTAGCCCTGAAATAAAGTCACATATTCCGCTTTAATTTACACTGTGGTATTCGGTTTGGCCACATGGACATAGCAGTAACAACACACACAAGTAAGTACACCGCTAGAGCATAAAACACTGAGAAAACTGTTCAGAAGTTCCATACACAGCCCAAGAACAATGGCTAGCCGAATCCAATGCAATGCAGAGTGTCATGATAGTGGAGTAAAGTTAACATGAGAAAATACAACAACAGAATGAGACAGCATCCACTCCACTCCAGGATTATATCAGGTAGATGGCTTGTCAGTCTCTAGAGGGATGGTGTCCATTAGCTACCCATGCAGACTGCGATGTGGTGCTGCCGTCTATGTTTGATTGCGAAGCCACCTGACGGCCGGACTTGCACTGCTGCATGCTGGTGCAGGGGAATTGAATTGTGATAGTTCATGCTGGTGTGTTGTTGCTTTTTATTATGGTAATGGCCACTGAGGTGCCAGTATTACCACAGTCCTCACTCCTTGGAGGGGTGACTGTCAGATGGTACAATACCAGCATCCCTCTCCCATAGTGTGACGTATCACATGGTACACAGGAAAGCAATATTCATGTTGTGCTGAGCACTGCTGATGGGTGCCCTCAGAGTGGACAGAAGGTCTGTGTTGGTTGCAACTGGAATTTAGGGCAGAAAATGCTCTTGGTGGTGATGACCCCATCGAAGGCGGATGCCTGATGGTGCAATGCCACTCACAAAGGGCGCCAACACCAGAGCTGGATCTGTGTGGACATCAGGTGCCTTGGTGAGTGAAAGCAGGAACTAAATGGGACCCTGAGGCTTGTGTGGAGGGCAGGAGAAAACAGCGAATGAGAGTGTGGTGAGCAAGGACAACTCAGAACAGAAGATGGAGCCAAAAATAGGGACAGTGCCTGTAGGGATGAAGGAGAAGACAAAAATCCAGACCCCAGGAGAGAGGAAAGCTTGAGAGGTGTGCGCGGGCAGTGGAGCCCAGATGGGGGCCCCTGGCACATAGTGTGACAACAAACATGTATGTGGTGTAGGTAGCAGGAGGTGCAACACAATGCATGGCTGGTGCCCCTGCAGCAGCTCAGCAGGGCTCTTCTCATCAATCGGAGTGGACCTGTCAGAACTGGGGAAAAAACTGAGGGCTTCTTCCATATGTGCGTCTCTTATGTACTACTTCATCTCCATTTCGAAAGTCCATATGACACTTTCTGTTTCACTGTTTGTTTGACTGAAGGTGGAATGGATGTGTTCCAACATGGCGGATACCGTTCTGCACACAGAAGTCTTGAAAAGTCTGTGAAATAAACTGTGGGCCATTATCTGTCACCACAGTGCAGGGGAGACCCTCTATGGAGAAGATCTACATGAGGGTCTGCACCGTCGATTCCACTGTCATTGAACAGCAGTTTGTGATTTATAGAAATACAGATAGGCACTTATGACAATCACTCAATATCCATCCATCCAAAAAGGGGCTCATTGCAAAATCCAGATGGACATGCTCAAATGGCTGTGAAGATCCAAGCCACAGCAATTAATGTTGCCATGGCATTGCCTCATGGCCTGCATGCCCAGACAAGTAGTGATTAAATGTTCAATCTCACAAGAATGTCTCATCTGAGAGACAGCTGAATGACCACCCGTAGCACTATTGTCGACAAGAGTCGGTCAACGGCACAGCACAAAATAATTGGAGATAGGATCTGATACTTGAGCAGGAGGCCTTTCCAACGATCCCCCATGGACCTCTTCAGGGGACACCTCCTTGGCGAAGCACTGTCAGTGCAGGTGGAGGCTTGCATATTCACATGAAGCTGAGGGCTATGCTGAACGTAGAGGACCTACTGCCGGAAAGGTCTTAGCTGAGGGCTCAGACTAAGAGCGTCCCACAATGTCCTGTCTTCCTTATCCGCTCCTAGTCCTTACCCAACCCAAGGTGGGATGGGATCCATGCTGAGGGGTGCGTGGCACATGGGAAGATGTGTCGCAAACAGAGCTGCAGTGATACCAGGCGACCTCCCTGAGTAAGTAGCCTTACACCATGTGGTTTTTCCGTGGTCAGGACCGTTTGAATGCATTCCCACTACTGAATCAGGGTCTAGACCTGAGCGAGAAGTGGAAACTGTAACTATGAAATTGGACCAGATCAAGATTAAAGCCTTGTCTGGGGCCCAGAGGAGGAAACTTCTCAGGGAACAGAAACAAAAGGAAGGAAAAGAATGGCTTCCCAAACAAAAGTGAAGGGAATTAAAAGGGAATGAGACCAAGACCTCAAGAAAAAACTGTCTCAGGTTGAAAGGGATATGCAGACTCCCACAACGTCGAAGACGGGTAACAAGAGGATAAGGGAGGAATCTAAGATTCCCTCCTCCCAGGATAAGCGAGTCCAGAAAAAGCCAAGGCAAGAAATAGGGAAACAGACCTATAGTACTGCAGTCTTGGTTTTTAGGATGGCAGTTATCCAAGAAGGCTATCCACTGGTAAGCATAACTTCGCAGCAGGAGCAGCTCGTGCAGATGACCCTCTTCGAAAAGATTAGGAGGGGTGGGGTGGGGGCGACACTGGTCCACGACCCAATTTCAGGAGGGTCTGTCTAGATCGCAGAGCCCTCATTTTTGTCTGTGAGGGGGTGCATACAGTGGAATGTCTCAAGGACAAGATGTCCATGATATCCCCATGGGAGGATGCGATGCTGCAGGTCAAGACTGCAGCTGAGCTTCTTAAGACCTCAAAGGTATCAATATCGGTACCAAAGATCCTTAAGGATGTCTCTCCAAAAACTCTGTTCGAGAAAATAGGGCTCCAGAACTCAAAAGTCTCGACAGAGGATTGGAGAGTAATCAACCAGACGGCTGTAATGGAAGGAAAAACCCTGGTGCTGGAGGTCGGAGAGAAGTAGCTGAAATTGTTTTTAGAGTTCTCACAGGTTGCCATCAGGGTTATCAAAGGCCTCAAAAGCAATGATGGCAGCAAGATAGAGACTTGAGGTGCTGCAGATTAATCTGCAGTACAGTAAAGGGGCCATGCTGCCCTGAGATGTCACCTGGAGAGACAGGAAGTGGACATGACCCTGACAAGAACCCTACTTATATAAAGAGGGTGTATCGGGCCTCGGTGGCACTGGAGTTAAGCTGATTTCTGCTAGAAATCTAAGAAACTCCAGAACATGCACTTATGTCAGAAATGGAATTCTTTCATGCCAATGATGGATTTCTGTTGCAGGGACCTGGTGACCATCAGGATGCAGCAACATGAGGAAGGTATCACAAAGGAAATTGTTTTGGCCTCAGCATACCTTCCTTACGAAGGTAGTTCTCCACCTCCTTTGGAAGTGAGGAGACTGACAGAAGCTTGCCATCGGCAAAGTGACCAGCTGTTGGCTGGATGTGATGCCAGTGCCCACAATCTAGTTTGTAGCAGCAATGACACCAACAGTAGAGGTGACTTGCCACCAACAGTAGAGGTGAGTACCTTCTTGAATTCCTCTTGTCTAACAGCTTGGAGGTCCTGAATAGGGGTGACAAACCTACATTCAGGAACAGCAGAATGGAAGAAGTAACTGACATTACCTTTGTTTCCATGATGATGGGCAGCTATGTCAAACAATGGCATGTGGCATTAGAGCCATCCTCACTGGACCACATGTATATTAAATTCAAGGCTGAAATTGGAATTAAGACTGACCACGGCCAGTAGGAATCCCAGGAAAATAGACTGGGAGACATACAGGAGGGACCTTGACTTAAGGTTATCAGAAATTAAAACCACAATAAGGAAACCAGTAGCGTTTGAGGAAGTGGCACAGGCTGTAACCTCTGCCATGGTGACCTCATACCAAGACAACTGCTCAATCACCAAGAAGTGCACAAACAGGAGTGTGTCTTGGTGGAACAACAACTTCGAAGCGCAAAGAAGACAGGTACGAAGACTGTTTAACCTTGTGAGACGTAAAGGACAATGGGCAAAATATCGTGAGGCCCTTGTCAACTACAACCTTGCCACTAAACAAACAAAGGAGGCATCCTGGAAGGCATTCTGTGAGGAAGTGTAGGGCACAACTGATCAAGCCAGACTTCATGAAATCCTTGCTAGAGTACCAACTAATCCAGGAGATACGTTAAGGGTGGAGGATGGGGAATATACAACGACAGCACATGAGGCACTGGAATTGCTCCTCACAACTCACTTCCCTCAATATGCTCTGGCAGATAACATAGGCCAGAATGCAATCCCTGAGAGACAATGGTTCTCAGACATTCGAAGAGAGGACTGGGAATTGGCCAAGGAGTGTGTTGACTTAAGTAAAATCCAATGGGCAGTGAGAACATTCCAACCATTTAAGTCACCTGGCCCAGATGGCATCTTTCCAGCTCTCCTGCAACAAGCAGGAGAGAACCTTATAAGAGTCCTATGCAGGTTATTCACAGTTAGCCTAGCAGCAGGAAACATTCCCAATGCCAAGGACATGAGAACAATCAGCCAGTCCTCCTTCACTCTTAAAACATTGGAAAAACTGGTTAATGTACATGTTTGGGAGAGGAGGCTAACTAGGCTCCTCTACATTCAAACCAACATGCAAATCAACAACGTAAATCATGCGAGGCAGCTCTCCACAAATTCATTGGGAAGGTGGAGAAAGCACTTCACTTTCAGGAAATGGCACTCTGCATCTTTCTGGACATCAAGGGGGCTTTTAGTAGCACAACCTTCGATTCCATGGTTAGGGCAGCAGAGGTGCATAACCTAGGGACCACTATATGTAGGTGGACTAGGGTCATGCTTAGTGGAAGGAAGGTAGAGGCCACCAAGATAAATAAAAAGATGGTAATTAACACCACTAGAGGTTGTCCCCACGGAGGAGTTTTGTCCCCTTTATTGTGAAATCTAGTGGTGAACGAACTCATTGAGGGAACTAAATTCCACACAATGCTTTTGCGAAGTATACGCAGATGACGTCGTCATAGAAAATACCTGTGAAGGGGATAGTGAAATATCTAGGGGTAACCTTGGATGAGAAGCTAACATGGACCCCTCACATTAAGAGCAACAACTCCAAGGCGAAAGGTAGCCTAGTGAGTACCAGAAGAGCTTGTGGCAAAAACTGGGTCCTAAGCCCCAGAGGTATGCACTGGGTATACACCACAGTGGTTAGACCTAGGATCTCCTACAGGACTGTAGTGCGGTGGAAGAAAGTAGGACAGCAGGTTGTAGCTAAAGAGCTTGCTAAGCTGCAGAGACTGGCTTGCTTAGCCATAACAGGTGGAATTAGAAACACACCAACCACTGGGATGGAAACCATGCTGGACATGCATTCACTACACCTCTGGGTCAAGATGAAAGCAGCAACAGGTACAATACAGACTCAAAACTGGTAAAAACTATATCTCATTGGGATATCCAGTCACACACTAAGATAGTGAGTGAGGTAAATACAGGAATGGTTCGGGAAATGCCAGCTTATTATATAATAACTCCCAACTGCTTCAACCAACCTTACAATATGATAATTGGAAACAGGGAGCAGTGGGAAAAAACAGTTCAACACAGTGCAGGGAACACTATCTGGTTCACTGGTGTGTCAAAATCAGACGAAGGTGCTGGGGCGGGGTGTACGAGGTTCTGCCAAGACTGGAGGGCACCATCTATCTAAGAAAACTGGTCTCAGTATTCCAAGCCGAAATCACTGCAGTCAGGGAGTGTGTACGTGTGTGTGGAGGAGAATGTGTGTAGGTGCTACAAGGACTGAAGCATCTACAGCTACTCAGACAGCCCTGAAATCATTGGCAGCTCCTGCAACAAGATGTAAGATTGTTGCAGAATGTCACAGGGTTCTCGTGGAGCTAGGGGGAAGCAATAGGGTAAACTTAGTGTGGGTCCCTGGCCACTCAGGCATCGGTAGAAATGAACAAACTGACAGATTGGTCAGGATGGGGGCAAAGAATCCATTTATTGGACCGGAACCTGTCCTGAAAATCACCAAGGCTATGATCAAACTAGAACTATGGAACTGGCTCAGAAGACAGCACATATAATACTAGACCAAGGTCTATAAATAAAAACATGGTAAGGTAATGATGCCAAAGCCATGTTTTAAAAGAAGCTCTGTAATCCTGGGCTTGAACAAGAAAGAGATTAAACTCATGGTTGGACTGATGACCAGCCATGAGAATTTCAAAAAACACCTGAAAACAATGGGTATAACAGAAGAAGATCCTAAATGCAGGATCTGTGATGAGAGTAAAGAAACTGCATCAGTAGTGGAAATGGAGAGATATAAAAAGACTGGGTGTGATGTTGGAATGACGGCTATGTGGTGCTGGGATGAGAACAGGGAAAGGGCTGTATGGGTGAGGATAGTGACTAATGAAAGTTGTGGCCAGTAGGGTTGCGGGAACGTAAGATGTATTGCAGGACAAGTTCCCACCCGCGCAGTTCAAAAAAGCTGGTGTTGGTGGGAAGGATCCATACAGCACAGGCTGTGAAGCAGTGATTGAAATGAAGGATGCCATGTTTGGCAGCATGTTCAGTAACAGGGTGGTCCACTTGTTTCTTGGCCACAGTTTGTCAGTGGCCATTCATGTGGACAGACAGCCCGTTGAGTGTCATGCTACACAGAATGCAGCACAGTGGTTGCAGCTTAGCTTGTATATCACATAACTGGTTTCACATGTAGCCCTGCCTTTGATGGGATAGGTGATGTTAGTGACCGGACTGGAGTAGGTGGTTGTGGGAGGACATGTGGAACAGGTCTTGCATCTAGGTCTGTTACAGGGATATGAGCCATGAGGTAAGCAATTGGGAGCAAGGGTTGTGTAAGAATGGATGAGTATATTGTGTAGGTTCGGTGGACGGTGGAATACCACTGTGGGAGGGGTGGGAAGAATAGTGGGCAGGACATTTCTTATTTCAAGGCATTCAGTTGCTCCAGTCCTGGGTGGTACTGAGTTACGAGGGGAATGCTCCTCTGTGGCCAGGTGGTGTGACTTTGGGGGGTGGTGGGAGACTGGAAAGATAAGGCATGGGAGATCTGACCACCTCTCCACAGTTCCTGTCCCTTTACCATGCAGTGCCCTGCTTGTCACTATTGATATCACCTCTCTTTACACTAACATTCCTAAGGCCCATGGCCTTACTGCTATTGAACATTACCTTTCCCAACACCCGGCAGATTCCAGAGCAACAACCTCCTTCCTAGTCACCATGACCCACTATAACCTCACCCACAATTACTTCTGCTTTGAACGCATTACCTACAAACAAATCTGGGGTATGACTATGGGCACCCGCATGGCACCATCCTATGCCCACCAATTCATGGACCATCTAGAGGAATCCTTCCTAAAAACCCAGAATCCTAAACACCTCAGCTGGTTCAGATTCACTGATGATATCTTCACTATCTGGATTGAGGGTGAGAACACCCTACTCACATTCCTCCAGAACCTTAACAACTTCTTCTCCATTTGCTTCACTTGGTCCTCTCAATCCAACAAGCCACCTTCCCAGATGTTGACGTCCACCTTAAAGATGGCTACATCAGTACCTCCGTCCATATAAAACCTACTAACCACCAGCAGTACCTCCACTTCAGCAGCTGCCACCCGTTCCGTAACAAGACGTCCCTTCCGCACAGTCTAGCCACCCATGGTCGTCCTATCTGCAGTGGCGAGCAGTCCCTCTCAAATATACCAAGGGTCTCACCGAAGCCTTCACTGACTCTAATTATCCTCCCAATCTTGTATAAAAACAAATCTCCCATGGCTTATCTTTCAAGTCTCCCACCATCTTCCAAAGTCCCACCATCCAGCCACAGAGGAGAATTTCCGTTGTAACTCATTACCACCCAGGACTGGAGCAACTGAATTACATTCTCCACCGGGGTTTCGATTACCTCTCATCATGCCCTGAAATGAGAATTGTCCTGCCCACTATTCTTCCCACCCCTCCCACAGTGGTGTTCCGCCGTCCACCGAACCCACACAACATACTCATCCATCCTTACACAACACTGCTCACAATCCCTGACATCATGGCTCATACCCCCGTAATAGACCTAGATGTGAGACCTGTTCCATACATCCTCCCACAACCACCTACTCCAGTCCCGTCACTAACATCACCTTTCCCATCACAGGCAGGGCTACGTGTGAAACCAGTCATGTGATCTACAAGCTACGCTGCAACCATTGTGCTGCATTCTATGTAGGCATGACAACCAACAAGCTGTCTGTCTGCATGAATGGGCATCCACAAACTGTAGCCAAGAAACAAGTGGACCACCCGGTTGCTGAGCACACTGCCCAACACAACCTTCTTTATTTCAATGACTGCTTCACAGCCTGTGCTGGGATCCTTCCCACAAACACCGGCTTTTCTTATATGCGCAGGTGGGAACTTTCCCTGTGATACATCCTACATTCCCACAACCCTCTAGGCCTCAACCTTTGTTAGTTACTGTCGTCACCCATCCAGCCCCTTCCCTGTTCCCATCTCAGCACTGCACTGCACAGCCATCTTTCCACCATCACACCCAGTCTTTTTATTTCTCTCCTTTTATGCTAGTCTCCCCCCCCCTCCCCCCCCAAATCTCTCCCCTGCCCTCTGTCTATCCTGCTGCACTCCACTGTCTGCTACCCCCACCATACATCCCTTCCCCTCCATGCCCCAGTTTCCTCCCTTGCCCCCCCACCCAGTTGCCAAACCCCTCCTGCATTGGTGCTGCTGCCCGCAGTGTGGTTGCTGTTGCCTGAGACTGCAGCTGTGTGTGTGAATTGGTGTCTGTCTGTCTATTGTTCACAAAGGCTTTACTTACAAGAGTCTTTTTCTTGTGCAACTCAGTATCTCCGCTATATAGTGAGTAGCAACTTTCCTTTTCATAATAAAGTTCTCCCTTTAGTTGGTTATGAAATGCAAGTGACAATGACCTGGCTCTGAAGAAATGAGTCTGTGCTGTGGGTTTAAGATGAATGTGCACTGTAAAATCTCTGGCCTTGCCTGCCTATGCATAAAAATGTCTGAAAATTCTCTGCAAAGTCCATCTAATTACTTATATGGCACAAGACTGGAAATAGGGTTAGCGAAATTTGCGATTGTGAACCCAAACACCTTAAAAGTATAGAAGCCAAACAAATTTTCTGTAAAAGCTCTGTCCATCACACAGAAAGTCAGTGTGTGGACCATCACCCTGTATGCTATCTTCACCATAAACCGTCCAAGATCAGGGATTTGCTGTCTGTTATAGCTGATACATGAGGTAGCAGATGACAACAGGGAGCCAACACATAGATAAATATTAGAATTAATAAGCATGGCTGCCATGCCTGTATCCACTTGTAACTGTAGTGGTGTCCTGTTAATATACACAATGATGAACAGCTCATTGGAAACAGTTGCAAGCCTGTTACATGCATGGCTAATCACACCAATGTACATAAATCGAGAGGCATGGCGTACTGCTGCAATTTGTCCTTTCTTCCTACAATGGTGGTAAGAAGACCAATGCTTACATCAGGCCAACTGGTCATGTTACACAAAAGAAGCGGAGCAAGAAGGCAGGGGCTGATGGGAACCAATCTACCCGAGACATGTTTAAGTGGAGCATGTGGCTGGGTGTGCTGCACTGTCGCAATGTCCACTTCCGAAGATCTGCTGGAACGTAAGTGCATATCATTGCCTAAGCTGACAGCGGTCACATCCACCCAGGAATCCAACTGATGGCCCACCCACGGTTGAAGCCTTGCTAATGGACCAGTCAATACACTGTCCAACATGCCCGTGCACTCCTGCTGTTGCAATTCAAGAAGTTTCTTGCTTTCCAGCTGTTGCCATAGTAAGCTTTGAACCACTATCTCCATGGACGGGCCTGTTGACATCGTCAATTAGTGAAAAGAAAAAAAACATGTGAATGTTCAACTGAGCTCATCGCTGCTTGTGTAGTAACATCACACACGGATAAGTACGCACTTATAGCATAAGCCATTTTCATGAGAAAACAGTTTTGAAGTCCCACACACATTAAAAAAATAATGCCAGCCCACATACAACACAACGCGGAGAGTCCCAAAAGCACAGTAAAGTTAACACAAGAAAACACAATATCAGAATGATGCTGAGTGCACTCCATTCCGAAATTACATCAGATAGATTGCTTGTCAGTCTCTCAAGATGGCTCTGTCCCATCAGCTGTGCATGCCGACCCTGAAGCAGTGCTAATTTCAATATTTGATTGTGCTGCTACTTGGTGGCCAGAACTGCACTGCAATGGGCAAGTTGAACCATGATGGTTTGTTCCAGTGCCTCGCATCAAGTTATGGTAGCAGCCATAGAGGTCCCGTTACGATACGAGATGTAGCAAATTGTTATTATAGATACTATGGAAAGATTTTGATCCTCATCGAAACCTCTCTCTGTTCTGCTTCAATTGATGTTGAATATAAAACTTTCCTCAGTTTCTGATTCCACTGGATTCTAATCAACATTTGTTCTGAAAGAGCTCCATGAAAAGCAATATCTCAGTATTAATACAGGGTGGGGGCAAGTGAAAGTGTCCCAGAGAACAGAGTTCCAGTGTACAAAGAAACACAGCAGAGGAAAGGAAATACAGTACTAATCTGACTACAGCGGATGTTGAAAGTGCCGACCATTCATCTCTCGTCACGTTTGGGCACTGGTCAGCAAGCTCCTGAAGGCGGAAATGTTTTGCTGCACTTCCTGAATACTATGATGGTTGTTGTGATACACCTTAGACTTGAGGCCTCCCCACAAAAAGTAACTGCACTCTGATAGATCGGGTGACCTTTGTGGCCTATTAGGGACATGACCAGACTGACCTCAGCTAACAACTCTGTCAGGCGTGAAGATTGTGTAACTGTGCTCCACGGTTCGACAGTTGTGTGAGCAGTTGCTCCATCCTGTTGGAAGTAACTGCACATCTTTTCCTCCTCCGTTAATGCTGCCACAAATGGTTTCAAAAAGTTGACAATGTAACGTGCTGAAGTCAGAGTCTAATGAGAGAAGATCGGACCAATAATGCAGTGTGCAGACACTGCACACCAAACCAAAACCTTATGATCACGCAATGGTGTTTGTGAAAGTTGTGCGGATTCTCCACTGCCCAGAACCTGTGATTCTGTGAGTTGACATAACAACTCCAGTGAAACCAGGCTTCATCAGACATAAAGAACAGATCCATCTCCAAACCATTTATTGTTATCTCAGTCAATAGCCACTCACAAAACTGAAGGTGCTGAGTAGCATCTGCTGGTTTTAGCACATGAACAACAGATGCTCAGTAGGGATGCATGTGCAGGTCCAGGTTGAGTATTCGTCCGCATGATCAACGTGATATACAGGTCTCTGGCGACAGGCATTGAGTTGATTTGGTAGGGCTCTGAAGCAGTATGTGGTGAATCACAGCCACATTTTTTGGTTGGGGGCATGTTTCAGAGAGTTTGTTCCAAACATATCCTGTCCAACGCCATTTTTG
Source organism: Schistocerca serialis cubense (assembly GCF_023864345.2). Lineage (NCBI taxonomy): Eukaryota > Metazoa > Arthropoda > Insecta > Orthoptera > Acrididae > Schistocerca > Schistocerca serialis. The sequence continues at coordinate 871,567,428 of NC_064638.1, read as the reverse complement.
GAATAAGCACTATATGGCGCTCTTTTCTGGCATATTGACAACATTAAATTCTCGTCAAACAACTGACCACACTGTTTCCATGACTCTGTCGCCACATAACTTTCCACGATGAACACCTGCTGGTCCACTCTGAGTACCATCACCTCCTTTGCACTGCTCCACTCAAACTGACACAGCCTGCACAATGCTCTGAACCAGTGCGGGTCACGAGATGGGCGTATACGTGATGTGCGCATCACGGGGTGTGGTTATATGCATACAATCGTGTCCAGTTGTATCCACTTGTCCAGGTCACTTTTATTTGCCCCATCCTGTATATTGTTTAAGGAGCAAAGATAACAATTCACTGAATCATAGAGGTGCTGATTTCTCAAAGGCACATAAACAAGTCTGAGAACTTGACTAGCTTTTGAACAAATCCTTTTTGAAATCTACAGTGCACACACTTGCACATTCCACCCCCCTCGCCTCCCACACACTCCTGTATGAGATTCCTTAAACTGTCAAATGGTTTGATAATTTCTTGACTGGTTATGGTCCACAGGCTGTGTGTCTGTATAAAATTGAAAGTTAGCTGAATAATACTGTGCCTGAGCTAGTGTAAGCACTTGTGGAGCTGTGCACTCCATGAAGCTGCAGCAGGTCATGAGCAGCTAGCATTAAGGACATTAGATCCGCAAGCAATACAGAGGAATGAGATGACCTAGTCCATCTTTGACATGATCTAGTCCATCTTTGACAATACTATAGCTGTAGTTTCAAGAAAGGCAATAGAAGACTTAATGAGACATTCAACTGTATGACATCGAGCTGCAATCCCTAACAGTCAACACTTCATACAGATAGACAACCGAGTTCGGGAACCACTGAAAGAAATGATCTTCAAATCTGTCCCTCACTAGAGTCAGCGACTACAGAAATGTGGATTATGAATGGAAAGATGGGTCGTAGAATCAATTGCTGATGTGCCATCCTCAATCCAGGGAATTCAACGTATAATTGCTCTTGACCAGGGAAGTTTTGGGGTAGATCCAGTAGTGGAAGCAACTGACGATATTTTAAACATGTTAGTTCCACAAGGAAATGATGAACCTAATGAACAACATGACAAGTGTAGCAAGAGTAGTCCTATAAACAATAGTACTAGTAGTTGCACAAATGGCTAAACTGTCAATACCAGTTTTGTATAAGTGGAATAGTAGTTTTTTTCCTTTTCTTTCGTGCTGTTAATATGTAATAAGTATTAATAATTATTACATAAATCTGTTATTATATGCAAATAGATGGGCTGTATAGCCTATTAAGAAAATAGGCTGTAATTGTGAAGAATAAACAAATTTTAAAAAATGAAGACAAAACTGTTGATTCTTTATGAATCTAATATGATAGCATTCATACAATGTCAAAAATTCTCATAGGAAATATTACTAGAAATATATCACTTTAAAGGAGATACTTCCTGGTATATTAAAACTACATGCCAGATCAGTTTCAAATCAAACCCTTCCCCATTTGCTGCCTCGGCTATCTCATGATCTGTCCCACAAGTGCATAATTTGTCCAGGTATCACTTCTGAGAGAAATGGTTTCATGGGGACAGACTGTGGCCAATCCACCAGAACCAGCTTTTCAGCTCATAGTAGAGTGTATGCAGATATTCAACTATGAAATAGGAACTGCATGTCCAATTGGGATTCAAATCCAGACCCCTAACTTTCTTGAACAATGCCCTTACCATATGAATTATGCCACTTGCCAAACAGTAAGGCACAGCTAGTGGTAGGCTAAAGTTTTGGGCCACATCATGTAAAATGTGTGAATAGCTCGGTTTAATAATAGCTCTATTTATTCATGGGTCTCGACACAAATGCTGGCCTTGTTCTCATCTTTAGTCTCCAAAAGACTTTCGTACCAGTGTACAATCCTCTACACAATGGATTTGGAAAGTTATTTTCAAATTTTTAATCAAGTTTTTTCCCCCTAAGATATGCCTCAGATCATATTAGCTTTACAACAAATGCACCATAGTTTTTGAAATGACAAAGATCCTGAACATGTAAAATTTCCTTTTTGAAAATAATAATAATAATAATAATAGTATGCTTGCTAAAAGTATTTCTTCCCTTTTTATGCTTATCATACACACAGTGTTCACAAAAGTGATCATTCCCCGACTAAACTAGCGAAATGAAGCACACATTTATGTATATGGTTTTTTCAGCACTAAAAATCATTGAAATATCTTTAGCAAATCTCCCCTCAAAAAAGGACTGGTAATTACTTCCTCATTCCACAATCAATGCTCTTTGATACCGCAGCAACAACATAGAAAGTCTGTATAAAGTGCTGGCAAGCAGAGCAATGCAGCATACAAGTAAAATGCTCAACCATTTGACGAGTGGTAAATAAGTGGAAACACAATGAAAATCACACTGTGGTCACCCACTTCTGATTCCTTGACATTCAAGATGACTGCTCAATTCAGCCTATTACCATTTCCTTCTCGCATAAATTTCAAAATTTCATCTCATTCTTAATGAAAGGAGGAAACAAAGATGATGACATTGAAGAAGAAATAAAGGTAGTTCATGTGTTTCAATCCTATGACTTGTGCAACTTGAAACTGAAACTATAAAGCCTGTTCTGTCTTAGTTAATTTGAATGCATTAATTTTTTCCAATGATGAAATTGACTATTCTAAATAGACAACAGATGCATAATGCTGTAATCAAAGTAAACTGGACAATGTGACCTCGTCACTGGAAAGAGAAACTGGTAACAAAGAATATATCCTATATGCACCACTCAAAACAGTTAGAAGGACAAGAATTTTATCAAGTGTGCCTTGTACGTAGCCTGTGATTAAGACATATACTGTTGCTTTTAGTCTCAATGCCCATTTTAATTATGAGAACAATCCTCCACAATTCATTTGAAAGTTATGGCTTAGTGGCAATATTCAAAGTATCATGCTGTAAGAGTGAAATGGATGAGTAATGTCTTTCACTCTACCATCTAGTTAGTGTAAGTAATGAGAGCATCTCTACACTCTTTCTGTACATTTCATCAGACACTGTGACACATCTAACTGATGCAGAATGTGTTCAGGCAGTGTAACTACTGCAGGAAGGTTGGACTATTCACACAGTGTCTACACAGTTTAATGTGGCTTCATTGTTCTTGGGAGGGTTTGGTAACAATTTTGTCAAACTAGCACATACACAAAAAAGCCAGGGCAAGGGAGACAATGCAAAACATCCACCAGAGATGATTGACATGTGGTTAATTGTTCTCTTCACTGGCGCACTGTGACAGCCAGGAACCTACAAAATGATCTAAGAGCAGCAACTGGTTGTAGTGTGAGTGATCAAACAATATAAAACGGACTCCGGGAGGCGCATTTAAGGCCAAGACGATCTCCTCACATCCCTCGATTAACTGCTTTGACAAATGAGGGATCGATTCTGATCTGCTGAGGAACATAGAAACAGGCAGATGCGTCACCTGTGCAATGTACTCTTTACAAATGAGTCTAACATGAGGCGACAGTAGTACACATGTATATCGCCATCTTGTTGAATGTTATAATGAAGCAGTAGTTCAGGAAATGGACATCTGGCTGCAGCTTAGTCATGGTGTGGGGTGGCATCACAATTGATGGCCCATAGGACCTTCAGATACTCAGAGGTCAACTTAAGCTCAAGTTACATCAATGAGATTGTACCGGATCATGTTATGTCCATCACAGTTGTCATGGCTCCTCAGTCTATCTTGCAACACGATAATGTGTCCCCAGTTTATCCTGCAACCAAAATGTGACAGCACATTCAGCAGCAGCCACCATGGAAACTTTACAGGACCTCGCGATTCAAACATTAGACGGGTCTGCTCTGAGTTCTGACCTCAGTCCTCTTGGGCATCTATGGTGTATACTGGACAGACAACTTTGGGCCCCTCCTGTAATACCTCAGACTCAACTTGCAGATGTCCTTTTTGAAGCATGGGGGGGGGGGGGGGGGGGGGGACACTGAAATGTTTCTTTTTGTGCCTTATGTCAAGTAGTTTCCACTTTGGTTTACGACCATTATGTTGTCTGGCCATAGCAATAGCATGTTCATTTATGTTAATCAGAGGTTTCATTTTCCACAACAAAATTCTGCTTCACTCCAAATATTTCCACAAAAATAATGCAGGTGCTTAAAATGTTGTTCCTCTAATTTTTGAGCAGTATATAATTTCACGTATGTAATGAAGAATGTCCTACCGTTGGAACAACTTGAGTGGGTGCTGTAGTTATAAGCAGTGTTGCCGGAGATGACTGCTGCTGTACAGGCAGGGCCGGCAATATGCTTGAAGCTTGTTTTGTTGGCACCTGGGCCGCTAGCGTTGGCCTTTCTGGTGTTGCCGTAAAGTTGAAGACTGTATTTGCAGAAGGAGCTGAAACAAGGAATAAGAATCTTTACAGGTAAATAGTGTAGTAGAAAAGTTACAGACATAGAATAGAAAAGACTTAACATAGGCAGAGTATACAAAACAGAAGGACAAGTACCAAGATACATTTTGCGCAAAAAGTTTTAATGTCATGAATGATAATTGACAACCTTTTCTTATGGAAGTGCAACATGTGAACACAATAATCAACTGTACATCACGTACCAAGTACTGTAGTGTCACTACTATTTTACAAGCAAATCAGTGGGAATATAGTGGTAAAGCACTGCAGCAGGTGCAGGCAGCTGGCAAGTGAGAGATGCTTTTCCAATAACCGTAACAGGGCTGTTTAATTCTTTGTGGGACAGGCTCAACTCTGCGAAACCTGCCAGCACAGTGAAAAGAGATGGCTTTTGCAGTACAGGCAAGGGGATTTCTCTGCCAAGATGCTCCAGCAATGTTGTCAAGAACGTGACTATACTATGTTCTTCATAAGAATAAACTTGATGTAAGCATTATGCCATGTATTCTTCCATGTTTGCTTACATCTCATTGGATTATGTTTCACATGGAGAGAAAACCAAGCTGCAACCAGTACAGTTATGTACACTCATGAGGATACGTTTTATGCCGTGTTACACACACAAAGACTGAGCGATAATGCAGGACAACAGCTTTACCGGCACATTGAACTTTGACAGCAATGGCCAGCTAGATGGGCCGACTAACCTGCAGTGATGTGAGCAGTTGCAGGTTCAGATGTAGAAAGAGACGAGCAAAGAAACTATATAGCTTTGAATGTCATCTAACTTTTAAAGAGAATGAAATAATATTCGGCAGAACTCCAGCACTAATGCATGCTTCTTAGGTGACCAGATGGAAATCATAAAATGCTCTTGCTCTCGCCTAACACAGTATTATAAACACAAACTAGAGTGATGAAAATTTCTAAGTTAAACACAGAGCAATTTTTCTGAGAGAGCTATGTGTGATGCAAAAGCATACTGCAGGGATTTCATTGCACTGCTGAATACTGAAACCACTGAAGATATTAATTACACTCAGTCATCTAATAATCTCTTGTCTCCTTCCTTATCTGAAACTGAGAAATAAATTTCAGTTCTGGAACTTTCGTCTGCTATGTTGATAATGAGTCAACCTACAACAGAATCCTTGAAGTCACCCATGTGCCTCATTTTCTCCTCTTCTTTTATTACGTGCCGTTCTATATCCCACCAGTGTTCAGCAGTGACGTGAAAAAGCTGTGCGCGTTAGTTTCAGTACGTCTGGCAGCTTGGCAATCTTGTTATTGCTTGAGCCAAATCCCTTAACTTGGCTCCAGATCAGCTCTGGTGTATTCATATTGTAATGGTACAGTGGCAAATGCAAAAATGCAGCATTTGTACATGCCGGATGCTGTGAAAATGATTGTTTTTCATGCTTCTATGATGCTAATCACCCTGGTTCATGTGAGACTACAACTGTGGTATAAAACAATGGGCATAGTCCAAATAAAAAGTATTTGGATTTTCATTTTTGCCCTAAAAATTTAAACTGTTATGTTTTCTTAATTTAGGCAACATTTATTAACAATCTTTCATAAAATATCGATAAGTAAGAATTGGTATTTGAAATTAAAACAAAAATTTCACTTACAATATGTAATTATAAACAAGAAGATGTGCGTTATTCATAAAGAGTGATGATGAATTTTAAAATTACGAGATGTACGTATTTCAAATTGAACGGAAAAAAAGAAAAGAAAGACGACTATGGTGAGACTTGAACGAGCGATCCATGAACTGCACTAGGTTATCAAGCTACTACACTACACTTTATGTGTGTTTGTACAGGGTGCGGCAATCAAACTACATTTATTATTAGTGCGCGGAAGTGTTGGAACTAGTGGGGGACGAGTAACCGAGGTCGCCACTGTGCTCCCCCAACACAAAGCATTTCAGTAGCCATGGAGCAGTGGACTAAGCAACAACGGTCGTTTGAGGTGAAAGCATTCTACCAAAGCGGTAGCTATGTAGCTGCTCAGCTTTGTTTCCGGGTACATTTCCAAATTAATTGTAATAGGCCGGTGCCTTTGGTTAACTCAATAAAAACTTGGGTCGAAAACTTTTAAAATGTCGGTGAAACAACAAGGAAAAGAGATGGCAGAGCGAAGACAATGCGTACTCCCGAGAATGTGGAACATGAAAGAGTTAATGTGGGAAGAAGGCCCTGGAGATCAGCGTGTAGACAGAGCGTTGCGCCTGGAATTTCTGGCAAGACTGTCTTAAGGATTTTGAGGTTAGACTTACATCACCACCCACACAAAATCAAAGTGGTTAACACTTTGAATAATAATGACCTCGTGGTCTGACAGCATTTATGTGAAAGTCTTTTGCAAATGATTGAAGAAAAGGAGGAGCTTGTTCACAGTCTCTGGATGAGTGAAGAGGCACATTGTCACCTCAGTGGATATGTGAACAAACAGAACTTTAGATATTGGAGTAATCAGAACCTTCACCAACTCCATGAAAAACCCCTGCACTCAACCAACGAAACAGTTTGGTGTGCAATGTCCTCATTGGGAATAACAGGCCCTTATTTTTTTGAGAATGAAAGAGGGCAATCTGTTACCATGAATGTTGAGCGCTATTCAACAATGTTAAGGACATTCTTCATAACTCAGCTTCGTCAGTATGGAGCAACAAGTCACACAGCCCACCTGAGCATTAATGTTTTCAATGAAGTTTTTCCTAACTGGGTGATTTCCAAGAATGGAGTGGGGAGTGGTTGCTTCCCCCCCCCCCCCCCCCCTCGACCTTACAGCTTGTGATTTTTTCTTGTGGGGTTACCTTAAGACCAAAGCGTACAAAGAATAACCTCATAATGATAATGTTGGTGCTCTCAAAGCAAGAATAAGGCTGGAAATCGAGAGAATAGCTCAGCGTATGCTCCGTCACGTGATGGACACCTTCATAAAGCGCCTGCAAAAATGCTGTTATCAAGAAGGATGCCATCTTGATGATGTATTTTCAAACAATGAAAAAATGTGTTTCTTAAATGTTTTTTAACGCAGAATAAGATCGTAAGAATAAAATTTTGATATCTGCATCCATGTTTATTTTACACTCATTTTAAAAAATGCAAGTTTGAGTGCCACACCCTGTTTATCAACTGTATCAAATACAGTGCCTCGGAAAACTTAAAAACGGATTTTTTCTGTAAATTTATGAAAACATTAAGAACGACCTATTTCTTGGCATTTTTTAACTGTGTTCAACACGTGTTTCACTACAGAACAGGAAGCAGCCCCAGCTATTATTGTACTGCATATAAACAGTGCGACAATCAGAGCACAATAGTACAGAGACTGTGACTGTACACAAGTTTTGAAATAAAAACTACATACCCAAGGCATGATTAAGAAAAACATTGATGGCTGTTAGTGCACTGCATTCTGGTATAAATAGCTATCATTTTCTGGCAGATTCATTGTAAATCCAGCAGTACTATTAAAGTGTGGAGGCTATGCCTGATGAAGGGAACACATGGATCCGCCAACCGCAGTCATGAGTTTGAGCCTCAATCGCTCCACCTTCCACACTTAGTACAAACGTGCAGCACAGCTATCCCAGGTCCACTCCATTAGTGAGCCTGACTTCTGCCCAGGGGGGCAGCACGTCGAATCAGACATGGCGGCTGTCTTCCGCCAATGCTAGTGCGGGCACCACCGCGCAATACCCTATCACCTGCCAGGCTGCAACCATCGACCAGTAATCTGGCTACATTGCAACAATTCCAGCCATTTTTGAGTCCTACTGATGACATGAGTTGTGGCGTGATTTACCTAACCAGTTTGTGTGCTGCATACAGGGCACCAACATCAGCAATTCTTGGTGTGCATGTCTCAGCCAATCGGCTGGGCACTAACAGTCATCTTGATGGTCACACAGCCCTGTGGAGACATGCTGAGATGGGTGTGGTCACTACTCCACAATCAAAGAGGGCAAATGGTAGAGTAAAACAAAGACAGCTGTGTTTCTCCGGGCCACCACTGGCCATCAGCCCCACAACAACACTCTGCCACCAGCCGTCCTACAACAAAAAGCCACCCCAGAATCTCTGGGGGTTGGCTCCAGTACTGAGCTTTCACCCAGTAATAAGAGTCTCTACCCCTCCATAATACAGGACTGTTTCTCATGTTTAGTTCTTATGCCTGGAAATTGTGATTTTTAGGTTTTATAGTTTTTTTTTTTTTTTTTTTTTTTTAATTTCACATTAGCCAGTGCTTCTTCAACGTTGCTTATTTCCCGATCTTGGACGACAATTTCTGCAACGAGAAATTATTCACAATTTTACTGGTTTGTGGTTACTAATCCATCTTCCTATTATGTTTTGCTGTATTACTTAATCAAGTCTTGTGAATATTATGGACTTAATTATATGAGAAAGGAGGTGTTCAGATACCAATGCATGTGAATGATGAATACATAATACTTAATACTTGATGTCAGGTTGCTTATGGTACCTTTTCACATTTGATTTAGCATCATATCCCAACCTTCTGCAGAGTTTTTATTGTCTGCCATTCTCAACTATTATTATGGCATTTGACTGTTATTTTTGGATATGTCATATTAGCGTAAGTATACTTATTTTCTGTAAATATTGTGCACTTTTTTGTATGAGAAAACATTATGTCACTCAAGCATGTTAATTGTTGTATGTTAATATTTGTAATATGACATTTGGAGAAGTACGGTATGTGTATATGGTACATTTGCATGACTGTGATTTGGTTTGTTATTCTGATTCTCGTATTTACTATAATCATACTGGTTTCAACCCTCTACAGCTGAAAATATGTTTTTATTCATGTAAGAAAATGCACACTTACATACTTTTGAGATAATGCAATCTTCCTTTTCCTTTTTATTTTTCCTCTTTTTTACACTTGTTAACATCTTATCGTTTTGTTCTGTAATTATGTATGGAGTCAAATAATTATGTGAAACGAGTAATAACTCTGGTTCTGTTAGTATGAAGGAGCACGAGTTACATCTCAGCTACAGTTAATTTATTGTAACAAATTTATTTAGTTCTTACTCTGTCACGTGTGTATACCTATTTGATCGTTTGTAACTGTGAGTTCTAATGGGTCACACAATTTTTGTGCGATCACACAGGTTGGTTTACCGTATAGGTGTAACTGTATATACAGGAAAAGTTAATATGTGCACATGTGATCAAAAGTATCCGGACACCTGGCTAAAAATGACTTACAAGTTCGTGGTGCTCTCCATCGGTAATGCTGGAATTCAATATGGTGTTGGCCTGCCCCTAGCCTTGATGACAGCTTCCACTTTTGCAGGCAAACGTTCAGTCAGGTGCTCGAAGGTTTCTTGGTGCATGCCAGCCCATTCTTCATGGAGTGGTGCACTGAGGAGAGGTATCGATGTCATTTCATGAGGTCTAGCACGAAATCGGCATTCCAGGACATCCCAAAGGTGTTGTATAGGATTCAGGTCAGGACACGGTGCAGGCCTGTCCATTACAGGGATGTTATTGTCGTGTAACCACTTCGCCACAGGCCATGCATTATGAACAGGTGCTCAATCGTGTTGAAAGATGCAATCGCCATCCTCGAATTGCTTTTCAACAGAGGGAAGCAAGGTGGTGCTTAAAACATCAATGTAGGCCTATGCTGTAATAGTGCCACGCTAAACAATAAGGGGTGCACACCCCCTCCATGAAACACACGACCACACCATAACACCACCACCACTGAATTTTACTGCTGCCACTACACATGCTGGCAGATGAATTTCACCAAGCGTTTGCAATACCCACACCCTGCCATCGGATCGCCACGTTATGTACAGTGATTTGTCACTCCAAACAAGGTTTTTCCACCATTCAATTGTCCAGTTTTTACGCTCCTTACACCAATCGAGGCGTCATTTGGCATTTACTGGCATGATGTGCGTCATTTGGCATTTACTGGCATGATGTGTGGCTTATGAGCAGCCACTCGACCATGAAATCCAAGTTTTCTCACCTCCCGCCTAACTGTCAAAGTACTTGCAGTGGATCCTTAATGCAGTTTGGAATCCTGTGTGATGGTCTGGATAGATGTCTGCCTATTACACATTACAACCCTCTTCAACTGTCAGTGGTCTCTGTGAGTCAACAGACGAGGCTGGCCTGTATGCTTTTGTGCTGTACGTATCCCTTCACATTTCCACTTCATTATCACATCGGAAACAATGAACCTAGGGATGTTTAGAAGTGTGGAAATCTCGCATACGGATGTATGACAAGTGATACCTAATCACCTGACCACGTTCGAAGTCCGGAGCGCCCCCATTCTGCTCTATCACGATGTCCAAAGACTACTAAGGTCGCTGATATGGAGTACCTGGCAGTAGGTGGCAGCACAATGCACCTAATATGAAAAACGTATGTTTTTGGGGGTGTCCGGATACTTATGATCACATAGTGTATTTCCATACTGATAATTGATACGACATGTGATTAATTATTAAATATTTGACCTTTTTGTAAGTATTACTTTGTATAATACTAACAAACAATTGATCAGTTTACATATAATTCTGTACATTTCTTGCTTTGTTTGGTCTCATACAGATACGGAGATTATGATACAGTGTTGAAACCAGTAATAATACAAGATTATTAATACAGCTGTCTGTCACACATTTCAAAGACTACATTACTCTTGCTGGAAATCACCTGCAAAAAATGTTCAATAACTGACCCACACAGAATAAGACCATGAACAGACAGATGACAGAAATGATGCATTTGCTGATGACTTGGGAAGATAAAATCCTTATAATTAGCTGTATATTACAACATAAAGATATCACACCAGTAAGGTGTCAAGACATGACTTTCTGCAAGATATAACTTTACGTTAACTGTTTATCACAACATACTATTATTCAGCAAGCATAGGGAATGAAACCTAGGCAAATCTATTATGTTTACAACATAAATACTCTGATAAATCAAAGAGTATCTTATGTTTTTACATAATGTCACAATCACAGCCCTCCATCTGGATTATAACTTGTCAAATGCCCATGCAATGGAATTTGATAGTGGGGAGTGGAAGCCTCCCCTTTTAGTGTGATATGCATTCCAGCAAGTATTTTACAAAATGGCACGTTTTAAGTTCTTCAACGATGGACTGATCATAATTTTATTTATTTATTTATTTGTGAATAAATCTTATGAACTCTATTCTCAAAAACCTAATTGATGGTCTTCCGAACTGAATGTTATAAACATTCATAAACTTAGCCAGACACAGGAACGAAATATCAATTCCAGTGTACTGTGATCAATACATTTGATTAGAACAAACCACAGAAGTTATACAGATTCACTAAATAATTGTGTCAATCTGTTAACTGTACACAAATTGAAACACAGGAAGATGCAATTTCTGCAGAAGTCCAAGCTTGAAAGGTAAATAACAGAGGTTCCATATACGAAAATTGACAGTCACGGAGCATCGCATTGTGTTAGAGAGAGAATTATAACAGTGTGCCTGGCGCCAAAGTGTGAACTCGTTTGACAACCATATCAGCTGACAGCTTGTTGACGACATGTGCCAATCTATGTCGTTACACCAGCCCCTTCAGTGAATGCAGAGTGTCATCCACAAATTACAACAGGAAGTGTACACACCATCCAGAAGGCGTTCAGTGCTTTGGTTGAGTTTCTGTTTCCTGCATAGTTTGTTGTACTCGAGGTGCAAGCTGTGTCTGGTTAGGTTGTACATGCATTTGTACTAATTCAGGTAACACAAAGGCTGGCTTAATCCTGTCAATTGAGACAGTACTTGATTTGCCATTAATCAAAATCTCCATGGTTCTTTCACCTATGTCAACAACACTAAAAGGGCCTGCGTATGGAGCTGTCAATGACAGTTTCACTCCATCTGTATGTAGCTTAACACGTGTGCATGACTAACACACGGTGCACACAGATGTGCGAAGTCCCATGCTTCGCTTGATGAGGTCAGGTACGAGTCATCTGTTCCCTCAGGTGAGAAATGAAATCTGCTTAATAGATATCATTCATCTTGACAGCACTCTGATCAGTAAGCTCACCAGGGAGTCACAGTGTTTCACCATAAATAAGCTCAGCCGATGAATAGTGCAGGTCAGATTTGTAAGTGCTTTGCAGACTGAACAAGACCAAGGCTAAAGTTGTTGTCCAACTTGAATTATGAAACATGGTTGTGCCTTTTAATGAATGGTGCCACTACTCTATCATGTCATTACTTTCTGGGTGATAGCTTTCGGTCTTGTGATGCACCGCACTGCAGGATTTGATCAGCTGGGCGAACAGTTCAGACTCGAATTGTCAGACCTGCTATCTGTTGTGATAGGTAGCGGACAACCGAAGCACGATATCCAGTGCAGAATGAAGGTGAAGGTTATTGTTTCCACTGAAATTTTGTAAACTTGTATGGCTTCGGGCCAGTGGGTAAAACGATCATTTTCTATTATCAGGTGTTGTTGGCCCTGGAGGCTCCTAGTTGTTAGGGTATCTTGATATCATCCTTGACTTTTCAGCCACAGTAAAGCAACACCAACAACACTTGGCCGAAAACTTTAAACACCTGGATCGGTACAGGGTTGTATTAAATATTTATAAGTGCATTTTTGGCCAAATTGAGATGAATTTGGTAGGCCAACATTTGTGCTTTAATGAGCTGAACAAAATCTATTGCATTCATTACTATGTCAATCTTGCAGTGTAAATCTTGCGGTTGTGCCCAGGCAATTTCGCACAGGAGCTGAGAAATCTTACACATTGACACGGAGCACATGTAAGTCCACGCTCGAAAGTCCTTTTGCATGCCAGGCCATACAAAACGGTTAACAATCAGTTTAACTGTAGATCTGATGCCAGGGTGGCAAAAGTTTTGAAGGCCCTCACAAGCATGTCTGCAGAATGAGGAAGGTAGGAACAGATGAGATGTCCCACCTGAGACTTTGCAATAAAGTGTTATGTTGGTGGCAGGAATGTCAGTCATTTTCAGCTGGAGGTTGGAGAAAGCACCTTTAATAATGCCCTGAAGCTCCTGGTCCAACGTTTGTCCTTTAACGAGTTGAACAAAATCTATTGCACTCATTATGTTGTTTACATGGGATAGGCAGTTGGCTACTATGTTATTAATTCTTTATATGTGGCGTACTTCAGAGTTGAATTGAACAATGAATTGTATTGTTGTGGCAAACACTTATTGTTATTCTGTCGGATGGCATAGACATGCGGTTTGTGGTTGGCAAAAATTGTAAACTCGTCTCCAATTGTCAGTGAAAGTATTTAAGATCTGTGTACACAGCAAGAAGTCGCAATCATGTGTGCACCAAATTTTATTTTATTTGTTTATTTTTGTATGACAGAGAGAGTTGGTGCAAGTAAAATGCAGGTGGCTACCACATACCATCTATCAGCCATTGCAACACTGAACCGATTGCAGTTTGGCTTGTATCGACCACCAGCACAAGAAGTGCTTCTAATGCGGGAAGTGCTGCGAGTGCTGCATTCACTATACTTTGTTTAGATGCTTCAAAAGTGGAGCTCACAGCATCTGTCCACTGGATTGGGGAGTTCACCTTGTGCTTAGGACCAGAAAATGCTGCAGTTAACAGTTCTTGAGTTCAGCTGAATGGGGTAGGTGATACCAGTGAAAATTCAGTATTTCTAGAAAGTGGCACAGTTCTTCATCCTTTCTGACTGTAAAATCCTGAATATTGCCTCTACCTTTTGAGGAAGTGGTAAGGACCCTCCAGGCAAGGTCAGATGGCCTACAAAAGTCATCTCAATTTGGCCAAAAATGCACTTATAAATATTTAATACAACCCTGTACTGATCCGGGTGTTTAAAGTTTTTGGCCAAGTGTTGTTGGCGTTGCTCTACTGTGGCTGAAAAGTCAAGGATGATATCAAGATACACTAAACGAAAAGACAAGCCTTAAAGCATCGAGTCTATAAATCTCTACCAAGTCTGCACAACATTGAGTAAGTCAAATGTCATGAAAAGACTTCCAAACAGGCCAAATGCTGTAATTGTAGCCATCTTCCACTGGTACGGGATAATAATACGGCCCCACTTTAGCATTAAGGGTGTGATAATCTCTGGACACTAAGAGTAGAGGCCATGACCACGGACTACTAGGAAGGTGAATGATGCCTTCCTTGAGCATAGTATTGAATTCAGCCTAGGCAATAATATAATGGTTGGGGGCAAGGTGTCTAGGCCTACGTGAAATTGGTAGGCCTGCAGTAATCTTAGTATAGTGCACAGTGCTGTGATGTACCTCTTTCGGAGCATCTGGAGGTCGTATAATACCCAGGAACTGCTCCAGCAGCTTGGCATAGCTGCTGCCTGCCATCTGGATAAGCTGGTGCTGTGCTGTGGCAAAACCTGGAAGCAGCTAGACCAGTGATACTATTGACGAGATGTGCATTGGCGATGTCTGGCAGCAGACAATAAAGCACCAGGAAGTCAACTCCAATGACGGGCTCAGTCACGTCCGGTACCATGAAGTTCCACGCAAAAGCGCAGCATAATCCCAAATCCAACTCTATGTGTTGTGTGCCATAGGTCATTATGATGAAGTTGTTGGCTGCAGAGAGATAGAATGCGATCGGCTTCCAATATTTGCTCAACAGGGTTCATGGGTTAATACATAAATCTGATCCTTTATCCTTTGGAAACTTCTGTCCTGACTTCCAATCTGTAATGAAGAGGTGCAGAAATGCTGACTGGCAATCAGATTGTTGTTTAGGAAGGCACATGGAGAAGTGCATTTAGGTGCCTGACTGAACTTCCGATGATACCAACAAATGTCGGGTGATGGCCATGCTGTGCCCCTCACTCGCTGATTTGTTTGCTCTGGGCATCAACCTTGTTCAGGAGGCAGATATATTTCGCACACATCACTGTAGTTGTCACTGCACTGTTGCACATAGCTGCTGTTGTACTACATGGGGACGGCACAATCATGTCCTGAATTGTATTTGCCAGATTCACTACAGCATCTCTTCTCTGGGGCAGTACAATGGCCTTTACTTGAGCTGGCAGTCAAGCTGTTCCACAGCGTGCACAACAGTCTGTCCAGTACTGTGCCCACATCGAGCTTCTTGCGGAGATGCTGAGATGACTTTCTGTCTCCAATGTCCTCTTGTGTAAATTCTGGCCTCGTACACTCTCGTGTGGGATGGATACCTCGCGTATCAGCTCTGCCTTGAGCTACTCGTATGAATTTGTCAGAGGGTGTAGTTATTATACCCTGGACTTCTGCAGCATAACAATGGTCTAGTTGGCTATTCACTAGAATAAATTTTGTGGAGTCTGTAATTACTCGAGTGCACAGAGAACTAGCCTTGACTCCAGCTAACTGTAGTGTGGCATTGTGTGGGCAAAATGGGATAGTCACATTGAAAGCCTTGATACTGGGGTATGATTATCTTCTTGGAAATTTTCAACTCTTGAAACAGCAGTAGTAATTCCTCTGGAATCATAAGTTTGTTCACAATGGCTGCCTCATGAAGGGGTCAACACTGTCACAAGACCGGTTGACAGTCTTCCAAACTGAATGCGATAATTGTTCATAAATTCAGCCCAACACGGGCATGAAATATCAGTTACAGTGTACCATGAGCAAAATATTTATTTAGAATAAATCATAGAACTTGCTAAATGGTCATATGTACCGTATTTACTCGAATATAAGCCGCATTTTTTTTCCGGTTTTTGTAATCCAAAAAACCACCTGCGGCTTAGAATCGAGTGCAAAGTAAATGGAAGTTCTGAAAAATGTTGGTAGGTGCCGCCAGAACTAACTTCTGCCATCAAATATATGTAGTGCTACAGAGGCATACTTTGCAGGCACAAAGATAAATACTGGCGCCAAAACCTCTGCGTCAGTAAATAATTTTTTTTAAAAAAAAGGTGTAAGACGAGCTTTTTTCTCCGCCCCGAGTTTCGACCACTGCATTTTCATACATTATCCAACGAAGTAAATACAAATTCCGTGTTGTTTATCTTCGAACGTAGCAGCATTTCAATGTACTACGAAAATCCGACTGGCAAGACTATTTGGGATGTTTGTCAATATGGCCAACTCTACGTTCTGAATTTTTTCCTACCTGTGAGAAGAGATGGTTGCTAATAGGAACTTTTATGAATTGCGAATTACATCCAGTATTTTCTTCAACATAAGAATAATACGGATATAAACATTTTGCCATGTATTCTTTCGTGTTTGCTGCTATCTCATTAAATCCTGTCTACCTAATAACATACGAAACTAGTGTGAGACAGCAGCAAAACCGGAAGAATATACATATCATGTCATGTTTATATTCGTATTATTCTGATGCCTAATAGTGATACAGTCAGAAATGAAGCACGGCAATTGACTAGATTTTTAAATCTAAGATGACTAATTTCTGTGCAGAATGTGATGTACGAAAGAGACGTCTGCAAAGATTTTCAAACGGAGAAAATTTTTAGCTAAACTGTCGTTCAGAACATCTATCATATGCAGTCTATTATTTGGTTCTTGTTGATCATTATCAAAGAAAGCAGCAGTATAATTAACAACAAATAGCAGTCTCTTGCCATTGTTTTGCTAATGAGACAATTCCTTTCTTTTTTTTATTGTAAGCGGCGGTAGCGCGCACGTAAGCAAGCCATGCCGCGAGCGGCGACAGGTCATAAACACTTACTATCAGAATGTGACAAACAATACATGACACAGTACAATAATGCCTTTTCAGCCTAGAGTGACGTAAATACCTATAACAAAGAGAATGGCACTTATCAGATCAAAGAAAAATAAGCAACCCATTCAAACCAGACGAAGCACGCCTGACGCATAGCAATGGCTACCTGGTAAAGCTTAACTGCTAAGCTTACGACTCGAACCGAACTACTGTAGCTGTATCGTCATTTATTCTACCTAAATTGTGTCTCATATTACAATAGACCAACTTTGTTTCGATTTGGAGGTGTGGCCTAAAACTTTTCTCTCCCCTTGAATTTCGTGTCTCAAATTTCAGGTGCGGCTTAGATTCGGGAAATTTTTTTTCGCTTGATTTCGAGTCTCATTTTTCACGTGCGGCTTAGATTCAAGTAAATACGGTAACTGTAAACTGACTACAAATTGAAACAAGGGCAGATACAATTTCTACATAAGTCCAAGCCTGAACGGTAACTAACTAAAGTTTTACATAGGAAAATCAATAGTCATGGAGCATTGCACTGTGCCAGAATGAGAAGAATAACAGTGCTCCTGGCAGCCAGTGCATCAACTCGTTTGACAGCTATGATGAGCATATCAGCTGATGGTTTGTTGACAATGTGTGCAGTTACAAGGTCATTAATACTGAATTTTGCATTACCAAAATAAATTACTACATAATAGCCAGGAAGACGAATCATCTATCTATTGTGAAAATATACAATGATACTGGAAAACCAGAAGAGACCAATGTTTCAAGACAGATGCCAACTTTTCTGCAAAAGTCTATTCACAAAATTTAAAGAAACAGAATTAAGTGAGCAATCTATGAATAAACCATAACCCTCTACATATTCCTCCCACACCAACTACAAAGACAAAATTAGACTTATTACAGCACACACAATCATTCTACCATTCTAATGGACCCACCCTTGAGGAAGCAACAAACAGTCATCCACCTGAGCCTAATAGCATAATACTGCTACGAACTTGATGATGGGACGTCTTCCTGAAGTGTGTTGCGTTTTTCAAATTAAATAAATCAAACATTCAGATAAGTGGTGCATCCCTAATTTCTGTGCTGACAGAGTAGTCTGCAGAAAAATTTACCAGCTCCTCAGCACTTAACAGACTGCCCCTTGACTTTTTTAATACAAACCTCACTAGAAATTGGAATAGTCCTAATCTTAGATTTTATGAATGAAAACTGTGTATTGGTGTTCAACGTATTGTCCTAGACAAAATAAGATTAAAATATTAAATTTAGAAAAATTGGTGTGACACACAAAAATTTTAGAATCTGTTCTAGGTGGAAACTATTTGAGTTAGAAAATAACTTAAATATGTGCAATACTGAGAAAACTGTATAGCAACCACGGAAAAATTATAAAAACAGTGCTGCTGGAATGTGAAAGTACAGACTGTTGCAAATCTACACCCAGTGCTTTATTGTGGTATTCCTGTTATGAAATAAATGATCATTTATTCGATGCTGTAGGATATATTAACACATTACAGCATGTTCTAAATATACTATACTACAAAATTACTAAAAACAAACAGAAACTAGCTACATTTCTCAGAAACATGCTGACATTGGGATAAACAGGTTTTTCTTTTAAGTGGATGCTGCCATCTACTTGGAACAAGCAGAAATAAAAACAAATTATGCACTGAAAGCAGATGGTGTAAAGTATATGCTACAATCAGGCACACCAAGTTTAGTTTATTCCTTGAGCTAGAAAAAAATACAATTTGGATGTAACATATATGCTAGATTAGTACTGAGGAGGTTAAAGCTAAATGGAGTGTGTGTGTGTTGGGGCTTACGGGCGCTCAATGTCGAGGTCATCAGTGCCCTGACACATATTAAAAGGAACAAATGTGGACAGACTTAGCAAAACCAAAGCACACACGCAAAGAAAGCAGGAAAAGAAGGAAAATGCTACATAAGAAAGTAAAATGTAAGGAAAACAAAAACATAGCAGGAAGAATGCCACAGGAAAGTGGCATTGGCTGGCCACTTACATAAAATATGGGCGAGCCTGTCACACAGTGAGCAAATTAAGACCCTCTCCTAAAATCTTTGTAAAAACATTTCACAAGTCACAGAACTTTAAAACTTTAACCACATACGTTCGAGTGTTAAAGCTAAATGGACTACCACCAGAATGAATATTACTTGCAGCATGAGAACTGTTTCATTCTCTTTTATTTCATGGTAGTAACTTCAATTACATTGTGTACCTTCTTCCTTACACATAACCTTGTGTTACTGCAAAGTTTTGATGGGTTAAGATTTTGTAGTAACATCCTACTTTAAGACAAGATAATAGGGGAGGAGTGGAGAGTATAATTGAGTGAGTTGTTGCGTATTTAATTTTCTAGATGTTGGAGTCTATTAATTGCTAAAAATACCCAGAATGTTCTTCGGAGACCTTTTCATCCTCTTACACTAAAACTCAGACTTCAAAAATGTCATCAGTCACCTCACATATACTGCAATTTGTGCAGCAGATATTTATTTATTTATTTATTCTTCTTTTAAAATTATCTCACAACAAACGTGTACTAAAAGTAATATAAAAATAATGTGTTTAAACAATGAATAGCCAAACACGTCAAATTTTAATAGCTTGTCTTTATTTGTTTGCATATTTCATTTTGATCTTTAATTTTATGTAAGATTGTTTGTGTGATTGGTATCACTGCACATTTTTGTTGCCAGTTTCTAATATTCAAATTGTGGCTTTAGCTCTACTGTCATTACTAAATTTTTTTCTGGGAGTAATTTTTTGTGTTGTAATTTCTGGTTGTTATGGAAGTTTAGTTTTAGGTATCAACAAAACTCCTGAGCAGTAACAGGTGCTTATACAGAGTGAGAGATATTGTGATCAGTGGCAGCTGTTATCACTTTACCGTGTAGTTCTATGTCAATTCAGCAAAGTGCAAACAGCATGTAACTTAATGCTACATCTGTTTTGAAATCAAGGGCTACATAAACAGCATTTACTTTTCCTCAAGTAATTGTTCATCTTATCTGCATCCTTTGGGCCTCCTCATCCTCAACTGTCAAAATTACAGGACAACAATATGTATCAGCAACATTTGTACCCCAACAATACTTAATATGCACATAATATTTTTACTAAGTAGCAGATAGCTAAGGATAGTGTGAAGGATATTCCTCATTTCAGAGTATGACAAGAGGTAGTCAGAACTCTTGTGAAGAACATATTCCCGATTGCACTTAGCTGCCCTCCCCTCCACATCCCTATATGCTCCGACAAGCAGCAATTTTCCGTCCCCCACCCCTATCCTGCTTTTCCTCCCCCTCCCCTCCACAACCCAGATTGCTTCTCTCATCATGCACAGTTGCTTGCAGTCTGACCTCGGCAGCCAGAGACTGGACTGTTATCATGTGTGTGTGTGTGTGTGTGTGTGTGTGTGTGTGTGTGTGTGTGTGTGTTTGTCTACTTCAGGAGGTGGTTTTTGGCGAAAGCTATCGTTTGTTTAGCAGTCTTTTTTTATGCTCGTCTGAGACTCACCACATCCACCGCTACATGGTCAGTAGCAATTTACCCTTATCACAATATTGTCATTATTTCATCCTGGATTTTCCACTGCTCGATTGTCAAGATCTCTGTATTTCGGATTTTTATTTTTTTGGAGGAACTAGTATTTATATTGTAAGAATACATATAATTATGCACAACTAACTTTGATTCAATTTTATGACAACTGAAATTAGTGGATGAAAAAAATCAACAAACAAGAGTGAAATTCTAACATGTCAGAACATAATAGGCTTTCAAGTTTTCACTTTCTCTCTCTCTCTCTCTCTCTCTCTCTCTCTCTCTCTCACACACACACACACACACACACACACAAAAGCTGGTAAAATGTGGGTTAATACTGGTTACAATCACAAGTTAAAAAGGTAGTGTGTGATATTAAAGCAAAAAATGATGGGAAAGAATAGCAAAAAGAGGGTAAGAGAGGTGGAAAAAAAAGTGTTTCTGATGATGTCATTGAATAGTTTGAAATAAGAAAGAAGGAGGAAGAAAATGGCCTGTGATTTCTCAAACGAAGTATCCCTGCATCTATTTTAGATGATTTTGGCAAATAACAGAAAAGCTAACTCTGGCCAGGGAACAAAAGTGTCGTCCTCTCAAATGTGAATCAAATGTTCTTATCACTGAGGGGATGGCCTGGACTTCAGGGGAAGAGGTTCGAACAGCTTGTCAACTGACACACCTTTTTAAGTCACCAGTGATGTGAGGTGCCACATCTTGAGAAAAAAGATGGAAAGATGACAGAGTTTACAGTTAGTTACAATTTGGCAGGAGCTATTCACACTGGTAGATAGCTGGTCATTCACATTTACATAGAACACTGCATATAGTATTAACATAGCTGGTAGATAATATGGCTTCTTTAAATTATGACCTTCTCTCAAATCTAATCATATATGTAGTACATTTAAACACAAAGATTCTGTAATTTACCAAACAAAAGCGTTGGTACGTTGATAGAAACAATAACAAACACAAACACACACACAAATTTCAAGTTTTCGCAACCCACGGTTCCTTCATCAGGAAAGAGGGAAGGAGAGGGAAAGAAGAAAGGATGTGGCTTTTAAGGGAGAGGATAAGGAGTCATTCCAATCCCGGGAACGGAAAGACTTACCTGGGGGGGGGGGGGGGGGGGGGAAGGGACAGGTATACGCTCGCGCACACACATATATCCATCCGCACATAACAGACACAAGCAGACATACGTAAAGGCAAAGAGTTTGGGCAGAGATGTCAGTCGAGGTGGAAGTACAGAGGCAAAGATGTTGAATGACAGGTGAGGTATGAGCGGCGGCAACTTGAAACTAGCGGAGGTTGAGGCCTGGTGGGTAACAGGAAGAGATGATATATTGAAGAGCAAGTTCCCATCTCCGGAGTTCTGACAGGTTGGTGTCAGTGGGAAGTATCCAGATAACCCGGACGTAGTAACACTGTGCCAAGATGTGCTGGCCGTGCACCAAGGCATGTTTAGCCACAGGGTGATCCTCATTACCAACAAACACTGTCTGTCTGTGTCCGTTCATGCGAATGGACAGTTTGTTGCTGGTCATTCCCACATAGAAAGCTTCACAGTGTAGGCAGATCAGTTGGTAAATTACGTGGATGCTGTCACACGTGGCTCTGCCTTTGATCGTGTACACCTTCTGGGTTACAGGACTGGAGTAGGTGGTGATGGGAGGGTGCATGGGACAGGTTTTACACCGGGGGCGGTTACAAGGGTAGGAGCCAGAGGGTAAGGAAGGTGGTTTGGGGATATCACAGGGATGAACCAAGAGGTTACGAAGGTTAGGTGGACGGTAGAAAGACACTCTTGGTGGAGTGGCGAGAATTTCGTGAAGGATGGATCTCATTTCAGGGCAGGATTTGAGGAAGTCGTATCCCTGCTGGAGAGCCACATTCAGAGTCTGGTCCAGTCTCGGAAAGTATCCTGTCACAAGTGGGGCACTTTTGTGGTTCTTCTGTGGGGGATTCTGGGTTCGAGGGGATGAGGAAGTGGCTCTGGTTATTTGCTTCTGTACCAGGTCGGGAGGGTAGTTGCGAGATGCGAAAGCTGTTGTCAGGTTGTTGGTGTAATGGTTCAGGGATTCCGGACTGGAGCAGATTCGTTTGCCACGAAGACCTAGGCTGTAGGGAAGGGACCGTTTGATGTGGAATGGGTGGCAGCTGTCATAATGGAGGTACTGTTGCTTGTTGGTGGGTTTGATGTGGACGGACGTGTGAAGCTGGCCATTGGACAGGTGGAGGCCAACGTCAAGGAAAGTGGCATGGGATTTGGAGTAGGACCAGGTGAATCTGATGGAACCAAAGGAGTTGAGGTTGGAGAGGAAATTCTGAAGTTCTTCTTCACTGTGAGTCCAGATCATGAAGATGTCATCAATAAATCTGTACCAAACTTTGGGTTGGCAGGCCTGGGTAACCAAGAAGGCTTCCTCTAAGCGACCCATGAATAGGTTGGCGTACGAGGGGGCCATCCTGGTACCCATGGCTGTTCCCTTTAATTGTTGGTATGTCTGGCCTTCAAAAGTGAAGAAGTTGTGGGTCAGGATGAAGCTGGCTAAGGTGATGAGGAAAGAGGTTTTAGGTAGGGTGGCAGGTGATCGGCGTGAAAGGAAGTGCTCCATCGCAGCGAGGCCCTGGACGTGTGGAATATTTGTGTATAAGGAAGTGGCATCAATGGTTACAAGGATGGTTTCCGGGGGTAACAGATTGGGTAAGGATTCCAGGCGTTCGAGAAAGTGGTTGGTGTCTTTGATGAAGGATGGGAGACTGCATGTAATGGGTTGAAGGTGTTGATCTACGTAGGCAGAGATGCGTTCTGTGGGGGCTTGGTAACCAGCTACAATGGGGCGGCCGGGATGACTGGGTTTGTGGATTTTAGGAAGAAGGTAGAAGGTAGGGGTGCGGGGTGTCGATGGGGTTAGGAGGTTGATGGAGTCAGGTGAAAGGTTTTGCAGGGGGCCTAAGGTTCTGAGGATTCCTTGAAGCTCCACCTGGACATCGGGAATGGGGTTACCTTGGCAAACTTTGTATGTGGTGTTGTCTCAAAGTTGACGCAGTCCCTCAGCCACATACTCCTGACGATCAAGTACCACGGTTGTGGAACCCTTGCCCGCAGGAAGAATTACGATGGATCGGTCAGCCTTCAGATCACGGATAGCCTGGGCTTCAGTAGTTGTGATGGGAGTAGGATTAAGGTTTTTTAAGAAGGATTGAGATGCAAGGCTGGAAGTCAGAAATTCCTGGAAGGTTTGGAGAGGGTGATTTTGAGGAAGAGGAGGTGGGTCCCGCTGTGACGGAGGACGGAACTGTTCCAGGCAGGGTTCAATTTGGATGGTGTCTTGGGGAGTTGGATCATTAGGAGTAGGATTGGGATCATTTTTCTTCGTGGCAAAGTGATATTTCCAGCAGAGAGTACGGGTGTAGGACAGTAAATACCTGTCCCATGCACCCTCCCACCACCACCTACTCCAGTCCTGTAACCCGGAAGGTGTACACGATCAAAGGTAGAGCCACGTGTGAGAGCACCCACGTGATCTACCAACTGACCTGCCTACACTGTGATGCATTCTATGTGGGAATGACTAGTAACAAACTGTCCATTCGCATGAATGGACACAAGCAGACAGTGTTTGTTGGTAATGAGCATCACCCTGTGGCTAAACATGCCTTGGTGCACGGCCAGCACATCTTGGCACAGTGTTACACCGTCCGGGTTATCTGGATACTTCCCACTAACACCAACCTATCCAAACTCCGAAGATGGGAAGTTGCTCTTCAATATATCCTCTCTTCCCGTTATCCACCAGGCCTCAATCTCCGCTTATTTCAAGTTGCCGCCACTCATACCTCACCTGTCTTTCAACAACATCTTTGCCTCTGCACTTCTGCCTCGACTGACATCTCTGCCCAAACTCTTTGTCTTCAAATATGTCTGCTTGTGTCTGTATATGTGTGGATGGATATATGTGTGTGTGTGTGTGTGTGTGTGTGTGTGTGTGTGTGTGTGTGTGTGTGTGCGCGCGCGTGCGCAAGTGTATACCCGTCCTTTTTTCCCCCTAAGGTAAGTCTTTCCGCTCCCGGGATTGGAATGACTCCTTACCCTCTCCCTTAAAACCCACATCCTTTCGTCTTTCCCTCTCCTTCCCTCTTTCCTGATGAGGCAACAGTTTGTTGCGAAAGCTTGAATTTTGTGTGTATGTTTGTGTTTGTTTGTGTGTCTGTCGACCTGCCAGCACTTTCATTTGGTAAGTCACATCATCTTTGTTTTCAGATATATTTTTCCTACGTAGAATGTTTCCCTCTATTATAATCATATCATTAATTTGAACCCAACAATCACGTTTGTTATTGTCGCTGTTGCATTTCGAAATCTTTCCTGTCGTCTTATTTTCTCTTTCTGTTTTTACCAGTAGTCTCACTTTTTATTCACCTTCCCCTTTTTACCGTAATCTACTATACAATTTTATCCCGCCTATATATACTCAATAATACGTAACCTACTTCCAAACCATAACCAAAAAAATTTCATTTTCCGTTTTCAACACTACCGCCGCCATAAAATCCACCGCTTCTAGTTCAATAACAGCTGCTTTCACGTATTTAACAACAATTTTGGCTAGTTCTAATAACTTTCACTTTATTTCCACTTCCGTTTTTCGCGCATCACTAATCATTTTTAGCCGCTCCCCACAAGTTTTAACTTCATTATTTCTTCGTCAGACAAGTGTTAGCCCCATTTTCGTAATCTTTCACCATAACACCACTCCTTTTCATACATTTACACGTTTTTTTCGAAATTTTCCCGAATTTCTCTGTCCTTTAATGTGTTTTAGCGGCAACACAAGCACCTAACCTTTATGCACATCGCTATCTACCAAGCCAAGTTCACCACAGGATCAACTTAACCAACACTTTTTCGCCTTTTTTTCATACCAGATCTCCAGTTGCTTTCTAGTTCACCTTTATCTCTCCCCATATATTTTTATTTTCATTTTCATTTCAGCCTCGTGTTACACTTTCCACCTTCTAATACCATGTCACCCTCACAACACCCCCGCAACGACCCCATTAAGTTTTATTTACATTCCCTCTGCAAACATGCCTTCGCCCTAGCCAGATTACGCTCCCATATTCTATTTTCTCAGGCCTGTCTGACATTTGGCATTACCCCCAAAGGCCTCACACTTAAAGTTCCCATCTCTGGCTGCAACCCTTCTTTCCATCAGTCCCTATACCAGTTCCAAACTGAACAATCCATTGCCCTCACCCACCTAATCCTTCACCTACACATCAACTCAGCCAATGAACACACCCGTCAACTCCTATCCTTAATAAAAGTCCTTAATCTTTCCTCTCCGACGTCCACACCGGCTGTTCAGAGCATCCTCCTACAGGCCAACCGTAAATTAGAACAGCATGCCACCCTCCACCTCAAAAAACTATCCAATCTCCTGGTTTCCCACCTCCAGAAAGGCAACTCGCTCACCCTTCACAACCTTTCCAGCAAACCTCAACCTCCTCTCATTGCACACCAACCCAGTCTCTCCCATCTACTCAATCTCCCACTTCCAGCTCCACCCCCTCCAAAACCTCAAAATTCCAATCAACACAACCTGGAACCACAACACCCAAATTCAGTAGTTAACCTTTCCTCCAAACCTCTCCCCCAATCCGAAACCTCTGTCCTATCCAAAGGCCTCACCTTCAGCCCCACTCCCAGATTCAACCAAACAGCCCTCGTCAAAGATTTACTGTCCTACACCCGTACTCTCTGCTGGAAATATCACTTTGCCACGAAGAAAAATGATCCCAATCCTACTCCTAATGATCCAACTCCCCAAGACACCATCCAAATTGAACCCTGCCTGGAACAGTTCCGTCCTCCGTCACAGCGGGACCCACCTCCTCTTCCTCAAAATCACCCTCTCCAAACCTTCCAGGAATTTCTGACTTCCAGCCTTGCATCTCAATCCTTCTTAAAAAACCTTAATCCTACTCCCATCACCACTGCTGAAGCCCAGGCTGTCCGTGATCTGAAGGCTGACCGATCCATCGTCATTCTTCCTGCGGGCAAGGGTTCCATAACCGTGGTACTTGATTGTCAGGAGTATGTGGCTGAGGGACTGCGTCAGCTTTGAGACAACACCACATACAAAGTTTGCCAAGGTAACCCCATTCCCGATGTCCAGGCGGAGCTTCAAGGAATCCTCAGAACCTTAGGCCCCCTGCAAAACCTTTCACCTGACTCCATCAACCTCCTGACCCCACCGACACCCCGCACCCCTACATTCTACCTTCTTCCTAAAATCCACAAACCCAATCATCCCGGCCGCCCCATTGTAGCTGGTTACCAAGCCCCCACAGAACGCATCTCTGCCTACGTAGATCAACACCTTCAACCCATTACATGCAGTCTCCCATCCTTCATCAAAGACACCAACCACTTTCTCGAACGCCTGGAATCCTTACCCAATCTGTTAACCCCGGAAACCATCCTTGTAACCATTGATGCCACTTCCTTATACATAAAAATATTCCACACGTCCAGGGCCTCGCTGCGATGGAGCACTTCCTTTCATGCCGATCACCTGCCACCCTACCTAAAACCTCTTTCCTCATCACCTTAGCCAGCTTCATCCTGACCCACAACTTCTTCACTTTTGAAGGCCAGACATACCAACAATTAAAGGGAACAGCCATGGGTACCAGGATGGCCCCCTCGTATGCCAACCTATTCATGGGTCGCTTAGAGGAAGCCTTCTTGGTTACCCAGGCCTGCCAACCCAAAGTTTGGTACAGATTTATTGATGACATCTTCATGATCTGGACTCACAGTGAAGAAGAACTTCAGAATTTCCTCTCCAACCTCAACTCCTTTGGTTCCATCAGATTCACCTGGTCCTACTCCAAATCCCATGCCACTTTCCTTGACGTTGACCTCCACCTGTCCAATGGCCAGCTTCACACGTCCGTCCACATCAAACCCACCAACAAGCAACAGTACCTCCATTATGACAGCTGCCACCCATTCCACATCAAACGGTCCCTTCCCTACAGCCTAGGTCTTCGTGGCAAACGAATCTGCTCCAGTCCGGAATCCCTGAACCATTACACCAACAACCTGACAACAGCTTTCGCATCTCGCAACTACCCTCCCGACCTGGTACAGAAGCAAATAACCAGAGCCACTTCCTCATCCCCTCGAACCCAGAATCCCCCACAGAAGAACCACAAAGGTGCCCCACTTGTGACAGGATACTTTCCGGGACTGGACCAGACTCTGAATGTGGCTCTCCAGCAGGGATACCACTTCCTCAAATCCTGCCCTGAAATGAGATCCATCCTTCATGAAATCCTCCCCACTCCACCAAGAGTGTCTTTCCGCCGTCCACCTAACCTTCGTAACCTGTTAGTTCATCCCTATGAAATCCCCAAACCACTCTCCCTACCCTCTGGCTCCTATCCTTGTAACCGCCCCCGGTGTAAAACCTGTCCCGTGCACCCTCCCACCACCACCTACTCCAGTCCTGTAACCCGGAAGGTGTACACGATCAAAGGCAGAGCCACGTGAGAGAGCACCCACGTGATCTACCAACTGACCTGCCTACACTGTGACGCATTCTATGTGGGAATGACTAGTAACATTCGCATGAATGGACACAGGCAGACAGTGTTTGTTGGTAATGAGCATCACCCTGTGGCTAAACATGCCTTGGTGCACGGCCAGCACATCTTGGCACAGTGTTACACCGTCCGGGTTATCTGGATACTTCCCACTAACACCAACCTATCCAAACTCCGAAGATGGGAACTTGCTCTTCAATATATCCTCTCTTCCCGTTATCCACCAGGCCTCAATCTCCGCTAATTTCAAGTTGCCGCCACTCATACCTCACCTGTCTTTCAACAACATTTTTGCCTCTGCACTTCTGCCTCGACTGACATCTCTGCCCAAACTCTTTGTCTTCAAATATGTCTGCTTGTGTCTGTATATGTGTGGATGGATATGTGTGTGTGTGCGAGTGTATACCCATCCTTTTTTCCCCCTAAGGTAAGTCTTTCCGCTCCCGGGATTGGAATGACTCCTTACCCTCTCCCTTAAAACCCACTTCCTTTCGTCTTCCCCTCTCCTTCCCTCTTTCCTGATGAGGCAACAGCTTGTTGCGAAAGCTTGAATTTTGTGTGTATGTTTGTGTTTGTTTGTGTGTCTATCGACCTGCCAGCGCTTTTGTTCGGTAAGTCACCTCATCTTTGTTTTTATATATAATTTTTCCCACGTGGAATGTTTCCTTCCATTATATATATATATATATATATATATATATATATATATATATATATATATATAATAGAGGGAAACATTACACGTGGGAAAAATATATCTAAAAACCAAGATGATGTGACTTATATATATGTTTTTTGAGGGCTGATACCATGCAAGGTCAATTACATTTTGCAGGAGCATTCTGAGTTATTAACTGAATATTCCGGGACAGGATCAGCTTCCCTAAAACCTAAATGATGGAACAGTGTCTCGCATTTGCTGTCAGATAACACTGTGCAAGTATGATAAAAATTTAATCAAAACAACTGTTCAACATAATCAGTTGTAGTAGCTGCCATCACTGCTGAAAGTTGTAGCTGGGGCTGCTTTACTGCCTGGATGTGCCAACTCTGTTGGCAAACTACCACCACTGTAGCACCATTAACAGATGAATTAATCCTGCACTTTGACTGAGGCAAAGGAAGTTTGAACATATTGTTTCACTTACATGATTCATAGAATGAGCACACTGTTATAAAATGGCCGCGAGGTGTAGAGTAATGGTTTCCTTTGCTGCTTGAGGGACTGAAGGTTAAAACTTGCTGAATGGCATCCCAAAATGTTGCACCCACTGTTCAGGATGTATCATATTTGTATGGTCATGTTAAACAGCACAATTGTTCTTTATCTTACAAAATACAGTGTGTCTAGAATCTGCCTGAAAGTGAATGACACTGTATTCTCAAATTCAACTGGCAGGCATATGACAAAGAACACAAAAGGTTCTGTTAGAGCAGTACTGAGTTTCATGTAATCATTGAGACTTTTGCAGCCACTTCTTGACATATTGCTTAGAGGTATTTATCTAAGGCTCCTTGACTGACTGCTGATTGATTGATAATCTTGACATTTTGTCAGTATGAGTGTCTGCCATTCTCAAGGGATTGTCTTCCACCATAAGGAAAGAAGAAAATTTCTTTGGAAATGCAAGAAAATTGTGCTAGTGAAATTTTGGATTATCAATCAAATACTAGAATAAATTTTCACTCTGCAGCAGAGTGTGCTCCGATTTCAAACTTTGTGGCAGATTATAACTGTGCGCAGAACTGGGATTCAAATATGGAACCACTGCCTTTTGCAGGCACTTGCTCTATCAAATGAGCTATCTGAGCATGACCCATGACCCATCCTCACACTTTACTTCTGTCAGTACTTCATCTCCCTTCCAAGCTTCACAGAAGTTCTCCCGCACTTATGGAACTAGCACTCCTGGAAGAAAGGACACGGTAGAGACATTGCTCAGCCATGACCTAGGAGATTGTTTCCAGAATGAATTTTCACTCTGCGGTTGTGTGTGCACTGATTTGAAACATCCTGGAAAATTAAAACTTATGCTGGACCAGGACTCAAACCTGGGACCTTAGTGGTTCGCGGGCAAGTGGTCTACTGACTGAGCTATCCCAGCTCAAATTCTGTGCAGAGTGAAAATTCATTCTGGAAACAATCCCCCTAGCTGTGGATAACACATCTCCACAATATCCTTTCTTCCACGTGTGCCAGTCGCACAAGCTGTGCAGGAGAACTTCTGTGAAGCTCGGAAGGTAGGTGGTGAGGTATTGGCAGAAGTAAAGTCATGAGGGGGGTTGGATAGCTCAGTTGATAGAACACTTGCCCACAAAAGGCAAAGGTCCCAAGTACCAGGTCTGAGTCCGGTCTGGCATACAGCTTTAATATTCCAGGAAGTGTCAATCAAATAGCCACCAGCTGAAGAATGTGAAACAGATGTCTCCAGGCAACACCCCACAATTTCTTCAACTAAAACAGTGATTAAGGTATTGTATTTGTATTACAGAGCAGTGAGGTTCAAATTTTCAACAAGCTAATGTGATTTTGATTTGCTGTGTGTTGCCTGAATTCCTTCAGGTTGAATGCACGGGTGGTTTCTTGAACCAGCACTGTTTGACTGCACTGAGCTCATAGTCCTCCAGCTCTAATGACCTTGATGGCAATAGGATGAAAAAACTCGAACATTCCTTCCTTTCATTTTTTTAGTGTTATAAACAGAGAAGACTTGACTATCTACTTTGGTGCACTGCAATAATCCCCCACCCCCTTCCTTTTTAAGTAGGGTCTCAATTGTCAAAACTAATCTTCAAGCACAGATGTCTAACATACAGTTCATAATTCTGAACTTTCAGCTAGTGTCACAGAAAAGATATAGACATCTAGTTTCCATCTTTTTTTATGTGTGACAGTCATCTTTCTTTCTTTTACTGTGGTATGGATATAAAAATAAGTGTTTAGTGGTACAGGTAATTAACATAAGCTCTCCTACACGCATGATTTGCTTGACAGAATGATACAAATGCTGCAAAATAGTTGAACGCCTGGAAAAAAAATTACAGAGAAATGAAGTAGGTTGCACATGCAAAAACAAACATCCAGAGTCCTGGGCAAGTCTTCAGTGAGACAAAACGAGACACTGTTTCCAAGACCTTGAGGTTTAGTGATAGGGTAAAATTTTTGTGTGCAGAAACATAACTCTCAAATTTATTAAAAAAAAAAAGTACATAACCAACTATACCTATCTAATTCACAATGCATACAGACTTACTGTTGGACAACAACTGTGCTAACAGCAATGGCTGCAATCCCTGACTGGCACCAACAACTGCTGGAACCTCTTGGGATGTGGTCTGAGGCATTGCCACTGTTGCTACAGATGGCGAGGGCCTGTTTACACCAGCAAGCAGGTTTGGACCACTCCGAGAACGTGTGCGTACAGCTTTCATCTGGTTCTCCTGGAATAAAAAAGTTGTCTGTCAGCTTTAAAAATATTTTACTTAATTATTTCCTCTATATTGGGACATACAATGGAAGTCTAGAACAAGGAAACCAATAGCTTAAAATTAAACTAATGAAAAGAGCTGAACAAATAAGATGGTTGGAAGCCACAGGTTCTACTTTTCCTTCAAAACGAGGAACAAAAATTATCTTATATTCCACTTATCAAGTATTATTTTGTGGCTTCTGTCAGCATTGTCAAGGTTTTTTTTTTCTGTGTTAAATGGAAGGTCAATCACACATATTTAAAAAACAATAATTTATACAACATTGATTCCTGTGATTTCTTCTTAATTACAAATATTCTTTCTCACAATTGTGTTCACTGAATTATTTAGTATAACACTTTGCATTCTTCTGGTTAAGTATGGTGCAAAACAGCTGTCTGTAACAGCATTAAATTTATAAAGCTTAAATTACCCAAAATAATGGCTTGCACATCTAAATACTTTGGAAAAATCACATCAAAAAAATATAACTGAATACTAACTGGTGCCATCATGTTACTTGAGGTTTCTACTGAGCAGAGAAGGGGAACAGGAGCGGGAGTGGAAGGAGCAGGAAGGCACCACACAACACTTCAAATTATTCTAAATGTGCACTAAATTTTGCGGAAAGATATTAAGATGAAATCATGATTCTTGAATCATGCATAATACTTTAACAGAGAAGGGAACTACAACGAAGCTTATCAGGTATTTTATAACGAAGTCTTAGGAAAACTAAAAATAACAAGGAGTTAAAAAAACTACAGGAAAGCGGGAATAATTTAAAAAATAATGAAACAGCATGATCTAGATCAAAATGCATGGAGGACTTCGTATCAGCTGATTACAGAAGTAATTTTGCTGTGAAGTCAGGATCAAGTGGTGAAGTTGTGTAGCAATTGTTCTAAGGAACAAACAGAAGATGAAACTGAAAGCTTATCTAATATACGTATCACTTACACACACACGAACTGGTCATACCAGACTCAAGAGTCCATTACCACAGCAATGTATTTTTGCCATCTGTCCCTGTCTTGGGCTATTTCCTTTCATTCACCTTCAATACCTAGGCTCCTCAAATCAGCCTTCACATTGTCCTCCCATCTACGCCTCGGTCTCCCCACAGGATGTTTTCCCTCTAAGTGCCCTACCAGTACTCTGCGCGCTGCCCTGCCCTATTCGAGCTATGTGACCTGCTCATTGCAGCCTACGTGATTTAATAATACTGATTATGATAGGGCTTGAATAGAGTTCATGAACCTCTTCGTTATGCAGTTTTTGCCACTCTTCGCTAATGTCATCCCTTTTTGCTCCAAAAATTTTCCTCAAAATTCTGTTTTCAAATACTCGAAATGGCTTTTCATTTTGCACAGTGAGAGACCATGTCTCACACCCATACAGCATAACTGGTAGAATAATAGTTTTGTATATTCTAATCTTTAAATTCCTAGACAATATCTGTGATGAAAGTAATCTATTCAGTGAGAAGTAGCACACATTTCCTGCCTATAATCTCTTCCTCAGTTTGGATTCAATCTCATTTCTCGAAGTGATGTCCACGCCTAGATACTTAAATGTGTTCACTTTTTCAAACTGCGTGTCTCCAACTCTTAACATTTCCTGATCTACTGCTGTTGGCATTCAAGTAGTAACCAGGTATTTAGTTTTGTCCTCACTTATCCTTAGACCTACATCTTCATTAACCTTGATTAATGCATTCACATTTGCTGTTACAAGTTCTTTCCTATCACTAATGATGTTTAGATCATCTGCATACCCTAATATCTTAATATTTCCATTTAACTCCACACCCTCTGAATTATCTGCTGCCATTCGTACAATATATTCTAGGACTAAATTAAAAAGTAGCGGAGACAGGGCATCTCCCTGCTTAAGTTTCTTTATTACAAATTCTTCTGACTCCAATTTCCCTACGCGTACTCTACCTTTTGTGTTTTTCAAACTCTCTTCTATAAGTCTAACATACTTCTTTGGTATTCCAAGTTCCAAAAGAATTCTGTACAATTTTGATTGCAATACTGAATTACATGCTTTTGTAAAATCTATGAAAACATTATGAACTGGTTTATTGTGTTCCCATTTCTTTTCCAAAATTTGACACAGGGTGAATATTTGGTCTATAGTTGATCTGTTCCTCCGAAAGCCAGCTTGGTAATCCCCCACAACTTCATCTACATATGGTGTAAGCCTGCTTAGCAGAATACTCGAGAAAATTTTGGAACATACTGGTAATAGCGATATCCCTCTCTAATTACTACAGTCCATTTTGTCGCCCTTCTTAAAAACTGGGATCAGAATCGACTCTTGCCACTCTTCAGATATCATCTCCGAGTTCCATACTTAAGTTATCACTTTGTGAACTACTTCCACCAATTTCTGTCCCCCATTTTAACTAATTCTGCAGTTATGCAATCTGATCCTGGTGCTTTATGGTTTTTCAATTTGTTGATTGCATCTCTTACTTTCTTTAACGTTGGCTCAGTTATCTGAAGTTCTGCTGTATGTATTTCGTACGCCTGCTCATTTCCTGCTTCCTGGTGTACATTTAATAGATGCTCAAAATATGCCCTCTATTTACTTAATATAGCACGGGGTTCTGTCAGTATTACCCCGGCATCCCCTCGAAGTGCATTTGTCCTAGCCTTGAACCCCTTCCTATACCCATTTATGTCTAGGTAAAGTTCCCTATTGTTTTTTGTTTTACTCTTTGTTTCCATTTTTTAAATTTGATTGTTCAAATAATCTCTCTTCTTTGCGCATAGCCTACGACCAACTTCCCTTCTCATGTTCAAGAACTCCTCTCATTTTCTGTCTCCCATTCTATCACAATCTAATCACGCTTTTCTCCTTTCCTCTACCAATTTCTTGCATTCCTCATCAAACCATGGTTTCTTCCTGTTCTTCTTAATTGTATCTATTGTGACCTTCGCTGCCTCTTTGATATTATTCCTCACAGTGATCCACTGTTTATTTTCATCCTCGTCTTGATCTCCGTGTGTCCTGAGAGCATCAAACCTATCTGCAATTTCTATCATGTACCTTCTTCTACGGTTTTCATCATTTAGCCTGTCTGTGTCGAAACTAACAAGTTCTGCATTGTGACACCTTGATGTTGCTGTAGATAGCCGTTGGTGAACTTTGGCAACTACAAGAAAATGATCAGAATCACAGTCTGCTCCCCTGAAAGTCCTAACATTTTCTATACTAGTGTGCCATCTCCGATCTACAAGAACATGATCAATTTGGTTTCGGGTGTGTTCATCCAGAGAGACCCAAGTTGCTTTATGAATGTCCTTCCTTTTAAAATATGTGCTCTCAACAATCATGTCTTTTGAAACAGCAAAATTAACCACCCTTGTGCCATTATCATTCGGAATGTTATGCAAACTTTCTTTCCCAATTGTATGCCGGAATGCTTTCTCCATCCCTATCTTCGCATTAAAATCACCTACGATTAATTTTGTATCGTACGAGGGGAACTCATCCTACAGTTGATCTAGTTCTTCATAAAAACCATCTTTAACAACCTCTTCAGTGTCCTCAGTTGGTGTGTGTACATTAATTACTACTAGTCTATTCCACCAGTCAGACAACACTATAACTCATAGTCGGTCACTAATGAACCTTATATCTCTGATTGCGTGAAGCACTTTTCTCTGTACTGTGAAACCTGTTCCGGAACTGTGAGCTTCCACACCTCCATCGAAAAATGTATAGTTACCCCTCTTTATGCTACTCTCCCCCTGCCACCGAGTTGCTTGAATAGCTGTAATGTCTACACTGTATCTATCTAACTTGTCTAATAATGTCTGGAACGTTCCTGGCCTGTTCAAACTTTTAACGTTCCAAGTTCCCAATATACTTATGAACTGTTTAATCTTACTCTCCAATTACAAACAGGAAATATGTAGAAAGGAAAGCTATATATGATAAAATAGAGGAAATGCATGAAATAACAGAGAAAAATGATAACTAAATGACCACAGGTAACTTAGCTGCCTGTGTGGGCACAGACCAAAATTTAAAATGGTGTGATAAATTTGGATATGGAAAAAAGTAGAGAAGGTAAAATGCTACTGGATTTTTTGGGCACTAGGAAAGAGACTTAAAAACACTTGGTTCCAGGCTCCTAATACAAAAAATAAGCTTGAAATACTCAAAGAAATAATGCTTGGTATAATACAGATCACGTTTTAGCCCAGGAAAGATACAGAAACCAAATTAAATCTCATCACACTGGCACAGGTATCAACACTTAGTAAACATTAGTTACAGCTGAAAGAAAGATTAGGGTTTATTGTCCTGTCAACAACAATGTCATTCAAGATGGAACACAAGATCAGACTGGGGAAGGAAATCGGCCATGCCTTCCCACAGGAATCATCCCGACTTGTCTCACACAGATGATTAGTAGTGTACATGATGCAGGTCACATGTTAAGTCGCAGAAAATAGATTTGAGATTGGAAAATTCAGGTAACATGTAAGAAGTTTTGTCTGTAAACACTACCCATTTTCTATCATACTTTACTCCAAGAGGCAACAATACGAAACATACACTGTTGAAAACTTTGCATCATGGTAAAGCTGATTGTTTTCTCAGGATAAGCAATGCAGCAAAAGCATGAGTTTCACTTAGTCTCCATTCAGGGCCTCACTAAAACATTCAATACAAATCAGTGGTTTCATCTGGACCAGAATGCACTGGATCATGTCTACACATTGTCTACTTTGTGATGCCTTTTCTTCACGTAGAGACAAAGTATAACTTTTTTCAAGTGAGAAAAGACATTCTCATATCTTTCTCTAGGTATGATGACACAATCCTATTGTTGAGCTAGGAAAAGGAAATAAAACACGCTAGAAATGCTGCCAATGTGTCTTAAAAAGCATTTCTACTTTTTCAACTTTAAGGTGACAGAGCCCCCAAATAAACTGTTGTCTCACTGTACTGTAACCACTCTGTAGTTCATCCTTTTTTTTTAATTGCTCTGCACTTTCCACATACTACTGAACACCGTTTTGTTGGTGCATTTCATTAATTGAGCGACTGATATGTTACAAACATTGCATTTTACAAAATATGTGTCACTCTGAATACAGTAATTACTGAACTGTTTAACAGTGTCATAGACTCTATCCCGGTACTCCTTCTGGATTTCAGTATCTTGGATGCAGAAATAAAAAGAAAATTATAAAACAGAAGAGCACATCATCAAATTCCAAACCTACTATGCTATTTCAATATTTGATGTATAATGTATAGCTAAAAATAGTCCAGTTACAATTTGAATTACCAAACATAGCCCTTTTTTTTTTTTTTTTTTTTTTTTTACTCGCAGTTCTTATTAATAATTCATTAATTTTTTTCTTGTTTGCCTCTTTCTGTAAGTGTTATTCATAATGATGCAATAACAGTGCCATGTCATTACAAAATTACATTTATTTCTTCACTACATATAAAGTGTCAAAACATTTCTGCACAAAATAACAAGGTAAGTTTTCTACTTCCATTGGATTAACAGCTTGTGACGAAGCAAGCTGGGATACTTTTTACTTCTCCTCTTGTTTTGCCATCTGCCTCCTTTCAATTTTAACTAATTACCATTAACATACATGACTATAATCTGCATTTTCATAAAAGAGAAAGGTTGGCCCCCAGTTTTAAATAATATAGCACCAGATTAATTTTGTGCTTAGTTTTATGTATGTAATTGATTTTCTAATTTATTTCGACTATTCCTAGTTAGTATCTTTTGTTATAGGGTGAAATCAGTAATTGTTTGGTAACTTAAATTCTATTGTAGATGTATAAACAAGTATAAATTCTGCAGTAATTATAAACATTTGGAAGACAAAATGCTAATAATCTTAAAGTATCTATGTGGCTCTATTCGAAAACATGTAAGCAAAGCCAGCCCTTAATTAATTCCAAAGTAATTAACAGTTTTGTCAAAAGTAATGTTTGCATAACTATATTTGTTTATTTCATGATTTAAACAAATAATTCTGCCTAGCTCTTACAGTAGAAGAAACTGTTAAAAGGACAGATTTTATTTCAATGTATTCAGTTAATTTAATGAGTTAAGTTTTAATTGTAATTTCAGTAAATTAAACTCCACAGCCGAGTTTCAGACGAGGAATCTGTGTTGCTTACAATGACAACAATGCATCAACTTAATAGCGAAATAAGTGTTACAGCAATAGGCCGTGTGTTAAAACAATGACGTGTCTGCTCCATACGTATCTTTCTATTCTTCAAGAACTGTGAACTTTGTGGTTAGGTTTTTACTGCTCTTAGATGTTCAGCAGTAAAATATTGTAGCCTGCAAACTATTAATGAGGCTTATGGAAAGTTAAACAATAGTGTACCGGCCGTACTAAATGTGTATATGGGGGGGTTGTGAAAAGTGGAAGTAAAAGACTGTGAAATGCAATTGAGCATCTGTCGGCTACATCATTTAAAGTAGTCAGTGTTTGACTTTCACTCCCCATTTTTCAGCCAGTATGTCAACACTGAGGACAACAAACGAAGAAATAAAAGAAAGCGAACTCCTACAAGCTGGTGTGTAAACATCAGGTTTTCCAACAGAAACAGATCAGCAGAGATTTAAGAATATTCCCAAATATTTTTCCTCTCATTCTGGGAATGAACTTGAATGATTTAGGTGGAGGTCAACGTGGAGACAGCATGAGCTTTAAGGCTGGAAAGTGCAACACAAAGCTTACAATGAGGCTAATGACATCCCATAGGGATGTATGATCATTTTAGACAAATAAACCTCAATGGTAAAAGACATTATTTGCTGTATCTGGAGGATATACTCATGAAGAAAGGCACTGAACTGGGAAGCAAGAAGTGAGATAAGTAAGTGTTTGATAATATTCTATGAAAAAAGTGTGAACCAAGCATGAAAATCTATCAATCAAATATGGCTCACATCTGCAGTTCATTAGCGATGATTAAAAATATTTGTTTTCAGTCAGAGAACAATTTTCAGAAAACAACTTCCTGATAACAGCCTACTGAGTTCTAGTGTGCCCCTCTCAGTCATTGTCGTCGTCACCACCACCACCACCACCACCACCACCACCACGACTTCACTTCACGACACTTCACTTCAAGCATCAGGCCTTCTTTTTGTCTTGCTGTTACAGTACTCATCACTTCCTTAGTCTTCTTTGACTTCTTTTTTTAGTCTGGAAAAAAGTGCAAACCCTTCCAGAAATAAAAACATCACATAATCCCAATTAATTATGACCCAAAAGGTTGTTTGCAAGCTGATCAGATATGCTTGCTCTTTTAATAGCTTGTTTTTACATACATGATAGTATGCATGTCCAAAAACATCCAGTTCAGCATCTGACTTTATTTACACTTTTCCCGATTTGAATTTACTGTACAAGATGGGATCTTCTCTCAACAGCAAAGCTTAAATCTCAAATGGCTTGCCTTGGTATTTTTGCATTATGATCTGGCAGCTCCTTAAATTCAAAAGTGTTACTGCTGTACCTGCAAGTACCTGGCTTTACTCCCCTGACCCCCATCTTCTTTTGAAGATGCTTAAAAATTTTGCAGAGAAGTCTGGGAAAATATAATTACACTACTGCCCCTGAAAAACTACCAGGAACTAATAGATTTGAGATTTATGGTTAACTTAATTATACTTCACACAAGAAAAAAATCACTCATATTATTTCCAAACTCCAAATCATGCATCTACATCATTCTATGTATAAACAAAATTGCATAAAATGTATTTCTGGACAGCACACATTTCAGATTTGTCATCGGAAGAACGATGTATTCTATGGTACGTACAGCATGAGGGGATGGGACAAGAGTTAGTGTCAGAAGACTATCTGCTCTCATATTTAGGTCTTCTTCTTCTTCTTCTTCTTCTTCTTCTTCTTCAAGTGTTGCAGTCTTTTCAGTACAGGTCAAGAAGCTTATCCATGGCAGCACAATGAGTCGATACAAGTTTACTGCTTATTACCGTTTCACTGTTAACCCGTGCGTATAACTGCCAAACAGGGTACCTACTGT
The DNA here is from genome assembly GCF_023864345.2 of Schistocerca serialis cubense. Classification (NCBI taxonomy): domain Eukaryota; kingdom Metazoa; phylum Arthropoda; class Insecta; order Orthoptera; family Acrididae; genus Schistocerca; species Schistocerca serialis. The sequence continues at coordinate 871,527,465 of NC_064638.1, read as the reverse complement.
CTTGCACTATGTGATCGTAAGACAAAAAACTTGTAACAGGGAAAATTAAGGCTAAACACAACCTGTTGAAATTTCCTGGATTTTTGCCCAAAATTCTCGCACCCTAGACAAATGCCTACAGCATAAGTGAAACAACTAGCTCCGAGTGAAAAAACAACTGTACTATGTTATATGTGTATGCTATGAGGGTGACATACTACCAGTGACATTTACAAAATGCACAATAATTAACATACCTGCAAAAGGAGAAACCAATAAACCACAGTTTTACAATTCTATGCTTCTTATATACAACTCAAGATAACCAGAGGAGTAAGTTCAACAATGAATTAAAAAATAGGAGTGCAGCTAAGCTACTACAAACAGCATAGTGAATGCATTATTGCAGCCAAGACAGACACGCAGCCCACACCTACCAGCACAGTAGTACAAGTTAATATGCTGATTAGCTCCACAGATGACGAAGAAATTGAAGAAATGTAAGATGAGATACAAGAAATTATTCAGGTAGCGAAGGGAGGCGAAAATTTAATAGTCATGGGGGACTAGAATTCAATAGTAGGAAAAGGAAGAGAAGGAAAAGTTGTAGGCGAGTATGGAATGGGGTAAGGAATGAAAGAGCAAGCCGCCTGATAGAATTTTGCACAGAGCACAACTTAATCATCGCAGACACTTGGTTTAAGAATCATGATAGAAAGTTGTATACATATATGTGGAGACACTGGAAGGTTTCAGATTGATTATATAATTGGAAGACAGAGATTTAGGAATCAGGTTCTAAACTGTAAGACATTTCGAAGGGCAGACGTGGACTATTACCACACACTGGTTATGAACTGTAAACTAAAACTGAAGAAACTGCAAAAAGGTAGGAATTTAAGGAGACGAGACCTGCATAAACTGAAAGAATCAGACATTGTAGAGGGTTTCAGAGAGAGACTTAGGGAACAATTGACAAGAACGGGGGAAAGAAAGAGTAGAAGAAGAATGGGTAGCTTTGAGAGATGAAATAGTGAAGGCAGCAGAGGATCAATTAGGTAAAAAGGCGAGGGGTAGTAGAAATCCTTGGGTAACAGAAGAGATACTGAATTTAATCGATGAAAGGAAAAAATATAAAAATGCAGTAAATGAAGCAAGAAAAAAGGAATACAGACATCTCAAAAATGTGATAGACAGGAAGTGCAAAATGGCTAAGCAGGGATGACTAGAGGACAAATGTAAGGATGTAGAGGCGTATATCACTAAGGGTAAGATAGATATTGCCTACAGGAAAATTAAAGAGACCTTTAGAGAGAAGAGAACCACTTGTACGAATATCAAGAGCTCAGATGGAAACCCAGTTCTAAGCAAAGAAGGGAAGGCAGAAAGGTGGAAGGAGTATATAGAGGGTCTATACAACAGCGATATAGTTGAGGGCAATATTATGGAAACGGAAGAGAATGTAGATCAAGAGGAAATGGCAGATATGATACTGCGTGGAAAGTTGAAACAAGGCCCTGGGAGTAGACAACATTCTATTAGAACTACTGATAGCCTTGGGGGAGCCAGCCATGACAAAACTCTACCATCTGGTGAGCAAGATGTATGAGACAGGCGAAATACCCTCAGACTTTAAGAAGAATACAACAATTAAAATCCCAAAGAAAGCAGGTGTTGACAGGTGTGAAAATTACCAAATTACCAGATTAATACACTGTGGCTGCAAAATACCAAAACGAATTCTTTACAGATGACTGGAAAAACTGGTAGAAGCCAACCTTGGGGAAGATCAGTTTGAATTCCATAGAAATGTGGGAGCACTTGAGGCAATAGTGACCCTACGACTTATCTTAGGAGATATATTAAGGGAAAAAAACCTAAATTTCTAGCACTTATAGACTTAGAGAAAGCTTTTGACAATGTTGACTGGAATACTCTCTTTCAAATTCTGAAGGTGGCAGGGGTCAAATACGGGGTGTGAAAGTCTATTTACAGTTTGTACAAAAACCAGACGGCAGTTACTAAGAGTCGAGGGGCACAAAAGAGAAGCACTGGTTGGGAGGGGACTGAGACAGGGTTGTAGCCTATCTCCACAATGTTATTCAATCTGTACACTGAGCAAGCAGTAAAGGAAACAAAAGAAAAATTTGGAGTAGATATTAAAATTCATGGAACAGAAATAAAAAATTTGAGGTTTGCTGATGACACTGTAATTCTGTCAAAAACAGCAAAGGACCTGGAAGAGCTGTTGAACGGAATGGACAGTGTCTTGAAAGGAGGATATAAGTTGAACATCAACAAAAGCAGAATGAGGATAATGGAATGTAGTCAAATTAAATCAGGTGATGCTGAGGGAATTAGATTAGGAAATGAGACTCTAAAAGTAGTTGATGAGTTTTGCTATTCAGGGAGAAAAATAACTGAAAGCGTTTCTGAAGAAGAGAAATTTGTTAACATCGAGTATAGATTTAAGTGTCAGGAAGTCATTTCTGAAAGTATTTGTATGGAGTGTAGCCATGTGTGGAAGCGAAACATGGACGATAAGTAGTTTGGACAAGAAGAGAATAGAAGCTTTCAAAATGTGGTGCTACAGAAGAATGCTGAAGATTAGATGAGTGGATCATGTAACTAATGCGGTACTGAATAGAATTGGGGAGAAGAGGAATCTGTTGCACAACTTGACTATAAGAATGGATTGGTTGGTAGGACACGTTCTGAGGCATCAAGGGATCACCAATTTAGTATTGGATGGAAGCAAGGAGGGTAAAAATCATAGAGGAAGACCAAGGGATGAATATATTAAGCAGAGCCAGAAGAACATAGGTTGCTGTAGTTACTTGGAGATGAAGAAGCTTGCACAGGATATAGTAGCATGGAGAGCTGAATCAAGAGCACTTGCCCACAAAAGGCAAAGGTCCTGAGCTCGAGTCTCGGTCCGGCACACAGTTTTAATCTGCCAGGAAGTTTCATATCAGCGCACACTCCGCTGCAGAGTGAAAATCTCATTCTTCAGCAAGGTCATTGTTCACACGACCTAAGATGACACAAACTAAAGGAGAAACAACACAAACAGCACAGTCCATTCGACAGAAGAAGAAAACAGGTAAACAAAGAACCAAAAGGAACATCATGGAAGCAGGAAGAGTAAAGAACAGGAGTGGAGCATTGGGGGGGGGGGGGGGGGGGGTGATAGCAGGGGGGTGCCCTAAAGGCAGTATCCATGAGGGGGTGCCAGCACTACCAATACCAATGACCCATCTCAACCCTCACACAATACCATGATCTAGACACAATGGGGACAACACCAGGGGAAGAAGACACAACAAAAGGGGAAACAAATTGGCACAAAAGCCAAAACCAATGCTAATTGAGGAACTGAAATTCTGGAAGAAAAATCAGGTACTTAAATCTGGGAGCACAAACCACTGTCACAAAGAAAACTGAGGATGGACATAACCATTTGAGGGTCGTCCACTAATAACCGGACAAGAAAGGTGGGAAGAAATATTTAGTGCGAAAGGCGGGTAAGTCTAGCAAAATATGGACCACCATGAGGAAGACCCTGGAACTACAAAAGGGAGTGGGGATGGGGGCTCATTACAGAGTAAAAAACCATTGGTCAACCTGGTATAGCCAATATGAAGCCAGCAAGGATGGCAGATTCCTGGCAAGAGAGGCAGAGGGAAGAATGCCACATAGTGAGAGTACCCTTGATCGCACAAAGTTTATTAGACATGCGGGTGACCTCCCCCAGAGTCAGCCCACAATTGAGCAAAAAGGAATTAGACACGAAGTCGCAAAGCTGCCCCCAGAGAGGTCATGGGCAGGTTGCTGCATACTCAGCCAGACAATCAGCAAGTTCATTACCTAGGATACCCACGTGGCTGGGAATCCAAAGGAAATCAATCGAACAAGTAGCAGCACTAAGCTCAGCGAGAAGGTCATGGATGGCAGAGACCAAGAGGTGGTGGAAAAAACACTGAACAATAGCCTGAAGGCCTCTCACTGAGTCCATGCACAACAGAACTCGGTTGAGGAAGGACCATTTAATAAAGTAGAGGGCCCAACAGAAGGCCATCAGTCCCATGGTAAACACCTGCCACACATGGCAGGCAAGAAATGGTGTTCCGTGCCAACAGAAGAAGGAGGCATATCCCACATAATTGGTGGATTTAGAGCCACTGGTTAATAAACAATAGCATCCCGAAGCTCTCGTAAGTGTAGGCAGAACAAACAATAGAAAACCACCAGAACAATCGCGACTTTCACTTCAGAAGAGATCTATCAGGGGCCAAGGAACTAATCAAGGCAGGGTGTTTGGGAGAGAATGGGGGAACAGGACAAAAAGGGAAGATGGAAATCACAGTTGAGAGAGGCGAAGCGGAGCCCCACAGGTACACCCACCTGAGGACACGTGGGTGATGTCCAGAAGCAATGAGAATAATAGAATAGGAGGGGTGAGCACAGAAGAGAGGACAGTGAGGGCATACGACACCAAAAGTTTGGATTGCCAATCCGAAAGGGGCGGGATGATCCCAGTGTCAACCAGAAGACTATTGACAAGGCTACAGCAAAGGGCGCTGGTGGTCAAACTGATACCATAATGGTGGACTGGGTTGAAGAGAAGCTGTGTGGAATGGGCAGCTGAGCCATAATTCAGACGAGGCAGAACTAAGGCTCAATAACGGCGGAAAAAGTATCACAATCCGTGCCCCAAGAGGTGTGAGCAAGGAAGCAAAGGAGATTGAGTTTACGGAAGCAGCCAATCTTCAGAAGACAGATATGGGGCAACAAAGTAAGCTTGTTATCAAAAAGAAGACGTGAGAAACGAAACTCAGGAACCACGATCAAATGTTGGGCATCAAGGTAGAACTCAGTATCAGGATGGACTATAGTATGGTGACAAGAATGCACTACCCGTGATTTAAGATGGGAGAATTGAAAATTGTATGATAGTGTTCACACACAAGGGCACTATATAGCACCCTGAAGCTGTCGGTCCACAGAGGCCATCAAGTGGAACTAGCCAAGATGCAGAAACCATCCACATACAGAGTACGGGTGACCAACAGTCCAACTGAGGTCACGAGTCCATCAATAGTGAAGAGAAAAAGAAGGACACTTAATAAGAAGCTCTGTGGAACATTATTCTCCTGCATCTGCGAAGAGCTGAGAATGCTGCCAGCCCAAACTCAGAATGACTGGCGCGACAGGAACTGAGTAATAAAATCTGGGAGGGAGCCCCGAAGACCCCACTCATGGAGTGTAAGTACGATGTGAAGTCACCAGGCCATGTTGTGGCCCTTACAAAGATCAAAGAAAACTGAAAAGATGACATTGCTGAGAAAAGGCCTGCGAACTGCAGTTTCCAATTGAACCACATGACCAACTGGAGACTGTCCCTCCTGAAAGCTGCACTGGTAAGAAGACAAAAGATCACACGATTTGAGGACCCAACTGAGCTGACGAGCCACTACTCGTTCAAATAACTTGCATGTGACATCGGTCAGACTGACCGGCAGATAACTATGGAGGGACAATGTATCCTTATTGAGCTTAAGGTCAGAAACTACAATACTGTCCCTCCATTGAGACGGGAAAACACCTTCGAGCCAAATATGGTTAAACACTCGGAGTATATATTCGAGTTGAAGAGGCTTGAGGTGTTGAAGGAATTGGTTATGGATAGAACTGGGGCCAGAGGCCGAATCGTGGGAAGAGGGAAGGTCAGGGCTGGTTGAGATGCTGACACTGATGCCGTCGCACAATGGATTGCTAGATGTTCTGCAAGAAGTGATGGATCTGTACAAAAGTCACTTGGAAGGGCAAGGTCCAGGATGGAAGACTGCTGCTGACAGTCTTGAGGGTGCGGAGTGTAGCCCACACCAGTAATGTAGGGACCGAAGAACATAGGGAGGAAGCAAAGTGTTTCCAACACATCCACTTGGTCTATTTGATTAAGTAACAGGCTTTGTTACCAAGACTAATAAGAACAGTCGAGAATGGGTGCCACTTAAAACGTTGCAATATCTGATGGTGATTGTAGATGGCTAAGCCAACAGCAATGGCTGTGCTCTACCACGGAGCCGGCCGACAGTGAACAGGGCCTATCAAATGGGGGACGGCAATGCTGGTGGCATGTGAATAACTGTAAGAATTTCATCAATATAATGTGCAAAGAGGTGGCAAATGGGACCTGGCAGGTATTTAGAGTCCAATTGTTGCAATGGAATGGCTAGTAGGGCAACCTGGCCATTTGGAGGCAGGAAGGACTATCACAGAGGTCATCATGCGGCAACCAGTGTCATGAAGGAAGAGGGGGAGCGGAAGATCTATGGCAGAGAAAGTGCCATAAGCGGCACTGAAATGGGTAGAGGAACCATCACTAAGAAGGCATAGGTCGTGGTCTCTACGAAGATGAACTACGACAATATCCTGACCAGATGAAAAAGCACTGCCCCACTAGGGGCGATTGGCATTATAATTGCTATGGAGGAGGAGGGAGGGTGGGGGTATTTGCTGAAGGATAGAAGTTAAGGCAGCAGCCATAGGTGGCCTGTGAGGAGGGAGACAGGGGTTGCAAACCATGATTACAGAGTCTAAGTAGAGCCAGCCGGAGACCACTTCTAATCTGGTATGAATGGGGATCCATGTACTAACAACATCAATATGGACCAATGGGATCAAGCCACCAGAAGAAGCCCCCAAAGGGCCAACCCAGTTCAGCAGAAAGCATGGAACCCACAAAAGGTTGGTGAGTAAGCATCAGTAAAATGGGATTCCTGGAGAATGACACAATCTAGAGAATAAAAGGAAGTGAGGGACTCCAACTCCAGAAGGTGATGGTAGTGTCCGTTACAATTCCACTGAATAAGCACAGAACGGGGATCCAATGGGTGGAAAACACGCTGAAACCGATCACGCCACTGGGTCACCATTCATCATCAAGTATGGGGTGACATCCATAAACAAGAGGTCTAACTCAGGTTGGAAAGAGAGAGTTGTCACCTCGGGGCACCTGAGGGGTCTTGTCACAGGACTTACATTTCTCCTTCGTATTCATAGGTCAAGGAGGACAGAGCCCATAGAGGAAGCAGGCTTCAGTGAGCTCTGGAACTGAGAGAGAGTGGGTACCCTTGGGAGTCCAGACTGTGGATACCACAGCGACTTGTGGCAGTAGAGGCTTCCAGTCTCAGAGTCAATGAGGAAGAGCGGTCCCAGGAGGGAGTCCTATCATCTCTCAGGCACCAAAGAGGGGGGACAATTCTCCAACCAGGTAAGCAGAGCAGCACCATGAGGGTAGGGCATGGGAACTGTAGGAGAGGTGGAGAGGAGAGGAGGATGGGACTGGGGTGTAAGAGTCGAGAGACATGAAAGCGATGCAGTTGTTGCGAAAGGAGTGAGACAGGGTTGTAGCCAATCCTTGGTGTTACTGCATCTGTACACTGAGCAAGCATATGAATGGAATGGACATTGTCTTGAAAGAAGGATATAAGATGAAACATCAACAAAAGCAAGACAAATATAATGGAATGTAGTCGAATTAAATGAAGTGATGATGGTGGAATTAGATTAGGAAATGAGACACTTAAAGTACACTGAAAAGCCAAAAAAAAGGTACACCTGCCAAATATCGTGTAGGGCCTCCACGAGCACGTAGAAGTGCCACAACACAATGTGGCATGGACTCAACTAATGTCTGAAGTAGAGTTGGAAAAGAATTGACACCATGAATCCTGCAGGGCTGTACATAAACCCGTAAGAGTACAAGATGGTGGAGCCATCTTCTGAACAGCATGTTGCAAGGCATCCCAGATATGCTCAATAATGTTCATGTCTGGAAAGTCTGGGGGGCAGTATGTGTCATCTGTCAGAGTCATATCTAGACTTATCAGGGGCCCATATCACTCCACCAGCACATGCCCCTTGCGATTACAGAGATTCCACCAGCTTGAACAGGCCTCTGCTGACATGCAGGGTCCATGAATTCATGAGGTTGTCTCAATACCCATACACATATCAATATAATTTGAAATCCTGTCATCAACAGTCCAATGTTGGTGCTGACGGACCCAGGCGAGGCATAAAGCTTTGTGTCATGTAGTCATCAAGGGTCCACGAGTGGGGCTTCGGCTCCAAAAGCCCATCTCGATAATGTTTCAATGAATGGTTTGCATGATGACACTTGTTGGTGGCCCAGCATTGAAATCTGCAGCGATCTGCAGAAGGGTTGCCCTTCTGTCACATTGAACAAATCTCTTCAGTTGTCGTTGGTCCCATTCTTGCAGGATCTTCTTCCAGCTGCAGCGATGTCGGAGATATTATGTTTTACCAGATTCCTGATATTCACAAGCACACTCATGAAATGGTTGTATGGGAGAATCCCCACTTCATCGTTATCTCGGAGAACCTCGGAGATGCTGTGTCCCATTGTTCATGTGCCAACTATAACATCATGTTCAAACTTACTCAAATCTTGATAACCTGCAATTGAAGCAGCAGTAATTGATCTAACAACTGAGCCAGACACTTGTCTTGTGCCGACCACAGCGCCGTGTTCTGCCTGTTTATATCTCTCTGTGTTTGAATGCACATGCCTATACCAGTTTCTTTGGTGCTTCAGTGTAGTACAGGAGTTTTGATATTTGTGCAGCAAAATAACATGATGGCCGAAGTAGAAAGGATATAAAATGTAGACTGGCAATGGCAAAAAAAGCATTTCTGAAGAAGAGAAATTTGTTAACATCAGATATAGATTTAAGTGTCAGGAAGTCTTTTGTGAAGTTGTTTGTGAACAGTTTAGATAAGATGAGAATAGAAGCTTTTGAAATGTGGTTCTATAGAAGAATGCCGAAGGTTAGAGGGGTAAATCATGTAACTAATGAGGCAGTACCGAATAGAACTAATAAGAAAAGAAATCTGTGGCACAACCTGACAAGAAGAAGGCATCAGTTGGTAAGACACATTCTTGAGACATCGAGGGATCATGAATTTAGTATTGGAGGGAAGTGTGGGTGGTAAAAATTGTACATGGAGGCCAAGAGATGAATACAGTAAACAGATTCATCCTTCCCATCCTTGCCACACTGTATTTCCTCCATCCACTGAACCTACATAATATACTTGTCCATCCCTACACAACCCCTGCTCCCAATGCCTTACCTCATGGCTCATACCCCTGTAAGAGACCTAGATGCAAGATCTTCCCATACATCCTCCCACCACCACCACCACCTACTCCAGTCCAGTCACTAACATCACCTATCCCATCAAAGCCAGGTCTACCTGTGAAACCAGTTATGTGGTCTACAAGTTAAGCTGCAACTACTGTCCTGCATTCTATGTAGGCATGACAACCAACAAGCTGGCTATCCACATGAATGGCCATTGACAAACTGTGGCCAAGAGACAAGTGGACCACCCTGTTGCTGAACACATTGCCGAACCTTATATCCTTCATTTCAATGACTTATTCACAGCCTGTACCATGTGGATCCTTCCCACCGACACCAGCTCTTCTGAATTGTGCAGCTGGGAACTTTCCCTGCAATACATCCTACATTCCCACAACCCTCCTGGTCTCAAGCTCCATTAGTCTGTGTCCTATCCCATCCAGCCTCTTCCCTGTTCCCATTCCAGCACTACACAACCATCATTTCCCTCCTTTTCCACAACTCCCCCCCCCCTCCCCCTCCCCATCTCTCCTCTGCCTTGTGTCTAACCTGCAGCACTTCACTGTCCGCCACCCCCAGCATACTATGGATCCCCCTCCCTGCCTCAGCCTCCTCCTTACCCCCACCCAGTCACCACGCCCATCATGCGCTGGTGCTGGTGCTCGCAGTGTGGTTTCAGTTACCTGAGAGATTAAAACTATTTGTCGTTAACACTCTTGCAATATCACAGATATCTTGAGCAGAATTAAATAGTAATTATAAAATACTAAACCTAAACACACACACACACACACACACACACACACACACACGAGCGGGTGCAGGTACCCTATTTTACGGACTATAAGATGCACCTTATTTTTTAAGTAATTTTTTTTAAAAAAAATAACATTTTTACCTTTTTTATTATTAGATTGCAAAGAAAGACTAAAAAAATTCTTAGTTTATAAAACCGAACTGACCTTTAAAATCTCTGAAAATAGCCATCTGAACTTCCTTCTTCTTCATCTTCATCTTCCCCTTCACTGTCCTCTTCATATATAAGATGGTCTTCACTGTCATCAAGATCAATGCTTATGCTGCACTTCTTGAAAGATTTGATAATGTCTTCTCTCAATCTAGACCACGACTGTTTTATCCGCTGACACACGCGTTTGATTGTAGGTCACTTTTAAAGCTCCCTTCAGCATGAATTCATATTGCGTTTCATCCATCATCCATTTGCTCTATTCCTCTCTCATATACTCTTTTAAATGGTTTATTTATCGTGACATCAATAGGTTGCAATTGTGAAGTAAGTCCTTCTGGAATAACAGCAAACTCTGTTCAAACAAATTTTGGGCTCGCAGTCGGTCGTCGTTCAATACTTCGCATGATATTTCAACTGGGCACCTGCCATCTGCAACGGCTCACGTGAAGATGACTGGCAGGTGCCCAGTTGAAATATCATGCGAAGTATTGAACGACGACTGGCTGCAAGCTCGGAATTTGTTTGAACAGTCAATTCGACAGGAAAATTTTAAAATTCACAGCAAACTCTGTATTTCCCTCTCTCAGTTTCTCTTTCACAGAATTTTTCAAGTAACTACTATACCGATCTCGCACAAGAAGAGAACTCTCCTTCAATAAAGTACCTTTCCTTCTCTCCCAAATCCATAATTTCATACCACTCTCGTCCATGTAACCCTCATCGTGTATATGAACACCATCACCTGGTGCTATTGCAGACAGTTCTGGCATTCTTTTGCACTTGAAAATGATTACTGGATGAAATTTAGTACTGTCAACACAACATGAAAGAACAACAGTGTAGTGCATTTTTTCATGCCCACTTGTTTCCATAAATTTAGCAACTTTCATGGCAATACTTCCGTTACTTGGCACATCAAATGTCAGAGGAGTTTTGTCCATATTTGCCAATCGGCTTAGTCCCACACTGGCTTTCTTTCGAAGTTGAATAATAAAGTGATGAAAGCACACAATTTTCTTTTCATACTACTGTGGCATTTTCTGAGATATTTTGGTTTTGGTTTGCATGCTAAGCCCGTGAGGCTTCACAAACCTGTAGCACCAACCAACTTCACCATTTAAGTCTGTTAAGGTCAACTGTAGCACCAACTTACGAGTTTGTATTTGAATCATTTTTGTATTAATTCCAATGCCATTTTGATGGTGTTCTCGAATCCATTTCCACACATCATCTAGTTTTGGCCATTTTGCATTCAGTCCTCTTTTGGCAAATTTCATCTTCTTCAGTTTTTTCAGTTCTTCCTTATTAGCCCGCCAATCGTAAATGTTTTTCTTCAGTTGCTGGAGGGCCAAAATGCTGCTCAGCTGCTCTGTTTCCATGTTGTTCTGCATATGCTGTTATTTTCAGTTTATAGCCTGCATTATATGAATGAATTTTATTTTTTACCAGTATGAAACTAGCTACTAACAAAAATATTGTACTGTTACCCATAACACTAATCACTTTCAATTCAAGTTCACTGGTACCATAGACTGTTAACAAGCTTGTGAATCCCCACAACTCATGTTCATCACATCAGTGCACTGCTGCTGCCAGTTGTATTCTGTGTTGCAAGATATATATGGCCATTTTTAAGACTGGCGGGAATTTTAAATCAAACACTTAACCTTTTTTATATTAATTTCGAGTATAACATACGCTTGAATTTTGGAGGCAATTTTTCAAAGAAAAATGTGCATCTTATAGTCCTTTGTGTCAGTAATGTGGAATGTCATACGAGGCATATTCAAAAGTAAAGAAGGTACATGCACTGTAGACACGTAGAATGAGAACATAAGAACACAATAAATGTACCTAACGTACCTTCGGAACAGCAAAGAGAGTACAATCTGTCACACTGTTGGAGCGTGATGTCACTTGGTGAGGATGAGCAGGTTGGTAACTTGTTGTCTGAGATAAAGTTTGCTGTTGTTGATGCCTCTGCAACTGCTGTGGCAGTGGCAACTGTGGCTGTTGGCGTTGCTGTTGTTGATATGGCAATGGCTTGTCCAGCAGCTGCTGTGACTGAGACTGTGTTATAACCTGGCGCTGAATGGGTGGTTGTGCTTCTTGCTTGCAAAAAGCCTGGATGGTTGTTGGAGGTTTTTCAGTCAGCGAGACAGGCTGCCCTGTAAACAATTCACAGCTCTTAATTATGGTTACTGCATTAGTAGACAATGTCACATATTTTTCTTGTCATGAAACATAGACAAAATGTAATATATAGCAGAGAGAACACACCTATTTTGTGTTTCAACAGGATAAAGATATGAGACACGAACTGCAATACCATGAGAGGGAGGAAGAAAAATCAACATTTTAGACATGGTTTTATGTTTATATCCTCTCTTGCAAAGCATTCTGTTAATTTCTGTTTTGTTTAATTATCCCAGGGTTCTGTGGTTCCATTGCATCTCCTCCCCTTTTTCTAGTTATTAGATCCTTACAAATGAGAAAAACGTACAAGAAGTCCCATAAGTGAATATAGGTTTACTATCACCACTGCAACAAGAGATGACAAATAATTCATATCAAAAGAAAGTTCATTGATTAGCTAACACTCACAGCATAATTAAATCAGAACTGCTGGATACAACTTCTCCCATTTTGCAAATCTTCACCTGAAAGTCATGATGTGACAGAGATTAATAACTGAATGTTACTACACAATATTTGAATGTTTTCTGCTTCTCAAAGAAACCTGAATGAAACAAGCTAATTATCGATACTGGTGACCAGATATTGTTGGTTGGAATGAAAATTATTTAGGATGTGCTCGAACTACCACGAAAATGAATTCACTGTATGGTTTATGATCCGGATTTCTCAAGTCGGCTTTTAATCTTCAGGTCAGCTGCCTATGCACAGACCAAAATTAATTACTCCTCAGTAATGCCTCCTTCATGGCTCAATTAGATATTAGATATCTTGAGACAAGAGTTCAAATTAGGTAAGACAATGATGAAACACTGCGAATGAACAATAATGTGTTGGCTAGGTAGTTCTAATATTACAGGTCTAACTTCACAGTAAGACTTACACGAAGAGATAGTAATGAAATCTTTTTAGCAGAATACGAGGTGTGCAAATAAAGAGACCATGCTGATGGTGCCAAACTTGGAGGGGAGGCAGATAAACAGGTGATACACTTACAGTGTGTGTTGGACCATGCTAGTGCCATCTTGGTTGTCTGTAGTGTATTTTTTTGTGATGGTTTTTCTGGTGATTCTTACAATAAGTGACCTGAATTTTGAGCAATGGTATGCAATCAGATTTTGTTTCAGATTTGTACACAGTGCATGGGCAATATTTGAAAAACTTTGGCAATCCTACAGAGACAGTGTTTTGTTAAGTAAGGGCTCAGGTGTTTTGGTGGTTTAAGGCATTTGCAGAAAGAGGACAGTCAACTGAAGATGAACCTCACAGTGGAAGGCCTTCTGTTTCAAGAACTGATGCATCGGAGGAGTCCATGAGCATGTGTGCAGATCATCAGCTGACAGAATGACACGGACAAATTTGAATATGAGTCACACCATCATTCGTAAGATACTGACCAATGAGTTGCAGATGTGAAAAATCTGCTCAAAACTGGTTCCAAGAAATCTCAAGTGCCTTGTCATGCAGCAATATCAGTAAACCGTATTTTGACCAGAAAGTACATTCCTGTCTCTCTTCAGCCTCCATATTCACCCTACATGAGTCCCTATGACTTTTTTCTCTGCCCAGGATTGAAAACACATCTCACATGATGTCACTTTGAGGCACTGGATAGTATTCAGATGGCTTTAACAGACCAACTGAATGCTATTCCATTATCCGAGTTCCAGAACTGCTATGAGAAATGGAGAAACCATCTCCAGCATTGAGTGGCTTTCCAAGACAAGTACTTTGAAGCGGAAAATATTCAATTGTGATGTTATAGGAATAAGACTGGTGAAAAAAAAATCTAAATACTTTACTCACACACCTTGTTTCTATGACAATGTTTTCTATCAACATTTCAAAATGAAGTGCTGAAATGTTGCAGCATGGGGATAGAGAAATCAGATGAAAATTCAAACACAGCTCATACTGAGGATACTTGTTGCATCCAACCACCACACATCTGCAGATTATGCAGGGTGGACATGGCAAAAAAGTGGGATGCAATGGGGTGGGGTGGAAGGAGGGAAAGCTGTATTCTGGAATTATTTGCAACTCAGTTTTATGTCCCAAGATTAAGTATTATCCCAAGGTGAAAACTTATTGCTCCTACCAGAAATACCATACTTGTAAAAGTACTACTTTTCCTTTATATTATGTTTCAATTTTAGCAAAAATCATGAAATATACAACAATGCTTCTTGTGTCATTTAGGCACGACTACTATGTGTTCAAGACATTTACATCAAGTTTTTTTAAGCAGCAATAGGAACTTTCATGATACACAATGTTACAATACCATTAAAAGATCTATCTGAGATATTATGTACCACCAGCAGTTCACAGCTGGTGAGAACTAGGGCAGAGGTCATCAGATATTCTTAAAATTACAAAAAAAAAAAGACATTAACAGCAATGAAAAATTATTCTTCAGTGCCCAGTGTGTCTTCCCACTGGAAATTATTCATCTTCACTTCAAATACTCACTCCAAAAACGTTCTATCTCAACACACCCTGAGTTGTTCACTTATAATGAGACAAGCTAAGTCTACATCTACATCTACATCTACATGATTACTCTGCTATTCACAGTAAAGTGCCTAGCAGAGAGTTCAATGAACCACCTTCAAGCTGTCTCTCTACCGTTCCACTCTTGAACGTTGCGGGAGAAACGAGCACTTAAATTGTTCTGTGCAAGCCCTAATTTCTCTTATTTTATCTTGATGATCATTTCTCCCTATGTAGGTCGGTGCCTACAGAATGTTTTCGCAATCGGAGGAGAAAACTGGTGATTGAAATTTCGTGAGAAGATCCAGTCGCAACGAAAAACGCCTTTGTTTTAATGATTGCCACTCCAGTTCACGTATCATGTCTGTGACACTATCTCCCCTATTTCGCGATAATACAAAATGAGCTGCCCTTCTTTGTACTTTTTCGATGTCATCCGTCAGTCCCATCTGATGTGGATCCCACACCACACAGCAATACTCCAGAATAGGACGGACAAGCGTGGTGTAAGCAGTCTCTTTAGTAGACCTGTTGCACCTTCTAAGTGTTCTGCCAATGAATCGCAGTCTTTGGTTTGCTCTACGCACAATATTATTTATGTGATCATTCCATTTAAGTTATTTGTAATTGTAATCTTTAAGTATTTAGCAGAATTTACAGCCTTCAATTTGTGTGACTTATTGTGTAATCAAAATTTAGGAGATTTCTTTTAGTACTCTTGTGAATAACTTCACACTTTTCTTTATTCAGGGTGAAATGCCACTTTTCTTATCATACAAATATCTTATCTAAATCATTTTGCAATTCATTTGGTCATTTGATGACTTTGCAAGATGGCAACTGACAGTATCATCTGCAAACAATCTAAGAGGGCTACCATATTTACTCGAATCTAAGCTGCACTCGAATCTAAGCCGCGCCTGAAAAATGAGACTCGAAATTAAAGAAAAAAAATTTTCCCGAATCTAAGCCACACCTGAAATTTGAGACTCAACATTCAAGGGGGGGGGAGGGGGGGGGGGGGCAGTCAAGTTTTAGACCACACCTCCAAATCGAAACAAAGTTGGTCCATTGTAACGTGAGACACAATTTAGGTTGAATGGATGAAGATACAACTAAAGTAGTTTGGTTCGATTCGTAAGCTTAGCAGTTAAGCTTTACCAGGTAGCCATTGCTATGCATCAGGTGCTCCATCCGTAATTATACGAGTACCCTTCCTTTTTCATGTGCTTCATCTGGTTTGAATCGATTGCTTATTTTGCTTTGATCTGATAAGTGCCATTTGCTTTGTTATAGGTGCTTACGTCACTCTAAGCTGAAAACCCATTATTGTACTGTGTCATGCATCGTCTGTCGCATTCTAATAATGAGTGTTTACGACCTGTCGCAGCTCGCGGCACGGGTTGCTTTTGTGCACGCTACTGCCGCTTTTTTAAAAAAAAAAAAAGAGAGAGAGAGAGAGAAGAAGAAGAAGAGAGGAATTGTCTCATTAGCGAAACAATGGCAAGAGACTGCTATCTGTTGTTACTGCAACGGTTACTTACAATGCAATGCAGGGGTCGAAACTTGGGGCGGAGAAAAAAAGCTCGTCTTGTACCCTTTATTTATATTTTATATATCTTTGCACTCGGTTGTCAGCCGCAGGCAGTATTTTGGTTCACAAAAACCGGTAAAAAAGTGTGGCTTAGATTCGAGTAAATATGGTACTCAGATTGTCTCCTGTGTCATTAATATACATCAGGAACAATAGAGGGCCTGTAACACTTCTTTGGAGAATGCCGGATATTACTTTTGTAGACTTTCTGTCTATTACTATGAACTGTAACCTTTCTGGACAGGAAATCACAAATCCAGCTGCACAACTGAGGCGATATACCACAGGCATGCAGTTTGATTAGAAGACGCTCGAGAGGAATGGTGTCAAAAGCCTTCTGGAAATCTAAAAATATGGAATCAATTTGACATCCTCCGCTGACAGCACTCATTACTTCATGAGCATAAAGAGCTAGTTATGTTTCACAAGAATGATATTTTATGAATCCGTGTTGACTATGTGTCAATAAATTGTTTTCTTCAAGGTACTTCATAATGTTCAAACACAGTATATTTCCAAAACCCTAATGCAAATCAACGTTAGTGATATGGGTCTGTCATTCAGTGGATTACTCCTACTTCCCCTTTTTGGGTATTGGTGTTACTTGAGCAATTTTCCAGTTTTTAGGTATGGATCTTTCTGTGAGCGAGTGGTTGTATATAATTGCTAAATATGAAGCTACTGTATAAGCATACTCTGAAAGGAACCTGACTGCTAGTCAATCTGGAAAAGAGGCCTTGCCTTTATTAAGTGATTTAAGCTGGTTTGCTACACCAAGGATACCTACTTTTATGTTTCTAATCTCAGCAGTTGTTCTTGACTGGGATTCATGAATATTTACTTCGTCTTCTTTGGTGAAGGAGTTTTGGAAACCTGTGTTTAATAACTCTGCTTTAGTGGCACTGTCATCAGTGAGTTCACAGTTATTATCGCGCAATGAAGGTATTGATTGCGTCTTGCCACTGGTGTGCTTTATGTATGAACAGAATCTCTTTGGGTTTTCAGCCAGATTCCAAGACAGAGTTTTGTTGTGGTAATTATTGAAAGCATCTCTCATTTAAGTATGCGCTATAATTCAAACTTCGGCAAAACTTTGCCAATCTTGGGGATTTTGCGGTCTTTTAAATTTGGCATGCTTTCTTCATTGCTTCTGCAACAGCAAACTGACCCATTTTGTGTACCATGGGGGATCGGCAGCATCACTCATTAACTTATGTGGTATATATCTCTCAATTGCTGTCGATACTATCTTTTTGAAACTATTCCACATCTTTTCAGTGTTTACATGATCAGATCAGAAGGTATGAAGACTGTCTCTTAAAAAGCCATTAGGAGCTTTTTTATCAGCTTTTTTAAATAGATATACTTTGCATTTATTTTTGATGGTTGTAGATGTTATGGTATTCAGCCTAGCAGCAACTGCATTTTGGTTGCTAATCCCTGTATTCGTCACAATATTCACTATTTGTCCAGGATTATTTGTTGCTAAGAGGTCAAGTATGCTTCTGAACCATTTGCGCTTCGAGTGGGCTCATGAACATGTCCAAAATAATTTTCTGAGAAAGCATTCAGTACAATTTCAGATGTCATTTTATGCCTGTCACCGACTTTAAACATATAATTTTTCCAGCACATCAAGGGTAGAATGGTCACCAACGACTTTAACTGTATGCATGGGGTACCTATTTGAAATGAGACTCTTTGAACCGTTGAGCAACTATATCTGCTGAGTCGAGGGAGGGACCGGGGGAGTGGGAGGGGGAGGGGGGGGGTGTACGTAAAACGATCCAATTAATAGTTTTGTCAGATTGTCAAGTATAACCTCTACCCATACTATTTCGCAGGAACTACCTACTTCACTTTCACTACAAGGTAAACTACTTCTGACAGCAATAAGTACTTAACCAGCAACTGTATTTCATCTATCCTTTCTGAACACTTTTAAATTGTTTGAAAAAATTATGGCTGAGCTTATTTCCGGCTTTATCCAGCTTTCTGTGCCTATAACTATTTGAGCTTCAGCGCTTTCTATTAGGGCTTGGAGCTCTGGTTCTTTCCCAACACAGCTACAACAATTTACAACTGCAATATAGATCATTTCTACAACTACCGTACTGTATTGTACCTGTCTCCCTTTAGACAGGCACCCTTTCTGTGATTTCCTGAGACCCTCAATCACACAGTCCCTTCCACACAGATCCCGCTACCAGTGTAGCCACTTCCTTTGTGTAGTGGACTCCTGAACTATTAAGTGGAACCTGGAAACTCAACACCCGACGGCGCAAGTCAAGGAATCTGCAGCCTACATGGTCACAGGACCACCTGAGCCTCTGATTCAGACCCTCCTCTCGGCTCTGCACCAAAGGAACACAGTCGGTACAATCAACGATGCTGCTTTGTCAAAATCAGTTAACGAGGTGGCAATTGTTGACCAGTTTACTAAAAATGTGTTCCTGTGCTCCACGGAAAGTCAAAAACGATAGATCTCTTACACAGTCTCATAAAAATTAGATGCAATAGTATTTTTAACAGTGAGACATACAAATGGAGAAGCATGTGAACTCAAATTGTTCTACTATGGTGACAATTACCGTTAATTGAACATTCTTGGTAAGCTGTAAAATGTAAAGTTACTAGGACAAAAATTTCACACTTATTAAAGTATTCTGGTCTATTACAATGTTGTCAAGTAAATTTCTTGGAGAAACCAAACATTTTGTTCACATCTGTGGAGCACATCTTCTGTGTCTGCACAGAACTGTGGTGCCAAGGAACACAGCCCTGAACTGTTATTAGGCCACAGCTGCAGCCTACCAGCTGGTCATCACCCCTGCCTACACAGTAACATCAGCAAAAGCTGTCACTTCTGTGTCATCCACTTCTGCATGTCGTTGGCCAAGGCTGGGATAGTCATCAACTGCTGCATAATAATAACCAGACCTCAGTCTTCAGCCTCTGTTCGAGATGCTTACAAGTGGCACAGAAGCATGGCTCTTCCATAAATTCAGCCCTGGGCAGCAATACAGGGTGTACATAAAGTCCAGGAACACTTTCAATTATTTATTGCATAAGCACCAAACATTGTACACATATCATACATTTTGAAGAGAAATCCTGAAAGTTTTTTTTCCACGTACACAACCACAGCTTAGTTTGGTAATTTGGCAATAGTCAGAGCTAGTTGCAAACATGGAGATTGCTTGTGCACGGCAAAGAGAAGCGGGCGTCCCAGTGTGAGTGAAGTGAATGCGGAGCACGTACAAGACACATTCATAAGGAGTCCAAAGAAATCAGTGTGTCGTGCATCCCACGAACTCAAATGACTATAATGACAGTGTGGAAAGTCCTGCACAGAATCTGTCTATGAAACCATTCAAATTGGAGCTAGTGCAGAAGCTCAATGATGACAGCAAAGACGAGTGTTTTAAGCTTTGTTTGCAGTTGCAACAACAGAATGAGGATGGGGTGGTATTGTTGATCACTTAATTTTTAGCGGTGAAGACACTTTTCACGCTAATGGGAAAGTGAACAGGCATAATTGTCGAATCTGGGGTACAAAGCACCCACACAAATGCATTGAATTTGAGCATGATCCCCAAAAGGTAAATGTTTTTTGTGCCTTGTCACATTGAAAACTGTATGGGCCATTCTTCTTCGCCGAGAGCACTGTCACTGGATATTCCTACTTGGACATGTTGCGGCAATGGCTGATGCCTCAATTGCAATCAGACTCTCCGTTCATCTTTCAACAGGATGGGGCTCAACCCCATCTTAATCGTGAAGTTCATGGGTACCTGAACATGGAGCTGCTGAATCGATGGATCAGCCATGCTACAGAAGAGGACAGCTGTTTCACGAAATGGCCTCCCAATCACTAGATCTCACTCCATGTGACTTTTTTCTGTCGGGACACATTATAGATCTGGTGTATGTACTGCCTCTACCACGTGATGTAGCAGAGTTCCAGGAGAGAATACGGGAAGTGACTGCCACAGTCGAAGATGCCATGCTGGGATGGGTATGGCAAGAATTTGATTACCGTATTGGCATCTGCCGGGTCACTCATGGTTCGCATACTGAATGTCTGTAAAAAAAAAAAAACTTTCAGAGTTTCTCTTCAAAATGCAATATGTATGACATCCATACAATGTTTAGTTCTTGTGAATTGAAAGTGTTCCTGGACTTTATGTACACCCTGTATTTAAAGCTCCAAGGCAGCGCATCCCTCAACAATACAGCTGAGCCATACTAACATGCACATCCCGTGCCAGTCGTTGCCACACTTATGCCGTAGCCATGACTGTTGTCTGATTGCCTTTGCTTTGGCAGCCAGCACTCAAGTTGCCACCTTATGGTTCGGGCCACACTGTGAGTTCCAGTCATCTCCACCTTAAGGAGAATCGCCACTGCCCACCATAGCTCTCCAGCCTGCAGTTCCGAGTTTGTCAACTGGGTAGTCCTACCACGCACACCAGTCTAGCCCTAGCTACTGGCTGTCTTGTTGTTGCACCACAGATATGCCGGATGCTGCTAGTGCATCTTTGCCAGCATGCTCAGGTCCGAGGGACATCGCCGACCACCTGCTCTCGATACACTGCTCTACATTCATGTATGACTGATAATAAAGAGTATTGGCAACCAATTGGCTGTCTACGTCATCTGCACCCCCACCCACCTCCAGCAGAGAGCAGCTTGTCTACACTTTCCCGCATGATCCATTATACTTCAGATGGTTGTGTGTGTTCTATTGAAGTCTCCAGTGTGATGCATCTCTCCACTGCCAGTTTATTCAGTGCAAGCTGCTTTACCTCTACATAACTATATAGCTTCTGCAGCCTGTATCCATTTTAACCTGTTTGATGTATCTCAGCCTTGATTAATATCCTGGCTCACTGCTGGCAGCAGTAATAGTTAATTTCCATGTGCCCCCTTAGAAAAGGTTGATGCTTCATGCTTTCAAAAACCTTGGACACATCTGGTAATTGTCAGTTGCTGTTACCCACTATTCCTACACATATCTTCCTCAGCACTGGGATCCAGATACCATTCAGTTTCACAATCTACTCCTGTTTAAAATTATTGGCATGTTTAAAAATCTTTATTGCCCTTCTGTACAGCCAAAGGAAATCCCTGCTCATGGTGTCTTCCTTGTTCTGGATGTGGAAGTCTTCAAGAAACAACAATGGCGGAAACACTTAATTTTTCATTTGCAACATTTTGTTGACAGGGAACTAGCAACTTTATTAAATTTCTTAAAGTGTTTATTAATGATTGTATCAACAGTTGCAGTATTTATATGAGGCAACTAGTTTCAAATCTTACAGGTTCATTTTCAAAACTAGCCTACAGAGGCTCCACTGACAGTGGACATCAAGGTGGCAACAGAGGTTGTGTAAATGTATCAAGAATGAATGCCATAATACACATGTGCCTCTTACCAAGTCAAAATCAGAGTGACATGGTGCAGCCTCAATAGGCTGGGCTTGAAAATGAATCTGTAATGTTTGGAACAAGTCACCTAGTATAAATACTGCAATTGTTGACAGAATCATTAATAAATGGTTAAAAAGAAACACTTAAATTATTTATAGGCTCTCTCCAAAATTAATGGGAGCAAGATGATAGACCATACTGCAGCTGTTGACAGAATCAGTAGTAAATGCTTTAGAGAAACATTTAAATTATTTATACACAGTCTCCAAAATTGATGGAAGGAAGATTATAGAGAAAGTTAGAAAAATATAATTTCTCTGTTAAAGGCATCAAATATTTGGATGTCTTTTAATATGAAAGTTATAAATCAAACCAAGAAGCATTTAAAAGCCTTTGAGGAACAATCCATTCCCAAGAACATAGAATTACAAGTGTTCCTAGGGAGGATCAACTACTAAATAAATTTTACTTCAAGTGCATCCCAAATACTGTATTCTTTTAACTATCTGAGATAAAAAGGTGTCACATGTTTGGTTGCACAACTGTGACAGAGACTTTGAAACCTTGAAATAGAATCTTAGATTCATCTCACACCTAGCAATGAATAACGTAGAAGACAAATTATACTGGTATGAGGGGTGTCAGTCTGGCACTGAATGATACTGTTACACAAGAATGCAGGTGGCAGTAAACATCCATTAGCCTACACTTCTCAACTACGAGGGTTGGAACTTTAATAGTGGCAACTATTTATTTACAGCTCGTACAAAATAGATACCTGTTTCAAAGTTTTAATATCATTCAAAGTAGTCAGCAGCATTGTGTATAACCTGTTGCCAGTGATGTGGAAGTCATAGGATACTCTTAGCAGAGCCAGTTGTGTTGACAGCTTGAGTGATGTAGTCTATTGCCCAACAATTTGTAGCAGTTCTGAAGCGAATGCTTTGAAGTATTTCCTTCAGTTTAGAAATCGAGTTGAACTCACGAGGGCGTAGGTCAGAGGAGTGCAGTAGGTGGTACAGCACTTAGCAACCCCATCTGTCAAATAAATCAGTAACAGCTTGCACCGTACGTGTTTGAGCATTGTCCAGCAAAATGATGGTCAGAAGCTGCAGAAAGTTTCACCACTTCTGTCTCTAAGCTGGTCATAGGTTGTGTTCCAAAAATGAACAGCATAGAGACAGAAGTGATGACACTTTCTGCAGGACCTAACCATCATTTTGCAGGACAATGTTCAAGCACGTACAGTGCAAGCTGTTACTGATTTTTTTGGCTGACGGGGCTGCTATTATTTGTGACAGTCTTTTTATTGTGCTTATCTGCAACTCAGCATTTCCACCATATTGTGAGTAGCAAATTTCCCTTTGACAATATTGTTACATTCCATCCTGGATTTTCCATTGTTTGAAGACTATAGTGATGATTGTTTTGAAAATAATTTACTGTTTGACACAATCACACTAACTTCAAACAAAGTTACTGGTTTTGGGCTGGCATTGACTATCCTCAGATCTACAACACAAATAAATTAAAAAATTAAAAGTGAAGTTACACAGATTACATCAAAATTAAAAAACAGTAAAACACAACAAAATAAAGTGAGGTTAAACCATAAAATGTGTGCTATGGGTTTAATCCCACCACTGTGGAAGCCTCATAGTCAATGAAAATAAATGAAATGAGTCCTGTAGACATATAAAACTTTTTATCTAAATACATTAAACTCATGGTGTACTGAGTGCTACAGTACAGGCTGTATCCATCACAGAATGCTGAAACATTGTAGGTATGTGCATCAATCAGTGTGCTCACGGAGTATGCTGAAAAATAGTTTCACTTTTTGCCAACAGGTGATAGCCGAGATATGGCCGAGGTATGCACAGAAATGAAGAGGATCCTCCAATCTTGTTATGGCAACAATGAACAGATCATTCAGTCCCACCCAGATTACCAGTGACCAGAAAATACAGCATCTATTTTTGGCAACATTCGCATCTATTCGTGGCAGTTCACATCTGTTCTGGTAAAATTTTGTAAGTGATTAGATGCACTTATAAAAGGTTATCACACTACATTAGTGCAGACAAACAAAGCCTTAGTTTCTTGAAACTGACTGTTAAAAGAGTGGGGATTGTGAACATTTTGACTGAACTGTTTGCTTTTGCAAAAACTTGAGCACTTTTTCTTCTGAAGTGGCCTTTGTATTCCTGGTTTGGCAGTATTTCAGCTTTCAAGAAGGACTGTTCTGTTGGAAAGCAGCAGCATTTTTCCGCCAGTGAACTGAATGTATCACTGAATTAAAGTGTTTCTGGGCATTGTTTGTCTCTTCCCGCCCAATTTGATGATTAGAAAATCTGGAGACTATTAATTTTGACCCCCCCCCCCCCCCCCCCATGAACCATGGACCTTGCCGTTGGTGAGGAGGCTTGCGTGCCTCAGCGATACAGATAGTCGTACCATAGGTGCAACCACAACTGTTGAGTGGCCAGACAAACGCGTGGTTCCTGAAGAGGGGCAGCAGACTTTTCAGTAGTTGCAGGGGCAACACTCTGGATGATTGACTGATCTGGCCTTGTAACACTAACCAAAACGGCCTTGCTGTGCTGGTACTGCGAACGGTTGAAAGCAAGGGGAAACTACAGCCGTAATTTTTCCCGAGGGCATGCAGCTTTACTGTATGGTTAATGATGACGGCGTCCTCTTGGGTAAAATATTCCCCCATTCGGATCTCCGGGTGGGGACTACTCAAGGGGACGTCATTATCAGGAGAAAGAAAACTGGCGTTCAACGGATCGGAACGTGGAATGTCAGATCCCTTA
This sequence comes from Schistocerca serialis cubense, assembly GCF_023864345.2. Classification (NCBI taxonomy): domain Eukaryota; kingdom Metazoa; phylum Arthropoda; class Insecta; order Orthoptera; family Acrididae; genus Schistocerca; species Schistocerca serialis. Next base: position 871,502,808 of record NC_064638.1, on the reverse strand, counting down.
ATCGGGCAGGTAGGTTATAAAATTTAAAAAGGGAAATGGATAAGTTAAAGTTAGATATAGTGGGAATTAATGAAGTTCGGTGGCAGGAGGAACAAGACTTTTGGTCAGGCGAATACAGGGTTATACATAAAAAGTCAAATAGGGGTAATGCAGAAGTAGGTTTAATAATGAGTAAAAAAATAGGAATGTGGGTAAGCTACTACAAACAGCATAGTGAACGCATTATTGTGGCCAAGATAGACACGAAGCCCACACCTACTACAGTAGTACAAGTTTATATGCCAACTAGCTCTGCAGATGACGAAGAAATTGAAGAAATGTATGATCAAATAAAAGAAATTATTCAGATAGTGAAGGGAGACGAAAATTTAATAGTCATGGGTGACTGGAATTCGGTAGTAGGAAAAGGGAGAGAAGGAAACGTAGTAGGTGAATATGGATTGGGGGTAATAAATGAAAGAGGAAGCCACCTGGTAGAATTTTGCGCAGAGCACAACTTAATCATTGCTAACACTTGGTTCAAGAATCATAAAAGAAGGTTGTCTACATGGAAGAAGCCTGGAGATACTGGCAGATTTCAGATAGATTATATAATGGTAAGACAGAGATTTAGGAACCAGGTTTTAAATTGTAAGGCATTTCTAGGGGCAGATGTGGGCTCTGACCACAATCTATTGGTTATGAACTGTAGATTGAAACTGAAGAAACTGCAAAAAGGCGGGAATTTAAGGAGATGGGACCTGGATAAACTGAAAGAACCAGAGGTTGTAGAGAGTTTCAGGGAGAGCGTAAGGGAACAAATGGCAGGAATGGGGGAAAGAAATACAGTAGAAGAAGAATGGGTAGCTTTGAGGGATGAAGTAGTGAAGGTAGCCGAGGATCAAGTAGGTAAAAAGACGAGGGCTAGTACAAATCCTTGGGTAACAGAAGAAATATTGAATTTAATTGACGAAAGGAGAAAATATAAAAATGCAGTAAATGAAGCAGGCAAAAAGGAATACAAACGTCTCAAAAGTGAGATCGACAGGAAGTGCAAATGGCTAAGCAGGGATGGCTAGAGGATAAATGTAAGGACATAGAGGCTTATCTCACTAGGGGTAAGATAGATACTGCCTACAGGAAAATTAAAGAGACCTTTGGAGAAAAGAGAGCCACTTGTATGAATATCAAGATGGAAACCCAGTTCTAAGCAAAGAAGGGAAAGCAGAAAGGTGGAAGGAGTATATAGAGGGTCTATACAAGGGCGATGTACTTGAGGACAATATTATGGAAATGGAAGAGGATGTAGATGAAGATCAAATGGGAGATATGATACTGCGTGAAGAGTTTGACAGAGCACTGAAAGACCTAAGTCGAAACAAGGCCCCAGGAGTAGACAACATTCCATTCGAACTACTGACGGCCTTGGGAGAGCCAGTCCTGACAAAACTCTACCATCAGGTGAGCAAGATGTATGAGACAGGCGAAATAGCCTCAGACTTCAAGAAGAACATAATAATTCTAATCCCAAAGAAAGCAGGTGTTGACAGATGTGAAAATTACCGAACTATCAGTTTAATAAGTCTTGGCTGCAAAATACTGACACGAATTCTCTACAGACGAATGGAAAAACTAGTAGCAGCCAACCTTGGGAAAGATCAGTTTGGATTCCGAAGAGATATTGGAACATGTGAGGCAATACTGACCCTACGGCTTATCTTAGAAGCTAGATTACGGAAAGGCAAACCTACGTTTCTAGCATTTGTAGACTTAGAGAAAGCTTTTGACAATGTTGACTGGAATACTCTCTTTCAAATTCTGAAGGTGGCAGGGGTAAAATATAGGGAGCGAAAGGCTATTTACAATTTGTATACAAACCAAATGGCAGTTATAAGAGTTGAGGGGCATGAAAGGGAAGCAGTGGTTGGGAAGGGAGTGAGACAGGATTGTAGCCTCTCCCCGATGTTATTCAATCTGTATATTGACCAAGCAGTGAAGGAAACAAAAGAAAAATTCGTAGTAGGTATTAAAATCCATGGAGAAGAAATAAAAACTTTGAGGTTCGCCGATGACATTGTAATTCTGTCAGAGACAGCAAAGGACTTGGAAGAGCAGTTGAATGGAATGGATAGTGTCTTGAAAGGAGGATATGAGATGAACATCAACAAAAGCAAAACAAGGATAATGGAATGTAGTCGAATTAAGTCGGGTGATGTTGAGGGTATTAGATTAGGAAATGAGACACTTAAAGTAGTAAAGGAGTTTTGCTATTTGGGGAGCAAAATAACTGATGATGGTCAAAGTAGAGAGGATATAACATGTAGACTGGCAATGGCAAGGAAAGTGTTTCTGAAGAAGAGAAATTTGTTAACATCGAGTATTGATTTAAGTGTCAGGAACTCGTTTCTGAAAGTATTTGTATGGAGTGTAGCCATGTATGGAAGTGAAACATTGAAGATAAATAGTTTAGACAAGAAGAGAATAGAAGCTTTCGAAATGTGGTGCTACAGAAGAATGCTGAAGATTAGATGGGTAGATCACATAACTGATGAGGAGGTGTTGAATAGGATTGGGGAGAAGAGAAGCTTGTGGCACAACTTGACTAGAAGAAGGGATCGGTTGGTAGGACATGTTCTGAGGCATCAAGGGATCACCAATTTAGTACTGGAGGGCAGCGAGGAGGGTAAAAATCGTAGAGAGAGACCAAGAGATGAATACACCAAGCAGATTCAGAAGGATGTAGGTTGCAGTAGGTACTGGGAGATGAAGAAGCTTGCACAGGATAGAGTAGCATGGAGAGCTGCATCAAACCAGTCTCAGGACTGAAGACCACAACAACAACATTAATTTTGACCGTTTGTAGGCATTCATAGCTGTGGGCCCCATGCCTGACAACGCTAAAAATTGAACTGACAAGGTACTTAGTGCAGAAGTACAGCTGACCGTACAGTAATATGATTTTTGCGTTAGGGGAAGGATTTCAGCACAGTCCAAAAAAGTTAGTGCGGGCGCTATTGGCTATAGTAGCAGATAGCCACGAGTGTAAACAAACTAGAATTTTGACCGCCAGACAGCAGAGGAGAAGAGCAAGGGAACAGACCCCACCTCCCTGCAGCAATGAAGCAGCCTACAGCAGGACTGACACATTGTTACAGGGATTGCTGATCTCTTCTGGTGTTGTAAGGGTGGTAGTCAAAATCCATGATAGACCAGGACTAGTCACTTCACTTTTTTTCAAAATAAGAAAAGAAATGCACAAACCAAGGAATTCTGGGATGGCTACTGTGCGACTGCTTGTTGAGGTTACCATTAATGACTTAGTTCAGGCACGATCACTAGCGGTATTCGATGCGACCACAGTACAAAACGTTCACCACCTAATTTGCCATGACAAAAGTGTCCACATTATACCATCTTCTGAGCATTTCTTAGGTGTAAAATGCTATGTCCCATAGCTGATAACTACAACGTTGCATTACATAGTGTGTATCTTAACATTATGCCGTCCGGTGACACCACAGTGGTGTTGTGCACAAAATAGCAATCAACGGCCAGCGAGACGACAGTTTTGTCATGTGCATAGTATCGCTCAGTGGCCGGTGACACCACAGTGGTGTCTTGAGCATAGTATTGCACAGTGGCCGGCAACAGCACTTCAGTATCTTTTATATTCTGTTGGTGTTTTGTTTAGGTAACAATAAATTACACACATCAACAAGTTTTTTGTTTTTATAAGTACTTGTGCCTTTTCATCATGGCAGACGAAAGAGACAGTATGATTAGTTATTTTGAATGTGTGGAAGTCTTGTCTAACATTCCCGATGACTTGGCCGATTGGGAAAAAGACATTGGAGATCCAAAAAATGGAAGTGAAGCAGAATTGTCAGAAGATAGTGAAATATGTCCAAGAAGGATTGGGCAAATGCTACGGTTGCCAACTGATTCGGATGAATCAGATGAAGAAGACAGTGCACAGTGGTCAGACTTTGATTTACCGAGGACCAATAATAAATTTGAAGAATCTCCGGGTTCAAACATACTTCCCAAAGATACACACAGTGTCAAGGATATCACAGAATTATATACTGGGAGCAATCTATTTGAATATATTAGCAACGAAACCAACAAGTACTACAGTCAAAAATGCAATAGAAGGAAACAGGATCAAAAAAATGCCAAATCTGTCAACGTTATGGGACCTGAACTTAGAAAATGGTTTGGGCTTGCTATCCTTATAGGAATTGTAAAAAAAAGCAAGTATCGATGATTATTGGTCAACGAATCCATTGACAGACACACACATATCTCATAAAACGATGTCCCATAACCGAATCAGACAAATATTATCATTTTTACATTTTTCCAACATGAACAATAAATTGGATAATGCCGACTGGCTTTTCAAAGTGCAATTCATAATTAATTATTTTCCAAAAAGTTTAAAGAAATGTTTAATCTAAATCAAAACATCTCAATTGAAGAAGGAATGATACTGTGGTGTTGGCGATTAAATTTTAAAGTTCACAATTCGTCGAAAACTACCAAATATGGCATACTCATTCGGATTCTGTGTGATTCAAGTACAGAATACATTTTCTCATTCAAGATATATTCCGGCACTGGACAGCCCTTAGCAAAATGTGATGGAACTATTGACACCTTGTGATTCTTGAGTTTCTCCTGGCGTATTTGACAGTCAAAATATCCACGCGTGTACTGCCGGTCTACAGTGTCCAACGGACACAATATTTCTGCGATCATACATGTCGCCATCATCAGGTGAACTGACTGAGCTCCTGTGAAATTCGCACCAATGACAACCTCGTAAACCGTGACTGTGGCTATAATCTTAGCAAGGCTTGGGAACCAGCGATTGGGTTAATCAAGAGTAAATCGAGCAAACGTAAAGTTCTGACGACCACGGCGGACAGAGCCATCACACCGACGTCACCTCAGACGTCGTCGCAATCTGTTCCACTGCGTGACCGTGGCGCGGGGCGCGGATGGCGGAGGGAGTGCGCCGCGGGCGGAGGGTATTTAAATCGGTCACCGCCGCGACCGAACCCAGTTGCCCCTGAGCAGCCATAGCGTACGGATCTCCGTACCGGCACATTCACAGGAGCTCAGTCCATCAGTTCACCTGATGATGGCGACATGTACGATCACTGAAATATTGTGCCCGTTGGACACTGTAGACCGGCAGTACACCTGTGGATATTTTGGTTATTGACACCTTCTTATGGAAAGTGGCATCACCTCTACATGGATAATTATTATAGCACTGTAGAACTTGCAGAGAAGTTTCTTGAAAAGAAAATTCGAGTATGTGGAACGATACGCCAAAATAGAGAATTTCTGGAAAAATTAAAGCACACAAAAGTCAATGTGTTTGAAGCTTGTCATGAACAGAAAGGTGGAAGTACTCGCCCAGGTATGGAGACCTTCAAAAAGTAAAGTGATATGAATGATCTCTACAATACTGACGCTTTGACTGACACTCAAAGAAAATGTAGAAAAATCAATTACACAATAAAAAAAACTTGAAAGTATATTAGGCTACAGCAAATACATGAAAGGAGTGGACCGGGCAGACCAATATTTGAGTTATTAGCCCTATATACAGAAAAACTATAAAATGATCAAACAATGCTTGCATGTACCTCTTTAATCACGCATTATTTAATGCATTCCGTACATGTCAGTATTTCAATACAGAACATAAGAGTCTCCAATTTCATGATTTTTTATTGAAAGTGTCTGATGCGTGGATAAAAGACCATGTACCTGCTTCTGAGTGAAACTTGGAGGTTGCCATTACATCGCTTATGTCCCATCATGATCCGGTTGACAAACTTTACGGTCACATAAAGCAACACCATCTAATACTTATTTCTGAAACGAATAAATGAAAACGAAGAAACTGCCATGTATGTTTCAAAAACAAAAAAGAACAATAAACTTAATGTGCAAGTTTATGGAGTTACGTTACATCTTGGAGACTGTTTTGCAGCATATCATATGAAAGAGAAATACTAAGTACCAAAGACAATGCAAATAAACAAATATATGAAATAAACAAATATTGTGTTTATTTACGTATGTATAGCCTAGAAATTTCATGAAAGTAGGGGAACAGGGTTGAGAACTCATAAGAACTAATGATGAGATTAGTAAAACTTAACAATTTATAATCTCCCGATAATGTCAAGAATGGCCGGCAACAAGCCAAGTAATCCGAATTAGCACTGCCGGCGACAAGTGAATAAATTTGTACGGGACGTTGGGACAGCAAAGTGTTAAATAGGCCATTTAAACGTTCACAACAGCATGGCACCAGATCATTGTGTGCAATGATACATTGTTGTGTTCATAAAGTTTTTATTTGGATACAGGTTCTTATGCACATTATCTTTTGAAACTGGGCTTTGACAGATGGTGTACAGTATCAGTAACTGAAAATTGGGACATGAAAGGGAAGCAGTGGTTGGGAAGGGAGTGAGACAGGGTTGTAGCCTCTCCCCGATACTATTCAATCTGTATATTGAGCAAGCCGTAAAGGAAAAAAAAGAAAAGTTCGGAGTAGGAATTAAAATCCATGGAGAAGAAATAAAAACTTTGAGGTTTGGCAATGACATTGTAATTCTGTCAGAGACAGCAAAGGACTTGGAAGAGCAGTTGAAAGGAATGGATAGTGCCTTGAAAGGAGGGTATAAGATGAACATCAACAAAAGCAAAACAAGGATAATGGAATGTAGTCGAATTAAGTCAGGTGATGCTGAGGGAATTAGATTAGGAAATGAGACACTTGAAGTAGTAAAGGAGTTTTGCTATTTGGGGAGCAAAATAACTGATGATGGTCGAAGTAGAGAGGATATAAAATGTAGACTAGCAATGGCAAGGAAAGCATTTCTAAAGAAGAGAAATTTGTTAACATTGAGCATTGATTTAAGTGTCAGGAACTCGTTTCTGAAAGTATTTGTATGGAGTGTAGCCGTGTATGGAAGTGAAACATGGATGATAAAAGTTTAGACAAGAAGAGAATAGAAGCTTTCGAAATGTGGTGCTACAGAAGAATGCTGAAGATTAGATGGGTAGATCACACAACTAATGGGGAGGTATTGAATAGGATTGGGGAGAAGAGAAGTTTGTGGCACAACTTGACTAGAAGAAGGGAACATTTGGTAGGACATGTTCTGAGGCATCAAGGGATCTCCAATTTAGTACTGGAGGGCAGCATGGAGGGTAAAAATTGTAGAGGGAGACCAAGAGATGAATACACTAAGCAGATTCAGAAGGATGTAGGTTGCAGTAAGTACTGGGAGATGAAGAAGCTTGCACAGGATAGAGTAGCATGGAGAGCTGCATCAAACCAGTCTCAGGACTGAAGACCACAACAACGACATGCAGAAAATAAAGCTATATCTGAGAAAGTAGTTCATACGGCTTCCATAAGCAATGAAATAGTGACATAATTTTGCGTTTTTGCATTTTGAGGCAAAATTCCTATCAATTTTGCATTTATCACAAAATGTGAATTTTTCCTGTTCCTACAGAGTACATAGAAGCCATAAAACCCATTCAGTTGGCCATCCCAGAGGAACTCAGTCCGACATTAACTGAATACCAGTGATGTATTCCATCTCTCTGGTTTCTTGGGGAAGATGTGGATGAATATGGTAGAGTCCTCATACCGAAAATTCTCCACACTTTTCTGGAGGACAATTGCCACCACTGAGTAATTCACATCAAGAGTACGGAGTATCTAAAGGGGGTATTTTGCAGATGATTGAGTTTTGAAGCATGGGAGTGTATGGGGGCACTTATCACACACAACATATGTGATGTTATTTCCACTACTCCCTCCATGGCTGCCACACTACATATTCATGTGAAATCTAAAAGACCAACCCAGAAAGTGTAGTAGTACAAGAACCATTCTGCATCTTCTTTGAATATCGGGGCTACAGCAAACAAGACTATAAGAAGACTGTGTTGTATCAGTGATTGAATACATAAACTGGTTTTCTTCGTTCCCAACATGGTTATATAGTTTCAGATTGGAGGCAGAAGGCAAAAGCTCAGTGTGCTATGCATAGGCAGCTACATCATAAGTCCATTTGTGATGAAGAAAAGGGTACTAAGACTTCTGTGGCTCAGATAAACATTACTTCCGTGGGAAAAACAGTTGTTGCTCTTCACAGTGTCATGCATCATTAGATGGTGCAAGTAAGAGTCTCAGACCTACAAGCCTGAGTAGGACGACTCAATGTGTGCTAAACACAAGAAGCCAACCGAGCTTCACAGCAAAGTCACTGATTGAGGATTTGAAATTGCAGACCTTCGATCAGAAGGAAATAACTATTTGTTCATTTGAATCAAAGCCTATTACCTTCACATCACTGCAGTTTTATTCAGTTTAATATGAAAGGGCTTTGGAAGAATTCTTTAGTGTCACTCATTGCCTTTGAAAGTCTTCATTCAGGGTTGCTACAATTTTCCCCAAGTGAAACTCCCTGATCTTATTCTGATCTCCAGACAAGTTTTATGATTTTTCCCTAAAAAGCTCTGATATCTCAAGGGTAAGTTAAGATGTAACTTGACATTCTATCTTTGCCGCTATGGTACAAGAAACAAAAGTGCAAACGAGGAAATATCTAAAAAAGATAGTGTTATGAAAAAGCAAGCCAAATGGTATGTGTGTTTCATTAAGACCATTGATGTTATTTTACTTCAATAAAATGAAACACATTTGGTGACAAAAATATGCATTTCCTTGGAGTCGCAAGACAGATTTAAAATACCTTCACTGATTTCAGAAATAACCTCAGAAGAAAGTAGGCCTCTTGAAAAAAAAGTATAAGCAGGGGAAGAATTGTGTAAACTAACACTGTAGGTGACCACCAATTAAATGTTGGTTCTATTATGTTCGTTATTCTCAGTTATTGCCCACTGTGTTATACCTATTATTTTACAGGTATTGCTCGATTTTTCTTTCGAGAAATATATGAGTACATAATGCGCAAACCGCCATCAACTGACACAATTTTCTTCTTCTTATCGTCCATACTTTCAAACATATACACTACTTTTGTAGTGCCAATATGTACTAGAAAAAATAAAATGTCAATAAAATGCCACACTGCACAACATACTTGTTGTGAAAGTGTCGAAATTCCTGAACTCCATCACCCTTGGCCTCTCGCCTGCCGAGGAGCACTGCAGTCTTGGGTCCATGGAAAAACCACAAAAATGTGCTGCATTACGCCACAATTAAACAGACCTGTCCTGTGGGCTGATCAGTAAGACTAGATTCGATGGGCAGGGTTTGCACATTGGTGGGAACCCGAATGGCTTCAGATCGGCAGGTCCAAACCATTACAGATACCTGCAGAAACAGCCTGCAGTTTTGGCCTGTCATGGTAATCCAATTGTGTGGCCAGCTATTTGCGAGCCACTGGCAGCATTTCGATGAAATGAGACTGTGGTGATCAATCCATGCAACAGATAACTTGAACAAATTCTCTGAGAATCAATAATAATGAGGATAGGTAGCAATTCACCATAAAGATGATTGCTGAGCCACAGACATGCACATGGAAAAGACAATCATCCTCTCACAACTAAATTTTCATTCATAGCTTTTGTCAGAAAACAAGAGCACAGACACATTCCCTCAGACACAACACATGCCTAATGCTTCTGAGTCTACAGTCTCTGAGAATCAGATCCAAACAAAGGAAAATCGTAGATGAAAATAACAAGATTGCTCCAAAAAAGCAAAATATCCATTCATACAACACAAGAAATAATCAAGATTTACATATGCAGTTTTCACATACAACACTAAAACAAAAAGGACCCTTGCAAGCAGGAAAAAAACTGTATAACAAACTACCTAAAGAAATTAAGGCAATAACTGGCATGCATAAATTCAAAACTGCAGTGAGTGACTACTTGCTACAGAATTGTTACTACAGTGCTAATGAATTTTTATCTACAATGTAAATATGTGAAAAATTTAAATAGTTTATACAATTAAGGCCAAAATAAGAAATGTGTACATTAGATTTATTTGTGTATTACATGTGGTCTATTACATATATGTGTGTGTCTGTATAATCAAGGCCAAAAGTACGAAATGTGTGCGTGTAAAATTTACTTGTGAAATGTTATTCCCATATGTTAGAGTTATATTGCTATATACTGAAAACCATACAACAGCTTTTTTCTGTTAAACTTTATTGCAAATTATTTGACTTGTCCTATACCATTATGTACCCCTGTACAGTGTATGATTCACAGGACCAATAAATATGCAATACAATACAATACACTCCTCATGCCCCTCGCCCACAGCTGCTAGGCTAGCAACAAGAAGTGATGGCAGCACTGACTGCTGCAAGCTGAGAGGAGTGGTAGGATGGGGAGAAACAGTAGTAATGAGGGAATGGAGAAGTGGCACACATACTCAGCTACACCTAGCCCGCAATGATGCATGACACCACAGTAAACAAACCATTTCATCTACAGAGACAAAAATGAGATATTTCCAGTTTTTATTTATTAATTTTTTATTTCCATGATGTGTGTGAAACTCCCTGACATTCCCTGTTTCCAGAACCTGTGGCGACCCTGTCATTTGATTTCACACTAGCCACCTGTTCCACAACATATAACGTGTTTATCATACGCCTGTAAGATTACAATAACAGATCCAAAAACCCACCAACGAAATATTTGCCGTGGATATTCTCATAGGAGGCAATTTTTGTTATAAATCAGTGAAGGACAGTTCCCCAATAGACATCTCTGAATCTTTAGTGTTAGTTTCTTCCATATGTGGCTGATTACTTAGAGGAAACAAGTCACGAGCCTGTGTGCATGTAACTCTGGTAAATTTCGTTCATTCTGACTGGTCTACTCTGCCCTCGGATAATGACTTCAAATGCTTTTGAGACTTGGAGACTATAAGAATTACTGCCAATCAAGATCGATCCATGAGCAACGAGGACAGGAGACTTCTTGAGGAATTCAGAGCATCTTTCTGTAGAATGGATCAACAAGCAGTGGTTTCACTTCCCAAAGACAGGACTAAACCCTCCCAACTGCAGACTGACTTCAGAGAAATGAGTCAACCACCTGGGGACAAGATTTCAACATCAAGAAGCCTTTAGGCAACTGTATCACTTAACTCTCAGAGAAGGCACTGTTTTATCTCCCTCATTATGCAATGAGGATAGAGAAATGTGGGAAGACCAAGAGGAGGATAGTCTTTGATGTATCGTCTCACAAAAGCAATTCCTCTCCTCTGAACGAGATGCTTGAGGCAGCACCGAATCTACTACTTGAGACCTTAGGAATTTTACTGTGATTCAGACTACATTCCATTGCTATTGTCATGGACATCACACAGGCATTCTTTCGATTGATCTTGCATGAAGAAGACAAAGACTTCATCACATTCTTCTGGTTCATAATTATCCAGAAGAAAACAGGATATCTTCAAATGATGGATAATGCAAGAATGTGTAGACGTTCTAAATAAAATTAGTAATTTCAAACTTGCCAGCAGCTTTTGTAGAAAAACAAATCTCGTGGGGGCTCCTGTATCTTACTGCATTCCTCCTTAAACACTTTAAAGTGAAAGAAGATTTTAGTTATCTAAATGAAGAATGTATTTTTGAAAGCTGTTGTGTAGAGCTGTGTGATTTAAATACTGTGATAATATCAATTTACAAAATTAGTGGGAGTTCTGCTACTAAATTGTTCTTAGAAAAATTTCAATATCACTTAGATAAACTAAAAAAAAAAAAAAATAAAATAAAATAAGAAAATTAAAAAAAAAAAATAAAAAAAAAATTGTGACTGCAGGGGACTTCAACTTAAATACATTAATTGAAAGCAGTGACATTGAAAAATTTCATGATTTAATCCAAAAATCTGGCTTCAAGTTAAACTTTACTATGAGCAACCTGCATAGATAATATCGTTACAAATTATCGGTTTGATGATACAAGGATCTGGGGATATCTGATCACTCAGCTTTGTTTCTATAGTTCCCCAAAACAGAGAAACTAAAATCTGAATCTGAATCTTATATAAGAAGGAATTTTAGCAAAGAAAATTTAGGGAGTTGTTTTGTGATATGTGAAGGGTTATACGCTGGCCTTTAGACCACTGTGATTCAAGCAATAAAAATTTTGATAAATTTCCAAATTGTTTTTTGGGTGTATTCAATAAAACATTTCTCCCAAAATCCTATCAAAAGAGAGTCAGGAATAAACAAAATTGGATTACACCAGGTATGAAAATTTCAAGTGCCAGAAAAAAAACAGCTGCACAATGAGCTCAAAGTAAATAGAAACCCTAATTTTGTAACTTATGTTAAGTGCTGTAAGACTATATTCAAAAAAGTGATACTGGCAGCAAAAAAACTGGCAAATAGTATATTCATAAACAAAGAAATAAAATAAAGGCAGTCTGGTCTATTATGAAATCAGAGTTGGGAGTCAATGTTAAAGACCAAGAAATTTCTCAAATTAGGTTTCATGTTGATATTATTGTAAATCATGTTTCAATGTCAAACTGCTTCAATGATTTCTTTGTCAATATAGCAAAATCTGATGTAGGCATGGCAGCCCATCAGGACAATATGATTTTCAGGCATAGAGATGACATTTGTTTTAAAAAATCAGAAAACGCACTCAGAAAGATGTGGAAGAGAGAATATTATCATTATTCAGCTGGATGAGATGGAATACCTTCCATGGTAATCAAGGAAGTACGCCATATTATTTCATACCTACTGACTATTATTGTAAACCAGTCCTTTGAACATGGATCTTTCCCAGATGTCCTAAAATATGCAGAGACTAAGCCATTATTTAAAAAGGGATCACCAGAAGATATGGGAAACTACTGGCCTATTCTCTCCTTCCCATTTTTTCTAAAATATTTGAAAAACTTGTGGCAAACAACTAGAAAATTTCCTTACAGTAAACGATAGTATTTGTACAAATCAGTTTGGCTTTAAAAGAGGAAAAAGCACCATAAATGCCATCAGAGAATTTACAGAAAAAATAAGCACATCACTAGACCAGGGTACAAAAGTCTCAGGAATATTCTGTGATCTAACGAAAGCCTTTGACTTCGTGAACCACTCATTATTACTTCACAAACTGAAGAGCTATGGGATCGAAGATACTGCATTACAGTGGTTCAACTCTTATCTGACAGAAAGGAAACAAAGAGTTATTTTAACATCAAATTCAGTTAACTACCACTCCAAATGGAAAACAATTTCCCAAGGAGTTCCACAGGGTTCAATACTGGGTCCTTGAACGTTCTTGTTGTATATAAATGATTTACCAATAAATATTGATGCTCATTCAGTCTTGTTCACAGATGATACCTCAGTCCAGATAGAAAATGATACAATAGACAAGATTCCAGAGTGTATACAAAATGTTCTGGGGAAACTGGAATCCTGGTTCCATAAAAACTGACTAAAGCTCAATGTCCATAAGACACAGATGATGCAATTTGTCTCTAAAGTGTCAACAATATGTCCTGTACAAATAGCCCATAATAATAAACTGATGACAGAAGTGAGCCATGAGAAATTCTTGGGCCTAAACCTTGATAAAAGTTTAAACTGGAAGGCACATATAGACTTCCTGGCAAATAAATTAAATTCCCTAGCTTTTGCAATGTTTATTTATCTGGTGCCACAAGAAAGACAGTCTACCACAGTTATTTTGAATCTGTTATTCGGTATGGGATAATTTTCTGGAGAAACTCTAGAAGCAGTACAAGGCTACTAATTATTCAGAAGCAAATCGTTAGAAATGTGTGCTGCCCACAAAAATAAGTCATGTAGCCCATTGTTCAAGAAATTAAATATACTAACAATTACTTTGTTGCACATTTTTGAAATTTTGATTTTTGTATACAATGATCAACATAATCTCGGAAGGTTTTGTTTTAAGCATCGCTATGATACTCGTCACAACGAAAACTTCAAATTTCTTTCGCAAACTTAAATCTTTATGCTCGGACACCACTGTACATGGGGCTAAAAATATGTAACAAATTAAAAGGAAGAAACATGTTAACAATGGACCTTCGTTCACTGAAAAGTTTACTCCAAAATATTTTAATTAAGAAATGTTGCTACACCACTGAAGATTTCATGGAAGATAGTCTCTGACACTTTGAACAACAAAAATCTGTAGCTAATATTGCAGTGTTGTCTGTGTACAACAAAGGAAATCGGTAAACTGTTAATTTATAGTAAATACTGTAGTGTTGCATTTACTGGCATTATTCTTAAAGTAGTGCCAAAAGAATTTCTGTAAATCATTATACATTATATTTTTGCTAAACTTGACGTGTTTCCTGTACAACAGATCATATGATCTGTACAATGTATGTAATGAGACTAATAAATCACAGTTTACATTTACATTTTACACATTGCAATACAATATGCTTCACCGAGCTCCCATTCGGGCTGACCTGTAGCCCATTTCTACACTCGGCAACGTTAAGACAGCATGCTGCCAAGTGTACATTATTTCCCACCGTGGTGCCACTTACAAACTGAATACATACATGGATGACTTTACGATCACAGTAGGAAGTGGTAATTCGGTGATCACCTACACTATGAACTAGTAGTCCTAATGAAACTAATCGGCCTCTCCTTATCAAAATGGGCTACCAACTCCAAACAACATAAAATTATCTGGAGATCCAAAGGGTGAGAACCCCCACACAGACTCAAGTTTTAGGTGTAGGTTGGAACACCATGGATGATTACTTCTGAAGCAACCACAGAGAAGTTACCAGAAAGTCGTCATAAGATCAAGTCACTAGTCAGTTCTTGCGGTGTACAGTTAGGATCTATGAACCACATGGACAGTTCTCCCCTGTTCCTCTTGTTAGAAAATTGTTATTCCAGGACATATGGTGCAGCTCTGCACATTTGTACAGACTTAGAAAATAACGTCCAACTCATTTAGTTTGTAGCAAGCACAAACTTGCTCCTATTAAGAAGGTAACCTTGCCACAATTGGAACTTTTAGTGGCAATAATAGGAACTTGACTACTTTGTTACATCTGATTACTTCTGTCATGCAGCAGAATTTAAAATCGTTCGTGTAATATTGTGGACAGATGCTAGTGATCCAAACAGATGGAAGAAATTTTTTTGTAATTATGTAACAGAGATACAAACTCACATAACTCTTACACAGTGGAGACACTGCTCAGCACAAGACAACTCTGCTGATATCTTTCATGAGGACTCCTCGGATGTCAAATAAGCCCCCTTCAAATTTTGTGGCATGGACTGCCTTGGCTTGCTTGCCCTCCTGAGTGTTGGTCAATCTGATACTTTGACAGTACACTGACTACATCCTGCAGAGAAGACAAAGAAAAATCATAGCCAAGTTCTGTCGATATCTGCAGTGACTATCCTCATGAACCTATCTGAATTCAGATCATACTGGAGGCTCATTCATATTGCAGCATGGACATACTGTTTTCTACATAACATTCGTCAGAAGGAGAAATCTTCGAGAAAGGTTACAGCCACTGAGCTATCAGCTATACAAATGTTTTGGATATGAGTAGTCCAGAGAGACTCCTTTGCTGAAGAACACCAAATGCTTTAAAATAACTTACCACTGCCAAGAGAGTATAACATTGCTGGTACAGCCTTTTCGTGGAATACGGACTGATATGCCTAGAGGGTCAACAACATTGCACTAGCCTTGATGGGGAACAAAAACATCCAGTGCTTCTTGACGGTTTCCACCATTTCAAGCAATTTGTTATTTGAGAGACACACTTTTTCCTTTCATCACTTTGGTGCTCATTCTTTATGGTCCAAACTCCAAATTGAATTTTGGATAATCAGAGCTCATTAGGCAATCAAAAGAGTCCTACACTTTTGGTTGTCATTTCAGATCCTGGAGAAACTGTGAGTGCAACAGATTGAAGCACCACTGTCATTTGAACAAGTTTTGCCTCCTAACCATTAGCTGTAACAGGGATATACTTTGCTGGACAATTATTCACTACAATCAGAAGAGAAATGCACAAGTCACATACTGCTCTATCGTATGAGCTACTGCACAAGCAGTGCACCTCAACCTCTGTACACACTTGTCAACAGATAAGTTTCTCGAGTCACTCCAGTGATTCACTGGAAGACATGGACAAGCCCATACGACTCACAAAAAAAGGATGTGAAAACATTAAATTTTGCAAATGTAGAACAAGCACAGCATTGGAAGGCCACCACAAAACCTTGCCACTTTCTTGCCCACCATGGTATTACATGGAAAATCATTGCCTCATGCGCAGCGTGGTGGGAAAGATGGCAAGACCTATAAGCGGTTGCCTGAGGAAGGCTCAGTGAAGAATTACTGAACACCACCCTCATTAGTACTAAAGCTACAGTTAACTCTAGGGCTGTCACACAATGAGATGATGCAGATGCACTGACCCCTTCCCATTTACTGACTGGAGAGAACTCTTGACAATTCCTACATCAAAAACGAACTTAGCAAAAGAATTTTGGCTGAGGCAGCAACTCTCTGACAGCTTTTGGAAATGTTGGATGAAAGAACATTTGTGGAACTGAGGAAGTTCCATGAATTTAAATGTCCACTACGATGACTCAAAATTCTGTCCTGGAGACAACGTTCTAGTACAAGGGGAAATGCGTCCACGACACAACTGGAAGGAGGCCAGAACAGAGAGAGCACTACCAGGGAGAGATGAGCAGGATAAGAACAATAATCCTCTGCACACCATCAGTTGTCCTGTGCCGCCGGACCTCTAAGAGGTTGATTAGGGTGGGGAGGATGAGAGACTATCTGTTTATTCTTTGGAGGAATATCTCTGACTTTTTGCTATTTCTCAATATATGTGGTTCTGTGATGAGAAGTATTGTTTTTGTTAGTACACTCTGTTGTGACTACATTTTTATGACACTCTTGTTCAACTGATTCTTAGGAACAGCTCATCATAAGAGGACTGTTACCACAAATGATTAAAAATGAGTGTTTCAAAGAAAAGCTGCACGTTTCATCATGAGTTCATTTACTAAGTGCTCATCTCATTCCTGTGACACATCTGCCACTGGAAGAAACCATTGTGCAGCTTGGAGAGATTTAATCGAGGCTCACTAACATCTGTTCCTCCCATATTCCTAAAAGAGTTGAACAGAGGCTGCAACAATGTAAGGTGGATAGCAGAGTGTAGATGCAGAAATGTGGCATGTTGACAGACGTAGGGAGAGAGAGTCTGTGACCATTAAATGACAGAGAAAATGTGAATACCATATAAATACAGAGCACTGGACATGACTTACACATACAAGCTAACCCTTTTTTAGTAACTCTGAAATCTCTGGTGGCATCGTCTCTGAACTCATGACTAATGACAGAAACCAAAGTGCCTGTATTTTTCAACAATCAACAGTTGTACACCACTGTGAGCAAGTTATATCTTCCATAGAACTATGTACTGAATTTATTTATTTGTACTTTCCACGAGTACTAAGACACTGAAACTCTATACTGGTATACTGCTCATCTTGTTTCACATTGTAATTTTTTTTTTATCTTCTCTCACTCTCAGCTCTGCTTGTCAACCCTCAACCATTTCCTTTCTGTGCACATCACACTCCTCTTAATTTTTACACATATGATTTAATGACATTTTTACATGGAATTCATTCAAAGCAGAATACCTGGGAATATTTGATAAGATCGAATAGTCACCAGTGGTGGTCAAGAGTACAGATGCATACTTCTGTGATACATGAAAGATCAACACGTCAATATCTGGATAGTCAAGGAGCAATCAAACTGCAAACCACACCATTATGAACTGCTGCGGTGGCAGCTTGTTGAAATTAATGAGTTCCATTACTAATTTCAGTTGCTGCTCCTGGCACACTACAAGTGACAATTTCTGCCCTGTTATCTCTTTACCAAATTAATATAATTTGTTGCCTACTTCACTAATATCGGCATGTGTTTTTTGTACAGCTGCTAAACTATTCCTCTGGGTCTACATCGAGAGATTTAACCTACCCTTCAGCACTTTCACCCTTTATAAAAATATTTCAATTCTCAAAGCTCAGAATACACTATTTAATGTGATGTACCTTATGATGACCTCAACTTATGTTTATAACAATACAATTGTGGACAAACCTTGGGTGAACACTGGATCCTGCTGCTGAGAGCTGTATGTGGCAGTGGGAATACCAGCAAGAGGATCTGCCAAAACATCCACTCCACTTGTGTTGCTTGCAGAATCGAACACTGTGGATGTAGTACTCTCCTCAGGCACAGCTGGCAGTTTAGAATAAGACAGCAGCTCTGCAGCAGAAGGAAGTGCGACTATTAAAAAAAAATGCACATTTCACGAAAATAGATACTTGAGCTATGAAAGAGATGGTATTCGAAAGAAACATTGATAACATTAGCTAATTTCCACTTAATAATACAAAGATGAAATATTATATCCTTAGTTCCAATGTCCACACTTTTCTTCGGCATTAATTTACCAATTCACCCCACTGTACAGCAAACCATCTTGTAGATACTGATAAGACATGATTCTGAGTGTTACATTCCGACGCCAGATTTTTTATCAAGCTTCCCGTTTACAACATTTGTAAGAATTTGTGCCAGAAGGAATGAAAAATAATGACTTAGAAATAAGTTGGTGTATTTGGTGGAATAGGTTGAGGAGGTGAGTAACATAGATGTATAGAACAGCAGTGGGGGAGGTGGACCAGCAAGGCAAGGGAGCTCTTAAAACCAAACTGAAGGCAGGTCATTTTGCATACAGAAGAGGCAAGCACAAAAAGGGATTAAATTCACTCCCGTTCCATACTTGGACTAAATTGTGTACAGTACACGCGAAATGTTGAATGAACTCTGCCATGATGCTGCTTATAAATGAGTACACCAGAATTATTGTGAAAAAGGTTGTAGTTTTTATTACTGATTTATTATAACAAGTCCCACATCAAATGTCCCAGTTTAGAACTATTCTGGGTATTCACCTCCACGAACTGTTGCCAGCCAATGACATTCAGTATAGTTGCTGGTGCCTTGATGTGAGGCACACAGGATGGCTATAGGTACAATCCTCCTGACTCTGCTGCAGCAATACTTCGGCAATGATACAACTATATTAATAACTATCTGCAGCGACTCTCTGTAAGGCTTGGCAATATGAAAGGTGTCCTTCCCCCTCTCTACCACACATCGAGCAGGTGCCTAAGATAGATGCCAGTTGATGTACGCCATGTGGAAGACTGTCTCTGGAGAATGGCTATAGAATACGATACTACAGATCAAATTGTGAAAAATACCTGGTCTTTGTTATCATATAATATTCATCACTGGATTATGCCAAAGAAATGGGAGTATCTGTGGAGGGCTCGTGTTGCAAACACACTTTCATACCTGGCTATGAGACATGTTCATATAAAATAAAGCTCCCACAGTAGAGGCGTATGAGCCATGGGGCTGGGAGTGGAACAGTTGCAAGGAATTTAAGAATTTTCTGCTGACTTGGTACTGCGGAAGAATACCAGCTGGGCAACTTGTGGCAGAATAAAAGGCATGGTATTCCTCTTTCCAGGGCTCAATTAAAGGCAGCCTAAGCCTACCAGAAGTTAGGGTTGAATTGTTTAAGCCCCTCAGTTCCACACTACATTTTAACAAACGAATAATCTATTGCCCTGAAGCCATGCGACCAGCGCAAGTCATAAAGATAAGTTATTTTAGATTACAACAGCATTTAGTTTAGTACTGATTACTTGGTAAATAGGTGTATTAGTGTGCTTTTTAAGCATACCATGAAATATTTCATTTCGCTTTATGTAATATAGCATAAAACATGAAAAGATCATCCTCTTGTGTAAAATATTCTGGAAGTAAAATAGTCCCCTGTTCAGATCCCCCGGCAGGGACTACTCAAGAGGACATCTTTATCAGGAGAAAGAAAACTGGCATTCTACAGATCGGAGCGTGGAATGTCAGATCCCTTAATCGGGCTGATAGGTTGGAAAATTTAAAAAGGGAAATGGATAGGTTAAAATTAGATATAGTGGGAATTAGTGAAGTTTGGTGGCAGGAGGAACAAGACTTTTGGTCAGACAAATACAGGGTTATAAATACAAAATCAAATAGGGGTAATGCAGGAGTAGGTTTAATAATGAATAAAAAAAATAGGAGTGCAGGTAAGCTACTACAAACAGCATAGCGAACGCATTATTGTGACCAAGATAGACACGACCACACTACTACAGTAGTACAAGTTTATATGCCAACTAGCTCTGCAGATGACGAAGAAATGTATGATCAAATAAAAGAAATTATTCAGATAGTGAAGGGAGACGAAAATTTAATAGTCTGGGGTGACGAATTCGGTAGTAGGAAAAGGGAGAGAAGGAAACGTAGTAGGTGAATATGGATTGGGGGTAAGAAATGAAAGCGGAAGCCGCCTGGTAGAATTTTGCACAGAGCACAACTTAATCATAGCTAACACTTGGTTCAAGAACCATAAAAGAAGGTTGTATACATGGAAAAAGCCTGGAGATACTGACAGGTTTCAGATAGATTATATAATGGCAAGACAGAGATTTAGGAACCAGGTTTTAAATTGTAAGACATTTCCAGGGGCAGATATGGACTCTGACCACAATCTATTGGTTATGAACTGTAGATTAAAACTGAAGAAACTGCAAAAAGGTGGGAATTTAAGGAGATGGGACCTGGATAAACTGACTAAACCAGAGGTTGTACAGAGTTTCAGGGAGAGCATAAGGGAACAATTGACAGGAATGGGAGAAAGAAATACAGTAGAAGAAGAATGGGTGGCTCTCAGGAGTGAAGTAGTGAAGGCAGCAGAGGATCAAGTAGGTAAAAAGACGAGGGCTAGTAGAAATCCTTGGGTAACAGAAGAAATATTGAATTTGATTGATGAAAGGAGAAAATATAAACATGCAGTAAATGAAGCAGGCAAAAAGGAATACAAACGTCTCAAAAATGAGATCGACAGGAAGTGCAAAACGGCTAGGGGACAAATGTAAGGATGTAGAGGCTTATCTCACGAGGGGTAAGATAGATACTGCCTACAGGAAAATTAAAGAGATCTTTGGAGAAAAGAGAACCACTTGTATGAATATCAAGAGCTCAGATGGAAATCCAGTTAAACAATGAAGGGAAAGCAGAAGAGTGGACGGAGTATATAGAGGGTCTATACAAGGGCGATGTACTAGAGGACAATAGTATGGAAATGGAAGAGGATGTAGATGAAGATGAAATGGGAGATATGACACTGCGTGAAGACTTTGACAGAGCACTGAAAGACCCGAGTCGAAACAAGGCCCCGGGAGTAGACAACATTCCATTAGAACTACTGACACCCTTGGGAGGGCCAGTCCTGACAAAACTGTACCATCTGGTGAGCAAGATGTATGAGACAGGCGAACTACCCTCAGACTTCAAAAAGACTATAATAATTCCAAAAAAAAAAGTGTTGGCAGCTATGAAAATTACCGAACTATCAGTTAACGGCTGCAAAATACTAACGCGAATTCTTTACACACGAATGGAAAAACTAGTAGAAGTTTATCTTGGGGAAGATCAGTTTGGATTCTGTAGAAATACTGACCCTACGACTTATCTTAGAAGCTAGATTAAGGAAAGGCAAACCTACGTTTCTAGCATTTATAGACTTAGAGAAAGCTTTTGACAATGTTGACTGGAATACTCTCTTTCAAATTCTGAAGGTGGCAGGGGTAAAATACAG
The DNA here is from genome assembly GCF_023864345.2 of Schistocerca serialis cubense. Taxonomy (NCBI): domain Eukaryota; kingdom Metazoa; phylum Arthropoda; class Insecta; order Orthoptera; family Acrididae; genus Schistocerca; species Schistocerca serialis. The sequence goes on along the minus strand of NC_064638.1, from coordinate 871,480,977 downwards.
GGAGCGAAAGGCTATTTACATTTTGTACAGAAGCCAGATGGCAGTTATAACAGTCGAGGGACATGAAAGGGAAGCAGTGGTTGGGAAGGGAGTGAGACAGGGTTGTAGCCCCTCCCCAGTGTTATTGAGCAAGCAGTGAAGGAAACAAAAGAAAAATTTGGAGTAGGTATTAAAATCCATGGAGCAGAAATAAAAACCTTGAGGTTCACCAATGACATTGCGATTCTGTAACAGACAGCAAAGGACTTGGAAGAGCAGTTGAAAGGAATGGATAGTATCTTGAAAGGAGGGTATAAGATCAACATCAACAAAAGCAAAACGGGGATAATGGAATGTAGTCGAATTAAGTCGGGTGATGCCGAGGGAATTAGATTAGGAAATGAGACCCTTAAAGTAGTAAAGGAGTTTTGCTATTTGGGGAGCAAAATAACTGATGATGGTCGAAGTAGAGAGGATATAAAATGTAGACTGGCAATGGCAAGGAAAGCGTTTCTAAAGAAGAGAAATTTGTTAACATCGAGTATTGATTTAAGTGTCAGGAAGTCGTTTCTGAAAGTATTTGTATGGAGTGTAGCCTTGTATGGAAGCGAAACATGGACGATAAGTAGTTTGGACAAGAAGAGAACAGAAGCTTTCGAAATGTGGTGCTACAGAAGAACGCTGAAGATTAGATGGGTAGATCACACAACTAATGGGGAGGTATTGAATAGGATTGGGGAGAAGAGAAGTTTGTGGCACAACTTGACTAGAAGAAGGGACCGGTTGGTCGGACATGTTCTGAGGCATCAAGGGATCACCTATTTAGTACTGGAGGGCAGTGTGGAGGGTAAAAATTGTAGAGAGAGACCAAGAGATGAATACACTAAGCAGATTCAGAAGGATGTAGGTTGCAGTAGGTACTGGGAGATGAAGAAGCTTGCACAGGATAGAGTAGCATGGAGAGCTGCATCAAACCAGTCTCAGGACTGAAGACCACAACAACAACAACAACAACAACAACAACGTTTATCATGAGTGAAAAGTGCTTGACTTGCCACAGAACTGTTAGGTCAGAGCTTTGGTGTACGGGTGCTGTAGATTTTCCATGTGGGTGGCTGTAGTGGCGTGGGAGTAGCAGAAGTAAATGAGACTCATCAATGGTTTTGTAGGATATGTAGTAGTAGAGATAGGAAGATATTAAAACACGAGGGGAAAACTGCCGCCCTTCAGGCTGAGTTAGACAAAGCCAGGGGAGATCTTGACAGGTTAGTTGCAGTGGTTAATAAAAAAGAAAAAGAGAAAGAAAGAAAAGGTTGAAAATGGTGGGAAGGAAATGGTGAATAAAAAGGGAGTTTTAAAATTGTAAATGACCGTGAAAAAGGGAAAGAATGAAAAGCAAATCGGACTTAGTATTACAGAAAAGCTATCGGACTTCGTGATTCGGAAAAGCTATTGTTGGGGTGGTCCTTGTGGCGTTTTTGAGCAAAAGTTAAACCAATTTCCACTACAAAAATTATTGAAAAAGAACAGAGAATAACAAAATGTAACTGACAGGGGGAAATGGCGTAGATAAGAGTTCATCCTTTACCAGGTTAACAAGTCTTCTTTCGTGCGGTGTCCTGGTCTTCAAAAATCTCCTTCATTTCTGCGTGAAAAGTCTGCTCCAAAATTTTGCAATAAGTTTCATTGTCCAGGAATTTCTAATGTATCCAAATGAAAATCATCTTGATACTGAATGCAATTTAATTTACTTTGCTACTTCCATCCTCCGAATTTCATAACTTCCACAATATGTCTACACATTAAAATCAGATCAAGACTAGCTAATAAGTTTTTTACGTCTTCATCAGATCACGTCTGCCTTAAGCTTCCGCTCTCGAGAGACAAAAAAGAAACGAATAGAAAAACAAAAAAAGTTACAATTTTAGTATTTTCTCTGCCGTCGAGCGCTCATACTGCTGCGCCAGTATAATTTTTATCTGAGGGAACGAGTGTAGCGCGGCGAAATTCAAAGTCCCGGTACAAAGGGATCACCAATTTAGTACTGGAGGGCAGCGTGGAGGGTAAAAATTGTAGAGAGAGACCAAGAGATGAATACATCAAGCAGATTCAGAAGGATGTAGGTTGCAGTAGGTACTGGGAGATGAAAAAGCTTGCACAGGATAGAGTAGCATGGAGAGCTGCATCAAACCAGTCTCAGGACTGAAGACCACAACAACAACAACAACAACAACAATAACGTTTATCATGAGTGAAAAGTGCTTGACTTGCCACAGAATTGTTAGGTCAGAGCATTGGTGTGACGGGTGCTGTAGATTTTCCATGTGGGTGGCTGTAGTGGCGTGGGAGTAGCAGAAGTAAATGAGACTTATCAGTGGTTTTGTAGGATGTGTAGTAGTAGAGATAGGAAGATATTAGAACACAAGGGGGAAAACTACCGCCCTTCAGGCTGAGTTAGACAAGGCCAGGGGAGATCTTGACAGGTTAAGGAGGGAGAAGGGTAAAGAGAGGTGGGAAGTGGCAACAGGCAACTGGAGGAACAGGCCTAGAACTTTGTCTGACAGCTTCGTGATGAATGTGGAAAATAGATTTGACCTGTTGTTTCACTTAGAAGCTGGTGACCCTAAAGCAGTTGCAGGTGTTGACAGGGCACAACAAACTTTCAGCAGAAAATTGAAAAATAAGAATGCAGGGAAATCAGGAAAGAGATAGAAAGTGTTGTTGTTAAGTAGTTCCCAAGGAAGATGCATTGGCCAACTTTTGCAGGATGAACTAGGATCAGAATACCAGGTCACCAATTTTTTTAAACCCAGTGCTGGTCTGGAGCAGGTGACAGAGGATTTAGGATCAATTTGCAAAGATTTCACTAAGAAAGACACTGTGGTTATAGTGTGTGGGCAGATAATAGTATTGACAGAGACAATATAGAGTTTGACCTGGCAAAGATTGCATCACCATCGAAGCATGCTAGTGTTGAGTTTGTATATGTTCTTGGGCGCCATGAGTGACCTCATTTGAACTCTTCTATCAGGAGAGTTAATTTGGAGTTGGAACGGCTGCTTATGTCGGGTGCAAGATCACACATTGGTGTGGTTCCTGTTGATTCTCTCAATAGGTGGGATTATACTTGGCATGGCCTTCACCTCAACAGGAAAGGGAAGGGTAAACTGGCTGGGAAAAAAGCAGGAAAGTTAAATGGGGGAGGCACTGTCATGAGTGATAAAATGCCAGTGGTTGTAGGGTTCAGACAAAACACTTTTTTTAGGTTGGGAAGGACAGAAAGAAACCCAAGTTTTAAGAGAGGTTAGGATTGGGACAAACCTCCAGTTTGAGAAAGAAACCAGAAAACATAATTCTAGCTTATTACATCAGAATAACCAGCTGTTGGTCAAGAATTTTCAACAATCTACAGAAATTTCAACTCAATTTTAACTCTGCCAATGTGAAATGTCAACTGTCTTTATTGCATCAAAATATTCAAGGCCTGAGAAATAAAATTAATGAACTAATTATCTGCATAGATGAATTAGAGACCTCAAACCCAGCTGACATACTCTGCCCCTCTGAACATCATGTGACCACTGGTACAGAACTTTTAAACGTTACAAGATTTAGGTTAGCATCTCACTTTTGTAGAACAGAAATGGAGAAAGGAGGAGTTGCCACATTCATCAGGAACTGTCATAAATTTAAGAAAATAGACATTCATAAATTTTGCCTAGAACAGCATACGGAAGCATGTGCAACAGCAGAATTTCACAAAAAAATCATTCATAATATTAAGTATGTATCGAGCACCTGCAGGTAACTTTAATCCGTTCATAAACAACCTTGAAACTGTACTGGCCCATTTAACAACCAAAAACAAAGAAATAGTGGTTGCTGGTGACTTCAATGTAGATTTCCTTAAAGACTCTCCCAATAAGAACTTATCTGAGTTAGTAACACTATCATTCAACTTAATTCCCACTGTAAAGTTCCCAACTATGGTAGCCAATTGCTCACAAACAGCCATTGATAATATTTTTATAGAAAAGTCCAAAGAACAAAATTATATTACAAAACAAATAGTCCATGGCCTCTCAGACCATGACATGCAGTTCCTTCTGTTAAATGTTAATACTGAACAGGATATAAAATCTCTTAAATCTGAACTAAAGAGGGTAATCAATAAGACAAAAATTGATTATTTTAGGACACTCTTCAGAGACATTCACTAGAGTGATGTTTACAGTGCTCATGGCATGAAGGAAAAATATAAAACTTTTGCTAATAAAGTGCTTACCTTATTTGAACACTGTTGGCAGCACTAGTGCAGATCGCACAAGCTTGAATATTAAGCTCGTGAGGATTGGTAATTAATTCTACCATAACTGTCAATGAAGTTAATATTACACCATAACGAAGTTAATTAGATTCTGTTTTACATTATCTATTTAGGGTTTTTTATGTATTTAAAAAAAAAAAAAAAAAAAAAAAAAAAAAAAAAAAAAAAAAAAAAAAAAAAGGAGAAAAGAAAAGAAACACCTAAGGGCTGGTTTCCGTGTACTTTGGACATAGGTCTACATACGAATTTAAGACATTTCTTTAAGTATTAAGGTTATTTTCATTATACATACATTTAGTAGTGCCATATCTAATCGAGGAATTAAAGGTTTTAAGTTCCTTCCTTTATTTCCTTTCAAAACACTTTAAGTACATATCACGCATACACAATCTTAAGCCTAATTTGTTGGGTATAAAAGTTTTGATTTTTAATGTTAGTTTAGCTGCAGTACATTACTATATGTATAATAGTATACACATATTACTGTTCCACATAACTTTAGTGACTCTTGTGATCTGTAGTTAATAGTATATTACTGTTATTGCCTAGATAAATTTTTTAATAATATTGTAAACAACATGAACGCGAAGCATAACTTAGTACCATCCTGGACTGGAGGAACTGAATTACATTCTCTGCCAGGGTTTCGATTACCTCTCATTATGCCCTGAAATCAGAAATGTCCTGCCCACTATCCTTCCCACCCCTCCTACAGTGGTACTCCGCCGTCCACCGAACCTACACAATATACTCGTCCATCCTTCCACAACCCCTGCTCCCAATACTTTACCTCATGGTTCATACCCCTGTAATAGACCTAGATGCAAGACCTGTCCCATACATCCTCCTACCACCACCTACTCCAGTCCGGTCACTAACATCACCTATCCCATCAAAGGCAAGGCTAACTGTGAAACCAGTCATGTGATTTACAAGCTAAGCTGCAACCACTGTGCTGCATTTTATGTAGGTACAACAACCAACAAGCTGGCTGTCCGCATGAATGGCTATCGACAAACTGTGGCCAAAAAACAAGTGGCCCACACTGTTGCTGAACACGTTGCCAAACATGATACCCCCATCTCAATGACTGCTTCACAGCCTGTGCCATATGGGTCCTTCCCACCAACACCAGCTTTCTGAATTGCGCAGGTGGGAACTTTCCCTGCAATACATCCTACGTTCCCGTAACCATCCTGGCCTCAACCTTCGTTAGTCACTGTCCTCACCCATCCAGCTCCCTCCCTGTTCCCATTCCTGCACTACACAATTGTCATTTCACTGCCACACCCAGTCTTCTAATGTCTTTTTATTTCTCTCCTTTCCACTACTTATCCCACCCCCCACTTTCCACTATCTCTCCTGCCCTTGCAGCACTTCACTGTCTGCCACCCCCACCATACTATCCCTCCCCCTCCCTGACCCAGCCTCCTCCTTACCCCCACCCAGTTGCCACTACCATTATGCACTGGTGCTGCTACTCACAGTGTGGTTTCAGTTGTCTGAGACTGCAGACATGTGTGCAAGTTGCGTGTGTGTGTGTGTGTGTGTGTGTGTGTGTGTGTGTGTTGCTGACAAAGGCCTTAATGGCTGAGAGCTAGAATTGTTTGAATCTTTTTGTTGTGCCTATCGCGGCTCACCATCTCCGTTATATGGTGAGTGAGAAGTGTTTGAGCTGCCATAGGAAAGTCAGTTCTGGGGTTCTGTGCAGCAGCAGTTGTGGCAGATGGTTACATTGAGGTGAATGTAGTGGCATGGGAATTGGAGAAGTAAATGGGTCTCTTCCAGAGTATTGCAGATTATGTTCAAGGGATAGGAAAATAACAGAACAGGAAGGGAAGATTAGAGCCCTTCAGGATGAACTGGATATTGCTAGGGAGGAACTGATGAGGTTAAGGGGGGGGGAGGAGGGTGAAGACAGGTGAGAAGTGGTAGCCAGGAACAGGGTACACAGAAAGAGAACAGTGTCTCACAGTTTCATCATTGGCACAAACAACATATTTGCCTTGCTACCTCAGTCAACTAAGGAAGAAGCTGAAGTAGATGTAAGTGTAGTCATCACTCAACAGACTTTCACTAGAAAACCAACAGTTGCAAAAAAAAGTAGAAAGTAGGAGGAAAGTTCTGTTGTTAGGTAGTAGCCATGGAACAGGTGTGGGCCAGATCTTGCAGGAAAAATGAGAGGTTACAGGTATTTTCAAGCCCAATGCACATCTTAGCCAAGTGATAGAGGATGTAGAATCCTCGTGTAAGAGTTTTACAAAGCAGGAGCGTGTTGTGGTAGTGGGTGGAGTGGGCAACAGTATTGATAGGGATCAGGGCTACAATATTGAGTGTGATCTGGTAAAAATAGCATCAGCAATGAACCATACAAATGTTGGCTTGGTTCCTGCTTTCATGTGGTATGATCGGCCCGAATTGAACAGCTTTGTCAGGAGGGTCAATATGGAGCTAGATCAGCTGTTTCGGGTGGCTACTTTGTCAGGCGTAGGTTTGGTTCCTGTTGATGGAGTTGGTAGATTGGACTTTGCGAGACATGCCCTGCATCTCAAAAGGAAAAGGAAGCATAAACTGGCCGGAATGATAGCAAAATCTTTAAGGTGTGCACTGAAACTCATGGGAGTACTTTTTTAGGCTAAGATCAGTGTCCTATCATCCTACACTGATTGAAATTAAGCTTAATAAGAAGTTTAGGCAGACAGGTACTAGAGATGTGAAAATATCACAAGATTCTCATAACAGTACAGTAAAAAATAATGTTAGTATGTCACAAGATTCATATAAAGGCACAGTAAAAATAATGTTAATATACTGCATCAGAATACCAGGGGGATTAAAAAATGAAGTAGATGAGCTTCTTGTTTTTTTAGAAAATTTAGAAACTGATGATGGAATAGATGTACTATGCCTGTCTCACCATCATATAGTCACAGGTATGAAAATGATAAATGTAGGTGGATATAAGCTTGCAGCACATGTAAGCAGACACTACGCAGAGAGGAGTTGCCATACATGTTAAAATGTCACAGAGTGAAAAATTTGGAAACTAAAAAATTTTGCATAGAGCAATATATAGAAGCATGTGCATGTGAGCTTAAACTAAATAATGGCACTTTTATAATTGTAGCCATGGATAGATCCCCATTGGGAAATTTTCAACTATTTTTGAAAATCTTGGATTCTTTTTTGTGCTATTTGTCAGACAGAGGAAAGCAAATTATTGTTTGTGGGGATTTCAAAGTAGATTTTCTGAAAGAGTCCGATAGAAAGCTTGACTTTGAAGTATTACTTTGTTCTTTCAACCTGGCATCAGTTATTGACTTTCCTACACGGGTGGTACAGGAAAGCAGCACACTGATAATGTTTCCATAGACCAAGATAAATTTAATCAAATAAAAACTTTTCCTGTTAAGAATGGTGTGTCTGATCATGATGCACTGCTAGTTACAGTATATGATATAGCTCCATACAGTAATGGAAAACAGTCCTCCAACATAGAGTGTTCGATTAACAATTTAACAATTCAAAATTTTAGGGATAGCTTGAAACAGACTGGGATGAGGTGTACAGGGAACATGATGCTAATTTAAAATTTAACCTATTTCATGATACCTTTGTGAGTATATTTGAAAACAGTTTCCCTCCGAAAACAGTGAAATATAATTGTTAGAAACCATGTAAAAAGCCATGGCTTACTAAAGGGATAAAAATATCCTGTGATCATAAAAGGGAAATTTATCTTATAGTTAGGAGGAATAATGATCCAGAAACAGTGAAACACTATAAAAACTACTGCACTGTATTAAGAAAAGTTATTAAAAAGTCCAGAAGTAAGTGCATTATGTCTCAGATTAGCAGATCTGATAGTAAAATTAAAATAATTTGGAATATTGTTAAAAGGGAAATAGGGCAACTGAGAGCACAGGAACATTTTAATAATCACTTTTAAGTGTTGTGGAGGAAATAAAACCTAGCTATTCATTAGAAAATGCACGGCAGTATATGGAAGAGGCAGTACCTATGCAATTTGATAAAATTGAAATTCAACCCGCCTCTCCTACTGAAATTGGGAAAATAATAAAATCACTCAAAAGTAACAGCTCATATGGAATTGATGGCATTTACAACAGAGCACTAAAAGCTTGTTCCCAACAAATAAGTAGGATTCTCAGCCACGTATGTAGTAGCTCACTGAAACAGGGCATTTTTCCAGATAGACTGAAATACGCTATTGATAAACCATTGCATGAAAAAGGGGATTGATCTGATGCTACCAACTACCGCCCAAACTCACGTCTGACTGCTTTATCCAAAATTCCTGAAAAAGTAATGTATCCGAGAGTAGCATCACATATTTTTAAAAATGAAGTACTAACAAAATGTCAATTTGGTTTCCAGAAAGGCTTTTCAACAGGAAATGCTATATATGTTTTCAATTATCAAAGATTAAATGTACTGAATAACCAAACATCATCCATTGGGATATTTTGTGATCTCTCAAAGGCTTTTAATTGTGTGAATTATGAAATTCTTCTAGATAAGCTTAGTAATGTGGTATGAATGTGACAGTGCACAAATGGTTTAATTCATACTTAACTGGAAGAATGCAGAAGATTGAAATTAACAGTACAGATAGTCTGCAAAAACCAGCAGAGTCCTCTAACTGGGGAGGTATCAACAATGGTGTCCCACAGGGTTCAGTCTTGGGTCCCTTATTGTTCTTAATATATATTAACAACTTGCCACTCTATGTTCATGAAGATGCAAAGCTAGTTCTGTTTGCTGATGATACAAGTATAGTAATCACACCCAAAAAGCTAGAATCAGCTGAGGAAATTGCAAATAATGACTATCAGAAAATTATTACGTGGTTCTCTGCAAATGGATTCTCACCAAATTTTGAGAAAACACAGTTTATACAATTATGTACAGTAAATGGCATAAAACCATTGATAAATACAGACTATGAACAGAAGTCTGTTGCTAACGAAGAATATTCAAAATTTCTGGGTGTGAGGAATTGAATTGGAAGAAACACATCGATGATCTGCTGAAATGGTTAGGTTCAGCTATTTATGCTATTAGGGTTATTGCATATTTTGGTGATAAACGTATCAGTAAATTAGCCTACTATGCCTATTTTCATTCACTGCTTTCGAATGGCATATATTTTGGGGCAATTCGTCATTAAGAGAGAAAGTATTCACTGCACAAAAGCGTGTAATCAGAATAATAGCTGGAGCCCACCCAAGATTACCTTGCAAACATTTATTTAAAGAATTTGAGATATTCACAGTACCTCTGCAATACATATATTCACATATGAGATTTGTCATTAATAACCCATCACAGTTCAAAGATAACAGCAAAGTGCATAGCTATAACACTACAAGAAAGGATGATATTCACTATTCTGGATTAAATCTCACTTTGGCACAGAAAGGGGTGAATTATGTTTCCACAAAAATCTTTGGTAATTTTCCAAATAGTATTAAAAGTCTGACAGATAGCCAACCAACATTTAAAAGCAAATTTCTGAATGACAACTCCTACTCAATAGATGACTTCTTAGATATGAAGTAGTAACATAAAAAAAAAATATTTAGTGTAAAGAAACTTATGGTAAACTGATATATTACATATCATTATGAAATGTCGTATTCATGATCTATGGGACAAGGATTAATGTATGTACATTTTCCCCCAAAACTAACCAAGGTTAGAGCAAAGTCTACAAAGAAGCCATGGATTACTCAAGGAGCAGAGGTATCTTGTAAAACAAAAAGAAAAATGTCAATCCGAAACAGTGCTGATGTTGATACTATAGCACATTACAATAAATACTGCAAAATATAAAGCAAATATATTACAAGGAAAAGATAGTCATATCAGATAACAAAATAAAGACAATATGGGATATAGTGAAGGAGGAGACTGATCGAACCAGACATGAAGAGGGGCCCAATTGCATTAAGAGTAAATGATACATGGGTGACAGATGTGTATAGTGTTGCAGAACTTTTTAACACACATTTTATAACTGTTACCGAAAAGATGCGGTTGTCAGGTTCTGTAGATGCCGCCATGGGATACCTCAGACCAGACATTTCAAGTAACTTCCATAATATGAATTTGACCCTCACTACCCTAGCAGATGTGATGCCCATCGTAAAATCTTTAAAATCAAAAACATCTTGTGGGTATGATGAAATATCAAGAAAGTTAATTAAAGAATGTGATTCTTGAGTTAAGTAATCTATTAAGCGATCTGTCTAACCAGTCATTTATCAGTGGAATTTTTCCTGAATGGCTGAAATATACTGAAGTTAAGCCACTGTTTAAGAGGGGAGATAAAGAAATAGCATCAAATTTCCATCCAATTTCACCTTTGCCAGCATTTTCCAAATTTTAGAGAAGGTAATGTAGAATCGGCTTTATAACCATCTTATCACAAATAACATACTGTCAAAGTCGCAGTTCAGATTTCTAAAGGGTTCTCATACTGAGAAGGCTATCTACACTTACAGTGAAAATGTACTAATTCATTAGACAAAAAATTGCAGGCAACTGGTATATTTCATGACCTATCAAAGGCATTTGACTGTGTGAATCACAATATCCTTTTACGTAAATTAGAATATTATGGTGTAACAGGAAATGCTGCAAAATGGTTCAACTATTATACCTCTGGCAGGAAACAAAGGGTGTTATTAGGAAAGGGACATGTATTAAGCTATCAGGCATCATCCAACTGGGAACTAATTACATGTGGGTTCCACAAAGTTCCATCTTAGGGCCCTTACTTTTTCTTGTGTATATCAATGACCTTTCATAAGTAACACTACCAGATGCTAAATTTGTTTTGTTTGCCGATGATACAAACATTTCAAGTAATAGCAAATCAAGTGTAGTCTTAGAAAGATCGGCTAATAAAATACTTGTGGAGATTAATCACTGGTTCATAGCCAATTCATTGTCACTAAACTTTGAAAAAACACACTACATGCAGTTCAGAACTTGTAAGAGTATATGCCTAACATATGATGAAAAGCAGATAGAAGAAGTGGACAGCATCAAATTATTGGGATTACAGGTTACCGCTTGATAATAAATTCAACTAGGAGGAGCACACCACAAAACTGTTGATGCATCTAAACAAATATCTATTTGCAATGCAAATTCTGTCAGACACAAGGGATATAAAAATGAAAAAGCTGACATACTATGCTTACTTTCACTTCATAACGTCATATAGGATTTTTTTGTGGGTAATTCATCAAGCCAAGCTAAAGTTTTCTGGGCACAAAAACACACAATAAGAGTTATATATGGTGTGAACTGAAGAACATCCTGCAGAGACCTGTTTAGGGAACTAGGGATAGTAACTACTGCTTCCCAATATATTTATTCCTTAATGAAATTTGTCCTTAAAAATATACCACTTTTTCAAACAAACAGCTCAGTTCATGGAATCAGTACTAGAAATAAGAACAATCTTCACAACGATTTAAAGTCATTTACTCTTGTACAAAAAGGTGTGCATTATTCAGGAACATACATTTTCATAACTTGCCAGCAACCATAAAAAGCTTAACGACCAATGAAATTCAGTTTAACGGAAGCCTAAAGGATTTACTGATGGCCAACTTCTTCTACTCCAAATAAGTATTGTAGTAGTTCTATTATATGTTTATTACCTTATAAATGAATAAAAACATGTTTTTTAAATTTTAAATTCAGTGCATTAATGCAATCTTAGTAAATGAGTGTTGTAAAATGATCCTTTCACATAGAAAAATAAAAAGAGGGACGATCATTCCACTTGGGAACTGTGGAAGGTAAATTAGCTTATTTGTTTTAGTTGTAAATATTTGTCAGGTATTATTGTCTTTCTGACATGTTCTACATCCTGGAGGACCTCCTCACTACCGATCAATTGGAATGAAAGTAAATCTAATCTAATCTACATGGACTGCCCAGTAAAACAGTTTAAAAGAGCCAATGACATAATCTCAATGAATTTCATGTAAAAAGGAGTACCCTGATAACATAATGTTTCAGATTTATAAATATGTCTTGCATATATCTTCCAAAAGTCATTTTCCGTGTGATGTAAGCTGTGGTGCATTATTCGTACAACAGCATATATTTTGACAGGGGTTTTCTATTAAGTTATTGTATAATACACTTCCTGGTAAATAAATTTCAACAAAAACAGTAGAAACAAATTTAAAGAAAGAAAATGCAACCTTGAAGAGGCTCAAATGTGTCCATGAAGTCATCCAGATTTGGCTGAAGCTGCACCAAGCTCGGCTGAATGAAGTCTGCAAGACCAGCTCCACGTGCTGTAAGACGCACGCACACACATTAACATACAGTAATCCACAGCATGTTAAGTCATTAATTGAGTGGTTTATTAAACACGGTATCTGAACAGCACTTTATGAAAGAAAAATAATTTTTTAGTAAAAGTTTCTTCATTCATGGAAAAATACAACACTAAGGTAACTTATTCACATTCGTCATCATCATCATCATCTATCTTTTGATCATTGTCTTACATTTCTATGTTCCTAATCTTCTCCTAGAAAATAAATATAAATCAATAGATAATCTTACAAATACTTAAGTAATATGCATAGCATTATCAACTAACGAAATGTTTAAATTCACAATTTCCTATGCCTTTGTTGATACTTAAGCTCTCTAGAGAGCGTGAATTGATGCAATAGACCCATCTCACGCATTAAAATGACTCACATTACACATTGAAACTTAGAGGCACACCAGGACCAAACTTAAATCTTTCATCATAAAATATGTGAGTTCCAGTTAGAAACAGTCAAAGTCTACCCATCGCCTGGGGTGTGAGCACTAGCGTGGCACCTCCAGCTGATACTGAAGGTGGACTAACTAGTTAATGCAGCATTGGTATTAAAATTTTATTAAGATATTAATTTTGTTCTATGACTTACACAAAAGCACATTTTGTAGAATCTTCATTTACTATCACACATACAATACCAAAGAATATGGTCACCCCATTTTAAAAATAACACATCTACTTTTGAGCTTTGATATTCGCAAAATCCTTGACAATATCACTTACTGAAATTCAGCTTAATGCTTTAAACTTTTTTTAAATAACAAAATCACATGGCAAATTTTAGGTAACAACAAAGGAAACAATAGCTATGTATGATATCTATATAGACTTGATTGAAAACACTGAGTTTAATACACGGAAATTTTAACTGTGCAGATGGTATCAACAAATTTAAAAATCAAAATATCCTGGATATAATGAAAGTTATGTTACACTCTGGTCTCATGCAGTTTAAAGTAAAATCTTTTCATAAGTAAATCTATGATATGATACACACCAATTTCACGTTGGTCTGGAAAGGCATATGGCTGATTTGCAGAAATGGTGGTGAACAATGTATCACTCATAAATTCCATGTAGTCTTCATCCACCATCATGGAGCCCACAGAATGCATACTGTCATTGCTGTGCGGCTGCCAATCAAAGATATCTGCCTCTGACAACTACAAAATGAGAAACAATTAAGGCTTCCTTCTTTTTTTCCAACAGAGAGAAAAAATGAGTATTGTGCAAATTTTATAGAACAATTTCCATCTGCAATAAACAAAACATACTTATGATTCAACAAACGTTTGACATCACGCAGCATTTTAAAATAAATTCCTGAATGATTATGCTCCCCTCCTCTAATGAAAGCTAATGTGATGAATAGGTGAATAGGTAGATGTAGGAAACTGAAAGTGAATAAATGGAGGTAGTGACACACACACACACACACACACACACACACACACCGCCTCAACCTCCGAGGTGTCCGTGATACTTTAGCAGATGTTTGTAAAATCACTATCTTCAACACTTTTACTTCAATAATGTAGGAAAAAGACAGATTGCTACTTACTGTAAAGAAGACTTGTGAAGTTGCAGACAAGCACAATTACAAGACACATACAGCTTTAGGCCACAGCCTTCATCAGTAAAAACACACACACACACACACACACACACACACACACACACACACACCTCACCTCATGCATGTATGAGTGCCAACTCCAGCATCCCTGTGTGTGTGTGTGTGTGTGTGTGTGTGTGTGTGTGCGCGTGCGTGCGTGCATGCGTGCGTGCGTGGGTGTGTTACTGTCAAAGGCTGTCGCCAAAAACTATATGTGAGTGTGTCTTTAACTGTGCCTGTCTGCGACCTGACATGCCTTCTTTACGGTAAGTAGCAATCTGTCTTTTCCTACATTGTTGATATTCCAACCTGGAGTTTCCATTGTCAGACTTGTACCTCATAAATTTCTAAGAATAAAGGATTTATCAAAACGAATTTAATCCCACTCATTCAAACACAGAGCAAATTAATTGAGAGATTAAATATTTATAAGTTTCAATTACATTATACTATACAAAGTAAACTTCCACTAACCACCTCATTGTTTCCATCTTTCGATGACCAGCCAGCCAACCTGTTTCTGTAGAACATCCTCCATTTCTTGTACTCTGCTGTTACAGCTGCAAGTTTACGCTTCCAGTATTTCCCCTCCAAAACCACTGCCTTAAAAAAAAATCAGTATATTTTGACTGTGAGATTATGTAACTGGTTCAATAATGTTAGTTAATGTACTGCAAAGCAGAAACAGTTGAATGTGATATTAGAATAACAGATACATGGAAAAGTACAGTTAATGAAAATATGCTACATTGTTTTCTATACCTATATTTTATATCAAAATGTTGGACTGAGATGTTTCAAATAACTTATTGTATGAGAAAGTGAAGAGAACGTAATATGTTTGTATGGACTGGGAAAAAAGAGCAGTTTGTTGCGGCAAAGTATTTCAACCTCTGATTTTCATAATTTTAATATGCACTCGACTGAAAATTCAGCAGTTTTGTGTGCGGTCTAATTTGTAGCAACATATGAATGAAATCAAACTAAAGATATTAATTACAATCATAGTATGGACACTAAACAGGCAATCATACGAGAAACTGAAAAGAAGGCAAGACAAACAATTAATGTCATTATGAAAAGAACAGATTACTACTCACCGTATAGAGGAGATGCTGTCGCAGATAGACACAACAAAAAGACTATAAAACATGTAAGCCTTTGGCCAATCACTCATGCAAATGTAACTCACACACATATGACCAGAATTTCTCGCTGTCGATGCCAGACTGCAGTCTATGTTGCCTAATTCCAATGAAAGCCTTTTTTGTGCAAGGCTTACTTATTTGACAGTCTTTTTGTTGTGCCTATCTGCAACTCAGCATCTCCGGTATATGGCGAGTACTAGCATATCCTTTTCATAATATTGCATTATTGTACCCTGGATTTTCCATTGTTTAAACAATTAATATCAGTTACATTCTAACAGTTACATTATGTATTTTGTCCTGGCTTGTGATACAACATTGTACATACTAACACTGCCAAGTATTTCAATGCATTTTATTAACAAACAAAATTAAAACAGATCAGTTTTCATTGCCCAAGTTCTACAAAGACCATTTTAATAGTTGAAAATCTTATAGTCAACACATAGGAAACATGAAAGACACAGGAAGAGGAAGAGAAATGTTAACAAACTGACGTAAATTTATTTCACAACATATTACAGAATTCACTATCTTTTTATGACAAACATTTTAATGAGCATGTGAACGAAAACTTGATTTTATTGTAAATTTCCTCTCTTTTTAGCTGCAAAAGATGACTTTGCTATGAACTGGGAGGGCAGCCTTTAAGCACAGCCAAGTGAGAATTAAGGAAATGAATTAAGGCAGGTTTTAGTGTCCGATTCAGACATTCATACCATGCAGTCATTAGCACTCATATGGTAACAATCATGGTGGATTGCTTGCATTCTAGTCAATGTAACAGCAGCTGCTTTCCTGTTGACTCAATGCCTTATGAAAGACACAAAGTATGGGAGACACTGAATGACCACACTGGCATGAGGTCTCTGGTGACATGATCAGCATCCGAACTGGTTGTGTTAATACCAGTTCTGAGCTGAGTGCCAGGTAAGTGTAACATGGGAAGGTTTGTTAGTTCCCCTACTGGCACATTCAAGGTGCAAGACATGGATGCTTTAGTCCAGGTAAAAGAAAACTGGGAATAGCAGACAGAGGAAACTCAGGCTTCACTGTAAGGTGCACACCCAACTATTTCTGTGTTTGTTTCTTGCTAACATTAGTTTGCCTTCGGAGAATTTACGTTTACCTTGATAACACAATTACCTGGAGTAAAATTTATTTTGGGATAATAAACAGCAAGCCTTTAGGCTCCAAAGACAGGTTGGAAGACGAATTAACTGTAAGTGATCATAGGCACATATCATGCAGATTAAAAAGACGTACAAATTTTGAAAAAAATGCACTCATCAAGCAGGAAATCAGAAACATAATTTTAAGAACTTATTTAAGAATTCAGAAGTATATCACATTAAATTACATGACTAGTTCAGTATTTCAGAAGATAAAGATTGCAGAGACAAAGAAAAGTGGATCACTTCTTTTAAATGTTGCGTTAAAATAAGCAGTAAAATAGGTTGCAGATACAAAGAGAAGTAAGGAAGAAAATTTCCAATGGAACAAGGCAGCAAAAAAATTGAAGACAAGAGCTTCAAACACACAATATCAGAATTATGACAAAATGTGCAGTAATAAATAAGACTATTTTGAAATGTCTTCCAAAGCATTTTAGAATACAGAACAAAAATTCAGTAAGATTCACTATGAAAACCCATAAGAGTATGGGGGGGGGGGGGGGGGCATTATGGCATTAAGTCATGGACATCTAATGTGATAACTCTTCAAAAACTGAGGGCTTTCTAGCAAGCAATGGAGAGATACTAGAGAAGAGCTGGGAGAAATAAGAAAACAAACAAAGGGATTAAGGAACAGACTGGTGCAGAAGACGTAATGAAAAAGATAAGGAGATGGGAAGGACTTACATAGCCAAGGTGAATGGTTGGTAGGTAGCAGATGGAGCTAGGATGCCTGTGTCCAATGCCAAGAGAAGGGGAAAGACTGAGACAACAATCTAATGGAAAATTGGCTAATGATATTAAAAAATGTGCAAGAATGGCATAGAAGCTTTTATGCATCAGTGGAGTCTAGTAATAGTAGTAGTAGTAGTAGTAGTAGTAGTTGTTGTTGTTGTTGTTGTTGTTGTTGGAGGTGGTGGAGGAGGAGTAGTACGTATTCTCTTAAAGTGATATAAACTTAAGCAGAAAGTAATTTTAAAATGATGCCAAAGAGCACTTGACAAAAGGTTAGGTATGGACAAAGCAATATTGCAAAATTTAATTAAATAAAGGAAGGAGAAAAATACATGCACCTACTGACATTTAAAGGCATTCAAACCAAACTGATGTTAAAGCACACAAGGTATCCAGAATAATACCATTTTGATATGTAAAATGTCACTATTTATGTAAAATTATTAGGTTTTACACCACTTTTGAACCTATGTTAAAACTAAATACAACACCAAAAAAACACAAGCACATCTTCTGCACACACAGCAGACTGCGCCACAAAACAACTGAGAAGAAGAATGGTATACAGCCGCTGAGATGAGGTGGGCAGATGTTTGGCTTCACTAAGAATCTCCTCAAGTGACAGCTGCCAGACTCCAGTCAACATTGCTTGATGCAGATCTGGCACTGGGTCCAGTACACTGACGGTTACAGTAATTTACAATGTTTTTCAGTTAGAAAATGGATACCAAAAGCAAAACCACAAAGGGACAGACATAAACCAACTAAAAATTTAAGATATTTACAAGCCATGTGTTCAAAAATGCACTGTGAGCAACAGCATTCCCTTTAGTAATATTAGGTACTGGAATCTACAAAAAGATGGCTCACACACCAAAATTATGTGATATGCACAAATCACAATTCATTAAACATGGCACATTACACTGCACTCATATCAGCACTGTGTGTCATTATACTTCTTCCTGCCTCATACTTGTGTAGTGTCAATATAGTGTGATTTATTCTGACTTAATGTCTCCTTTTGTAACATAATTCCACAGATGATCCATGAATTATGTCTACAATACAGTGCAGAAATGAAGGTGCCTTTTCTTCAAGTAATTATACTCCCAGGAGTCGAGGAAATGTTGTGAAACACCTTTGGTTCACCAGATTTGCAGCTCAGTCAATACACATTTGTGCACTCAAAGACAAAATAAGGTGTATGGTGAGGTTGTCAGTTATAAGCACACCATATGAACAGGAAATCCAATCAACTAGTATATGCTGTGCATTCTTCTCAAAATTGTGTGTACTGTCTTCCAGCAAACCTATGTTCACAAAATGAAAATCTGTAAGCATGTAACAATCATTCTGCAATGAAAGAGGCATCATGGGACCATTGATAAACAGTCATAGATATATCAGATTGTATTACTGTATTAGATTACAGCACATAAGCTGACTGACTGGAGGGCACCAATACAAAAATCAGTGTTTGCAGGGATACTATGATGAGACTGCATCATATGACTAAATGGGAAATTTGCAGTAATCTGCAACAGGAAGAGAAATCAGTGTAATGAGAAAAGAGACAGTAGGCTGATAATTACTTCACATATAATCAAAATATGACTTCTGCTATCAACCAGTTTGTAGATAACTGATGGAAGAGGAATTGAAAAACTTAGGTACAGTCTAATGGAAAAAAAGGAATGCGAGTGACTAACATCCCATAATGGCAGGGTCATTAAACACAGAACACAAGCCAGGATTGTAGATGGTTGGGGTAAGGAAGTCAGTCATGGGAATTTCAAAGGAGCTATCCGTGCATTTGCTTCAATAGGCTTGGAGAAACTATGGAAATTCTAAAACTGGATGGCCATGTGAGGAATTAAATCCTTCTTCAGTGCTGTAACTACTGCACCACTTTACGGGGTTTGACTGTTATGTGGAACATGTACTGGAGTGCTATGAGAGTTGGTTATGGGATCATGTTTTGACATCAGCGTGCTTTGTAAGTCTGACTGCTCTGTTAGTTCATTATTCTTATCCTCTACCAGCCTTTGGCCCATGACTCCACCCCCATATGCATATGTCCAAACACACGCGCACCCCCCACCCCCCACGCGAGCACACGTGCACACACGTGCGTGTGCACAGACAGCTCATCCAGAGATAACACTGAACCTTGAACAATGGAGTACGCTCACCTTGCATTCATAATGAGATTCTTCCATTCTGAGGTAGTTCCAAACATGTAAAAGAGAAACAGTTCTAAAGGTATTGTGACTGGTGGTAGACGGACTTTTCCAGGGCAGTGGCACATACCTGAAACCTCACTCTATCCATCACTAAACTTTTATGATTGCTGTAATATGTGCTTGGATCATAATGAAACCATCTAGAAATAAATTAGTACGACTGACCTAGGTCACTGATGTGCTAGCATATTCCCGTACTGGTTGTAGACGGTACCAACACTGACTCTTACATTCACCAGCCCATGATGATATGGGACATTCCCATATTCCTTGTAAGAGACATTCACGTTGCTCCTTGGATTCAGAAGCCCATGATGTGACGGCTTGTTGCCTCATTTCTTGTACATGACGTTCACATCATCCCTCAGATTCAGCAACTTACGAAGTGCTGGCTCATTCCCTGATTCCCTGAAAGTGACATTTGTGTCGATGTTCATATTCACTTGCCCAAACTGTGGTGACACGTTCCCACATAACCTGTAGTCAATGAAATGATCGATAATCTGTTATTTCTTCATTATAGTTTTGCTTTTTACCGTGTCTCTGCTTAATCTGATCAAAAGATTTCTGTTTTGTTTGAGGCATATTGACAACAGTAGCTGATTGCCATTTCAAGAAAAGGGACTGTCTGTGACAACTGATTGATTCTCAACTGTTTTACATTTATGACCCCACAGAGGACGTTAATTGTATCTTTGGTACTCAACCACGTGGCATGATCTTTGGACTGAAACATTACTGGCTCCCTGCAGCACTCATTCTCACAATCCGCTTGACACAGTGAACAATGCAAGTACGAGGCAGTTTTGTGTTTCATACTGATATAGTAGAAGGGTAACTTACTCCCACTTATTTCCACAGAAATAATGAGTCATATGTATTCCATATTTGATTGTAATTGCTCCAGGTATTCCTAGAGTTATGCCTTTTTGCCCTTAACCCAACATTGGGGATTGTACTGGTGTCTTACTGTCATAGTAAGTCATGTCTGTGCCAAGTTGAGTAGAAATTACTTCAGGCATTACAGAAATACACTGATATGTCACTGGAATTGCACCATCACCCCTCAGTGTGAACCGTCATCAACAAGCCTAGTGACACTGAAAACTATGAATCTGATACTAATTCAACTGAATATTTTTACATGTCTGTGGTTCTCACCCCACTCCTGTTAGGGGCACACTACCTGACAGATTTTTGCATGAAGAACTATACAAATAATGATTCATGAATATAGAAAACTTGGTTGAACTGTTCCAGAAGTTCTTCTGTTATTCTACTATATCACCTCCTTTTCACACCCACCCCAATGAGAGGTAGGTGCTTCTTGCTCCCATAGTGCTTTTTTCAAGACAGTAGGTGATTTGTGTACCATACTTGGTTCAAATGGATCCATTGGTTTAGGAGCAGAAGTGGAATCTATGTATGCACATACTTGCATACAGGGTGGACGAGAAGTCTCTGTACCTGCTCGTATCGAATGCTAATACATTTTACATGTGCCTTAATGATTACCCATAACAAGTTGTCAGGTGTGGTGAGGTCAATACTTCTTTGTGGCCATTTCATGGGAGCTGGCGTTACTGATTAACCATGACCTATCCACTGTCCTGGAAAGTGTTCATTAACAAATTTGTGCACTGCAAAAGCTTAGTCAGCAGGTGCTCCATCTTGCAGCAACCATATGTGCAAAGTAGGCTCCAAGCAGACGTTGTTGTCCTCTGTATATCAAATTCCAAAGCACATTTACGTCTCGACTTTGTAGGAGATTGTTCAAGTGAGACAGAGACTACAGCACATGTTTGTTCTTGTCTTCTTCCTTTCACTCTGTGGCCTGTCTTTAACACTGCCAAAAGCAAAAGCACATCCTTCCCAATCCACAAGTGATGCCTTTCGTGGTGGAGCCTTATTAAATGTTCCAAAATGCTCCTGTAATCTTTCTCACGGTCTGCCCTGTGTGGTGCTGTTCATCATGACACATATACTTGTCACTACTGCCCTGTGTGGTGCTGTTCATGACCCATACACTTGTCACTAAGTGCTTCTTAATAGTGTAACTGTGACTGCTCATAACTGCAAAGGCACACCATTTAAAACTCAACTGAGACTACAAAAACATTTTTAAACATGTATTCCAACAATCGATAAGAAGTAACATAGCTACCAACCCGCATAACAACATTTAATAATAAACAGGGGTTACAGGAGTACATGGACGTCTTGCCCACACTGTACACACATACATACAAATGTACATAGAACGATTTTTTTTAAACATATAAATGTAGCAGAAACAGGAACAACCAACTACATTTCACTGGATTCTAGGACATGGAACAGTCACAAAATGGCAAGCAATAATTCATGACTAAAAAGAGCATTAAATTAATAATTCTGAAGCAAGGTTTAAGATGTTTCATACGTATCAGCATGTATAACTGCATGATCAATAACCTAAGACAGTTTAAAATTTTCAGAGAAAACACTACATTGTTTAGAAAACTGAACAGATAGTTTCAAAACCAAGCTAAATAATTATGTGCACTGTGTTGTGCACGTTTAATTAAAAGTAATAATTAGAATCTAGCACAAAACGGCAACTAATCAAATGGTAATTTTTTTAAAGACACAGTTGGGCATTTCAGAAAATGCTTTTGTTATTTCTTTAGTATTTCAACAAGCTTCTGGATTTCATGAGGAGCAACTGTTGTCTGATGAAGTGAAATTCTGTCGCGAGTTCACCTAATGAACCTTATCAACAGCATTTTAGACTTACACTCCACCAATATCCAAATCATCTTAGTCACTATTGAAAAATAATATGCATACCTCAGGTTTGTTGTGAGTATCGACATCAAGAGGAGATGCAAATTGACACACAAGTGTGTTCTGCTTTCTTATGACTGAAAACAAACAGAGAGAGATGTATCCCACTGAAATCAGCTGAAAAGAGGTAAATAATTTGACACACATTATCAATAAATATTAAAGTCTAAACTATAGGGGTGTTCAGTAAATAATGCAATACATTTTATTTTTCTAGGCCAATTTACGTTGGAAAAAATGCAGAATTTGATTTGTGACATCGTGAAATATTTTGTTGGATGTGGTACATGTAGCCTTGAAAATGAAGTCTGCAACCGAGGTGCATTCCACGCAGAGATGTGTCACCAAGTTCCTTTTGGCAGAAAACCGGACATAGCAGGTATTTAAAGGCACTTGCAGAATGTCTACAGAGACCTGGCACTGGGCAAAAGCACGGCAAGTTTGGGCAAGGCATCTCATCATCACAACAAGGTCATGCAAACCTGTTCGATCTCCTGCGTGCCGACTGGCCGCACACATCTGCGACTCCTGCAATTTTGGAATGAGCGGACACTCTATTCGAGGCAATCGATGGATCACAATCGAACACCTCACTTCACAACAGGATGCCCCTGCAGATAGGGCCAACACACTCATCCACCAGTTGGGATACTTGAAGGTGTTTGCTGCTGAGTTCCTGGACGCTTAACAGAAGATCATAAACAGCAAGGAAAGGCACCAAGATGTTGGCTCCAACAACAACCATTACAGTGGAACCATGCAGGCTTACACGCCTCCCCAATAGATGGTATAAGGCTGTTGCATTGAACAGATTTTATATTGAAAAACACGGTTTAGTAGGCAAGAGTGGGGAATAATATGGTGTATTGGAATCCTGAATAAAACCAACCTGCTTTTAGAAAGAAACATGTATTGCATTACTTACTGAACACTCCTTGTATTATATTTAAAATGAATCACTAGGATATCACTTTCATGCATCAGTAGTTGAACAAAGACAGGACATTTAAAATTACTGGCTAATTTTATAACGCTATATTTTACGAAAACTGCCACCATCTCAAATAGAAACTGCAAATGTGGACAGTACAATATTACTGCGTATATGCCATCTATAGATAAATACACTCCTGGAAATTGAAATAAGAACACTGTGAATTCATTGTCCCAGGAAGGGGAAACTTTATTGACACATTCCTGGGGTCAGATACATCACATGATCACACTGACAGAACCACAGGCACATAGACACAGGCAACAGAGCATGCACAATGTCGGCACTAGTACAGTGTAAATCCACCTTTCGCAGCAATGCAGGCTGCTATTCTCCCATGGAGACGATCGTAGAGATGCTGGATGTAGTCCTGTGGAACGGCTTTCCATGCCATTTCCACCTGGCGCCTCAGTTGGACCAGCGTTCGTGCTGGACGTGCAGACCGCGTGAGACGACGCTTCAACCAGTCCCAAACATGCTCAATGGGGGACAGATCCGGAGATCTTGCTGGCCAGGGTAGTTGACTTACACCTTCTAGAGCACGTTGGGTGGCACGGGATACATGCGGACGTGCATTGTCCTGTTGGAACAGCAAGTTCCCTTGCCGGTCTAGGAATGGTAGAACGATGGGTTCGATGACGGTTTGGATGTACCGTGCACTATTCAGTGTCCCCTCGACGATCACCAGTGGTGTACGGCCAGTGTAGGAGATCGCTCCCCACACCATGATGCCGGGTGTTGGCCCTGTGTGCCTCGGTCGTATGCAGTCCTGATTGTGGCGCTCACCTGCACGGCGCCAGACACGCATACGACCATCATTGGCACCAAGTCAGAAGCGACTCTCATCGCTGAAGACGATACGTCTCCATTCGTCCCTCCATTCACGCCTGTCGCGACACCACTGGAGGCGGGCTGCACGATGTTGGGGCGTGAGCGGAAGACGGCCTAACGGTGTGCGGGACCGTAGTCCAGCTTCATGGAGACGGTTGCGAATGGTCCTCGCCGATACCCCAGGAGCAACAGTGTCCCTAATTTGCTGGGAAGTGGCGGTGCGGTCCCCTACGGCACTGAGTAGGATCCTACGGTCTTGGCGTGCATCCGTGCGTCGCTGCGGTCCGGTCCCAGGTCGACGGGCACGTGCACCTTCCGCCGACCACTGGCGACAACATCGATGTACTGTGGAGACCTCACGCCCCACGTGTCGAGCAATTCGGCGGTACGTCCACCCGGCCTCCCGCAAGCCCACTATACGCCCTGGCTCAAAGTCCGTCAACTGCACATACGGTTCACGTCCACGCTGTCGCGGCATGCTACCAGTGTTAAAGACTGCGATGGAGCTCCGTATGCCACGGCAAACTGGCTGACACTGACGGCGGCGGTGCACAAATGCTGCGCAGCTAGCGCCATTCGACGGCCAACACCGCGGTTCCTGGTGTGTCCGCTGTGCCGTGCGTGTGATCATTGCTTGTACAGCCCTCTCGCAGTGTCCGGAGCAAGTATGGTGGGTCAGACACACCGGTGTCAATGTGTTCTTTTTTCCATTTCCAGGAGTGTATGTGCAGTATTGTTCTTTCTGGAGAATGTAGCAATGTTGCCAACTGGTGTACTTTCAAAGATGAACAACAATCAACTGCAGCTTCACTATCATTTATATGACAATCTGGACAGTATGCTCCTCA
This sequence comes from Schistocerca serialis cubense, assembly GCF_023864345.2. Lineage (NCBI taxonomy): Eukaryota > Metazoa > Arthropoda > Insecta > Orthoptera > Acrididae > Schistocerca > Schistocerca serialis. The sequence goes on along the minus strand of NC_064638.1, from coordinate 871,455,867 downwards.
TATGACACCAACCCAACTGGGAGATCACATGTGAGATCGTAAGTGAATATGCAGTTGACAAAAGTATGTGAAAATTTGCTACAGGGCCCAGAAAAATGAGTCCTTCAGCTGTTGCACATACATAAGTGTTATGGTAGCTGTTGACAAGAATGCTGCACAAAGTATAACTTAATGATCATGTAAAGAGGCAAGAATTTTATACTAATTCTATAGTTATAATTGAGTAGTGTTTATGAATAATAAAGTGACAGTCAATTTACCTGGATAAGCCAACTATGTTCAGCTATGGGGATCCGATAAACCAGTAGCTACATTGAGATTAAATATGACAGCTAAACAATGAAGCAGTTTTGTGCACCTTCTACACGATATAATGCGCCAGTTCTGGTCACATCACTTAATTTGTGTACACCCTTTTGTATAAAAGGAGCATTATCAGGCAGTATTTGTTTTGTTCGTAACACAGCTTCGGGACTGTTCACCTATCATTGTTTTAGTAGCATAAAGTAGAGCTGGATAAATGACTTAAGTTGTAGCTAACATTCTTTGTTAACTGTGAGATGACTGTGGATATCAATAACTTCATTAACTTAAAAAGTCAGTTGTTTTCTGTTTGAGTTCTCTACTAAATGTTGAAGTATACATTTTTATACCAGATAAACTAAGTCTGTAGTAATCCACAAATAATTCCCCTTTTTTTATTTCTTCTCTCATACTTTCTTGTTTAAGGTCCTTTCTAATATCTACATTCCTTACTCTGTCCATTCATGTTTTTCCCTTAACTGCTCTGAGAAATTCCATTTCCCCTGCTTGCAGGCTGCTCCAGTCCCTTTCTGTCGTTGTCCATGTTTCTCCTCCAAAGGTGATCATAAGTAAATAGTAACTCTTATACATAAGGAATTTTGCTTTTTCCTTATTCCAAATCAGGTGTTTTATTTGTTCGGCACAAATTGCCTCCCTTCTGTAACCTCTTATTAATTTTGTTGGTTATTCTTCCATCATTACATATTTCACACCCTAAATAAGTGAAACTGTCTACCCCTTTGAGGAGTGTTCCATTCAAAGTAATATTCCCATTGACACCTTTGTCTCTTCCAAATACCATTACTTCACTCTTATATTTATTTATTTTTAATCCATACCTTTACATTATTTCCTTCCACACATCAAGCTGTAACTGTACATCTACCACTTTATCGCCCCATATTACCATATCATCTGCAAAAATCATCTTTTTGCCTTTTTCTTTTACTATAACTACCTTATTCATTCCCTCCATCACAACATTAAAAAGTGCAGGAGATAGAATACTTCCTTGTTTAAGTCCTTGTCTTATTTCGAAGAATTGTATCATCTGTACATTGCCTTTATTACATTAATGTATCCATCTTCTATACCTATCTTCTTCACTTCTTCCCACAGCCTTTCCCTGTTAACTGAGTCATATGCTTTTTCTATAAAAACAATTATCATCCTTTTGTATACTCCCAACTTTTTTGTATCAGTTGACAGAAAATATCAGCTTGATTGTGCTTCTTCCTTTCCTAAACCCATGCTGTTCTTCACTTAGCTCCACTTCTCTTTTCACTTATTCAATTTAGTAAAATTCTTACAAAAATATTGGCTGTATGATTCATAAGGGTTATTCATCTGTAGGTTTTACAAACACTTTTAATCCCTTTTTTGAAGATGGGAACAATGTCTCCTCTTCTCAAATCGTCAGGTACTGTACTATTTCTCCACACACTTGACAGTACTCTACACAGCCACAGCATTCCCACTGGACCTGCTGCTGTTATCATGTCCACTGATACTTCATCAGGTCTTGGGGCTTTCTCCCCATTCGTCATCTTCACAGCTACTTCCATTTCTTCCTGTGTAATTTGACCTAATCCTGCTTCCCAACTTCTCTCAATTACTCCAGTATTTGTTGTTTCCTGGTGTACCTGCTCCTCAGCATTTAATAGTTTCTTAAAATGTTCTCTCCAAAGATCTTTTCTATTCTCTGGATGTTCAATCACAGTACCGTCCTCTCTTTCCATCTTCATTGGTACTTCAGAAGCCTTCCTTTTATTTTTCATCATTTTATAGAACATTTTCTTATTGCTCTTAACATCATCTTCAAGATTTTTGTAAACTCTTCCCATGCCCTTTTATTTGCTGTTTCCACTATTTCTTTGTGCTATTTCTTTTCCTCTATGTATCTTTTATGGTCCTCGTCATCTTCAGTTTCCCACCGCTTTCTCCATGCTTCATTTTTTCTTCTAACTGCCTGGATTGTGGTATCATCCCACCAACTTGTCTGTCTTACGTTTTCCTTTTCAGATGTTTTACCACATACTTTTTGTGCTCTTACGACTAGAGTGTCTTTGAATAAACTCCATTCTTTTTCTGCATCGTAGAAAACTTCTTTTGGAAATTTTTTGTGATTAATTCTCTATACTTCTCATATCCTCATCACTTTCTTCTATTTTCTGTTTTTGACACATTGATTCATTTTCCATTGTCCCACCAGTAATCTATGGTCTCCATCTACACTCACATTTGGAATTATTCACATTTGTTACTTTCTCTTCCCATTCCCTATCTACTAGAATATAATCAATTACACTCTTGGTTCTTCCATCCCAACTGTATCTGGTGATAACATGACTTTCTCTCCTCATAAACCAACTGTTTGCTATTTTCATTCCATTCCTCTGGCACAAATCCAGAAGTTTTTCCCCTTCTTCATTTCTGCCTCCATATCCAAAACATCCCAATACTTACTCAAATCCCTTTCTGTCTTTGCCTACCTGTGCATTATGTAATTCTCTGACTCATTTTCAAAGTACATCTTCTCTTCTTCACTACATTCCACTTGAGGTACATAAATCTGGATAACTTTTATTGTTTCTTTTTGGAATCTCAGGTTTAAGATTATGATCCTTCCTGATATATATCTCACACTTTCAATACAGTTTTGTACATTCTTATTCACCATCACTGCCACACCATTTCTTCCACACCTATTATTCCTCACTCCAGTATAGTTTTCCTCCTCCTCTCAAATTATTCTCACCTTTTCCCTTCCATTTCGTTTTGCTTAATCCCAAAATATCTAACTTTCTCTCTGTTAGTACATCTGTCATTTCTTCCATTTTTCCACTGCGGGTTAGTGCATTAAGGGTGGCAGTATTTAGGTTATTTTTTAGTCCATTTGATTTCATCATCTTGTCCTGATGAATATCATCAGATCTCCCATCATTTGCACCAGTACTTGAAGAAGTAGTTGGGTCAAATCCTGAGTGGTTCGTTCCGAGGCTCCTCTGTGTTTTGAAAGCAATATATGTAGACTTTCCTACTGGCTTGTTAGGCCGAACGCAAGAAAAGATTTTCTGTTGGGATTGTCTCCCTTAGCCTTTGGAGTTTCTCCTCCATCACAAGGCAGTGGTTCCCTTCTAATTTAATCTCATGAAAGGAGGGTTGCCTCATCTGCCAGTTCGCTGTTCCGTAGTCTTTCCTCTACACCATCACTGCCATTAAGGTCTTCACCCATAACCCTAGGCATGTGTTCTGTGTTATACCCCAGGGGATTGGGTCCCTGCCTGAACTCAGCCATCGTATCACTGCCTTTGATTGTGGCACCATACAAAATCATTAACCCGGCTCCAGGAGGTACTCTACTCCTCCGCTGAGGTAATTCCTGTCTGGTGCATCCATGTCGCAGGGGTGGGCATCCTACACTTCAGTAGGTGGCAAGAAGTAACTGGGACAACTTTCCTAATTATTGAAACTTCCTGGCAGATTAAAACTGTTAGGACCGAAATCGGGAACCTTTGCCTTTGCGGGCAAGTGCTCTAACAGCTGAGCTTCCCAAGCACGACTCACGACCCGTCCTCACAACCTTATTTCCACAAGTACCTCATCTCCTACCTTCCTAACTACACACAAGTTCTCCTGCAAAACTTGCAGGACTAGCACTACTGGAAGAATGGATATTGCAGAGACATGGCTTAGCCACAGTTCTCCTGCGAGTTTCTCCTGCAAGTTTCGCATGAGAACTTCTGTGAAGTTAGGAAGGTAGGAGACGAGGTACTGGTGGAAGTACAGTTGTGAGGGCGGGTTGTGAGTCGTGCTTGGGTAGCTCAGTTGGTAGAGCACTTGCCACGAAAGGCAAAGGTCCCGAGTTCGAGTCTCGGTCTGACACACTGATTTAATCTGCCAAAAAGTTTCAAAATCAGCACACACTCCACTACAGAGTGAAAATTTCATTCTGGATACCTAATTATTATCTGGAGCTGTCATAACTGATTATGAGTGTCATAATTTATTTTAATAACAACAGACACCATGCTTTAACTGTTCATTGTAATGCGCACTTCAACTTCTATCAAACTATTTGGCCTTGCATACATACTCACCATACAGTATTTGTACTTCCATGTCAATAAAAGCTTATTTTTAACTGGGATACAATTACTGGGGTTCAATATTCTTACTGCTATGGAAATAATCCTTCCTGGCATTGTAACAATTTCAGAACATATTATCCTTTCTTAATTCTGATTAATGTGTAATTTGATGCTCAATCCTCAGTCACAAAAATATTGCATAAATGAGTTGACAGTCAATCTGTAGTTCAGTTACATGTCTTGGGTGATATTCTGTGGCACTACACTAGATGGAGAAAATTAATAGCAGTAGAAACTTCTACCACAATAACAGAATTACAAATTAATTTATAAACGCAGAGGATCTACAATAAAGATTTATTTTTATGGTGAAATAATAGAATTTTCACACACTTTCAAAACTTTCTGCCTCAGTTTCAAGAACTAAATTATAAATTATGTTTTGACTCACAGCTCAGAGGAAACACTGCCAATTTTCTGATCTAGTAGATACCAGAATGTTAGTCAGGCATCTACGCTAATGGCACAATTCAGCAGATACTTGAATTGGCTATTAATAACCATAATATTAATTATAATCACATACTAAACTCTGAATTGTACAAAATGTGGGGCTATTGGTACCATCAGTACTCTTAGTTCATCCATGGGGATAGCCTCAGAGGTTAATATCAATTTCCTTCATATTATAAATATTTCACTTGTAAAATTTAGTCAACACATGATGTTCCAGTACATTACATATTAGAAGTGAGACAGAACGTTAGATTTGTTTCTCAAGACATATAACACTGTCATACATCACCTCTGACCTTTCTGTACATCAAACATGCCACCAAGTGACACATGCACAAGATGGGGTCATGTGACAACCAATCAGTATTCTCCACACTTATAGAAACTATGGACTTACAAAAGAGGAATTTGACAAGCAATGTCCCAAAGGCACACCTGATTCAATGCAATCATATATGTACATGAAATTTGCCTGTAGGGTGTTGTGGTTGGTTGGTAGCAATATCAATACATTATTGTATTACTATTATTAATGTGTGATGTAAACTTAAAACTTTTCTAACAGTTCTTCATGATACTGAAATTTTTCTGTCTGAGGTTGAGTGCAATGATCTCTCATTTGGCTCTCCATGTTATATCTACAGTCACCCTTCAACTGAAAAAAATTAACTTAGATGAGGAAATTGGAAAGTGTGTGTGACACAGACTAAACAAAATCTGTTGAATGAACTACGGCTCTATCGGATTCCATAAGATATATGAAATAGATGTGGACATAACTACCAGTAAGATACAAATGAAGTCCAAGACTATTGATTTTCTGCTGCTGTCACACTTACAATTGAATTTTGGTACCTTCGTAGAGCCTTTCTGCCTGTATTAGATTATGCCAGTTTCGAGTAAAATCCACTGTGGTCATAATATCTTTCAGCTGACTATTCACCATCAAAGAGGTCTTACCAGGAACTGAGAGACTGCCTAGAAAACCACTGTCTTTTCTTTAGTGCACCATCCTCAAAATGTTGGTTCATCCACTACTACACCCCTTCTGCAGATCTCTTGCATCATCCTACACTTCTTGTATCTGTAAAGACACTTTCTTTCTCCACTGATGTCACGAGAGCCAGACCAACCGTACAGAAGGCAGCATGTTGTCAGTAGAAAAGCAGTAACACCAGAAAGGGTCAGTCAGAAGAGCTCTGTCACTTTGAATGTGGACTAGTCAGTGGATGTCACCTGAACTGCATCTGCATCTCCATCTCCATAGCAGAGGATACACTGTACTACTACTAGTTATTTCCTTTCCTTGTCCATTCAGATATGATTTGTTCTGTGCATTACAATAACAAGTAGTAATTATAAGAACCAAAGCTGCAGAGCAAGGGAAAAATGACTGTCTGTCTCTATGCCTCTGTATGAGCCCTAATTTCTATTATTTTTAAATATCCACCAGTGACATTTCAACCCTTCTAAAACTGTTCAACAAGATTGTCGGTTATATGATTGTGAAGTGGAAACACATAGGAAGGAACACAACTAGCCCAGACAGACTTCATGCACTAACAGACAGGGACCTTGGAGCACTGCGGAGGGTTACTGTAAATAATCACACAAAATCAGTGGAGGGAATCACTTGTGAGTTACGGAGTGCTACCAGCAGTCCATCTAGCACAATCACTACATGCAGGGAGTTAAAAAGAATGAGGTACAAAGGTCGAGCAGCTCCTTGGAAGCCACTTATTTCTGTTGTCAATGCTTTGTGATGCTTGACGTAATTTAAAGATTGATGTTACTGAACAGTGGATGATTGGAAACAAGTTACTTGGAGTGCTCAGACACATTACCTGCCACAACATGCAGTGTTAACAGTAAAGTATGCAAGAAACATTGTTGTTACGGTATGACTGTGTTTATTGTGGTTATGATGTGGTAGCCTTATTGCACTGGCAAAAATGCTAAATGTGGAAGGATATGAACACATTTTACAGCACTGTGTACTGTGCTCAACAGACACACAGTTTGGAGATGATGGTTGATTTTATCAGCATGAATCTGCACCCTTCCATAAAAAACTCTCTGTGAAGCAATGGTTTTTGGACAGTAACAATCCTAAAATGGACTGGCCTGCCCAGAATACTGACCTCAAGTCAATGGAACACCTTTCGGATGAGTTAGAATGTTGACTTTGCTCCATACTGCAGTGTCAATGTCACTACTTTCTTTGGTTTGGGCTCTTGAGGAAGAACGGGTGGCCATTCCTCCACAGACATTCAGACACCTCACTGAAAGTGACCCCAGCAGAGTTAAGTGTCCAGACACTTTTGATGAGATAAGTGTACATCAGTATGCTGCAAGCCAGAGTACAGCATGGGGCAGAGATATATAAAGTACAAGTATCTTTCAATGATTTTTTAAATTAGTGTTGGCAGTAATGAATGACTTATGCTACACTTGGCCCAAATTTCTGTAACTTCGATTTCACGGTCATTATGTGGGTTTTAAGATGGATGAAGCAGCATGCTCATTGGTCACTGGCTAATAATGTATGCTCCTAGAATTATTATTGTAATGCACAGAAAAAATCATATCGTTTTAACTTCTAGCTGCACAGCAAAAATTCTTGTCAAGTACAATGGCTCATTGCTGATGAAAGTGCCAAACAGTCTATCCCCCCCCCCCCCCCCCCCAATCCCATATTTTCTAGCATGAGACTACAACTACGACGAGGGTCAGCCACCATTTTTGCACCAAAGTAGTTTCTCTGAAAACTGGTAGGACCTGTATTTTGCAACTTTCATGACATGATCTATATATACACAACACTGTCTCAGAGTGAATAATATACTGAGTTTTGTATTTTAAGAATTCTTCAGTCCAACCTCATATCTGTACCAATATACTATAAGCACAAATTTTGTTCACTCAGTGGAATGGTACTGAAAATTTCCAGAAAGTCTGTAACTACATCATCTTGTGCTCTGCTCTCGATAGTTTTCTTCATCTCGTAGATGTAACTGTACTAGGGTTTCACATGATCAGTGCTTGTGGATTCTGTACTGATTCCAACAAAAGAAATGTTGGGTTAACTGAAACAGTTATGATCCATAAGTATACAGCAAATGGATGTTCTTGCTCTAGTCTTTCCACTCTTCACTCAAGAAATGCACCAGCATGGTATGTAAATTCAACACCACTCTTTTGTACTGAGAGACCAACCACTTATTATATTTTCCAAAATATTACTGCTTATTTCAGGGCAGTAATAAAGAAAATACCAGTCTCCTTTAACTGATGTTGCCAAATAGCTGACGCACTCAATCTGGATGTAGTTGCATGAACCACAACCAGGAAGTGCATCGATGAGCTGTTGTGAATTGAAGTTATCACCAGAGTATTAAACATGCCAGAAGTTCACTCTGAAGAAATTTGTAAATCTTGAGGATCATGCCTGTGATCTGAAATGTCATTGAATTTGCGGTTCTGGAATGACGAATGTGGACGAGACTGTATCTATATTTTTACGCAGATACTCAATAAATGAATACACTACGTTTTTGAAGATTGAAGAGCAACATGTGAAAGGTAAAATTCTAAGATAACTGCTAATACCTGGCTTATAATGGGATGTAGAAAAAAAAAAAAAAAGAGAAAGAGAGAGAGAGAACCCTCAGTCTGCCTGCAAAGACTGTTTGTGAAAGTGATGAAATAGCTTTAGAAATAGATGCAGCAAAAAAGAATATTTGCAAGTTGTGAATCAAACCAGAGAACGTATCACTGAGTATGAATGACACTTTTGCCAAGGATGCAAAGATTCTGAAAAATTTTCTGACTGAATGTCAACAAATTCAGTGCAAATAGTGCTTGAGAAACAAAGAATTAATTCAACTATGTTAGTATAGTGGAGCTCACAAACACCAATGCTGCAGTTTACATTAGACTTACCACAATTTTTACAGGGTTTCCAGACCATGAACTAGGAAAACACAAGTGTACATGTTAATGGAACACATGCAAACCACATTTATTTTTCTGCTGCTGATGATGATGTAATATTTACCTCCAGTGCAATAAACAATGAACGGAAGAACTTATTAGAACAAGTTTGAATGTAGGCCTGAAAATCAATTATAATGAAACTAAAATAGTGTGTAATCAATACACTGAAAAGAAAATCATATAACTTTATAGTGAGGTCAAGGAACCAGCTGAGTATTTACAGCAGCTGAAGACAACAATTTGATGACGAAAAAGAAATAGAGAGATAAGTATAAACAGCCTTGCGTGCTTTTGGTAGATACTGTTGTACTGAATTGTCTATGGATGAATAAATAAATAAAATGAAATAAAATAAGCAAAGGGAAGTTTACAATCAGTGTGTCAGAGTGTCTTACCAGATCGGATTTACAGCACAGAGTCATGGACTTTTAATCTATTAACCATTCAATAGCTATGGGTTGCTCGGCAGTGATGCCGAGATGCTTGTTGATGATTACAAGAGAGAGAGAGAGAGAGAGAGAGAGAGAGAGAGAGAGAGAGAGAGAGAGAGAGAGAGAAACACTCATGTGGATTACGGAACTGGAATGGAAGACGTAATAGGACAGTAATGAAAGTGATGTTGGGTTGGGTTATGGCTGCCATATGTCATGGTTTCTCAGCATTTGTACTTGTGTTGAGGGCAACTGGTGGTATCCTGAAAGGGGAGGGCGGGGGCAGGGGGGAGCGGAGGGGAACGGAGAATGTGAGAGGGGCGTGTTGTACAACTGTCTGGGTAAACCTTTTGTGTCTGCAGGATTTCGATTGATTACAAATAAACAGATTTTAATGAATCTCCGTTAAAATTCAATAAATGACTGGCACATAGGTAGTTTAATAATTGTCAATGCGATAGGGTCCGCATCTGCAATAAATTTTTTGAACGATTTCTTGAAGCCTTCAGCTGCTATTTTCTTAATTTCCCAACCAGAATCATTAGTTGCGCTGCGTTCACGTCTGTTTGTATTGTGCTGTAGCCAAGGAGTTTGCCGTGTAGGCGTGCCTGTAGTCTTGCATGCCAGCTTCCTACCGCGATTCACTAACGCGGTTGTGTTAGTCTTACTGCTATAAATGAGTCTCACAATGCACGTGTTTTCCAGGCATCGGCTGATTTACGTCCCTGCCTCACTATTACGTAGTGCCTACGTTGTGTCGTGTGTGTGCTTTTGTGAAAACTAGCCAGAGCAGTGTTGAGGTGACCACACTGGCGGTCAGCGGTGTTGTGTGCCTGTCGTGTGTAGATCAGTTGGGATACCATCGGCAGAGCCTCGCAGATGTCAGACCCTGTGACTACCGTGGGAGACTTCTGATGTATACTTGGCTAAGCACTCTGGCTCTGTAACCTTCACATGAGGTACTTGAAAACGGCCTAAGGCCGAAATTGTACAATCGTACAGGAAATTAAGAAAATGGCAGCTAAAGGCTTCAAGAAATCATTGAAAAAATAGGTAGTTTTGTTTATTTCATTTTAAAAACCCAACATATCTTTGACAGATGGTATGTGTCTGGGAAAATAATCACGTCTGACCCAAATGTTCGGGATTTTCAAAGTCTCCGTCCGAGTTTGGCAATTAAAGTGATGGCAGACCAAGGTTGGGTAGGATATGAAGCTAAGTGAATGGATGGTAGAGGGATCAAGGAAGTACGTTGGTTTTCGTGGGGGAGGGGGAGGGGGGGGGGATGCGAAGTCCTAATGGGAAATGGTGGGAACATGCGGAAACAGCTTGGATGGATATAACTGAAGACGTATAAGAAAAAAAGGTCCAGAGGTGGCTTGTATCCAGCAGTGGACATCATATGACTTGCAATGACAACAGCCTTCTAGATCAAGCTTTGCATACTTTTTTCGACACATTTTGTTCATCTCAATTTTAATGTCCCTAAAATAAGTTGGAATAACTTCAAACTGACAATTTCTGAGGACTTACTAGTAACACGGAGTGTTATTGTTTCGAGCTAGCTTTACACGCTTTCAGTGTTATGTATACAAGATTACTGTCAGCTATGAGGATGTCCAAATGCATCATTTGGTCTTTTGAGTGCACGATACCTGTAAAGAAACCTCATAAATAATGCTGTTTTCTTTGTTATCTTGTTTGATTACAGTAACATATTTATTCAGAACAATAAATCGTCCAACAACAGGAAGCAAATATCGTTTTTGTACTGTAAACTATTCATACCCCTCACTGGTCGAATAACTGAAAATATCGGGGGCGCAACTGCCCCTCCTGTTAACTGCAGGACAATACTATACGAAGCTGATCCGCATGGAATGTGGTGAGTGAACATGTCGCAAAATTAATTGCATTTGCTTTCCGAAGGGAGGAAATTAGATGTGGTCCTACAAAATATACCTAAAAAAGTTGCTTAAAAATAATAATTCGGAAATGCTGATAGAAAAAGGAGATGAGCAAAGTAAGCAACTAAAACGGATATGCTTACACTGCATATGCCAACAGCGCCAGATGACGTTGTTCAGCCGTATTTTGTCCTTCCAGCGAAGACGAATCCCCTTGAAACGATTCCATTTCGGCGATGTCAGCTTCTGCCTGCAACAGAGTAATAACAATGTCAAACATCACTACACCTACCACACCAACGCTTATTAACAAAAGTACGGTCATGCGAAGTATCAAACAATATTTGTAACTGGAATGAGGATCTCGGATGGTGAGTCATCGACAGAAGGAGAAGTGTCGAAGAGAAATGTGCTGGTACCCTTGTTGTTCATGCAGTACATTAATGACCTAGCATATAATATTAAGAGTGACGTCACATTGTTTGTAAATGACGCAGTTATCTTCAATTACGTGCTTTCTTGCAAAAAAATGGACAAATACAGAATCAGATTTTGATAAGATTTCAAGGTGGTGCGATGATTGTTGCAAATGTTCAAAACTTAAAACTGAGCTCTTCACAAAACGGAAAAACACAGATAACCACAATATTAATGTGTCACAATAGTGATCAGTCAATTCAGAGGCAATGAGATATCTTAAACAGAATGATGCTCCTCAATGCCAACCAGCACGGATTTCGAAAACATCGATCATGTTGACTTCCGAAAAGCATTTGACTCAGTACCACACCTACGCTTATTGTCAAAAGTACTACCACAAAGGGTATCAAGTGAAATTCGTGACTGGATTGAGGGCATTTTGATAGGAAGGGCCCCGTATGTTATCTTGGATAGAGTCATCGTCGGCCGACCTCTGTGACCGAGCGGTTCTAGGCGCTTCAGTCCCGAACCGAGCGACTGCTACAGTCGCAGATTCGAATCCTGCTTCGGGCATGGATGTGTGTGATCTCCTTAGGTTAGTTAGCTTTAAGTAGTTCTAAGTTCTAGGGGATTGATGACCACAGAGGTTAAGTTCCATGATGCTTAGAGCCATTTCAGCCAGAGTCATTGTCAGATGTAACTTCAGGTGTGCTCCAGGGAAGTGTGTTAGGACCCTTGCTGTTCATGTTTTATATTAATGGCCTTGCAGACAATATTAATAGTAAAATCAGTCTTTTGCAGATGATGTAGATATCTATAATGAGGTAATGTCTGAAAGAAGCTGTGTAAATATTCAGTCAGATCCTGATAAGACTTCAAAGTGGTGCAAAGATTGGCAACTTGCTTTACATGTTCAGTAATGTAAAACTGTGCACTTCATAAAACAAAAAAAGTATTATTCTATGACTAATATCAACGAGTCACTATTGGAATCGGCTAACTCATAAAAATACCTGGGTGTAACACTTTGTCGGGATATGAAATGGAATGATTACAGAGGCTCAGTTGAGGATAAGCAGGTGGTAGATTTCGGTTTATTGGTAGAATGCTGGGGAAATGCAATCAGTCTACAAAAGAGACTGCTTAAAAATCACTCGAGTGAATGGTTCTGGAATATTGCTCAAGTGTTTGGGACCCGTATCAGATAGGACTAACAGGGGTATTGAACGTATACAGAAAAAGGGTAGCACAAATAGGAGAGTGTCACACAGATGCTGAATGTACAAAACTTTTAGTCTAGGAAACAGACGTAAACAATCCCGAGAAAGTGTATTAACAAAGTTTCTAAAACTGGCTGCAAATGATTACTCTATGGACATACTACAACCCCCTACGTATCGCTCACACAGGGACAGTGAGGGTAAGAGTAGAGTAATTACAGCACGCACAGAGGTATTTAAACAACATTCATCCCGCGCTCCGTACATGAATGGAACAGGGAGAAACCCTAATAACTGGTACAACGGGACATACCCACCGCCATGCACCTCACGGTGGTCTGCTGAGTACAGATGTATGTGTACATGTAGACAAATACCTGTATGTAACAATTTCTAGGGATACAAAATTGAACAACCACTGGAAGGAAAGTGGCAGAGTTCGGGTGATTGGCAGGGTTCTGGGAAAATACTATTTGTCTACGAAAGATACTGCTTACGAAACACCCGCACGATCCATCCTAGAATAACGGTCAAGCGTGTGGCACTCTTGCCAAACAGGACTAACAAAGGATATGGCTAGATACAAAGGTGGGCGGTACGAAACGTCTCATGTCTGACTCACAGGAGAATGTCACGGAAATGTTGAACACCTGAATTGGTAAACTTTTGACGATGAAAATTCTGTCTCGAAGGCCTAATTCCACAATTTCTAGAACAATTATTACGTGAAGAATCTAGATAAATTCTTCAGTTATACTGATTACCGTAAGCCCAGAGGCACATCAAAAAGTAGGGAATAACTAAACACTGAACGAAAATCTAACTTGCCCTTCCATTTCATCTCAGCCACTCGCCTTAACCTGCCTGTGAAAATTATACCTGGTCCTTTGCTGTCATCAATTCGTAGAAGGCTGATATTCCATGAAACTTGTTGGCAGGTTAATACTTCGTGTCGGACTGGGGCTCTAACTCAGAACCCTGCCTTCCACTGAAAATGCTTTTAATGAGTTATGCAGGGAGCCTCGCTGTTCATGTTGTATATTAATGACCTTGCAGACAATATTAATTGTAAAAACAGGCTTTCTGCAGATGATGCAGCATGTTATTTTGGACGGAGAGTCATCGTCAGATGTAGAAGTAACTTCAGGAGTGCCCCAGGGAAGTGCGCTGGGATCCTTGCCGTTCATATTGTATATTAATAACCTTGCCAACAATCTTAATAGCAACCTCACACTTTCTGAGATGATGCAGTTATCTGTAAGCAAGTGCTGCCTGAAAGAAGCTACATAAATATTCAGTCAGATCTTGATAAGATTTCAAAGTGGTGCAAAGATTGGTAACTTGCTTTAAATGTTCAGAAATGTACAATTGTGCACTTCACAAACCGAAAAAGCCTAGTACCCTACGACTATAATATCCACCAGTTGGAGCCGACCAACTCATAAAACTGTCTATGTGTAACACTTGATAGGAACAGGATATGGAATGATCACATAGGCTCACTTGTGGCTTGAGCAGATGTTAGTCTTCGGTTTAATGGTAGAATGCTGGGTAAGTTCAATCAGCTTACAAAGGAATCAAAAAGGACCAACAGGGAATATTGAACGTATACGAAGGCGGACAGTACATATGGTCACGGGTTTGTTTGATCCGTGGGAGAATACTGAAGAAACTAAACTGGAGGACGTGAAGAGAGACGTAAACTGTCACGAGAAAATTTATTAATAAAGTTTCAAGAACCAGCCTAAATTTATGACTCTAGGAATACACTGCTATCCCCTACGTGTTGCTCATATAGGGATTGAGAGGACAAGATTAGAATAATTACAGCACACACAGAGGCATTCAAACAATCATTCTTCCACCGCTCCCTATGTGAATGGAACGGGAAGAAGCCCTAGTAACTGGTACAATGAAACGTACACTCTGCAGAGCACTTCATGGTAGCTAGCTGAGTATAGATGTAGATGTAGCGTTTGCTGCTCGAGTTAGCCAAGCATTTACATAACGTTCTCGCGCTTACTAAACAAATCCATGTTCTGTTAATTGTCTTCACTATAAATCCTGACCAGTAACCGCTCCACACTAACGAACAAAACTCAGTAAATCGGTGGCTTGGTAAGCTACCAACTACCTAAATGAATTATATTTCTTACGATTCTTTCAATTAATCTCTGCCTATATAATCTGCCTTGTATACAGCTAGTTCAACTTAAATCGCTCCGTACGCATGCTCCCAGATGTTTAATCGTTGTCACTGTTTCCAGTGATTGATCGTCACTGTGTAACAAAACAATAATGATTCTTTCGCCTATTTATGCGGAATACAATTTTTTTTTTTTTTTTTTTGAACAGTCAATTGCCAGTCCCAGCAGCTGCTTTCGGTTCTCTGGAGGTCTTACCTACCTACACTCCTGTAGCTATTTTCACATATGAAGATTGTTCGTATAGAATGACGTTTTCTATATCCCGGTCAACATAAGAAAAACCTGATGTAAACAAACACAAACGCGGTGATTGGTGGTGTTACGATCTTGGAAGTAGGTCCTGCTTATGTATTATATGTATTATTACTAAGTTACGTTAAATGAAACCTCAACGCCGGCCGCGGTGGTCTCGCGGTTCTAGGCGCGCAGTCCGGAACCGCGCGACTGCTACGGTCGCAGGTTCGAATCCTGCCTCGGGCAGGGATGTGTGTGATGTCCTTAGGTTAGTTAGGTTTCAGTAGTTCTACGTTCTAGGGGACTGATGACCACAGCTGCTCAGCTGCTCAGAGCCATTTGAACCATTTTGAAACCTCAACATATTCAAATGTATTAACAGTCAATCAATGTTTTTCTTAATTACGCTTTGGCTATGTAGTTTTTATTTCAAAAATCGTGTATAGTCAGCCTCTGCACTGTTGTGCTCTGATTGCCGCGCTGGTAATACGCAGTATGAAAATGGCTGAGGCTGGTTCCTGTTCCTTTCTGAAACACGCGACTGGAAAGCGGTTAAAAAGTGCCGAGAGATAGGTTGTTCTTAATGTGTCATAAATTTACAGAGATAATAGGCTTTGAAGTTTTACGAGGGACTGTATTAGGTACAGTTGCAACGCAGATGTAAGTTAATGTACAGCGGAATCGGTAACGCAATAGTTGCACACGGCTCGCAGGTTCGAATCTTGCCCGAACCAATTTTTTCTCTCGTTCAATTTGAATTACCTTCACCTAGTAATTTTTATAAATAACGCACATCTTCTTGTTTTTAATTACATATTGCACGCGAAATTCCAGCTTTCATTTCAAATACAAATTCTCAATTACAGATATTTTATGAAAGACTGTTAACAAGGGTTGTTTAAATTAAGAAAACATAATTTAATTTTTAAGACAAAAAGTAAAAACTAAACACACTTTATTTGGACTATGTTCGCTGTTTTATACCACAGATGCGTCGCAGAAACATGAAAAACCATCATTTTTACAGCACCGAGCACACCATAAAAATGCTGCATTTTTACATTTGCCAATGTACCATTATATGAACCCAACAGAACTGATCTGGAACCAAGCTAAGGGATTTGGCCCGAGAAATAACAAGACTGTTAAGCTGCCAGACGTATTGGATCTCATGCACGCAGCTCTTTCATGCCAGTGCCGAACATAGGAGGGATACAGAATGACACATCATGAAAGAAGAGGAGAAAATGCGGTGCTGGGTGGCTTCGTGGATCCTGTTGTTAATCGACTCGTTATCAACGTAACATATGATAGTTCCAGCAGTGAAATGTATTTCTCGGATTCGGATAAGGAAGGAGCTAAGAGATTAGCAGACGACTGACTGTAATTAATACCGTCAATGGCTTCAGTATACAACACTACGGTGAAATCCCTGCAGTATAATTCTGCACCACACGTGGCTCGCTCAGAAAAACTACGCTGTGTTTAAGTTACGAATTTTCTTCACTCTTGTTTGTGATTATAATACTACGTAAAGTGAGAACGAAACCATTTTATGCTTTCCGTCTGCTCACCTAAGAAGCGCGCCGTAGTGCTGAAGTTTTGCCGAATTTTCATTCTCTTTAAAAATTAAATGACATTCGAAGCTATATCATTATTATATAAGGCCGTCTCTTTTTACGTTTGAACTGCAACTGTGAGTATCATTGCAGGCTAGTTGGACCGCTGGCTGGCCAGTGCTGTTTAATGTGCCGGTAAAGCGAAATTACCGCTCAAAGCTGCTGTCCCGGACATTATCGCTCAATCTATGTGCATGTAACACAGCATAAAATGTATCCTTATGATCGTACTTGACTGTACTGGTCACAACTTGGCTTCAGCTCCACGTGAAACGAAATCCAATGAGATTCTTCAAGCAAACACGGAAGAATACATGGCGTAATGTAAACATCAGGTTTGTTCTTATGATGAACGGAGTATAGTAAGTTTTCAATCCTATCACGAAGCTAGCTCACCAAATCAGCTTACACTTGTATCAACACGTTGCGTGAGAAATGTCTAGTGACTTGTTGCTTAAATGCTCAAGTGTAGTACAGATTTAGCACTTCCAAGCGCGACTGAAAATACCGTGGCTTTAACTACCACTATACACCTTAAATTTATTTGTCTGTCACGTTATTAACGAGAAATTGTGTCGTTCCTTTGGCGTGGCGCCAGTTTCGATAAGAGTGCTTTCGTACGGTTTCCCACATTCATCTACTTGAATACTGGCCCTGGATTAAACTTTACGCAAACACTCAAAAATGAAACTTTCTATATGTTATTATGTTCTAGTTTAACCATGCCAGTCAACATAAAAAAGATAGGCCGCAAAAAAGCAATCCGATAAAACTATTAACAGGACCAGATTTGAAGTACTGTAAGCAAACAAAGCAGTCTACATTGCATCATCGAAGCTGTATAAGCAATATTTTAAAGCTTAATTGTAGTTTCCCCATTTCTTAGGATAAATTATTTATCGCATTTTTTGCTTATTTTTTTACCAGAATATTTTTTTCTGTCGTTTACCTATCTCCGATTGTTAATTTCTAGTATCAATCAACCGTTATGTGAACAGAAGATTATTTTTTTAAATTTTCCTAGTTTTATTACTCAACTCGAGGGATATTTTTTATTTAATGGAACGAGGATGTAGTTTCAGGCAGTTAATTCAGTACAGGTGGCATCGATCGTCATGTTCATAATACGAAAAGATGCAATTTGCATCTATCAGTGGAATATGCTTACTTTTTAGGAATCAAAGTAATTTACCTCAAAATAAATGGAGTGGATGCACTACGTGATTAAAAGTATCCGGACACCCCCCCAAAACATACGTTATTCATATTAGGTGCATTGCGCTGCCACCTACTGCCAGGTACTCCATATCAGCGACCTGAGCAGTCACTAGACATAGTGAGAGAGCAGAATGGGGTACTCCGCAAACTTAGAACGTGGTCAGATGATTGGGTATCACTTGTGCCATACGTCTGTACGCGAGATTTCCACACTCTTAAACATCCCTACGTCCACTGTTTCCGATGTGATAGTGAAGTGGAAACGTGAAAGGACACGTACAGCAAAAAAGCGTACAGGTCGACATCGTCTGTTGATTGACAGAGACAGCCGACAGTTGAAGAGGGTTGTAGTGTGCAATAGGCAGACCTCTATCCAGACCATCATACAGGAATTCCAAACTGCATCAGGATCCACTGCAAGTACTATGACAGTTAGGCGGGAGGTGAGAAAACTTGGATTTCATAGTCGAGCGGCTGTTCATAAGCCACACATCACGCCGGTAAATGTCAAACGACGCCTCGATTGGCGTAAGGAGCATAAACATTGGACGATTGAACAGAGAAAAAACGTCGTGTGGAGTGACGAAACACGGTACACAATGTGGCGATTCGATGGCAGAGTGTGGGTATGGCGAATGCCCGGTGAACGTCATCTGCCAGCGTGTGTAGTGCTAGCAGTAAAATTCGGAGGCGGTGGCGTTATGGTGCGGTCGTGTTTTTCATGGAGGGGCCTTGCACCCCATGTTGTTTTGCGCGGCACTATCACAGCACAGGCCTAAATTGATGTTTTAAGCACCTTCTTGCTTCCCACTGTTGAAGAGCAATTCGGGTATGGCGATTGCATCTTTCAACAAGATCGAGCACCTGTTTATAATGCACGGCCTGTTGCGGGGTGGTTACACGGCAATAACATCCCTGTAATGGACTTGCCTGCACAGAGTCCTGACCTGAATCCTACAGAACACCTTTGGGATGTTTTGGAACGCCGACTTCGTGCCAGGTCTCACCGACCGACATCGATACCTCTCCTCAGTGAAGCACTGCGTGAAGAATGGGCTGTCATTCCCCAGGAAATCTCCAGCACCTGATTGAACTTATGCCTGCGAGAGTGGAAGCTTCATCAAGGCTAAGGGTGGGCGAACA
Organism: Schistocerca serialis cubense; assembly: GCF_023864345.2. Taxonomy (NCBI): domain Eukaryota; kingdom Metazoa; phylum Arthropoda; class Insecta; order Orthoptera; family Acrididae; genus Schistocerca; species Schistocerca serialis. The sequence continues at coordinate 871,436,562 of NC_064638.1, read as the reverse complement.
CCAAATTGAATTCCAGCATTACCGATGGAGGGCGCCACGAACTTGAAATTCCTTTTCAGCCAGGTGTCCGGATACTTTTGATCACATAGTGTAGCTATTAATCGTTTAGGATACAGGAAGCGTAGTGTACTTCTTGTCAAAATATATTCTTCGAGGACGGCATGTCTTCAAATTCTTCAACTCACTTGTCAGTTGTATACAAGCACGGGCCTGATCAGAATGTAAAAATGAAATCTGTGGACTGCTGGCGATGTAATATTTAGTCTTTGGCACGTGTAAATAAGTGCACCGTAGAAGGGTGTATCTTGTGTGTTGTAACTTAGTCAATAACTTTGTCGATACAGCCATGAAATCCATATCTTTGAAGCATCTTTCCCCCATCAGAATGTCTGCTTCATCGTGAACTGCTTCTTAATATTTTTCCAGCAGCTGTCAAATCTTACTTTACATTTATCATCTACTACAATTTCGGTGTCTATAGGGGGAGATTACATCACCGAGAATTTCAAACTGAGACTTCCCGCTCCACAATCTTCTCGTGGGTCTAATTTCTTCGTAGCGTATGTTTCAAACACTATTTTTTGCCTTAACCCGACCATTCTCATTATTTCATAACATTTAGAGAAATGCCTCTATATGGACATGCTTCGCAGAGTGAAATTTGATTTTACATCTCTGTTCGGCGTTAATGTACCATAGTTAACTTCTGCAGTTCATTTTGAGATTTCTTAAATGAAAGTTTTGGCTGCAAAAATGTCATTCTCCGGCTTCCCCCCCCCCCCCCCACCCCCTTTTGTTTGCAGTAGTACTGTTATCTCCGCACGACAATAAAAAATTAATGTATTTTTTCATTCACTAGTTTCGAATTTTACTCAGATATTAGTTCTCGTTGAAAATCGCAAATCTGTTTCCATTATGAGTTAAGTTTTAATACTGTGAATGGAAATTCTGTCGATGTAGCGCCCACATTAAATCTAACTCGCCCTTCTGCTTCTCGCCCACTCACCTTACTCTGAGATTTATATTGGGAATATTCCTATCTTCGATTCGTAGACGTCTAACTTTCCTTGCTACTTCCTGGCAGATTAACACTGTGTGCCGGACCTTTACCTTATGCGGATAATGCTCTTACCGATTGAGTTACGCAGGTACGACTCACGCCCCGACTTCGGCTGTATGAGAGTTAAGCCTAGATAGCTCAACTGGTTAAGAGTACTGTCTTTGAAAGGCAAGGTTCGTGTTCGTGTGCGAGTCCCAGACCAGCACACAGTTTTAATCTGCCGGAAAGTTCCAAAAAACAGTGAAAACCCTGCTGCATAGTCAAAGATTTATTTGAGAATTAAAACATACAATTTAAATAAATCAATCAATGACGTTTATCTTCGAACATTAAGACTACGGCACGACCAGATTCCTGCCAGTAGTTCTAGAATTTGGTAAGAAACTCTCAGTATCAATGAAATCATTTATCTAATGGTTATAGAACATTTTCCACAACACTGCTAAACATAGTGCAACCTATCCTAGACAGTGTATCGGGTGAATTGTCAAGATGTATTTAGAAATGGAAGGTTCTATTCTAAGCAAATTTTCAAACGCAAATATATCATTCGTTAAAGATTAATGAACGAAAAGACATGGTCATAATATTAATTGATTTTAACATGTATTTTGACTCTGTTAACAGACAAAGCCCTAGATAAAATCATGCATGAGTTTAAGAGTTCAATCTAAATTCGTAAGCCTAATCCGTAGAGTCCTTACAGACGCAATCTTAGAAGAAAAATTTCTGAGTGGGGTATCCCGTGCTTTCAAAATAAGTACAGAAGTACTGGGTGTAGTGGTGTAGTCGTCGTCGTCGTCATCATTATCAATGACGCGCTAGTGTCGCCGAAGCGGCATCGAATAAAAAGACTCGCACTAGGCGGCCGAACAACTTCAGGAGGACACAAAGGAATTACAGACATTGGCTGCGAGCGGGCATTGACTGAAATCACTGGGGCAAGTTGAAAATTTATTGCGGACCAGGATTCAAACCCGGGTCTCCTGCTTACTAGGCAGATAACCTGACCACCAAGCCATCCAGAAAGAATGGTCATTGCAGCTGCACAGACTATCCGAGCATGCATTCTGTCGAACCCAAATTCTCAACTTATCCTCACATGGTTAAGGGGAGCCGGAGGTGGTCAAATCCAAAAAATTACTTTTTTTTTGCTACCGAAAATTAATTGGAATATTCGTCTTTAATGTAAACTTTGAATTATTGTTCTACTCGCCCTAGAAGTGGAGTTATTACCATTTTCCCCCACGCCTGCAGAGGAAATGGGCGGCCGCTGAATACATCTAACACCCTCTCGTGACTTCCTGGCGAACTGCTTGGGATTTTCTCGGCCTGTTACGCATACAGCGCCTTATGTTACGCATACAGCGAGTGTGCAAGGGTTGGCTACATTGTTTTCTGTGACAAATGAAGCGCTAAGAGCGCGGAACATCGTCTCTTTGCTGTTTACCGTTTCGAATTAGTTCAGTGTTGCGCCTGTTGTTGGTAGTATTATGCTTCTTATGTAAAGCGTTGTTCTGGTTACGATGCCACGTTTTAGTAACCGTGTATAAGAAGAGGAAGAACGTAGGCAAAAGAAAATTAACACTAATACCAAGTTGCGATACTACAATTACTGAAACAGTGCGTTCTTCTGCTAAGCAACACATGGCCGGCCATAGCCCTGTGACATCTTCTAGCAAGAAGCTGACTGGTGGAAGTGACAGATTTCGTAAATATGTTAGTGACAGTGATGATATTAACGAAGTACTGAATATTGGATTATTATCTTCTGTGCGGAAAGAAAGTGTTCTGTGCAAAATGTGTTCAAGTGTAGGAGTGGGACTAGAGATAACAAAGCACTTTGGTTTAGCTTGTGAGATGAAGATAATCTGTGCATGTTGCAAGTATTAAGTGACTTTCTACAATTCACATGCCAGTCTCTTTGGTGAAAATGGACGATCTAGAGTGTTTGATGTGAATGTTCGACTTGTGTATCGTCTTTGATCCATTGGAAAAGGGTCTGCTCCTGGTAAACTGTTTTGTGGTATTATGAACTTGCCATCGCCTCCAAGCAAATTTGGGTACTACTGTGAACTGGTAGGATCCTCTGTTGAAGATGTGGCTTTGAAAACCATGAAGGAAGCAGTGGAGGAATCTGTAGAAATGAACAGTGGTTCTAGGGATTTGGTAGTGGCATTAGATGGTTCCTGGCAAAAGAAGGGTCATAAATCCCTGAATGGGGTTGTAACTGCTACTTGTGGTGATAGTGCAAAAGTGATAGATGTTACAATATTATCAAAACATTGTAGGTGCAAAAATAAAATCAAAGGAGAGCACAGTGGAACTTGTGAGGCAAATTTTAGTGGATCAAGTGGAGCAATGGAAGTGGATGGAGTGAAACAAATTTTTGAACGTTCAGTTCCCAGATACAACGTTAGGTACAAATACTACCTTGGGGATGGTGACTCCAAAGGTTTCAAGACTACAGAGGAACTGAAACCATATGGAAATGAATTTGTAGTTGAAAAGTTGGAATGCGTTGGGCATGTGCAAAAGCATATGGGTGCACGGCTTCGAAGGCTCAAACAAACTTTGGGTTCAAGTAAGCTCAGTGATTGAAAGACAATAGGAGGGAGAGGCAGGCTTACTGATGAGGTGATTGAACGTCTACAGAGATACTATGGGTATGCTATAAGGCAAAATACTAGTAATGTTAGTGACATGCGAAAAGCAGTGTGGGCATTGTTCCTTCATACTGCCTCTTCCAATGAATACACTCAACACAGCCTGTGCCCAAAAGATTCCTGGTGCAAATATAATGCAAAAAAGGACTATGATCACAATCATGGTTTGCCAACAGCTGTGATAAATGCAATAAAACCAATTTTTCATGACTTAGCACAGCCAGAATTGTTACACAAATGTCTACACGGAAAGACGCAGAATCCTAATGAGAGCGTAAACAATTTAATTTGGAAAGTGATTCCTAAAAGGGTGTTTGTAAGCATAGAAACACTGCACTTTGGCATTTATGATGCAATAGCAACCTACAACCAAGGGAACAGTGTGAAGTGTGAAGTTCTGAAGGAATTAGGATTTACAGCTGGGGTGAACACTGTACAAGCACTAAGAAATATTGACAGAGAAAGGAGAAGAGGAGCAGAAAGAAGAGAAAGGCATATGAAGTATGATAGAACAACAGGCCAGAAAAGAGGACAGAAGAGGAAGCTTTTGGAGGATGAAGAAGAAGACCCTGATAATCCATCCTATAGTGCAGGAATGTATTGAGAAACTCTGATAGCCATTTCCCGTAAATTAGAATTTTTCGAATATAAGGAACATTTTCTCAAAATCCGCTCAAGCTAGAGAGATGAAATTTTTATACAGCACTCCTAGTGGTCAAACTTACATTGTAACACAGCCATTTGGCAATATGTTCAGTAGTTTCATTTCAGTTTAATTATAAAGCAATTATTTGTAAAAAAAATTTGGGTCATTAATAAAAAAATAATTGGAAGGAAACTAGAAAAGATACTCCAAAATCCCTCAGTCATAACTGCAATACTAAACCACTCTATATGTAAAAAAAAATTCAAATTTTTCTATTTGGTAGATTATTCATAAATGTTCCTGAAACTTAGTGATTTTAACATGGGCAGCATAGGCACCTCCGGCTCCCCTTAATGTAGTGTTCCTTGCCCATTATCCTCATTACTCGCCCTGTTCCGCCGATTCCCGTATGAGTTCGAAGTTGGTGTGCCTCTGCACTGATGAGATCACTGGCAGTCTCGCCGTAACGATGGGGTATCCTGCCCAATAATGCCATACGATTACTTCATTTCCATGATTTTTCAATTACAGCTTGGAAAAAGACCGAGCATTTGGAATGAACAAGGTAAGTGCGACAAAATATTAATCGTCATGCTGGCAAGAAAGAATATAGGTGTTGTGATACATTGTGTAGCATTTGCAGACGACTTTGCTATTTCTGTGGACCCCTGAGAACAGTTGCCAAACAAGTTTCCTGCAGGAGACAGCCACCATGACAGGCTACAGAATCTCCACAGAATAACAAAATTTATAACCAATGTAAAAAGTGCTCTAAATTTTTAGGAACAGATGTTACACCCATAGAAAAGGAAAAAAAATACAAATTTTCATGGACTCAAAACAAGAAAAGTACTTAGAAAAACCTGTTTGTGGGGAAATGGTACACTACAATGATGACAAGAGCTTCCGGTGAAATTATGAATACACACAGAAAAAATACCTACAAAAAAACCTTGAAATAAAGTACTCCAACAGCAGTGATAGCGTGTTGCCTATGAATGACAGTGGATGTTGTTGTTGTTGTTGTTGTTGTGGTCTTCAGTCCTGAGACAGGTTTGATGCAGCTCTCCATGCTACTCTATCCTGTGCAAGCTTCTTCATCTCCCAGTACTTACTGCAACCTACATCCTTCTGAATCTGCTTAGTGTATTCATCTCTTGGTCTCCCTCTACGATTTTTACCCTCCACGCTGCCCTCCAATGCCAAATTAGTGATCCCTTGATGCCTCAAAACATGTCCTACCAACCGGTCCCCTCTTCTTGTCAAGTTGTGCCACAAACTCCTCTTCTCCCCAATTCTATTCAATACCTTCTCATTAGTTATGTGATCTACCCATCTAATCTTCAGCATTCTTCTGTAGCACCACATTTCGAAAGCTTCTATTCTCTTCTTGTCCAAACTATTTATCGTCCATGTTTCGCTTCCATACATGGCTACACTCAATACAAATACTTTCAGAAACGACTTCCTGACACTTACATCTATACTCGATGTTAACAAATTTCTCTTCTTCAGAAACGCTTTCCTTGCCATTGCCAGTCTACATTTTATATCCTCTCTACTTCGACCATCATCAGTTATTTTGCTCCCCAAATAGCAAAACTCCTTTACTACTTTAAGTGTCTCATTTCCTAATCTAATTCCCTCAGCATCACACGACTTAATTCGACTACACTCCATTATCTTCGTTTTGCTTTTGTTGATGTTCATCTTATATCCTCCTTTCAAGACACTGTCGATTCCATTCAACTGCTCTCCCAATGACAGTGGATAATTAGTTCTAAATTATAAGCTTGCAAAGTTAAAAGTATTAGAAAGAAGAATTATATGGAAAATATTAGATCTTTAAGAACCTGACTGTAGAAATTATCAAAACACAGGAGACTTGTCAGAAACAAGGAGGAAGACAAGATTGATATTCTTTGGATATATTTACAAAAATGATGAAAATAAACTCATCAAAAGGATCTTTTAAATATCATTGGGAAAAGAAGTCAAACCACCTGGAGTCAAACAGCCAAAAAAGTTTTTGAGAAAAAAGAGACAAGAGGAGAGCAGTAGTAATGGGAAGAGAAATGTTTAGAAGGAAAATCTTGAAAATGGAAAGATTCTGTGGTGTCACCGCCAGACACCACACTTGCTAGGTGGTAGCCTTTAAATCGGTCGCGGTCCGTTAGTATACGTTGGACCCGTGTGTCGCCACTATCAGTGATTGCAGACCGAGCGCCGCCACACGGCAGGTCTAGAGAGACTTCCTAGCACTCACCCCAGTTGTACAACCGACTTTGCTAGCGATGGTTCACTGACAAAATACGCTCTCACTTGCCGAGACGATAGTTAGCATCGCCTTCAGCTATGTCATTTGCTACGACCTAGCAAGGCGCCAGTACCAGTTACTATTGATACTGTAATAATGTACTGTCAAGACCGACGTTCACCATTAACGGATTAAAGTTAAGTATTCCACCAGCTACGTCCGTTTTTTTTCTAAATTCTAATTTCCTTGTCCTGTTCCAGACCTCACGCCAGCCTGCGTGAGCTAAACCGCGTGCCTTTCGGCTTCCTCTATTAATACGGTGTTGGCTCTCCTGCCAACCCACAACAGATTCCATGGGAGGGAAGAAAAGAAAACAAGCAGAAAGTAATCTGAAGAAAGGAAACATAATAAAACAATGACGGAATCTGGAAGGAAAGAAAGAAACAATAACAGACGAAGAGCTGAAATTGGAACGTGATTCCTAGAAGGTGCAGAAATTCCGAAAGCACAACCGTCGGTGGCACAAGCTGACTCTCTTTGAAATGGGGCCCTCGTACTATCGCTCGCCAGCTTGGATTTACGTGTAACAGACCCCGGAAACGGTTGCGCAGTGGAGGAGCAGCGGCGGCGACTTCTGCGAAGCGTCCCAGGGCCCACGCCGCGGCCAGCGGCCGGTACGCGCTCAGCGCCTGCCCACGGCGCGCATTCTGCAGCGATAACGCGGATTTGCTTACGGGGTCCCGGCGCCGCTTCGGGCAGCACACGTGTACTTTAGCTACCTGCGGGCTCAACGTACGTAGCTCCCAGGCACGCTCTGCTCCACTACAGTTACCTCACCCGCACAATGGAAACATCTCCCCTGTAACAAATACACGCAAAGGCGCCCGCAGATATCTCTGTATGTAAAAGACACTGTTCTGACTGACTGACTCATCATCTCCCAGCCCAAACCGCTAAGGAAATTTGTATGTGTGGATATTACACTATAGGCCTCGTTTAAGAAAGGATTTTTCGAAATTCTAACCTTAAGGGGGTGAAATAGGGGGCTGAAGGTTTCTATCCTATTTTTATTTTATTTTATTTTGAAAATGTCGCTATTAGGGCAATTTTGAAGCAAGACTTACAAAAAATTGTTATTTGTTTTCTCGGTCAGAAACAAAGAAATACGTAATGAGATTTGCAGTGTGCGCTGATATGAAACTTCATGGTAGATTAAAACTGTGTGCCGGACCGAGACTCGAACTGCAGAGTGAAAATCTCATTCTGGAAACATCCCCTAGGCTGTGGCTAAGCCATGTCTCCGCAATATCCTTTCTTTCAGGAGTGCTAGTTCTGCAAGGTTCGCAGGAGAGCTTCTGTAAAGTTTGGAAGGTAGGAGACGGGGTACTGGCAGAACTAAAGCTGTGAGGACGGGGCGTGAGTCGTGCTTGGGTAACTCAGTTGGTAGAGCACTTGCCCGCGAAAGTCAAAGGTCCCGAGTTCGAGTCTCGGTCCGGCACACAGTTTTAATCTCCCAGGAAGTTTCAAAGAAATACGTGTTTCAGCATTTTTGGAAGTTTAATCCTATGGGGGTGGAATAGTGGTTGGAAGTTTTTTTTAATATATCATTATTGAAGAACAAATAAAATTATTTTTAAAGTTACATCTATGAACACTGGTATTTGAATTCTCGGATTAAAAAAAACTTTCAGTGCCTTTGGAAACTGAGCCCGCAAGGAGGTGAAATAGGGGATGAAAGTTTTTAAGGAAATACTTCAATGTCCAAACATTTTTGAAGATAAATATATCAAAATCTCTATTTGACTTCTCTGTTAGAAACAAAACATACGCATGTCACTGTTTTTGTAAATTCAACCACTAAAGGGGAGAAATAGTGGATGAAACGTTTTATGAAAATATTTCATTGCGAAAGCATTTTTATACCTAAATATTTGAAAATTCGTGTTTAGCTTCTCGGTTAGAGGTGAAAAAATTGGAAATTCATTTCCTAAGGGGGTGAAATAGGGTCAGACTCATCCACTGACTCATCATCGTCCAGCCCAAACCGCTGAGGATAGAAACTTGAAATTTGGAGAGGGTGTAGCCGTCGTTTAAGAAGGTTTTGTCCGAAATTCCACTTTTAAGAGGGTGAAATGAGGGATGAAAGGCTTTTTGAAATTATCTCGCTATTAAAGGAATTTTGAAGCTAGAACTAAGAAAACTGGTATGGTATTTGGTTTCTTAGTCAGAAAATAAAAAATAAGCGTTTCCGCCTTTTTTAGAAACTCAGGCACTAAGGGGGTAAATTAGCGGCTGAAAGTTTTTTTTAAAATAAATAATTACTAAAGACATTCTGAAGGATTTTTAAGGCTACATCTATGACAATCGGCTTTTTGACTTCTCGGTCAGAGATAATAATAATAATAATAATAATAATAATAATAATTTGGGCTCAGAAAAAACACAAACAATCATCATAAAGGAATTCAAGTTCAAACGCTCTCTTAAATGGGAATAATCGAAAAAAAAAAAAAAAAAAAAAAAAAAAAAAACGAGTTTCAGATTTTCTGGAAATTCAAACCCTAAGGGGTACAATAGAGGACGAAAATTTTTAATATAATATTTCATTACACTAAAAAAATTGAAGCTAAATTTATGAAAATTGGTATTTCACCTCCCGGTTAGATATACAGAAATATTTGTTAGGGGATGAAACTGGCTATAGAAATATCTCCACAAGATCATAAACGGCATGATCAACAAAAACTTTAGACTAGAGCCACCAAAACCGCTTTTTGGTCAGAAGTAGATTGGAGAAGACCATGCCTATATGGCCTTAATTAGCGTGAAAAGCTTAGAAGTTGTTTGAATTTGCGAAAAACACAAAAATTCGATTAAATAAAAAAAACAAAAGATCTCTGCATGTCATACAGAGTACGCGAGCGAAGCAGCGGGTGGTAAGCGTAAGCTAGTTTTGCTATAACCGATTCGTTGTGTCTTAAAACTTTTCGTGTCTGAAGAACTAAATTTGACAAGAAGAACAAAATATTTATTGTATCTGAAAATATTAATACTCATGCACTAAGTGTTTCTAAGGGAAATTACTTTGATACCTCAACGGTGGCGTATTTCAATAGTACATGCAAAGTACATCGTTTTATATTATTAATGTGACTAAGGATGCAACCTTTTTGATTCAACGATCTAAAATTACGCTGAAACTCAAAATACACGAATCTGTAATAGGGAAAAGAGCCAATACAACGGGAGAATCCCGATGGATACTAACAAAAATGCCACATTAATACTCCTGGGACTGGAGAAATCGACAGCAAACGTTCTAGAAAATTTAAACTTTTAACACGAGCTTGTTTGATTACAAAACTTCACATCTGTTCACTATTTTTTAATGTCGACTGGCATAACTGAAGTAGAACGAAATGTATTTTCTAATCTACATTTTTTGGGGGTTGGTTAGGTAAAATGCAGCCCACGGGCAGTAGGTGACTAGGTGACCTTGGAATATCTCCTCAAAACCACCCTCAAATTGCCCGGTACTGTCAATTTTTTAACAGCCTACGACTTAAGCAAGGCAATCCTCACCTCTCCAGTTTTAAAACATTACACTGAGGTGATGTAATGTCATGGGATAGCGATATGCACATAGGCGGAGCTGTAATTCCTACTCAGCTGATTCATGTGGAAAGGTTTCCGACGTGATTATGACCGCACGACGGTAATTAACAGACTTTGAACGCGGAATGGTCGTTGGATCTAGAGGCATGGGACATTCCATTTCGGAAATCATTAGGGATTTCTGTGTTCCGAGATCCATAACGTCAACAGTGTGCCGAGAATACCAAATTTCATGCATTACCTCTCCCCAAGGCCTTCACTTAACGGTCGAGAACAGCAGCGTTTGCGTAGAGTTGTCAGTGCTGATAGACAAGTAACAGTCCGTGAAATAACCGCATAATTCAAAGTGGGACGTACGACGACCGTATCCGTTAGGACACTGAGGCGTAATTTGGCGTTAATGGGCTATGGCAGCCGATGACCGATGCCAGTGCCTTTGGTAACTGCACGACATTGCTGTAGCGCCTCTCCTGCTCGTGACCACATCAATTGGACCCTAGGCGACTGGAAAACCGTGGTCTGGTCAGATGAGTCTTGACTGCACTTGGTAAGAGCTGATAGTAGGGTTCGAGTGAGGAGCAGACTCCATGTAGCCGTGGACATCAGTTGTCAACAAGGTACAGCACAAGCTGGTGGTGGCTAAAATAATCGTGTGGGCTATGTTTACATAAAAAGGACTGGGTCCTCCGGTCCAACTGAATCGATCATTGACTGGAAACGGTTATATTCGGCTACTTGGAGACCATCTGCTGCCTGTCATGCACTTCATGTTCCCAAACAACGATAGGATTTTCACGGATGCCAATTCACCAGGTCACCGGACCACAATTGTTCGCGTGGTTAGAACAACATTCTGGACAATTCGAGAGAATCATCTGGCCACCCAGATCGCTCGACATGAATCCCATCGAACATGTGCATAATCGAGGGGTCAGTTCGTGCACAAAATCTTGCACCAGCAATTCTAACGCATCTGTGGACGACTTTAGAGGCAGCATGGCTCAACATTTCTGCAGGGAACTTCCAACAACTTATTGAGTCCATGTCACGTCGAGTTGCTGCACTACGCAAGTGGCAAAAGGAAGTCCGACTCGATATTAGGAGGCATCGCAAAACTTTTGTCACTTCAGTGTATTTTGCAGAATTCGTAGCTCTACGACTCCTTGTAGCATTGTGTTGCACCCCCGAGTTTTAGAAGGTCCCAATTTCAGACGAGGATATCTTTTTAAACCTCGGAATTTCACAGTTTTAGGCCTTCTTCTGTGCAGAAAATTATACCCCCGTTTTTCGACAGGCGTGTTGTCTAAGGATAGAAATTTTAAATTTGGAGAGGATGTTGATCTTATTTTGTAGGCGTCGTTTCAGACAGGATTTTTCGAAACGCCACCCCTAAGGGGGTGAAACAGGGGATGAAATGTTTTATGGCAATATTTCATTATAAAAACATTTTAAAGCTAAATCCATGAAATTTTGCAGCCATTTTTGAAGTTAAATGTGTGAAATTTTGTTAGAAAAAAAATTAACTGTTTTTGGAAATTCAACCCTTACGAAGGAAAGACTGATTTTCACTGTTTTTGGAAAGTCAACCACTAAGGCGGAGATGTAGGGAATGAAAAGTTTTGAGAAAATATTTCCTTTCATTAAAAAAAAAAATCAAAACCGGTATTTTACATCTCGCTTAGACATATACAAATGTATGTTTGGGAATGAAAGTTTCTATTTAGAAGGTGTTGCAACTTATGAAAAACATAAAAATTCGATTAAACAAAAAATAAAAAAACAAAAAAAATTACAGCGTAAATCACCTGAAACTTGCACCGCAAATATTTCGATAATGGAAGGCGCCACTGATACGTGGATATCACACTCTGGAATGTTAGGCATGGGCTCGCCTATGCAGCCTATACATAGAGTGTTACGAGTTTCAAATGTGTATTTATTTCTTTAAAAAAGTACAAATATTTCAACGGAACAAAGCCTTCGGAAAGTACCACAATCAAAGCAGACAAAATTAGAAAGCCAATGGCGTTCGTTGCAGCGGTCTAGAGCAAGTAGTGTACGAGATATCGTAGTTTGACCATTGTAAACACCTACAGTTGTCTGCAACATGTTGTAGCAAAAACGGATGTGAATTTCACATGGGTGCGTATGTGCAGCACTACACAGATGTTGGTAAGTATCCGGAGGTTTCGTGTTGTTAAATCAGACATTGCCTACAACAAACGAAAGGCAAACAAAGGTGAATGCAGTGCCTCTGTGGTGTCTGACACAGAAAGAACCAATGTACCCTCAAAATCTGTGGTCAAGACGATGTCAATACAAAACTGCAGTCTGCCATGCAACGATTACTGTACACGTTCTAGCATTTCAGCGGAAACTGCAGCGTAGGCAGCAGTTGCATATCATCTGTAATTCTTAGAAGAGGTTGAATTGGTTGGCTTCTGTTGGGATATCTTTCGACGTACCAACCAACGGCATACTTCCCACATTCACCATAAACCATGAGCCTGTCCGTCGTTTTCGCACTGGGAAATTTCCAAGCACATCTTACTATGTCCACTATCACAAAATAAGAAACTACGTACAGAAAACTTTCAAGCTGCTAAACCGTTTGGGGTGTGTTTCTCTGTCGACATCATGAGTGTACTTCTATTCATTTTTTTTCCTTTTCTGCACAAAGTACATTTCTTCAAAGTGGTTGGTTTATAATTCAATCTACTTCAGTTAAACAACTCACAATTAGTCGGATAATATCAACCACTTGCGTGATACACCTCACATTACTGCTGCACGTACTGCTGAAGATGTCATGCTAAACTCACAAACGTAACATGACGACGATGAACGGATTAGGACGCGTCTGCACCCCATTCGAGTAGTTGACTGAACAGTGCACACATTCCAGTGAAAGATTCCTGGCAAAGACTGCCAGATTTCTGCCCTGCCTCGCTGAGGTCACTGGCCCTGTAAGAAGTGTGTCGAGCTACATATAAAAGTAGTGCAGCCTTCCAGGCGGCAACTGACCCTGGTCACGTTTTGCGTGTCAGTAATGATCCGATGGAGAGGTTTCTACTTTCTACCCAGTATAGATATAACTCTTTTTCTGGCTTCTCGTGTTCTTTTATCGCCATACAATTGAGAGTCAAGGTCTCAGCAGTTATCACGAGTCGTGTATGCGCTGCTGCGTGAGCGAAAAATCAGGAACATAATTCTTGCTTATACTTGGCAAAAGCAACACACAGAATTGTACGAGAAGACGTATCGTATGATACGACTAATTGAGATACATACATTAGGATGTCCGACACTCAACTCAGGACAAGAGGATGGACTACGGTATCGGGGACAGGTCGTTCTTTATCTCTTCGAGTACAGACTCAAAAGGGATCCCCGCGCATCACATATAGATTACGCTCAACTGAAACCAACGCTACGAAACTGGCTTTATAAGACATAGGAGTACAAATATTGGGCGCAGAAAGGATGACTGGCAAAGGGCAACATCGTGCGAGTAGAAAGTTGGAATAGGTATCTGGGGCGGAGGAAGCCTTTGGACTCATCTACAGCCACGAACGAATGCATGATACATTTTTAGTAGCTGCTACACCTATTTTTCCCACTACGTCGTTCCATTCTTCAAGCACTGTACCAAAATAATGCTGAGTAGAGAGACCTTCAATGCACGATACTTGTCATTAACCTCACAGAGACAAGTACCCGCCGCTGCAGATGGACGAATTTGGTACCGAGCAAAATAGATATACTCTACCTCACATGCGACAATTATCTGAATGTTGCTGTTGCTGAAACACAAAGTTAAAACAAAATTATTACACAATTGGCACAATTCATTCAGATTTGCCACTAAACGCAGACACCCTTCCTCACTGCAATACCAGCAGAATCCACACAAAGGTAAAACAGCGAAAATGGCCAGTGCTGATGCCGTATCCTAGCCTTGTGGCTTGACTCCGACGCCGAAACTAGTAGCGAGAACCGAAAATAAATAAATAAAATAAAAACAAGGTAAGTGTGGTAGGTCTCAACAACAAATACTTTTATCATTTTCGGACCTTCCAATAAAAAATTCTCCTGGTAAAACAATGGAGATCATGAAACCTACGGCAATTTCGAGAATGAGACAGATTCCTGCGACTGAATCATGGCTTCCAAGTCACCATCAGTACAAAACAGACTGGAGGCGGGATGCAGAAGAAGACATACAATGTCAAGTGTTTCTGCGGAAGCATTAATTTACGGACTAATAATCTCCAGATGCTGGAGTTTGCAGCAGAGATTGTGTTAATTTCCTGCAGCTATGGACGCTGTCGAAATATCATCGAAAAATGATAAACATGATTTCTACAGCGGATGTACGGGGATTATCAATCTCGCCTAGCGTTAAAATCATATGTTCATTCACACGCCATGTTTTGGCATTTTAGTAAAACTGACTTAGTGACTTTGTAACTTGTTTTCTACGATGTTCTTATTGATGGTAGGTAAGTTAGTTGTGCACATGACGTGACTAACAAGCCTTAATAATTATTACAGCCTGAATGGAAAAAAGTCTCCTTAATTGAACACAGTAGAAGCTACATGCGAGCAGGTCCGCCACAGCAGTTGTGGCGCGTACGGGCGGCAGGTTATCGCGGCTGGAACCTTTTGTGTCAATCACGGAGGCCACTAGGCCAGGCAGCAGCCGGAGGTAAACAGCCGGTGAGTAAACAGCGGCGCTGGGTACACTCGGGCCCGGTGACCGCGCTCGTTACGTCACGAGGTGGAGGCGAGGCGCAGGCGGAGCAGCGACTCAGCACGGCTCACCCAAAGGCAGTTCCAGAGGAGGCCTCATATGTGAGCCCACCACAGCGCGGAAAACATGTAGCACCTCTTCCTAACCACTTGATTTTAGTTGGAGACTGACAGATTTCTAGCCCAAACACTGATTCCCTACAAACTTATTTTACTAGTAAAACCCTGTCAACTGTATTTGATGCCGAAAGCTCCATCTTCAGGAATAACGCATTTAAATCGAGACTTCTCTTGGTGAGCTGCAGAAGCAGTCACACCCGAGGAATGTCATAATGATAAAAAAGACGTAACTGAACATCCAATTTTGTGAAAATGTGGTTATACGTTGGTCCAAAATGGGTTTTCATCGTATGCTTTACTCGTAATGTGACAACAAACATAAGTTCGAAAAGTTTGCACGTTGTCCGTCTGCTTTCAGAGATCGTTTCTTCTTTAATATACAATTTTCATTATAAACCGGATAAACGATTCGCATTATACACTGAAATACAGGAATAGTTGATATGAATAAATGGCTGAATTAAGGTTTTCACATAAATGCTGTGTTCTGTGGTTTGTTTTGCACTAATGTTCCGAAGCACGTTGCGTTTATTTATCAATAATGCCCTCCCTTACGGCTGCTTCACCAGGTCACGATGAAGACCCTTGTACTGTATTGTACTTTAACCGGGGGGCCTAGAAACGACGGAGAGGCTCCGTCCCCGCCGCAGCCGCAGTGGTCCACAACCCCGCGACGACCACCGCAGTCCATTTCACCCCTCCGACAACCCACACCGAACCATTCTTTCAGGGTTATTGTGCGATTCGGCCCCCGGTGGACATCTAGATTTGTGGGGGATTCGGATGTGACAGTGGCCCGATGTCTGACTGTACGGGAAGGCATACTCACCGTCAAGGTTCCAGTCGACCACGTCTGACCATCACAAGGGAGTATTACGGTACTGTGCACTAAGGACATTATCTCTGCGCCTGCTATCGGTGAACAAGTAATTGACTCTCTGAAACACTGTCACATTCCGCACCATTGGTCGGAAACTAGCACATGCTGGAGTGTGGAATTATCCGTTTCAGGCGTAGGCTAGTGCTAACATCACAACAGAAACGGCTGCGTTTGGAGTGGTACCCTCACTGGAAAGCATCGACTATTGATGAATGGCGTCACACGTGTTAAGCGCTGAATCGTGGTCCTGCTCTACCTCGAATGACCATCATCGGCGTGTATGGCGCCCACCTGGGTGAGGTACCAATCGTACAATGTTTTGCAGGGGTACAGCGGTGTTACTCTAGGCGTCATGGTGTGGGGAGCCAGCAGATATGACTTCAGGTCACATCTGGTACAGATTGAGGAGTCTCTGACAGCAGAACGGTACATCCGTCCTCATGTGTTACCTCCAACGCGACAGTACTGTAGTGGCAGTTTTCAACAGGACAATGCTCGCCCATATATGACCCGTGTGTCTATGAACTGACCGCGTGATGATGGCGTATGTCAACTCGGTCCCATTGCCAGTATTCAGGGTATCAAGGACCAGAGACGGTAGTTGTGGGCCACCTTCCCTCAGGACAGGATAAACGGGTTCGTGACACCATTGCCAAACGAATCAGTGCTTGCAACCACGCCTAAGGGGGGTCCAACGTTATACTGACAAGTAGGCTCGTACTGCCAAGTTCTTTGTAAATTTAATTCGATTTTGTACTGAAATAACATCAAACACCATCTCAGCCCTTGAAGTTTGATTACGTTTCCTCCTCACCTTCTGGGAACTTCACTTTTTTATGAGGAAGCGTATTTGACGTGTTTTATGAACTGCTCAAAAAAGTTTTGCACCACCCTTATGACGTATACAGTTTGTGAACCCGCCTCGTTCCCCCTCCCCAATACCCTATCTTTATCACCGTCGCCTACAGATACCTGCGTAATGGCGGTTAAATAAACCTGCTTTCTCAGTTTATTTCAGTATAGCCCGATGTGTCTGCAATCGTGAACAAAACACTGCAACGTTATTACATTTTTCAGTGTGTCATCATACATCGAAAGGTTATTCCAAGCTAACACCGATGAGCGTTGTCACCAAGGAGCAAGAAGTGGTCTATGCATGGGATGTTCCCTGCCGAATTGGCGTACACCGCAACGACGTCATTCGAGCATTCAACCTTTACAGTGATGACAAAACATTGAAGGACTCCGTCATTTTGTCGCCCGAGGTCAACACCACCACTAGTGGACGCTACCTATAAATAACAATGTCTCGCACGTGCTCCGCGGAGAATGTAACAGAACTACTCGCTATCTCTTTGGCGGAAACTGGGAGGGCTTTGTCAACCCAGGACAATACTCAACTGCTTCCATGCAAGAAATTTGGCCTCTGCCCACTCCGTTACGAAAGACTGTACGAATCCCCTGCCATCGTGGTGCGGTAAGAAGATGGGTACAGAAACACCTAGAGTGGAACCTGGATCATTGGCGTCGGAGTATCTTCACTAACGAGTGCAGTACTTGCCTGATGATCGTCGTGGAAGAGTATGGAGGCAGTCAGGCAGCAATGCACGTCTCAGGCACGCAGTTCCACTGGTTCCGCAGGGAGGCGGGACAAACACGTTTTGGACCGATATCACGTCGGTC
The DNA here is from genome assembly GCF_023864345.2 of Schistocerca serialis cubense. Classification (NCBI taxonomy): domain Eukaryota; kingdom Metazoa; phylum Arthropoda; class Insecta; order Orthoptera; family Acrididae; genus Schistocerca; species Schistocerca serialis. The sequence goes on along the minus strand of NC_064638.1, from coordinate 871,418,883 downwards.
GCCTTTGCAGGCTGTGCAGTAACGGGGCAGGGTCCTCCAACCTATAGTTGAGCCTCATAATCCACATTTCGGCGATCGGTTATCTTTCAAGACGATACCGGACGAACACACAGCGCCCAACTCATGAACACTTTCCTCCAGGAGGCAGAAATCAAACCGGTGGTGTGCGTTGCGAATGACACGAGCCCCACTGCCCATGCTTGGGACCGTTGAACACTGCAGAGCGTCGTCGTAGGAAACGTTCTCACAGACTGGATGACCTCAAGAGTGCCATTGACGAGTAAGATAAGCTTCAGCAGCAACGTCTGGATCACCCTGTAGACAGCAGGCCGAGGACCCAAGCATGTTATAATAGCCAGAGTGAAGGAACATGGTATTGAATGTTACCCAGCAGGAGGTATTAATTTCTGCAAGTGTGATCTTTCGAACAGACTCTTAATTTGGTTATCGGTTTGTTTTTATTTAATAGTAGTTAACTTTTATTTCACTTTCAAGAGGCTTTTTCGTTCATTCCCAGCTCCCTTTGAATCTGAGACTACATGTTCACTCAAATCCAGGTTGTGCAAAAGATTTTTTGAGCAGTTTCTATTATTCCACTCTAATTCGTTAGATTTATTAATCCAACGAATCTTGGACGGCGAAGCTTACTGTCGGTTGCTAAATAGCCAAGGACTCAAGACAGCGTAGTATATTAGTGCCCAAAGTAATGTTATCTATACTACTATATAAAAACAAGACTTTCTTTAACGTTGTTACCAAAAATCTCGAAATGTACTTGATCGACGTACTTAAAATTTTTACACGATACTTTATTGGACTTTCGCTCAGATATAGGCTATGTGTTTTCAAGATATATAATATATGGCTGTATATGTAATATAAAAAAGAAACGTTGTTACCAAAAATCTCGAATAAGTTTTTACATGTGATTCTTCAGTTTCTCCCGGCGTATTTGTTGCTCGAACAGTCCACGGGTATACGGCCGGTTCATAGTGTCCAACGGCCTGTTGGACACTATGAACCGGCAGTATACCCGTGGACTGTTCGAGCAAGCTTTTACATGATACTCTGATGAACATTTGGACAAACAATGGTTATTTTTTTATATATACAATATATAAAGGGGAAATGTTGTTACCAAAATCTCGAAAGGTTCTTAATTGAATTACTTCAAATTTTTGCACGATACTTTAATGAACATTCGGACAGTCATGGTGTACATATTTTTAACGTGTATAATATATAAATATATTTGTAATATATACGCGGAACACATTTTTATCAAAAATCTTGTAAAGTTCTCGACTGATTAACTTATAATTCTTACATGATACTTTAATAAACCGACGGATATGGGCTATATATATATATATATATATATATATATATATATATATATATATATATATATATATATATATGCAGTTTCGATCTCTTTCTCGCAGGTAGTTTCAACTACAATAGGAGGGCATGTAGACTACTAGACAAGTTGTTTCTACCATACATATTCTTTCTCCTTTTTATACGCACACAATATACCATCCTCAAAGATCCAACAGCTGGAGAGGTGTCTCTCATAACCTGTGTACCAATGATGCCAATCGATTTACACATTCACCTTACGGAACTTCAGCTCCCAATTAAGGTTTTGTATAAAACAACAATAAACAAGGCACGAGATCAGAGAGAGGGGTCAGAAGGCAGTGTGGGTGGCGGGAAATAGAGACGGTGGAGGAGGAGATGGACGGAGAGAGGAGGGAGAAGGTGATGCACAGAAAGATGGGCGGAGGAAGCAGATGGGTAAAGAGAGTGGGGAGGGGAAAGATCCGCAGAGAGAAAGGGAGAAGTAATTTAGGATGTATATCCAATTCTCACATGTATGTGCAATTACGAAGCATTGCCGGGTTCTCTAGTATACATGCTTGTATATAGCAATAACTTTATTGGGTAAAACCCTTAAAAGTATAGTCCGCTTGAGTTTTGGTAAATTTTATACACGTTAAATGGAACAGTTTGTTTGTCAGAACCAACGTAGAGGCCAAACTAAGTTCTACTCCCCAATATTTTGCATAGAACCTGAGAATTTTAACAGAAACTTACAGTGCATGCAATACTGCATGCGGTTATATAAAAGAGAGGTTAAGCTCTCCACCAAATTATCAACTGATCTCTCTTTGGTAAACTGAATGATCTTTTCCGAAACGTGGTGTATGCCACAAGCGCTACATTCGCCAGAGTAGCAACACTCGAGTTAAGAAGCAGTACCCAGTACGGCGACGAGTGAGAGGTACGCCATGGCCAGGTAGTAAGTTCCACCGCTCTTTGTCCTCACTCCCAGCCACTCACCGGCACAAGTGCGAGAGAGAGATCATTGTATCTAGGGGAAGGGAGGGGGAGGTACTGACATTGTTCAACTGTAGCCAGCATCCAGGAATTTTTAGAAACTGACTGTGACGCTGTACGTTTATACGTTTCAGAAGTGCGCGCTTCTAATGTGTCCCCCCCCCCCCCCGTCCCCTCCCCTCCTTTCTCTCAGTCTTCTTCGTCTGTTAGTAACAGTTACGAACCAGCGTTGTTTCAGAGCTTTAGTACATACGACGTACCTACCATATAGCCTTTTCAGTCAGAAACGTCGTGTATTCTTCGCATGGCTGACGTTCTGTAACACGACCATGCCACCTGCTTAGTTCAGTGGTTTTGACGCCGACCAGTAGTTAATAACAGAATTGTACTTTACAGTGTAATTAAGAAACACGTACTAAAATGTTGAGAACAGATCTCAAACCATACACACAGAAACGTTAAAGTAATTATTAGCAAGTCTCACTCGGTTTCTACCATCTCCACGCTCCCACAAACTCATATAAAACTCTGAATATTGTTCTGCACGAGACATGTCTCTCAACAGAAAATAAGGAAACTGAAGGAAAGGGATCATCTGTATTCGTACGTACGTTGACGGAGATCGCTAATTAACGAGCCAATCACTCCGGATATCGCACCAAATCTTCCGCGAACAACTAAGTATCAAGTTCGGCTGCCAGTAAAAATATAGGACCACTTCAGGCACATCCCGTCGATAGTTAAAACACAGGATGCATCTCTCTGAACTCTTCCGTTGGAATATGGTTTCAGTTAGTACCCACCACATACAATAAACACTATCAGACCTATCTTTTTACAGTAAAAACGCCATGATTCACTGGGCATTGTCTTGTCTGCTGCAGCGTAACTACCAAGTGGTGATAAGCAGAAACGCTACAGGACTGCGTGTTCTGCCGACTGTCTCTACTGCTGTAGGGACAATTGCATCACAGATTTTATTAGATGCCTTCCTGAATGAGTGTGTCTGCAGATAGACAGTCCAAACAGTTTTCAGGCAGTCGAAGTAGAAAAGAAAAGTGTCCCCTACGAAGGCCGGATCTCCTGTAGTATCTTTAGCGCCCAGCACAAATCACGTACTTTCATTAACACATGCCAAGAAAATGGCTTGTTCTATGTAAGCAAGTACAATATTGAGACACTCAACTGAAGTGGAGCATGAGTAGAGATGTAATGGCAACAGATGGTTTCTCATATGCTATCTTCTTAGTTATTGCAGTTAAAGAGTAATGAACTTCTGTGCTACTTGCAGATATTAGAGATTATTCCGGATTCTAGACATTAGATTCAGTCTCCGGAATAATGGTTCTCATGTGGACGAGGAAAGAACTTAAAATGTGCAAAATATGGGGTCAGTATCTCTCATGTGAAAGTCACACATAGAGCTGCCACCACCCGCTAAGCGGTCGTCTGCCAGCATCTGCGCAAATGGTGAGCACTGGTCTCGCCTGGTGTCGACAGGGTCATGTCCACCTGGCTCGATGAGCCGCATTCAGTACGGAAGCTGCACCGACCCACAGACAGTACAGCTACAAACGTAATCCAATGTCCTTTTTGTTCAGCAGGGAGTTACCCAGCTTTTGTTGTGACTTTCTGGACTCCTATGCAGCCACTGTCAAAGGCACTTTACTGTCAAAAAGTTCAACAGACGTTTCAGTTTTGCCTTTGGGAGTCGCAACTGATGTTGAGTAAGAATAAATTCTGAGCTCGTAAATGTATGAAAAAAGCTATATTCGGAGAACTACCGCGACGTTTGATGAAATAAGCTATATTAACTACAAATTTCGATCAACCAGTCATTATCAGGTACCATAAAATTATTTACATCGTCTTCTACGAGCGCGTTCTTGCCTTGGCGTCAAAAATTAAATTAAAGAAGAGTCCTCGAAATTTCCGTCAACAGCAAAATGCACTAGTTATTACTGGAGGAAGTTTCAGTGATTTTTTTACACTACGATAAGAACGCTGCCATACAAACTGACGCAAATAATTTTATGGAACATGATTTAGGCGAGAAAGCCGAAACTGGTGAGTTAAACTGCCCGGGAGAAGGTGAAGGGTTGGTCTGCGCTATTCAGGTCATTAATACGGGAGACAGCAAACTTGGATGAGGGTGCAATAGGAACTCAGCCGCAGCCATGCTGAAGGAAGCATCCCGGTATTCCTTTAATTGATTTTGGGTACCTGAACCAAAATGGAGGGACGGGAATTAGAACCCCAATCTCCCAGAAAGTGAGTCCACCCAGTGTCGACGACAGCGGCATCTCTTTCGGTCAAGCGGAAGGAGACCTCCGCTTGGGACCTCAGTTTCCACCTCAGGATTCCGATCAGCTTCAGTGTTTTCTGGAAGGAAATTGTGACTGGTGATTGCCAAATATTGTTACTGAACGAGTGCTGTCAGAAATATCGAAAACTACGTCGCCTGGCACTCACATGTTTGCAAAAGAAAAAGTACGTGAGGCATTTAAGTGTGCAGTGGGTTCTGATGTTGCTCGTATTGGAGAAAGAGGACTTCGTGTCCCGATTTGCTGATGATTGTACATTATCTTTAACACAGCTGGATAATTTCAAAAGTAATGACTGCGAAGAAAATTTGCTTACGACATCTTGGTTTTCAGAAATAAAAACAAAGCTCGGCATGAAATTATCGAATCAGCAATTTACAAAAAATGATTTGTCACGATAATCTTAATCACTTCATTTTTTTTATTTTTATGGCATGCTTTACGAGTAGGTCGTAGCTACGCGTAGATTATCATAGCGACGTTTACGTAAATTACACCGGTTTCCACCTGTTGCCATTTATTAGGGTTATTTAAAAAGAAACGAGCCGGAGTCAATAAAATGAAAAACCGCTGATAGGACCGTATTGCCACAGCCTCCGGAAGAAGTTATGATTCCCTTTAAGAGCCCTGAGGCCCCAAACTCGCCGCTAGGAGAACACTGGCGCACGCCCAAGGATACAACAGACCGAGCACGTGCACGCGTCGACCATCCTTTGCACTCATTCGCGCTGAAACAGTGGAAAGGAGACTTGAAACGAAGAGCAAAAGCATTTAGTGCGTTTCCTGGCAGAGGAAGGAGTGCGGGGAACGGAAATTCATCGAATAATATCACAGGTAGACAGAGAGCAGTCAGTGTCCGTCGCAATTCGGACGCTTAATTCGACCTCTGGGCTCATGGTTGCCACCGTAACTCGCCGCCATTCAATAATGACATCTACTTGCCGAACAATGATACTGATAATCCGGTGTGGCATTCCAGATTGTGCGTCATCGGCCAACGACATACGTCCCGTCCTTCAATCGTTTGTGCTACGCCTTGATCCTTGCAAAGGACAGGCAGTGCTCTTCGTACACTTGCACCATTATTTGACGAATTTCCGTTCCCCGCATTACCTCCTCTGTCAGGAAACGCACTACACTCTTTAGCTCTTCTTCTCAAATCTCCATTCCTGGGTTTTCAGCAAGGCTGAGTATAGTGGTCGTCTGACGCGTGCACATCCTCGCCTTGACGTCACGTACGCGTGCGCCCATGTCCCTCTAGCTTAGTGGTTCCCCATCTTTCTAAGATCATTACCACTGAGTGCAATCAGGTATCAGCCAGCCCCCCCCCCCTCCTCACCCCCCCCCCCAAAATATCATCATCAATATTACCGCCTAACTAAACTTTACAACAAAAAAATGTTTATACCGTCTTTTTTAAAATGATGAAAGATAAATGATGTTTAAGTTCAACGGTTTTTTAACTGAACCACTAACTAACGAGTCAACTGGTCTATTATTCCCAAAACTTTTTTTCAGAATGATGAAGCTATTCTCGGTGCATCGCAAGTGTTGTCTACAACTCTGTTTCAGGAAAGAAGTTAAATTATCTTCATGCGGGGCAGGCATTTGTTACAAAGCATGCTTCCTTTGAACCAATCTTCTCCCTAGCGACACTTGCACTTCCATTTACGAGGGTTGTTTTTTAAGCAAGGGCCGTTCGCGCGTATAGTCCCGTAGTTCGCGCGGACGCCGCAAGCCACCGCGCCACTTGCCGGCATCCTTCCCGTTCACACTAATGCAAGTTGCAACTCTGTAGCTGACGTACGCATCGCTGTGCTACTTTATAATGTTTACGATTATTGAATCGCCCGCCGCGTGTGAGATACGGTCAGTGATACGTTTCTTGACCGCGAGAAGCCTATCAGCTGCAGAAATTCATCGTCAGTTAACAGAAGTTTATGGCTTGAATGCAGTGGGTTAGAGAGTTTAAAAATGGCCGTCAAAACGTCCATGACGAAGAACGCTCAGGCCGGCCCTCTGTGATCACTGATCATTTGGTGGCTGCAGTCGAAACAAAGATTCGTGAGGACAGAAGATTCACAATTTCCACTCTTTCTTTGGAATTTCCACAAGTTTCAAGATCGGTTTTGTACAAAATTGTGTTTGAAAACCTAAACTTTAAGAAACTGTGTTCTCGGTGGGTACCCAAACTCCTCACAGAGGACCACAAAGGGAAGAGATTTGCCACTTCATTGGGCTTTTTGATTCGTTACGAGGAAGAAGGGGATGACATGTTGAGTCAAATTGTCACTGGAGATGAAACATGGGTATCCCATATCACTCCCGAAAGCAAGCGACAGTCGATGGAATGGCGACACACAACCTCACCCGTCAAGGTCAAAGCCAAACAGACGCTGTCAAAGCGCAAGGTTATGGCAACTGTGTTCTGGGACCGGCGCGGTGTTTTGCTAGTGGACTTTATGCCACGAGGAACGACAATCAACTCAGATGCCTACTGTGCAACTCTAAAGAAGCTCCGCAGAGCAATTCAAAACAAAAGGCGCGGCATGCTGACAAAAGGAGTTTTGCTCCTGCACGATAACGCTAGGCCTCACACCTCTCAAAAGACTCTGGATTTGATTGATTCTTATGGCTGGGAAGTTTTGGACCATGCACCATACAGCCCCGACCTTGTTCCTAGCGATTTTCACCTTTTCCGGTACCTGAAACACCATCTTGGCGGGCAGCGCTTCAATGACGACGATGAAGTGAAAGCGGCCGTGAACTCTTGGCTGTCGGAGCAGGCGGCCGAATTCTTTGAAGAGGGAATTAAAAACTTAGTTGTACGGTATGACAAGTGCTTAAATAAACAAGGCAACTATGTAGAAAAATAGGTAAAAGTGTGTAGAATCAGAAAATAAAAGTTTTTTTACAAAAGTATTTGTATCTTTTTTTAAAAATAAAAACGGCCCTTACTTAAAAAAGCAACCCTCGTACAATCAACCAAATTAAAATATATGCACTATTCCATCTGTCCCTAAATCATTTCATTTTTGCGCTCCTTACCTCTGAACTGGTAGAAATTGGAAGATTTCACCACCACCACCATCGATACTGATGTGGTTGACGGTACTGTGCAGGACTTACAGCAGTGTAGTGGTCATTACACAGCTTTTGTTGTGCTGTCGTGTCAATTAGTTTACCAGTTACATTGTGAATACTGAAGCCTTTTCTGGTCCAATCCGGGATCTATCTACAAGCTGGAGAAGGCAGTCTCATGAGACGTTTAAACATACATGATGAATATGTCTCAATTTTAGTGTCACAGATGCATGGTACGAATTATGTGTGTAGTAGATGGACTATGTTTGGAAGCTGATCCATACATTCGATTCACAAGTTGTAATGTCCACCACATTGCGTCATGCACTAATGATAGTGCTGATAAAAAAAAAGTAATTGTTGGTAACTTATGTAATCAGTATTACCGTCTTACAAAATAGTGATAATTGAATGGTCTTTTTTTTTAAAAAAAAAGGGGGGGAGGGTTCGAAACGCAATCAAATCCTTTTGCTTTAACCACTCAGAAAACTTCATTTTACTCCTCAAGGGGTAATTATCACCTGGTTGGGAATCACTGCTGTAGTTGCGACTTTGGGATCTCAACGCTCTTACAGGGATCACACCTTCTTCTGTACGCAACGTCATTACGATCTCTTCAGCGGTTTTTATTTTACATCCTCTGGCTCGTTTCTTCTTGAATGTCCCTAATATACAGAATGCCTCTCCTAAGATTCGTCAGGCGCATTATCTGTGGCCTTTCGCCAGCTATCTGCAATTTCGTTTTTGCACTGTGCAGATGGAGTCGGCCCAAACAAATACTGCACGTCACGTTTCGTGCGACGCTCAGTGTGAACGGAAAACTTCGATTTGTCTCCCGTTACGAATAAAATTACTTTTAAAGCAGAATTTTACATGCCCATTCAATAGAGCGGTCCCGAAGTAGCCTAGTACCATATTCGGTTTAGCGATATATATTAAGAGGAACAATAAAACACGAAGCATAGCCAGCATTCTGGTAGCAACCGAGGAGTGCCGCTACTGCACGGCTGTGGCTGTCAGCGCGTGCACGGCGGCACACACACAGTCGCTGCCGGCTATTCTTCGTGTTCTACTGACCCTTACAATATACATCGCTACATCGAATACTGCACTAGGCTAATTCGGAACCGTTCTATCGAACGAACGTGTGTAAAATCCTTCTTTTAAAATCATTTTCTTTGTATGAGGAAACAAAGCGACGCTTTCCGTTGACACTGAGCATCACATGAAAGACGCGACGAGCATTATTTGCTTGGACTGACTTAGCTGCAAATTGCAAAAACAAAATTGCACAAATATCTGGCGAAACTCTAGAGACAATGCGTCTGACGACTCTTGGGACAGACACCCTGTATACTGTTGCAGCCGCAACACATTTCTGCGTAGCTATGACCGAACATTCAACCAGTTCATTGTGTCGACACGATGTGGCGTTGTTTCGGTTATCATTCGTAAGGAAGGTTTGACCTGTCGCTTCTCAGCTGCCACTTTCATTTCAGCAGAACTGTTGGCTGCATCTTGCTTTCGTACCTAGACCTTCTTGTGCAGTTCTTCGAAGCTCTCCATCACCGGTTCAGAAAAGGAACGATTTGTCTCACTACGCGATAAATCACTCCGTCTCTTCATTTTATTGCGTTACCTGTAATCAATTTTTCTTTATTCCTCTCTCTGTCGTTCCACCAATTTTACTGAAGCACAACGTTTCAAAGCCTTTTAATCGTTTCATTTGTGTTTTCTCCATTCTGTACCTTTCGCATACATACAGAGCTGTGTTTTAAACATAGATTTTCGTGCTTTTTTCTGCCGTTAGGTTTGCATTCTAGCAGTTCTCTTTTCAGAGAAACCGCTTTCTCCTCATATAATCTATGCTACTATGTCTGCCCTGTATCTCCCTTCTTTATCTGTTCTGTTCCCAAGGTAGAGGTTTCTTGTCAGAATTTACCCTGCCAGCATGTCCACCTGTTGCGGACGCCACTACCTTGGTTTTCGTTTTGTTTACATGCAAACTGAAGCTATCAGCTAGCACAAGTTACATTTTATTTAGCGCCCGATTCAGCTCGTTTTCACTTTCAGAGACTATTGTTTTGTCATCAGCGAACCCATAAAATGTAGATTTTTTTCTCTGTAACAAACCATCCCACGTCGAGGTAGACCTTTACTTCCCTCACTGCCTCTCCTACACGAAAAATACAAATCAGTGGTGACAACGAGCAACTCTGCCTTATGCCCTTCCTGATTTTGGCATCTTGTATGAATCTCTCAGTCCTCTACCGTCCTCCGGCCTGCTTCGCGCAATGAGAGTGGATCTTCTTCCATTCCCGTACTTTATACCACACTACCTTAGGGTGGGATGCTACCCCTGAAACAAAACTGGTCTTTTTTTAATTTACTTTTCATCGATAAAATATGTGAATACATTCAACGTATGTTATATTAGACTGCATGTACGATAACATTCACATCAATCGGCTTTCGCTCGATTCAGAAACTTAATAATAACATTCTTTTCAGAATCTGGTGGAATTTCTCTAACTTCACAAATTAACAAGCTGCTACAGACGTTGCTCCGCTCTTTTGGCGCATGCCCTAAAGTATTCTGCTACTACGTCATCTTTACCCGCACATTTCTTCCTTCTGAGTTCAATGAAAGCTTTCTGAAATAATTCTCTCTATCGAATTCTAGCACTGTGTCCTCATTTTCAGCTGACTTTATTTCCTCTGTCCAACTACATGGGTTGGATAAAATGTCGTAGCATCACTGTTACAATTCATACCACATTTTATTGACAGACGTCCACTGTATTACATGCCCTCCGTATAATTGCCCCGCAACATGTCACCTTCCCTCGCACAAATGGAAGGCATCGTACACCGGCAGCCGTCAGCGCGTTCACCTTTGCCGATGTCTCTCAAGGACGGCCCTGGGGCACGGACAATATCTTATCTTGTGCTGTAGTAATTGGTGAATAGATCGCAATAGCACCGACTCATATTGTGCTGAACATGGTGGATACGAAAGAGCTTCTGCAGGGGGTGTGGTGTCACCGCCAGACACCACACTTGCTAGGTGGTAGCCTTTAAATCGGCCGCGGTCCGTTAGTATACGTCGGATCCGCGTGTCGCCACTATCTGTGATTGCAGACCGAGCGCCGCCACACGGCGGTTCACTGTCTACATACGCTCTCATTTGCAAATACGACAGTTTAGCATAGCCTTCAGCTACGTCATTTACTACGACCTTGCAAGGCGCCATATTCAGTTACTATAATTACTGATAATATTGTGAATCATGTACCGTCAAGAGCGACGTTCATCATTAATGGATTAAAGTTGAGTATCAAACTAATTACGTCCGCTTTCTGAATTCTCATTCCTTGTCATGTTCCAGACTACACGTCAGTATAGTTCTTCCCTCTTCACGCCAGCCTGCCTGAGCTAACACGCGTGCATTTCGGCCTCCTCTCGTAACACGGTGTTGGCTCTTCTGCTAACACAACACGGGGTTCGCTGTGTAGCATCGTGCAATGTCAAGAAATTACAGCAGTAGACTGCAATGACCGTCTGCCCCTGCGGTACAACGTCATGCAGAATGAATCCATGGATATCTTCAGCCACAATAACCATCCCTTACGAGATGTAAGCAGTGCAAGGCAGGAAAGTTGTCTGGGAGCATTAATGTTGTGTGTTCCATATTGAGTTGGCGATTGGAATGATATCACATGCATATGATGGGAGCAAGTCATGACGTAAGTAATATGTTTACAACCAATGTAAATATTGTGTGTGTGTGTGTGTGTGTGTGTGTGTGTGTGTGTGTGTGTGTGTGTGTGTGTGTGTGAGTGAGAGAGAGAGAGAGAGAGAGAGAGAGAGAGAGAGAGAGAGAGAGAGATTCAATGTGTCTGAGGCTGGCAGAGGTAGTACAAAAAAATGGCTCAGAGCACTATGAGACTCAACATCTTAGGTCATAAGTCCCCTAGAACTTAGAACTACTTAAACCTAACTAACCTAAGGACATCACACACACCAAGATGTAGATGTTTCGCTCGTGTTACAGTAATCCTCTTGTGAAGCTTAAAAGTGAAACACCCTATCGCACCCCATTCAGATTTAATGGTAAGTAGGCCCATTGGAGAGTCCTTCAAAAACTGTACACAGATCAAGCATGAAAACAGGAAGGTGTACTGAACTGTGGAAAAAAAGAAGAAAAATAGAAACAGTGAATGACCCAAATTTAATATGTGTAACATCGAGAAGTGTTAACAGTCGTCGTATGGTGGTCGTGTGGTCACGGTGGTGGTGGATTACTTCACAGGGGATCCAGGTTCAAAATCTACCCGGCCCAATTTTTTTCCCTTAATAAAATTACGAGCTTTCTGTCCAGTCATTGACACGTCTGTTCGCTGTATTCAAATTTGTGTGCGCGTTGTGGTGTAATGTCACTCGGCAACAGTGACATGTAACGAAGGGGCCACCTGACGCATGAACCTCCTACTTGTTCTCCACAGGTACATGTTATGCCTCTTGCATTCCGTTTTGGAAGTTTTTACTCTTTAATTCCTTCGTTGTAATATAGTTGACACCCGTTTGTTTTCGTTTCTGTGAGAGGTCTATGTGGCATCTCGCCTGCTCTTACTACTCGTCACATTTACTTGCGACGGTGATATATTCTTACCACATGACTCATATTGTGTGATGAAGAATGGGAGCAGCTGAGATGGCGCATGGACCTCTCACAGAAATGAAAACAACAAACCAGTGTGAACTATATTACAAGGAAAGAATTCAAGAGTCAAAACTTCCAATTCAGAAAGCAGGAGGCATCACATGTGGTACCTGTGTAGAACAAAGGAAGGTACATACATCTGGAAGCCTTTCGTTACACATCGCTGTTGCAAACTGACATTAAGCCACAACACAGAAACAAATCTGAACACAGTGAATACACACATCAATGACTGAACGGAATGTTCATAATTGTGTGTGTGTGGGTGGGGGGGGGGGGGGGGAGGTGGAGGCAAAAAATTGGACTGAGTGAGATTTGAACTTTGATCTCCCACGTTGGAGTCCAACACTGTGACCACTCAACCACGACACGACAACTATTAACGTTGGTCGATGTTACAAACAATAAATTTGGACCGTTCCCTGTTTCTATTTTCCTCCTTTTTTCCACAGTTAAGTATACCTTCTTCCTGTTTTCATGCTTGAACTGTGTTCAGTTTTTGACGGTCCATCCAATGGGCCAGCTTTCCACTAAATCTGAGGGAGGTGCGATGGGGAGTTTCCCGTATTAGTATAGTGCGCGCAGAATATCTTGGTCGGTAGATGCCCAGACGGCAGGGCATGCCTGGGGAGAGCGGTAATGGTGGGGGCTACGGGCAGGCGCTGTAGGGATTTGGGGGAAATGCTGAACGCTGGAGGAAAGTGCCATTCTAAACTGAAGCCTACCTCAAATTTTCTGTAACTATTAAGGGGGGGAGGGGGGGCTTCTCCACGCCCATACTTGCATGGTGGCCATTCTAATAGATGTACTGTCACCTCTGCTTTGATTAATATCTAAAAGAATTTCGACGAAACTGCAGCGATTTATTTTCGCCTGGCTTGTTAACCATTTGCTTCTTTTGCCAAAACACAGCGAAGTTTATAGTCGCATCTCACCGACATGCTGTACAGACGCCGTTCCAAAAGAATTCTGAAAAAGTGGTTTACTAAGCCTGTTAAGTGACGAGCTGAGGTAAAGTGAGATCAGTGGCTTATGAAAGAGCACATTACCGGCACAAAATAAACGTTTAATCTCTTATGTTGTTTCCAAACCAACAGCATTTCTCGTTTCACCATCTATCGATGGCCCTTAAAAACTGCTTTCTTTCATCGAAAAAGACTGCAGTGACTGGAATAACGCGGCAGATAATGAAATTTTGCATAATAACCACACAGCAAAATACTCTTCTCTTTGCTTGCTATCATTTACCAAAATCTCATTCCGATGTGTCAAACCGTTTACGAAATATCAGGAATGTTTTGGAAATTTCACTCTGGCTTTAACGCTGGCGATCTTAAGTGAGTGTGTTGCGTCAGATCAAATTTCTCGAGATGGGTGACAGATAGAGACCTCCACCAAAGTCTAACGAAAAATTCAATACTTTGGCTAAATTTCATACGCTGCAACAATTATGAAATATGCACTAAACGCAAAATCATAGCGACCTCTATTTTTCACTGCAAACTTTTTCGAATTTCGCGCAGTGTCTTACTTTCAGGTAAATACCACTGTAACTATGACCACTAAGGAAATGATGTCATCATGAACCTGACATATAAAGCTGTAAGAGTACAGCAAAAATGACGTTTTGTTGTTTTTTACCGAACAGTTTCTGTAAGATCGTTTGAGAAAGATTGCAGGGCGTGCGCCTGGATTCTGTCATCGCCGACCGGCCAAAAGGTTTCAGATACTTGTCAGCCTGCCCTTCCGAACGAACGAAGTCGCCCAGCGCTTTGGACGATAACTGGCTCCTGCGCACCGGTTACTGTATCCTGCGGGAGCTATACGCACTGTCATGATTACTGAGATTCACTGCCGTCATTCATTCATTGTCGTGTACTCTTTGGGGCACACTCCTTAGCCGTGCCACGCACAGAGCGTGTCCATATCTAGGTTTGATTCATGGCAGGCAGAAAGGGAAGCTGAGCAATCTGCTGTGCTGCTGAAAGAACATACGAGGGTAATCCCAAAAGTAAGGTCTCCTATTTTTTTATAAGTACAGAACTCTGTGCGGCAGTTGGTCACACTGTTATGAAGAGTGCTTCACGCGCTGTGGGTAAACATACGCACGCCGCGCTGAGGCGCTCAGTCTTTTGGTCGTAATTATTACGGTACTTCAAATCTGTGTAACTCACAGCCCACTGTTCGATGAATTTGCGATGAATTAAGATGCAAATTACGATTGCTAATCTGGGGGAAGCTGAAATTGGCAATCTGAAATTTACGCTAGGTTTGAAAAAAAGTGACTCAACCGGGCTTCGATCGCACAACCTTTCGGTTTCCAGCTGTAAGTTCTACCGCTAGACGATCACACCTGATGCGAATTAGATCTCTCATGCTGTATCCTCGAGGCACTACTGTCCGCAGCGTTTTCACAACTTAACTTTAATTCATTATAATTCAAAAAATTGGCAGAAATATTTATAAATTATACACAAAAAACCTTCCCTGTGAATCAGTGTACTTATTAGTCAACACCGGCTTAAAAAGTCCTACAGCAGCTTCTTCTGAGATTAGCGTGCATGTACAGACGGAAGCGAGCAAGCGACTTCAATTTATATATATAGAAAGAGAAGACAAGAGATATATCGTCTGCTATCTAAGGTAACCTTTTCCTGACCCCCCCCTTACCTCATCCCTGTTCCTTTTCTGCTGCATTTACCATACCTCTTAAGACCATTGTATTGGTCTCCTACATCAGCAACTTCTTGGGGGTTATTTTATGTTCTCCCATAAAAGCAATTGTTTAGTTTCGTCAAAATGTCTAGGTTCCAACCTTTACTTAATTTCATGAATTTCAGCTAGCATTTCATTAACACTAGATTACGGTTACTGGCGACACCAGCATTTTGATAAATTTTGCAGTCTAACTTAATTCCGGACATCTTGCTTGATCCGTTGGCGTCTTCGACGTGTACCTCCTTCTCAACGAGTTCTCGCAAACAGTATTCGCAACGATTGATTCATACCCAGCAAAAAATTCAATTAATGTTAATGAATAACGCAGCCATGCCGAATTCCTTTACCTTGCTTTCGCCATCTGTATTCCAGTTTCCCATTATGTTTAAATTCTCAAGTCAAACACCTTACGTGTTGATTAATATTAGCATTTCTTCAATTCACTCTTCTTCCGCATCTATGGTTAGAATGTATAATTGTATGATTACAATGTCCACTGGATAGCCATTCAATTTTACACCAATGTTCTTTCATTATTATCCTACTGCTTCTATGCCATTATCTGACAAGAGTACGAATAATAAGACCGTCACTCCAAAAAAATATCTAATTCTAGTCATCGCATCTAACTGATTCATAAAATATCTACCTGCATTCTTTCCGATTCTACCTTAGCTTTTTTAGTTTTCCCACACTGCGTTAGAGTTCAAACAGTCCACGTGTCACCCCACTTACCATTATCTCCTCGCCTCAGAGCTCTTCCCGAGAAGTCCGCGCTCAGCGATCTGTATCGTGGGCTATTTTACCTTTGGAATATTTCACTCAGGAAGAAGCCATCGTGACATTTTTGGCAGAGAATTGCACATACTAGGAATCCTTGCTCGTGAAGGGTAGAGCTTCGTCCTCCATAATATACGTCAGGTTCAGGTTGCCGGCAGCTCCAAAGCAGCACTATATGGTGGACTGTCTTCGCTAAAACGGCACAATCTCAAAGGTCTGAGATTCAGACCTCTGTCAGTCGGTACTACAATCTTTGTCTCCGTTCAGGCCAAATTTCACTATGGTTCCGTACCCATGTTAAACTGTAGGTCCGGTTACCCAGCCAGTGCAAAGAAAGGCAGGGGCAAACCACTGTCAACAGGACCATACTAAAGCTAGGAGGTTGATAGCAGCTTTAACTAACAATAAGTATGTGTATTGTGCTGCCGCAGTTACATTATCAGTATTTATGAACTACACGCAAGCGCTACGTGGAACATCGGTGGTGCACAGTTTAGACATCGGTGAAGCAAGAATTGTGTGCTGTGGCAGTCTATCATTTAATCTAGGGGCATTTTCATTTAAATATATTTCAATTAGCATGGTGCCTAACCTGTTACGGGCATGGCATCTAAGATCTTACAGAGAATAATTTTCTGAAAATAATATACTTTCATTTTCGTCAGACTGTATCGAACATTGAAGATAGTTCCACAACGGTTTTTTTTTCCTTCCCCTGAAATCCCTGGTCGATATGATTCGTAAGAATCACCACCCGACGGCAGCTATTTCTCGTGGAACGAAATCCTGTGTGTTCGACGAGAATGCACTGAAGTACTGTCAGGTGACTTTTGTTGTACATCAATCTCTCTAGTATTTTACAGCATACGCTTATAATAAGGCCGTAGGTCAACATACTTCCGTAGAGTATCAGGCTTTTCCACGCTTTACTATGGCTACAATTTTTCGTCTATTGAGAAAGGATGGGAGTCCACATTTCTTTACGATATCACAAAACATTTACCACGGCGCTGCATGTTTTTAGGGCCACGCCGTTTCAGATGTTCACACGGTAGATATAAACCAGGCTTGTCCCTTTTGATTTCTTTCGGGGTATCTGAAATTTCTATACAGAAAAGTCATGAGAAGCGAGTGTCTGTTTTAGCTCCTTACTTTTAGTCCTTAGTTCACTGTGGATTTTCCACTTCACATTATTTTTAGTGACTTCTGACGCTCTTCATTTTGAAGAAAATAATTCTGAGTGTTATGCGGCGTCATTGTAAAACACTAAAGTAACTTAATTGCTGACGTTTCGACCGACTTTCTGGATACTGATGAATGTCTTCCCCTGTTTGCTGTCTAGTTCAGTTGTCTGATAGCTATCGACGTCACATGTCTGGGATGTCATTGGATAATTCGAAGAGATGTTGCTATGGAGAGGGATGGCTTTACAGCACGCTACTGACTGTGCTGTTCTGGTAGCTGACGTTCTGGTTAAGGCATGCAATCTACTTACCACAGGATCTGGCTTTATTATAGAGTTATTGACATGATAGCTTGGGGTGTTAGAGTCCAATATCCGGCAATGAGATTATACTTTCGTGTTGACAGCTTATACTTATTGTCAGTGTATTCCCGTTCTCTTTCATGGAGAAGTCTAAGCCATCCAGTAATTGATTAGTGACCTCTGTGGGTGGCGAAAGGAAGGGCATCCCGCCAATTGTTATTTGCTCTACGCTGTTACGATTAAGAGGAAAAGGCACACTCCGCTCGTAAAGTATCACTAAAATTACCAAATGCAATTATTAACACGCCAACCCCGTGAAGAAACGGAGTACAGGCCAGGAAAAAATAAGAAGAAACTCTTGCAACATCTTACATACTAGTACTTTGGGGGAAAAATATAAACAGTTCCGTTTTTCTCTATTCGCCAATTTTCTTCTTAATATATGCTCATGACAATAAGCCCAGGCGCTCTCATTCCAAGTTTGGTTTGGGACGCCGTAGTACTTCATGGGATATCTGTCGTGACTAGTTTTATACAAATTGTTGTTTGCTCTACGCTGTTACAATCAAGAGGGAAAGGTACACCCCACTCGTGAAGTGCAAAGGAAATAGCTTCTTTGTCGTCAGCATCATCATCCTGTGGTCATAAACGCAACTTCTGTGCAGAATACATGTGTTCATCTTGTTACGACGTCAGCACAGTTTTCACGACTTTTCAGCTATCGTCCAGATACCCCTCTTTATCAGTAAACGCGCCAGGAATTAAGCAGCTTTTATGACGCTATCAGCTTAAGTCGTTCTCAAACATGCCGCCTTATTTCACAGGAGAGACAATGGGATGTTCTGACAGACGTGCCTCACACGAATATTCACAGAATCTACAACTGATGCGTCAAAAACAGACTATCACAATCATGAATACGAGCAATCTTTTTTCACATTGATCTACATGGATGATACCCAAAAGACGTCTAACATCTTTATGACTATCATTACAGCAGTAGCAGCAGTTATTGTTGCTGCTGTTCCCAGTTCAAAGACGGATTTGCTGCGGCGCCCACGCTACTCTGTCATGCAGATGTCTCTTCGTCTCTACATATTTACTGCAACCTACATGATTTTGAACATGTTTATAGTACTCATGCTTTGGTCTTTCTCTACAATTTTTAACCCTTCCCCACACTTCCTTCAATAAAGAAACTGATTATTCTTTGATACCTGAGGATGTGTGTTACCAATCGAGCCTACCTTATTCCCAAGCTGTGCCATAATTTTGTTTTTTCTTTTTCAGTATCTCTGTATTTGTTGTAAAATCTACCAATCCAATCTTCAGCATTCTTCTGTAGCGTCACATTCCAAAAGCTTCCATTCTCTTCGTATCCGTACTGTAGATAGCCACAATTTCGCTTCGCCAGAAGATGATGATGAATGTGGCATTTGTCGAAACAGAGGCATCTCAACACTGCCAGCCGGCTGAAGAGTCCAAATACTTTTCACCACTACCTTGGAAAAGCGAGTCGATTATTGATTCTATACGCGTGTGTTTATGAAAATACAAACAGAGCATAATTCGTCTTAAAAATTGGCTTGTTAAAAATGTGTGGAGTCGTCTTAAAGAGAAACTTGAAATGATGCACTGTAAAAGAGGCACGATGAGGTAGCATAAAATTTATACCATGGCCTACATTTTGTTTGCGGCGCTGAAGTATTTTCTCTAAGTACTTACTTTCGTGTACCAGCTCACACAGTGAACGCCCAGAGCGTTAGCCTTGAGAGACAGGGGAGTGTTACAGATGATTACGTGGTGGTGAAGGCGGACGACAGCAAGTGTTTAGTGCTGGTGTTAAAATGCAATGACATGAGTGTGGATAAAGGTCATAAAATTATTGAAGTGGGAATTGCAAGCAAAAATTTAAGAACGTTCTAATTTTTTTATTTCGCGTTGTACTCTACATCAAGCCTTTCGTTTTTAAGTAAAAGGTTACAACACATCAGAAAACAATACCATGCATTACTGTCAATTTGTTGCGACATTAGAAAGATAGCGATACATATTAGTACTGGTATCGATTGTAACACTGATCCCTACTACTGGTTAAAACCAAATTATCGACATCAATGTCCTCTCCTATGTGATGGTGGAGAATTCAGGGCGCGCCAGGAGGCGTGCTTGGATAGCCTGGTTGCGAAAAGCTGGAAATCCACGTTCCAGTAGCATTCTTGACAAAAATTTCTAAGTGTCACTTCACAGCATTTGAAGCGGTTGTTGCAGCAAGTAAAGGCTATCACAAAAATATTTGTGTGTTTTTTTCCCGTCGTTACAACTACAAGAAAAATGCTTGTTTTCCTCAACAGGCACGTTTCTCCTTATTGAAGTGAAGCATTATCAGTGGTCTGTAATAAAAAAAAAAGGCTCTGAGCATTATGGGACTTAACATCTGAGGTCATCAGTCCCCTAGAACTTAGAACTACTTAAACCTAACTAACCTAAGGACATCACACACATACATGCCCGAGGCAGGATATGAACCTGCGACCGCAGCGGTCGGGTCTGTAATTAAAGACATAAACAATTTAATTTGTTTTTACGATCGAAAAACTAGGGGTTGCACAAAAATACACGGAAACATCTCGTGAACTGCATGCTTGAACATACATGCATAGGCTAGCCAACCAGCAAGCTGCGCTGATGTGTCTGACCACGAACGGCGCCTGTTCAATGACCTTAATACTTTGCAAGTGTCAGTCGTGGTCAGAACTGTTCTGTGTAGTTGTTGAGTGCATTATGTCGGAACTAAGTGAATTCGAATGTGGGTAAATTGTTGGTACTCGTATGGTGGGTGCTTGCGTAACTAGCAGAGCCTAAGTGTTTGGTGTTTCAAGTAAAACGGCTGTATCACAACACGGAGGAAAGTGTGTTGAGTCGTGACCGACGGTCATTTGCTGCCAAAGCCTGGACTATGGAGCAATCGAAGAATGTCATTTGGTCAAATGAGTCTTCCACACTGTTTTCAACGTTGGCCGAGTTTACGTCCCAAGAGTGCAACAAGGCGGGAATTTGGTGATATTTGGGAAGCCATATCATGGAATTCTATGGGCCCCATGGCCACTCTGTAAGGTCGCATTACTGTCAAGGATTATATGACAATTTTGGCTGATCTGACCCATCTACATCTACATCTACATCTACATTGATACTCCGCAAGCCACCCAACGGTGTGTGGCGGAGGGCACTTTACGTGCCACTGTCATTACCTCCCTTTCCTGTTCCAGTCGCGTGTGGTTCGCGGGAAGAACGACTGTCTGAAAGCCTCCGTGCGCGCTCTAATCTCTCTAATTTTACATTCGTGATCTCCTCGGGAGGTATAAGTAGGAGGAAGCAATATATTCGATACCTCATCCAGAAACGCACCTTCTCGAAACCTGGCGAGCAAGCTACACCGCGATGCAGAGCGCCTCTCTTGCAGAGTCTGCCACTTGAGTTTATTAAACATCTCCGTAACGCTATCACGGTTACCAAATAACCCGGTGACGAAACGCGCCGCTCTTCTTTGGATCTTCTCTATCTCCTCCGTCAACCCGACCTGGTACGGATCCCACACTGATGAGCAATACTCAAGTATAGGTCGAACGAGTGTTTTGTAAGCCACCTCCTTTGTTGATGGACTACATTTTCTAAGCACTCTCCCAATGAATCTCAACCTGGTACCCGCCTTACCAACAATTAATTTTATATGATCATTCCACTTCAAATCGTTCCGTACGCATACTCCCAGATATTTTACAGAAGTAACTGCTACCAGTGTTTGTTCCGCTATCATATAATCATACAATAAAGGATCCTTCTTTCTATGTATTCGCAATACATTACATTTGTCTATGTTAAGGGTCAGTTGCCACTCCCTGCACCAAGTGCCTATCCGCTGCACATCTTCCTGTATTTCGCTACAATTTTCTAATGCAGCAACTTCTCTGTATACTACAGCATCATCCGCGAAAAGCCGCATGGAACTTCCGACACTATCTACTAAGTCATTTATATATATATTGTGAAAAGCAATGGTCCCATAACACTCCCCTGTGGCACGCCAGAGGTTACTTTAACGTCTGTAGACGTCTCTCCATTGATAACAACATGCTGTGTTCTGTTTGCTAAAAACTCTTCAATCCAGCCACACAGCTGGTCTGATATTCCGTAGGCTCTTACTTTGTTTATCAGGCGACAGTGCGGAACTGTATCGAACGCCTTCCGGAAGTCAAGAAAAATAGCATCTACCTGGGAGCCTGTATCTAATATTTTCTGGGTCTCATGAACAAATAAGGCGAGTTGGGTCTCATACGATCGCTGTTTCCGGAATCCATGTTGATTCCTACATAGTAGATTCTGGGTTTCCAGAAATGACATGATACGCGAGCAAAAAACATGTTCTAAAATTCTACAAGAGATCGACGTCAGAGATATAGGTCTATAGTTTTGCGCATCTGCTCGACGACCCTTCTTGAAGACTGGGACTATCTGTGCTCTTTTCCAATCATTTGGAACCCTCCGTTCCTCTAGAGACTTGCGGTACACGGCTGTTAGAAGGGGGGCAAGTTCTTTCGCGTACTCTGTGTAGAATCGAATTGGTATCCCGTCAGGTCCAGTGGACTTTCCTCTATTGAGTGATTCCAGTTGCTTTTCTATTCCTTGGACACTTATTTCGATGTCAGCCATTTTTCCATTTGTGCGAGGATTTAGAGAAGGAACTGCAGTGCGGTCTTCCTCTGTGAAACAGCTTTGGAAAAAGGTGTTTAGTATTTCAGCTTTACGCGTGTCATCCTCTGTTTCAATGCCATAATCATCCCGTAGTGTCTGGATGCTGTTTCGAGCCACTTACTGATTTAACGTAAGACCAGAACTTCCTAGGATTTTCTGTCAAGTCGGTACATAGAATTTTACTTTCGAATTCAATGAACGCTTCACGCATAGCCCTCCTTACGCTAACTTTGACATCGTTTAGCTTCTGTTTGTCTGAGAGGTTTTGGCTGCGTTTAAACTTGGAGTGGAGCTCTCTTTGCTTTCGCAGTAGTTTCCTAACTTTGTTGTTGTACCACGGTGGGTTTTTCCCGTCCCTCACAGTTTTACTCGGCACGTACCTGTCTAAAACGCATTTTACGATTGCCTTGAACTTTTGCCATAAACACTCAACATTGTCAGTGTCGGAACAGAAATTTTCGTTTTGATCTGTTAGGTAGTCTGAAATCTGCCTTCTATTACTCTTGCTAAACAGATAAACCTTCCTCCCTTTTTTTATATTCCTATTAACTTCCATATTCAGGGATGCTGCAACGGCCTTATGATCACTGATTCCCTGTTCTGTACATACAGAGTCGAAAAGTTCGGGTCTGTTTGTTATCAGTAGGTCCAAGATGTTATCTCCACGAGTCGGTTCTCTGTTTAATTGCTCGAGGTAATTTTCGGATAGTGCACTCAGTATAATGTCACTCGATGCTCTGTCCCTACCACCCGTCCTAAACATCTGAGTGTCCCAGTCTATATCTGGTAAATTGAAATCTCCACCTAAGACTATAACATGCTGAGAAAATTTATGTGAAATGTATTCCAAATTTTCTCTCAGTTGTTCTGCCACTAATGCTGCTGAGTCGGGAGGTCGGTAAAAGGAGCCAATTATTAACCTAATTCGGTTGTTTAGTGTAACCTCCACCCATAATAATTCACAGGAACTATCCACTTCTACTTCACTACAGGATAAACTACTACTAACAGCGACGAACACTCCACCACCGGTTGCATGCAATCTATCCTTTCTAAACACCGTCTGTACCTTTGTAAAAATTTCGGCAGAATTTATCTCTGGCTTAAGCCAGCTTTCTGTACCTATAACGATTTCAGCTTCGGTGCTTTCTATCAGCGCTTGAAGTTCCGGTACTTTACCAACGCAGCTTCGACAGTTGACAATTACAATACCGATTGCTGCTTGGTCCCCACATGTCCTGACTTTGCCTCGCACCCGTTGAGGCTGTTGCCCTTTCTGTACTTGCCCAAGGCCATCTAACCTAAAAAACCGCCCAGCCCACGCCACACAACCCCTGCTACCCGTGTAGCCGCTTGTTGCGTGTAGTGGACTCCTGACCTATCCAGCGGAACCCGAAACCCCACCACCCTATGGCGCAAGTCGAGGAATCTGCAGCCCACACGGTCGCAGAACCGTCTCAGCCTCTGATTCAGACCCTCCACTCGGCTCTGTACCAAAGGTCCGCAGTCAGTCCTGTCGACGATGCTGCAGATGGTGAGCTCTGCTTTCATCCCGCTAGCGAGACTGGCAGTCTTCACCAAATCAGATAGCCGCCGGAAGCCAGAGAGGATTTCCTCGGATCCATAGCGACACACATCATTGGTGCCGACATGAGCGACCACCTGCAGATGGGTGCACCCTGTACCCTTCATGGCATCCGGAAGGACCCTTTCCACATCTGGAATGACTCCCCCCGGAATGCACACGGAGTGCACATTGGTTTTCTTCCCCTCTCTTGCTGCCATTTCCCTAAGGGGCCCCATTACGCGCCTGACGTTGGAGCTCCCAACTACCAGTAAGCCCACCCTCTGCGACTGCCCGGATCTTGCAGACTGAGGGGCAACCTCTGGAACAGGACAAGCAGCCATGTCAGGCCGAAGATCAGTATCAGCCTGAGACAGAGCCTGAAACCGGTTCGTCAGACAAACTGGAGAGGCTTTCCGTTCAGCCCTCCGGAATGTCTTTCGCCCCCTGCCACACCTTGAAACGACCTCCCACTCTACCACAGGTGAGGGATCAGCCTCAATGCGGGCAGTATCCCGGGCAACCACAGTCGTAGTCCGATCAGGGGATGCGTGGGACGAGCTGGCCGTCCCCGACAAACCCCCATCCGGACCCCCACAGTGATGCCCATTGGCAACAGCCTCAAGCTGTGTGACCGAAGCCAACACTGCCTGAAGCTGGGAGCGAAGGGATGCCAACTCAGCCTGCATCCGAACACAGCAGTTGCAGTCCCTATCCATGCTAAAAACTGTTTTGCAAAGAACGTCTGAACTAATCTACAGAGAGCGCAAACAAATCGACAAAATTTAAACGGTTATTAAAATACAAGATTGCCTAGTAAATGCAGTAATGCTGCTACTTGCGCACTGCTGACACTGCTCGGCGGCGGAAGGAGACTAAGCGAAATTACACTATTCAGGTACTAAAACACGATGCTACACTCTCAAATACTATAATACGCCCGAAATTTATGAATTAAACAATGCAAGTACCAAAAACACGCAAAGAAATTAAGAATTAAACTATGTAACAAATGAGTGAGCTAGGAGTATACGACTTGCTGCTCAGCTGCTTATCCAACGGCGGCAGGGAGCACCCATTTCAAGGTATAATGTTGTTCCAAGACGACAGAGCCCGTGTTCAAGCAGCTCGCATCGTCCAGGTCTTTTTTTTGTAAGCACGTGGAAAAATGTCGTCAGATTCCCTTGAAAATCATACAGGACCCGTATTTAGCCGTTCTGAGACGACTGGAAGCAGTTTTCAATGCCAGCGGGTTCCCTACACCGCATTAGACATGGTAATATGTTGTGTTTTTGGTGTCTACATTTTTTGTACAACCCCTGTAGTTCCTCCCCCTCCTAGATGTCTTCAATATACTCTTTCGACCCGTCCATTCTCTACGTTTAACAGCGGAATTCCTCCTGCATATTTAATGTTGAAACTTCTGCCTTTAATTTCACCGAAGCTTGTTTCGACATTTCTACGGGGTTTAAAAAGAACTATTCAGTATTTCAGGGGATGATAGCATGCATCAAAATAGGACAAAAATCTCTTAACCTTGGGTCTTAAAAAGTATACGTTATGACATTCATAGGACATGTTCTTATGATGTAATCCACGGCAATGCGTTACTTGTTATACTACAGACAACTATCCGATAATTAACGTTAATTATAACCCCTGGCATGAAATACTGCGTGGTAGGAAAGCATCACGAAGAGGTGGTTGCAGATATGAGCACCATTGTTACATTGGCGCTCTGTGTCATAACAAGGATCAACAGCTTGCTGGGATACTACCGTGCAGTATCGATGTAAACATTAGTTGGCTCTGTAGTCTTCAGTGAGTTGTCCCGTTTACGTTGTGTGATTGTACCGAAATCTTGTTACATCGGACATACCCTCTAACTCCGAGTGTGTACAGTGCTAACAGGTCACGCTTAAAGCACGTGTTATGTGATGTTTGTGGTGCTGTACAACGTGTTCTCTCTATCACAGATACTCCGTCACAAACTAGCAATGGAAGCCTTTATCTCACAAGTGAAATGGCAGACATGATTTACTGCTATGCTTTAGCAGATGGCGTTAATCTGAGAGCCCGTAACCTGTACACTGAACGATTTCCGGCACGCAGGGTACAATCTGTTAAGTTGTTCAGTCGGTTTTTCCAGTGCTTGGGGAAACAGGTTTCGTAGTACGCAACAAGCCGATAAAAATACTCATACGGTTCAAGAAATAAGGCATCAGGATCGATTCTCAATGTATCGGTAAGCGTTCTTGGCGATAGATTAATAGGGCCATACGTACTACCACCGGGGTTCGTTATCACCGCTTTCTGAAGAACGTACTGCCTATCTTGCTGGAGGATGTGCCATGTCAGGGCAGACTACAGACGTAGTTCATGCATGATGGTGCACCAGCACATTTTCTCTGCATTGTGTGTCGGCAGCTGACGAGGACATATGAAATCGGTGGACTGGCCGTGGAGGTCCCATAACTTGGCCTGCTTATTCCCCGGACCTAAAACCATTAGACTTCTGGTCATGGGGACACATGAAACAATTGGTCTACGCCACTGCAATAAACGATGTGGTCTACGCCACTGCAATAAACGATGTGCAGATGCTGCACAATCGTGACTTCCGTGCATCTCAGCACATTCAGAACCAACCAGGACGATTTCAGAGTGTGTGAGACCTTACTTTAAGATAAGTGGACATCATGCTGAGCACCTCCTCTGAACAAATGGTCATATATCAGAATGTATGCTTTGTAGGACCCTTGGTTATAAGACTTTCTTGATTTGATGCGTACAATCATCCCCCTAAAATACTGAACAGTTTTTTAACACTGTACATGCTGAATCTGTCTTTCAGAAAATCACTTGTTTATAGATTTCTTCGCCTTTTTTCCTGTAATCATTTCGCCATTTCCCTTGCAGTTTCTATATCTTTCCTGCCTAACGATGTATTCCCTTCTTTTCCCGAGCATTTTTGTACTTACTTCATTCGACGATCAACTGAGGTATTTCTCGAAATAAAATTTTGCCTTGATCGTATATTTTAAAATGACCGAGTTTCGATTGCTCGAACAATCATTTCCAAAAAGAAAGTGACAGAGAACATACTACTAAAACTTCGTTACAGTGAGTAACTCGTAGTACAAACACGTACCGACATTAAAACTGCTTTCTGTTATGTGATGCAACTCTTTAAGATAGAGACAAATGAACATTTGCTAAAATCACAATGGTGTGCACAGTCATTTGAATAAATGTATCACATAAAATCAAAAAATAAAATGTGAAATACTAAAGGACAGCCGCGTGGGATTAGCCGAGCGGTCTCTGGCGCTGTAGTCATGGACTGTGCGGCTGGTCCCTGCGGAGGTTCGAGTCCTCCCTCGGGCGTGTGTGTGTGTGTGTGTGTGTGTGTGTGTGTGTGTGTGTGTGTGTGTGTGTGTGTGTGTGTTTGTCCTTAGGATAATTTAGGTTAAGTAGTGTGTAAGCTTAGGAACTGATGACCTTAGCAGTTAAGTCCCATAAGATTTCACACACATTTGAACTAAAGGACAAAGAGGAAAAGTTGCATCGCCGATGAATTAATTGCATCCAGCAGTATTCCTTATGTTGCCGACGCTTTCTTCGCAATTACCTTTCTGGTGCTTATACCTGTCGTCCAACTTCTGTGATTGCGCTTTTTCGAAATGTCCATTCCTCTTCATCTGAACTTCCTACTCTTGTTGCAATAGAAAAATGTTGGAAATTAAGTGGACTGGTACGATAAGGAATAAGGAGGTTCTCCGCAAAACCTACTAAGATAAAAATATGTGGGAAACATTAATAACAAGAAGGGACAAGATGACAGGATATGTGTTATTGTTAAGACACAATGAAATAACATTCATAGTTCAAGAGGATCTGTAGGTGGTGAAAACTGTAGGGGGAGACAGAGAATGGGATATTCCAACAAATAACTGAGGACTTTGGGTGCAAGTGCTACTCTGAAATAAAGAGGTTAGCGCAGGAGAGGAATTCGTGACAGGTCGCATCAAATCAGTCAAAAAACTATGTTTATTTCTGCTAGCTGTTTACCTTCATTCATAGTACGATGGAACTTTTTTGAAGTTATTAAAGAAAAAAAAGTTTGTTGAGGAGACAAAATCTCGTTATTGGTAGATTTCAACAGGAGATTGCGTTCATGAAGAAAGGATTCCAGTCTTTGCCGACCGAAGTGGCCGTGCTGTTAAAGGCGCTGCAGTCTGGAACCGCAAGACCGCTACGGTCGCAGGTTCGAATCCTGCCTCGGGCATGGATGTTTGTGATGTCCTTAGGTTAGTTAGGTTTAACTAGTTCTAAGTTCTAGGGGACTAATGACCTCAGCAATTGAGTCCCATAGTGCTCAGAGCCATTTGAACCATTTTGATTCCAGTCTTCGTCTATCCGTCCTCGATGGTTTGAATTCATTCGAAAGTGGCAGAGACAACAAAAGAATGAAAAAAATCCAAAAATTACCTGAAAAACAAAAAAGGTTGCCTTGGGAATATGCTGCCGTGAGACACAGATGATCAAATGATAACGACATAGTGTTTTTACTTCATAATTACAAAGGAAAAACTACTGCCAGCATTTCTATTATCATTGTATGCAGATATGAAGTGTTTCTCCGTGTACTTGGTTTCTTGAACATATAATACCCCCCCCCCCACCCAAAAAAAACTGTAGTAACGGGTGCAAAGTCGTGTTTATTGTGATTTTACAAAAACACTCTTGGAGTTAAAGTTTTTTATTTCATCTCCGTCTCAAATGAGGGCTTTAGAAGAAAGCTTTTTAATGTTGAATGTGTACGGCAATAAACGAAAAACGACAGTAATTAGTTATATTTTCAGGTACACGTTGGTTCAGCCCTCTTCAGATCTGTCTTGAACATGTTACTTGATTTTCTCTTACAGCCACGCCACTTTAAATTACGGTTTGTAATTTTCAACGAACTGCGTATTTACATCATAAGCCAATAAGCAAACTTAGCTGCCAACTGAAAATTTGCGTGAGCCTAGACATACGTTACGTACAAAAACACACATTTAAAAAGAAAAGTAGTGAACGTTATCGATTTTTCAGTTTTCTAACAGAAAAATCACGTAATTCTACAATAACCGTGTCTTTTTTTCTGAAACAGAATTCCGTGAACCGTTTTGAAGCGACCCCGTTCCCTGCTATTACCATCATCATTATTAATATCAAACACAGCAAATACATTAAATTCACTACGCTGAATTTCATATTTTATCACTAGTCGGATACTTCCTAAGCGCCTACGACTGTGTGATGTCGGCAGATAATTTGTGCAGATTCCAGTAAAGTGGCATTCCTTTGGCAGATGGATATTTTATCAATGACATTGGTTTTGGCACTCTTTCACGACCACAGGGGCCATTTTTTACTGATTTACACCACAGCAGCTGTAGTACGATTTTCAAGTCCTCGTACCTTTTTTCCATGATTGTGACACCTGGTGTGTTAGTTATTATGTTCCAGCATTTGAGCTGCCTGAAGTCCCACAGTAATTTGACATGTTCGTTTCCGCCATATTTTTCTGGCTTGTGACCCCCACCTGTTCCTTGTCACCGGCAGATGGTAATTTTCGCCTAAATCCCAGTGGGTCATTCGAGCCACATGAATAGGAGCGATCTTTTTGCAACAGCTCAACATATGGTCAACTGTTTCCCCAGTTTATTTGCAGAGTCTGCACTTTGGGTCTTCTGTTGACTTCTCGATTGTTAGTTAGATGCCTTTAGTTCTGATGGTTTTTTCCCTTCTTCCGGTGCAGCAAAAAACAATCCTGACGTTTCCATTTAGAGTTCCGTTGGTAAGCCAAGGCTGCGTATTTTCGGTATCAGTTTCTCCTTCAATATACTCCAAAAACTGCCCATGCATTATTATTATTATTATTATTTCCTTCACTTTCTCAGACGTTAAGTCCGGTTAAAAATGGAGTGACACGGACCTTGATCAAGCGTCACTTCCTTTTAACTGTACGGTATGTGTTATATTGCATTTAGGAACTTTCGGGTAATTGAACATGTATCAATAATTACGGATTTCTGTAGCTGTATATATATGTTTGGATGTAGCTGTATTGCATTGATGTACTGGTGGATATTGTGTGGTATGACTCCTGTAGTTGATAGTATAATTGGTATGATGTCAACTTTATCCTGATGCCACATGTCTTTCACTTCCTCAGCCAGTTGGATGTATTTTTCAATTTTTTCTCCTGTTTTCTTTTGTATATTTGTTGTATTGGGTATAGATATTTCGATTAGTTGTGTTAATTTCTTCTTTTTATTGGTGAGTATGATGTCAGGTTTGTTATGTGGTGTTGTTTTATCTGTTATAATGGCTCTGTTCCAATATAATTTGTATTCATCATTCTCCAGTACATTTTGTGGTGTATACTTGTATGTAGGAACGTGTTGTTTTAAAAGTTTATGTTGTAAGGCAAGCTGTTGATGTATTATTTTTGCGACATTGTCATGTCTTCTGGGGTATTCTGTATTTGCTAGTATTGTACAGCCGCTTGTGATGTGATCTACTGTTTCTATTTGTTGTTTACAAAGTCTGCATTTATCCGTTGTGGTATTGGGATCTTTAATAATACGCTTGCTGTAATACCTGGTGTTTATTGTTTGATCCTGTATTGCAATCATGAATCCTTCTGTCTCACTGTATATATTGCCTTTTCTTAGCCATGTGTTGGATGCGTCTTGATCGATGTGTGGCTGTGTTAGATGATACGGGTGCTTGCCATGTAGTGTTTTCTTTTTCCAATTTACTTTCTTCATGTCTGTTGATGTTATGTGATCTAAAGGGTTGTAGAAGTGGTTATGAAATTGCAGTGGTGTAGCCGATGTATTTATATGAGTGATTGCCTTGTGTATTTTGCTAGTTTCTGCTCGTTCTAGAAAGAATTTTCTTAAATTGTTTACCTGTCCATAATGTAGGTTTTTTATGTCGATAAATCCCCTTCCTCCTTCCTTTCTGCTTAATGTGAATCTTTCTGTTGCTGAATGTATGTGATGTATTCTATATTTGTGGCATTGTGATCGTGTAAGTGTATTGAGTGCTTCTAGGTCTGTGTTACTCCATTTCACTACTCCAAATGAGTAGGTCAATATTGGTATGGCATAGGTATTTATAGCTTTTGTCTTGTTTCTTGCTGTCAATTCTGTTTTCAGTATTTTTGTTAGTCTTTGTCTATATTTTTCTTTTAGTTCTTCTTTGATATTTGTATTATCTATTCCTACTTTTTGCCTGTATCCTAGATATTTATAGGCATCCGTTTTTTCCATCGCTTCTATGCAGTCGCTGTGGTTATCCAATATGTAATCTTCTTGTTTAGTATGTTTTCCCTTGATTATGCTATTTTTCTTACATTTGTCTGTTCCAAAAGCCATACTTATATCATTGCTGAATCCTTCTGTTATCTTTAGTAATTGGTTGAGTTGTTGATTTGTTGCTGCCAGTAGTTTTAGGTCATCCATGTATAGCAAATGTGTGATTTTGTGTGGGTATGTTCCAGTAATATTGTATCCATAATTTGTATTATTTAGCATGTTGGATAGTGGGTTCAGAGCAAGGCAGAACCAGAAAGGACTTAATGAGTCTCCTTGGTATATTCCACGCTTAATCTGTATTGGCTGTGATGTGATATTATTTGAATTTGTTTGGATATTAAGTGTGGTTTTCCAATTTTTCATTACTATGTTTAGGAACTGTATCAATTTAGGATCTACTTTGTATATTTCCAATATCTGTAGTAACCACGAGTGGGGTACACTATCAAAAGCTTTTTGGTAATCAATGTATGCGTAGTGTAGCGACCTTTGTTTAGTTTTAGCTTGATATGTCACCTCTGCATCTATTATCAGTTGCTCTTTACATCCTCGTGCTCCTTTGCAACAGCCTTTTTGTTCTTCATTTATAATTTTGTTCTGTGTTGTATGTGTCATTAATTTCTGTTTAAAGACTGAAGTTAATATTTTGTATATTGTTGGTAGGCATGTTATGGGGCGATATTTAGCTGGGTTCGCTGTGTCTGCTTGATCTTTAGGTTTCAGATATGTTATTCCATGTGTAAGTGTATCAGGGAATGTGTATGGGTCTGCAATGTAACTGTTAAATAATTTAGTTAGATGTGAATGTGTTGAGGTGAACTTCTTTAACCAGAAATTTGCTATTTTATCATTTCCAGGGGCTTTCCAATTGTGAGTAGAATTAATTGCTTGGGTGACTTCATGTTGCAAAATTATCACTTCAGGCATTTGTGGTATCATCTTGTATGTGTCTGTTTCTGCTTGTATCCAGCGTGCATGCCTGTTATGTTGTACCGGGTTTGACCATATGTTGCTCCAGAAGTGTTCCATGTCTGTTATGTTTGGTGGATTGTTTATTTTAATGTGTGTGTTATCTATTGTCTGGTAAAATTTCTTTTGGTTTGTGTTGAATGTTTGGTTTTGTTTCCTTCTATTTTCACTTTTTTTGTATCTTCTGAGTCGTTTGGCTAATGCTTGTAATTTCTGCTTCTTTTCGTCTAATTGCTCTGTCGCTTCTTGTTGTGAGATTTTACCTAACTTTTTTCGTTTTTTTCCGAGATTTCATTTCTTATAAATTGTGTTAGCTGTCCGATGTCTTTTCTCAGTTTTTCTATTTTGATCTGTAGCCTGTGTTGCCATGCTGGTTTAGTGGGTTTCTTCTGTGTGTTGGTTGGTTCTGATCTCTGCCTAGTGTGTATATTTAGTGTAGTGAGTGCTCCTATATAAACCAGTAGTTGTAACTCTTCCATAGTTGTGTTTTCATTTATTTTGTTGTGTATGATTGTGTTGATAGTTTTTATTGTTGTTTCGACTTGTGGGTTATTTGGTGGTCTACGCAAGAATGGTCTAATGTCTGTATTTGTGCCTTTGTATTCTATATATGTTAGCTGAAATTTTTCTTGTATATCTAACATCTGTGTCACTTCGTGTTCTATTTGTGCTTGTTCTGGTGGCTGTCTTAAGATTTCGTTTTCCTCTGATTGTTTAATTGGTGCATGTTGTTCTTTGTTTGTTTGCTCTGGGATGTTTGAGTCCATTACTGTATTTTCTTCTTCTTCTGATTGCACATTATTTTGTTCCAGTATTTCTTGTACTTGTTGTTTGATGTTTTCTAATTCTGACTGGGGTATCCTGTTATTTTTGATTATTACACGGATCTGATCAGCTAATCGTTGTTCTGTTAAAAATTTTAATTCTGGGTATCTGGTAATAAATGTTGTGTATACTTGTGATCTGTATCCAGTTGTGTTGGTTCCTAGGTTTGTTGCTTGGTAATAACAGAACATGAGGTGTCGATTAACTTCATCTGACCATCTCATCCTCTGTCTTTGTTTTCCTTCTAGGGTGGTTGCAGGAAGCATATCCTGCAAAACACCTCTATTTGGATTTAAATCATTTTCCAGTTGGCTAGCAGTGTCGTTACCATTGTGGGCGGGCATAGGGTTCAAGCGTCGTCCCCGACCATGACGGCGCTTGTCCGAGGCTTCTTTAGTTCTGTCCTGAACCAACTAATCACACTAAAAGGGGGGTTAGCCCTATTAGTGGTTTGTTCTTTTCGTCGCCTTTTACGACTGGCAGAACATACCGGAGGCCGATTCGTTTCCCGGGCCTCCACGGGGTTTATTATTATTATTATTATTATTATTATTATTACAATACTATTATTATTATTATTATTATTATTATTATTATTATTATTATTATTACAATACTATTATTCGAACAACTAGCAACGCATGCATCACTATTGTTTTGCCACTGTATTCTTCGTCAATTACATTGTGAAACACGATTAGCGGAATACGAAGAGTTCCGTTGCCAAAAGTCTGTTAACTCAAGACATACTCCACACAAACATAACTCTGATAAGTCGGCATGCATCAGCGTTCTTAAAACCACGCGCGAAGTGCAGTAGTTAACGCTTCGGCCTCTTGCTGTATTGGGCGGCGTCTCACTGGAATGTTCCATTACTCGTAACGTTCTAAAGCCACGTAAGTTAGTTTTTTGCTATCAAAAAATGACGAATAATTAGACTGCGATAAAATATTATGAGTGCCAATATTATTTGCGGGCCCTCATGGCCGACTGATAAGAACTGTTCTTGTCACGAACTCTTCTATATGACAGAACAACTGTGTCGTCTTTCTTATCTCTCCCGAGACACTGCAGTATTAGTGTACAGTCTTTTTTTGTTGCTTCCACTGCAGAAGAGGTGTTAGCTAGAAGTGAGTTGTATTGGCCACAGGCACGGGGTCGTACAAATAAAAGGGAGAATGTACTTGATTCTCGGAATTTCGGAAAACATTCCCAGGTTCGCATGAATAAAGCGAATTGGAGAATATACTTCGCCGAGAAAGTTCTCACCTTGAGTAAAAGAGTGGGGACATCGTCAAATGAGAATAAACATTCCCCTATTTCGTATGAAGAAAACTAGAGAAGTTTCTCCAAAGCAGGAAACTCTCTCTCTCTTTTATTCTCGGAATTCCGGAAAGCATTCCCAGGTTCGCATGAATAAAGCGAATTGGAGAATATACTTCGCCTGAGAAAGTTCTCACCTTGTAGCATACTTCGAGCTGAGTAAGTTCTGTTGAGGTTCTTTTAAAGTAGAAATGACAGAATTTATGTTGTTCGGAAGGCAAAAAAGGTATACATTGCCCGAAGAAATAATGAAGAAAAAAACTGTAGTTTATACAGATTTAAGAATAAAAAAATTTGTTGGCTGGCGAACTTCCTTCCCGTAACTCATGAAAGAGGAGGAGGCAACCTTTAAAATAAAACGAAGATGAGAATATTTTTGTGCTATGTAGCAGATCCAGTTTCCAGACTGGTGTAGAAGGTATTCACCAGATAACCATGTCACTGAAATTGTCAAATGTTCTTCTTCATGTTTCCTCGCAACATAAATCTTATATCTTGCTATGTGAGAAATAAACAGGCAGATGAGAAAAAGTAATGACTGGTTTGTTACGAACCTAACGATCTGTTTCTCATAACGAAAGCACACGGACGACCGTCTTAATACATGACGAGTGAGCAGATGAATTCGACAACATAGTAAGAAAACGTATTTTCGCAAAATGTCTGTAATCGTCTTAATAATCTATTGCCGCACATAAAACTAAAACTGAAACGTAGTGCAACTCTTCCAGAACTCACTGGTGGTAATTCAATATTTGTACACTGTTTGAGCAAGACGAATGAAATGTAAGATTATGCGTGCGTTCTGCGCCGGACGTGGCAGACTACACACACCCAGAACCCTCTCAAGAAGGAGAAGTAGTGAGAAAGAACTTTCTCATCTGGAAATACGCTTATAAGTTTTTGTTCGTATGAAACTGAGCACTTTCTCAGAAAATGTTCTTTTGCTCTGAGAACCTTCTCTATGGATTTTTTTTTTCATTCATATAACCCACGAGCTCCATATCGTGCACTTACGATCCTGTATAGAAAGAAACTAAATATGCTCAGTAGCACGTTATGCTGGCATGGGGGAAGGCAAGGAGCGTGGAAAGCTAAAATCCCTGGTTGCGACAAAACTGGGTCGATTTGTTCTCCATGCCGATTGGTCAGCACGCGTGCCGTCGTAACAGCGGGATTGGCTGAAGCGGGTCTCCTCAGGGGCACGCTGCTGACCTTCAGCGATAACAGCTCGCAACGAATTCCTATCGGCTAACTACTGATGCGGGATTTTTTCTGACTCCTGAACTACCACACGCACCGTATGAAGCTTCGAACAGAACTACGTGATATACTCTGCACAGTTAGAACGAGATCCCAATATTCACCCACCTAATATCAATAATGTGATATATCACTGTCTGTCTGATGAGCCACTGAGACACAAGACTCACTTCATTTAATTGATATTACTGATAACCGTATCTCCAACATCCTATCTCGTATCTCTCCCTCTCTCTCTCTCTCTCTCTCTCTCTCTCTCTCTCTCTCTCTCTCTCTCTCTCATAAATATTTATTCACAGCATGCAACATGAAAAAAGTTTAGAATACTACAATTTTCCTCAAAACAAATTATTTAAGAAACACGTAAATTATTCTTTTCAGCTGACAGCTTCCAAATGAAGTTTTTCTTTTACAACGATTAAGTCATCATCAGAGACGGAATAGTCCGAATCATTTTTATTAGTGACTGCAATAATTGTTCATCGTGTTCTCTTTCAGTGAGTTTCTAATCGTCACATACATTATCATCAGAAAGAGAACAACATGAACAAATAAAGGAAAGGCAATAATATGAGGGTTTTACGTCCCGTAGACGAGGTCATTACAGACAGAGTATAAATTCGGACACAGGAAACACGGGGAAAGAATTTGGACTTTTTTTCAGAAAATTATCTCAATATTTGCCATAAGCGATGATTCGAGGAAACCGCGGAAAACCTAAATCTGGATGCCCAGACGAGGATCTGAACCACAGTCCTCTCGAATAAGAGTTCAGATGACCAATGTGAAAGAATGGAGTCGCTATTTTGGCACATACCAATGTAAGATAAAGAACAGTACAACAATTTTAACTCGAGAGAAACGCCCATGTACGATACAATAATTGCGGTACGTCTGATCTGACGGTATACAAATCTCTCTCTGCGCCCTGTATCTCAAAGTGTAAGCGAGATGGACAAACTCGCAGCTTCCTTTAAATGTTCTGGAACGTAAAGCTGTGCACTTTACAAAACGAAACGAAGTATTTTATGATTCCAGTGTCAGCGAGTCACAAACAGAATCCGTCAACTCATACGAATACCTGGGTATAAAATGTTGTAGGAGGCATGAAATGGAACGATAGATCATAAAGTCTCAACCAGGTGGCAGCCATCATCGGTTCGCTGGCAGAATACCCGAGAGGTGCAACCGGTCTACAAAGGAAACTGCTTACAAGACACTCGTCCGACCCTTAGTAGAATACTACTCAAGTGTGTGGGATCTGTACCAAATAGGACTAACAGAGAGTACTGAACGTATACAAAGAAAGGCGGCACAAACGGTCACAGCTCTGACCCATGGGCTAGCGTCACCGAGATGCTGCAAAAACTGAACTGGCATAGCCGGCCAGAGTGGCCGAGCAGTTCTAGGCGTTAGTCTGGAACCGCACGACCGCCACGGTCGCAGATTCGAATCCTGCCTCGGGCATGGCTGTGTGTGATGTCCTTAGGTTAGTTACGTTTAAGTAGTTCTAAGTTCTAGGGGACTGATGACCACAGAAGTTAAGTCCCATAATGCTCAGAGCCATTTGAACTGGCATACGCTTGAAGAGAGGCGTAAACTATCCCGTGTGAAGCTCACTGCACAGTTTCAAAACCCAGCTTTAAAGGGAAAATCTAGGAAAATACTGTAACCGTCTACGTATCGCTCCAGTAGCGATCACGGAAAGATTACACTAGTTACAGCGGGCACAGAGGCCCTTATGAACGCATTCTTCCCGTTCTCCATAATTATGCGAACAGAGGACTCAATATCTGCTACATTACGGAGTACCCTCTACCACGCTAAACAGAGCATAGATGTATATGTAGGGATCGACAATGTCATCGAGGTATTTCACGAGAACAGTGCTATCCCACGAGATAACGATAATGTGCATATGTCATTTTATTACCCGTTTCAAACAATAGCTGTTTTAATTTACGTCGATATTAAACGGGCATAATTTGCTGCAAATGATTCCGTACAATAGAATGAAGTGAAGACACAGAGAATAAGATTTAACTCTTATATCGCGCTTCGGATACCAAATTACACTGTCAGGATAAATGTGAAATTTTGCATGTTATCAACAGGATGTGTCAAAGTTATTAGCATACTGGTCGTAGTATCAGACAACCACGTAACACGCTTGCAGAGGGTTATGCATAGAGTGCTAGGCTGTGAGAAGAATGCAGCCTGACCAGAATATAACTGGCATGCCGGTATGTTAGCCAGCCAGAGCTTGGTTTTTACGCAGTTTCTCATACCCGTTTACGCTGTTACTGGGGTCCTCACAAGGGGAATTACTTATCGCACCCTCCTCAGGTTTAGTGGTACGAGGACAGCCCGTCAAAAACTGAAGACAGATTAGGCATGAAAACTGGAAGGTGGTGTACTGAACTGTGAAAAAGCAAAATAGAAACAGTGAACAACCCAAGCGCTAGGTGTGCAACATCAAGCATGTGGCACAGTCGCGACGCCGTGGTTAAGTGGTCACGGTGTTTGACTGCCCAGCGGGCGAGCCGTGATCGAAGCTCCCTCATGCCTTCTTTTTTTCTCTCCATAAAATTATGAACTGTCCGTCCAGCCACTGACATGTTTGTTCGGTGTATTAAAATTTATGTTTGTGTCGTGGTGTAACGTCCGTTTGCAACAGCGACGTGTAAGGACGGGGCCTATAATGAAAGTTGATTCTGCACTACTACTCCATTAGCGGCCGAAAGGAAGAGGCTTTCGAATGGAACAGCAAACGTTTGATGACAAGGCAACAAACAAGTCAACCGAATCCTCCACCGGAAACACGTCTGGTGTGTCAGTGACGGCATTAGTAACAATACGTGTGTCATATGATAGGAATCTCTTATCGAAGCACTTAACTTGTACGCCAGCTGAGTGAGATATGCCTCCTTGCCCGATTTAGGTGGTGTTGTGAACGTGAACTATAAAACTGCAACAAATGAACGCAACAGTTTCATCATCACACAGTCTTCCCTGTCTCTATCAACCCATATGTTTTTAACGTTTTTGACGCTGTGTTCCATTTTGTGAGTTTTGACTCTTGAATTCCTTTGTTGTAATACAGTTCACACCCGTTTATTTGTTGTCTTCATTTCTGTGATATGTCCGTGTGGTATCTCGCCTGCTCTCACTATTAGCACATTTACATTTGACGGTAATGTATTCTTATACATGACACATATTCTATAACCAATGGATAGTATAACAACTGCCAAGACTACAGAAAGAGAACAAACATTTCAATGACTGGACGGACAGTTCATAATTTTGTGGAAAAAATATGGCATGATAGAGTTTTGAACCCGTCTCTTCATCTCTGGAGTCTGACACCGTGACCATTTTATCACGACGCCCTGACTCTTCTTGTCCGCTACGTGTTTCACTTCTTGAGCTTTGACCGTTCACAGTTTTATTTTGCTTCCTTTTCACAATTCAGTACACCTTCTTCCTGTTTTCATGTCTGATCTGTGTGCACTTTTTTATGGGCTACCCACTGGAACATATTACCACCAAATCTGATGGGGGTGCGATGGGGAGTTTCTCTTGTCAGAAACACAAACAATTACAAAGATAAAATACGTTGCACTCATAAACGATCTTCGCTAGTTCCAAGGCAGTACCTACTAGGGGGTGAAGAATGGTGAACTAATTGCATCCTAGCAACTGAGACAGACAAGAGGATGTTTTGTCCACCATGCTTTTAAATCTGACATTTGTGCGGCAGTCCAACGTTTCAAATTAAAATGTTTAATAACAGCAAGAAATTAGGTTGTCCGCATTTTCAACCGCAGTCGACGCACTGACCAATTCTGACGGCTGTCGAGAACGAAATCTGTATTATACATTGTTGAAATTCTTCATACGCTTCTTGTAATAATCAAGCTTGCCAACCACGAAGGCGCAATAACAATGTTCCATTTTTAATGGTAATTTGCCAGACTTATCAAACCACCCTCTTATGTGCCAGCTGGTCCTATGCACTCAGTGCAGGAAAAGGCGTCGACGTGGAGACGTGACAGTCAGAAAGGCTCTACCTGTGCGGGCGTGCCTGTGACCACACGGTGAATGAAGCAGGCAGATCTGTTGGAGCATCAACGCTGTCTGTCCACTGTGTCTAGAAGAAATGGTGTACTACTCGCAGCGGTGTAATATGAGCACAGAGGTCGTAGAAAGATCCTAACCGACAAGACTGGAGACGAGTATCGCGCCTTTTCAGTGACGATCGGTAGACGTATGTGTGTTCTGTGGATACCTGCATAGTATTTCGAGCTCGGGCAAACTGAAGAGCACGCTATGCGTAACTCCACATGGTTGGTGATTTCTGTTTTTTTTTTTAATACTTGTGAGGTGCGTTACAAAAGTAACGGGATCCTTTTTTACATTAGAAGTATCAGAACAGCTTTAGCTATATCGAATACTTAGTCTGTAAGCTGTCAAGAATTAAGTATGTACTAACAAAATGTTCATGGTGTGGGTTCCTGTAGTCATGTCCTGGTTCATGAACCACGGGCAACGTATGAGTGGCCAAGTAGGCCTACGTGGTCCCGACAGTCGGGATACCAGTTACTTTGGAATAATGCTGGGCATCTCGGACATATTCTGAGTCGCGGTCACCTTTGTGCTCATACGGCAAAGACTACCAAATCCACCGGTTAGTCCCTCAGCCGTTGGGGGTAAAACCCAATGGGACTCGGGGCAAGTAAGGCTAGCAACCTGCTTCCCTGGTACTTTAAATATGATGCTGGTAACAATAAAAGCAAAATGCCTCGGACCTTTGGAGGTGGCGGAGTCCCATCTCTAACTGACAAATCAGGGACTCCTAAGATACGACTTGGCAAACAAATGGTAATGAGATGGGGAGCTATTAATATCAATGGGGGCTACTCTGGGAAGGAGGTAGAGCTGGCAGAGGCTGCAAGTAAGATGGGGCTGGACGTTTTAGCTGTTGGTGACATTCGGGTAAGGGGTGAGAAAGAAGAGGAAGTGGGAGAATACAAGGTCTACCTGTCAGGAGTCAAAGCAGGAATAGCACAATGGGGTGTAGGGCTTTACATCAGGAAAGAAATGGAACCCAGCATAGTTGCAATAAGGTATGTAAACGAACGACTGATGTGGATAGATTTGACAGTGTCTAGTAAGAAAATTAGGATTGTGTCAGTATATTCGCATTGTGAAGGGACAGATCAAGATAAGATGGATAGTTTTTATGACACACTCAGTGATGTAGTTGTTAGAGTAAAGGACAAGAACAGTGTTCTGCTCATGGGTGATTTTAACGCCAGGATTGGAAATCGAACAGAAGGGTATGAAAAGGTTATGGGTAAATTTGGAGAGGATATGGAGGCCAACAGGAACGGGAAACAACTCTTGGATTTCTGTGCCAGTATGGGCTTAGTAATCACAAACTCCTTTTTTAAACATAAGAACATTCACCGGTATACTTGGGAAGGCGGGGGAACCAGATCTGTCATTGACTGTATAATAACAGATCAGGAATTCAGGAAGGCTGTGAGGGACACACGTGTATTCAGGGGATTCTTTGATGACACTGATCATTATTTAATCTGCAGTGAAATTGGGATTGTGAGGCCGAAAGCACAGGAGGTCAGGTCCATATGTAGGAGGATAAGAGTGGAGAAACTTCAGGATAAGGAAATCAGGCACAAGTACATAACAGTGATATCAGAAAGGTACCAGTTAGTTGAATGTAGTCAATTACAGTCATTGGAAAAGGAATGGACAAGGTACAGGGACACAGTACTAGAAGTGGCTAAAGAATGTCTTGGAACAGTAGTGTGTACAGGTAGGATGAAGCAAACAGCTTGGTAGAATGACAGTCAAGGCAGCCTGTAAAAGGAAAAAGGTGTATCAAAACTGCCTACATACTAGAACTCAGGTAGACAGAGAAAGTTATGTTGAAGAAAGAAACAAAGCCAAACAGATAATTGCAGCATCCAAGAAGAAACCTTGGGAAAACTTTGGAAACAGGTTGGAGACTATGGGTCAAGCTGCTGGAAAACCATTCTGGAGTGTAATTAGCAGTCTTCGAAAGGGAGGTAAGAAGGAAATGACAAGTATTTTGGACAGGTCAGGAAAACTGCTGGTGAATCCTGTGGATGCCTTGGGCAGATGGAGGGAATATTTTGAAGAGTTGCTCAATATAGGTGAAAATACGATCAGTAATGTTTCAGATTTCGATGTACAATGGGATAGGATCACATTGGAGAAAATGGTCAATAGATTGCAGTGCAATAAAGCAGCTGGGGTGGATGAAATTAAGTCGAAACCCATCAAATACAGTGGAATGTCAGGTCTTAAAAGGCTACACAGGATAATTGAATTGGCCTGGGAGTCGGGACAGGTTCCATCAGACTGGACAAAAGCAGTAATCATACCAATCTTTAAATATGGAAACAGAAAAGATTGTAACAACTACAGAGGTATCTCTTTAATCAGCGGTGTGGGTAAAATCTTCTCAGGTATTGTTGAAAGGAAAGTGCGAGTATTAGTTGAGGACCAATTGGATGAAAATCAGTGTGGGTTAAGGCCTCTTAGAGGTTGTCAGGACCAGATCTTTAGCTTACGGCAAATAATGGAGAAGTGTTATGTGTGGAACAGGGAATTGTATCTATGCTTTATAGATCTAGAAAAGGCATATGACCGGGTTCCTAGGAGGAAGTTATTGTCTGTTCTACGAGATTATGGAATAGGAGGCAAACTTTTGCAAGCAATTAAAGGTCTTTACATGGATAGTCAGGCAGCAGTTAGAGTTGACGGTAAATTGAGTTCACGGTTCAGAGTAGTTTCAGGGGTAAGACAAGGCTGCAACCTGTCTCCACTGTTGTTCATATTATTTATGGATCATATGTTGAAAACAATAGACTGGCTGGGTGAGATTAAGATATGTGAACACAAAATAAGCACTCTTGCATATGCGGATGACTTAGTTGTGATGGCAGATTAGATTGAAAGTTTGCAAAGTAATATTTCAGAGCTAGATCAGAAATGTAAGGACTATGGTATGAAGATTAGCATCTCCAAAACGAAAGTAATGTCAGTGGGAAAGAAGTATAAACGGATTGAGTGCCAAATAGGAGGAACAAAGTTAGAACAGGTGGACGGTTTCAAGTACTTAGGATGCATATTCTCACAGGATGGCAACATAGTGAAAGAACTGGAAGCGAGGTGTAGCAAAGCTAATGCAGTGAGCGCTCAGGTACGATCTACTCTCTTCTGCAAGAAGGAAGTCAGTACCACGACTAAGTTATCTGTGCACCGTTCAATCTTTCGACCAACTTTGTTGTATGGGAGCAAAAGCTGGGTGGATTCAGGTTACCTTATCAACAAGGTTGAGGTTACGGATATGAAAGTAGCTAGCATGATTGCAGGTACCAGTAGATGGGAACAATGGCAGGAGGGTGTCCACAATGAGGAAATCAAAGAAAAACTGGGAATGAAATCTATAGATGTAGCGGTCAGGGCAAACAGGCTTAGATGGTGGGGGCATGTTACATGCATGGGAGAAGCAAGGTTACCCAAAAGACTCATGGGTTCAGCAGTAGAGGGTAGGAGGAGTCGGGGCAGACCAAGGAGAAGGTACCTGGATTCGGTTAAGAATGATTTTGAAGTAGTAGGTTTAACATCAGAAAAGGCACCAATGTTAGCACTGAATATAGCATCATGGAGGAATTTTATAAGGGGGCTATGCTCCAGACTGAACGCTGAAAGGCATAATCAGTCATAGATGATGATGATGATGATGACTAACAAAATGTTAATTTTTTGGTTTTCAGAAATGCTTTTCAACAGAAAATGCTATACAGGGTGGTCGGAAATTCCCGTTACAAACTTCTAGGACTTGTAGTGGGGAGTGAGCACATAATATTTTGTATAGGAACCCATGTTCAGAAACGTACCATTTCCGTGCTACAACCATTTGAAAACGTATTGCTAATGCACCCATTTTTACAAGTAGTTGACAGGGCGTGATCCAGTAAATCACTTGTTTTACAATTCCACTCATTAATAGACAATGAGACTGCTCGTGTACTAGTTGACGGGTTCTCATCAACGTGATGCACTAACTCCTCTTCCAGTTCGGGCGTGTGGGGCCTCCCTGGAGCGCCACAGTCACGCCTGCTGCTGGTGAAGACACCCTTTCTCGAAACCGCTGCGTGATTGTGGCGGAAAGGAGACGCGATGTAGTCTGAAGTTGTGGAGAATTATCTCGAAAACGCGACGAGCAGCTCTTCCATTGCCGTGAGCTTCGCCATACAGGAAGATCATGTCGGTGTTTTCTGCAAACTTGTACTCAACCATGTTGCTCAAACACTGACAGATGCGTGAATGAGGCTCAACCAAGTCAGTGAGGTAGGATAGGATGTCAAATGACATCAGTCGAACTAACGTAAGCACCCATCACTATGACTATCCTGTTGCAAACCTACCTAGCAAATATGTTTTCAAACGTTTGTAGCACGAAAATGGT
The DNA here is from genome assembly GCF_023864345.2 of Schistocerca serialis cubense. NCBI lineage: Eukaryota > Metazoa > Arthropoda > Insecta > Orthoptera > Acrididae > Schistocerca > Schistocerca serialis. The sequence goes on along the minus strand of NC_064638.1, from coordinate 871,374,826 downwards.
ATGTTTCCGGACAAGGGTTCCTATTCAAAATATTATGTACTCACTCCCCTCTACAAGTCCTAGAAGTTTGTAACGGCAATTTCCGACCACCCTATATATGCTTTCACTGATCAAATATTAAATGCTCTGATAACCGAACATCATCCACTGGAATTTTTTGTGGTCGCCCAAAGGCTTCTGACTATGTGAATCATGAAATTCTTATTCTAGATAAATATTGTGGTATGAGTGGGACAGTGCACAAATTGTTTAATCCATATTTAACTGGAAAAATGCAGACGGTTGAAATTAACAGTACAGACAGTAGCCTTTGCTTGCTGCTACGTTAATATGACAGCTTTGCAAAATCCTACTCTGTATTTTGAAGGCTATTGTTGGCACTACGTGTACTGTATCACGTATTTCTGGTACATTGCTCTCCATATCTTTGCAACTGGATCTTTGTTTCTGGGCTTCGCAATTTTCACAACCGTTAGTATGTTAGGGGAGTCCGCTAGTCAAGCGTACTTGTAATTTAGTGAAAATCAAATACATGAAGTCATGCAACAAATGCAGTTAGCTCGAGTATTGGCAAGCTGGAGGAAATGAGAATATTTAAAAGAATCTGTTGCGTGGTTATTAAACCAGCATTCGTCTGTGCAGTACCGATATGACAACGCAGAGACTGCAGTGCTTAATTTGTGACGGTACGCGCCGCTAAGGAATACTGGTACCGTTCAAATACGATTTTAAGAAGTCTAAACTTGAAAAAAAACCTCCCTTCTGAAACGTCATAGCACCGGAACTATTTTTTCCCCTCCCAAACCAAGCACTGACAGTCTGTTAAATGAGCATTTGTGAATCTTGAAGTTAGTGGATACTGGATTACTGAAGAAGATACTCTTGTATTGCAGCAGTTATTACGCTACATAGTAATATTTTCCCCGCCATTGTGTTCTTGGATATCTGTTGACGATTTACTGATGAACCAGTTTCAGCCAGATTTGTCTGTACTCTTAGCATATTGCAACAGACTGTTCAGCAATCTGCAGACACGCGTGACCCTTTTTCTTATGTGATATAACAAGTCTGCTACTGCTGACAGATGTTCCTGCGACAGGTACAGCGTGCAGCGGAAATAACTATCGTATCACATATGGATCCTAACCTTTTGGAGGGGGACGATGTCTCTCATGTCCAGAATTTCAATTTTTCATTCTTGTTTTCTTAATCAATGATCCTTTCGTTACATAACAAAAGCTGAACTTTGTAGCTTTTTTTTCTGTAACAGCAATAGTATCAACTAGCTGCCACAGCGCATCAAACTGTCCCGCCCACATATCTCGGTTTGCTTTGGTGTACCGATTTTGGTAACGGTGATAGAAAGGCGTTCAAAAATGCGACCAATTGACCTCTCACCCGGTAGTACAACTGAATACTGCGTATGTAAAAGGACGGAAGACCAATTGAAAACATCTGTGAAACAACAGAAAGTAATGACCCTTGAACATTTACTTGCAGCTATAACCTACATCAGAATTCCGTCATGTGAATGAAACGAACTACAGGCGTTTCACCTGTATTAACCCGCAAAATTCAACTAGAACTGGAGTCGTTAACAGCGGCAACTGGCTCATGCTTTTTCATAAAAATATCGCTTCAAGACAATCCACATTTCGTTTTTTCGAAAGAATTTTCTCTATTCGTCTACATCAATGTTATTCCCTTCAAAATAGTTCCCAATAGAAATTATGCTGTACATTTGGCGTAAACTAGATCTTTGGGATACTTTTTTTTTTTTGTACTTTAAGGTTTTCTTTATTTTTGGGAGCAGTTTAAAGTCACATGCAGTGACGTCTTGCGAATATGGATGCTGGGGCAATATTACAGAGTTATTTTCGGCAATAAATTCAAGAAAATGTAACGAAGTGTGTAAGGTGCATTGTCGTGGTGCAAAAATTAGTAGTACTCACTGATCGTTCGACCTTGGTACAAAAACTCAACTAAGCCGTTAGCATCGAAGAACACACTGTGCATAATTTTCGTTCGCATTTGACAGCACTTCTCAAGCTTTTTTCGGTTTTGGTGATTCAGAAGATTTCCACTGCAACGATTTAGCGTTCATTTCCAAGTCATATCCGTAATGCCATATTTCATCTCTCGTTACGACACGCTTCAATAGATCTACATCGTTCTTGTTTTCGTCTACCGACGCTTGTGGAATTTGCATTCGATGCTTTTTTTTTTTTCTTGGAAAGTCGACATTTTGGAAGAGATTTTACTGTCACACGTATCATATTTAAAAAATTCGAAAAAGTGTCAAGCCATGAATCAGTTCATATGCCAATATCATTAGCGACTAGTGTGACTGTGATCCAGAGATCGTTCCTAATGGGTTGTACCATTTTTTCCACGATTTCATTAGTTAATGATGTGCTGGGGCGTCCAGGTCGCTCGTCATCTTCAGTGTCTTCAGGGCTCCTTCGAAACGATTATACCACTCTTAAAGCGTTGTTTTGCCATAGCACATTCACCAAAATCAGTATTTATCATTTCTAAATTTTCCTGTTTTTTTGTTACACTAGTGTAGCAAAATTTGTTACAAATATGACCATTTTTATACAAATAAAATAATTACCAATACTAACAAACCTTTTTACATTACATTAACACTTGTCCCATAGATCATTAACACATTTTACAATGATGCGGAACGAGTCAGTTTAACATAAGGTTTGTTTGCACGATATAATTTTTGTCTTTGCAATTATTACTTCATATCTAAAAATTCATCTATTGAGTAGAAGGAGTTTTCATTCAGACATTCTTTTAATTTGTTTTTAAATGCTGGTTGGCTGTCTCTCAGACTTTTAATGCTGTTTAGTAAATTACCAGACTTTTGTGGAAGTATAATTCACCTCTCTCTGTGCCAGATTTAACCCAGAATAGTGATCACCTTCCTTCTAGTGTTGTAGCTATGCACTTTGCTATTTTGGACTGGGTTGGGTTATGAACAACAAATTTCGTAAGTGAATATATGTATTATGAAGGTACTGTGCGTATCCCTAGTTCCCTAAATAAGCGTCAATGTGATCTTGGGTGGGCTCCAGCAATTATTCTGATTACGCACTTTTGTGCACTGAATGAAAATGGACATAATAGGCTAATTTAGTAATATGTTTATCACCAGAATTTACATTAGCCCTGATAGCATAAGTAGTTGAACTCAAACGTTCAATCGCCAATGTGCTGCTTCCAATTCCACGTCTCATCAATGCACACACCCAGAAATTTTAAATATTCTGCCTTAGCAACAGGCTTCTGTTCAAAGCCAGTATCTATAAATAGTATTATGCCATTTGCTGTACAGGAATTTCTCAAAATGTAGTGGGAGTCCATTTGCAGAGAACCACTTAATAATTTTCTGAAAGACATTATTTACAACTTCCTCAGCTAATTCTTGTTTGCTGGGTGTGATTAATATCCAAAGGGACAGAATAATCTGCCTCTGGGTAATGAGTCTGTCAAACCGTGCTATTTCGACTAGTACAGAGGCTGGGGCACCGCAGCGGGAGTGTATCTGCCTGCATCGTCTAGTGCGAGCTGCACTGGTGGCTCTCCTGCCATTGTATGGGCGTCCCCTTTCTCATAAACAGAAATAAGACCGAGAATGTGAACGCCATCGTTGGCTTGCTGAACGGAATAGTGTACTGATTTCAAGAGTGTTTTGTTTCAATATGACCTAAGTGATAGAAGTTGGACACTACTGTGGAAATGACCAGATTGCACTGGTAATGATATGGCGGACAAATGCAAATTGTGAAAATTTGGGGACGCAATCGAACTTGAGACCTCGATGTCAATAGCATCTACTGCATCACGGAAATTTTAGAGCCAGCCTTCGAGCAACTCCAAAACCACATTTCAACAAGAAAATGCCCTGAGAAAATTGCAAGCCTTCTTCCGCAAAAAACAGATCCAATGTTTCCCTGGCTTTCACGTGTGCCTGACATGTTGCCGAGCGAACATGTCTGGGGTATGGCCGGTACGCAACTCGTTCGTCAGCTACCAGTGTTGGTTCTTTGTGGACTCGCTTGCAAACCAGGTGGAGACAGAATTTCCTGGAAATACAGTGTCTCAAAAATACTTTTTCAAACATTGGGGGCAGGTTCGTTCACTCAAACGAGGGAAAAAATCATACAAATGTATGAGAATCTTTCGTTTTCGAGTTATTATTGAAAGTTCATAATTTATGTGGCTGTAGTTCAAATGGCTCTGAGCACGATGGGACTTAACTTGTAAGGTCATCAGTCCCCTAGAACTTATAACTACTTAAACCTAACTAACCTAACACATCCATGCCCGAGGCAGGATTCGAATCTGCGACCGTAGCGGTCGCGCGGTTCCAGACTGTAGCGCCTTTAACCGCTTGGCCACCCCGGCCGGCCATGTGACTGTAGTTCGTCGACACATTAATACGAAATAAATGCTCGAAAATGTTCTCCCCTCTTGCTTCTAAACACGCATGAAATCGTCTAATCATGGATTATCGCACCCTTTCAAACATCCTGGTTTTGAATTGGTCTGCTGCATAGACCAATTGTTTAAGGTTTTCCCTGAGATGATAATCCAAAGGACTGACGTCGGTTGAACGTGTAAGCCACGGAACTGATCCTCCTCTACCTATACATCTGTCATTACACTCGCAGATACTAGCCCGTGCATTTCGAGCACTGAGTCTGAAATGCGCTGGAGCTCTATCATACACAAAACTCTTATTTCTTCTTATTTACAGGTCTTCTAGTAGGTCTTCGTAGGTGTTCTGAATAAAGCCCCTTTAGACAGCACGGTATGTGCTGGGGGAACATATGGCCCTACCGGACAGTCTTGCCGCCCACCCCCACCTCAAATAAATCATTCTGTTTCTAGCCCGTACTGTAAAACAAGGATTGCGATCGGTCTATATATGTTGGCTGTGGAAATTTATTTCATCTCTCCCAAACGTTGCCTCATCTGTAAACAATCAAGCGAGGTGGCGCGGTGATTGGTATATTGGACTCGCATTTGGGAGAACGACTGTTCAAATCCCCTCCTGCCATCCTGATTTGGGTTTTTCGTTATTTCCCTAAATCTCTCTAGGCAAATTGCCGGGATGGTTCCACTGAAAAGAGGACGGCAGATTTGTTTCCCCACCCTTTGGTAATCCGAGCTTGTGCTCTTCTCTAATCTTACCTCCTTCAGCTGTAAACAAAACTGCGAGAAAATACGGACTGGCAGTTTCTGTAGCAAACCATCGGTAGTTCTTCCGTGGTGGGCGATCGGCAGGCGCAACACACTGCACACATTGAAGATGATACGGATACACGAGTTTGTCGCGAAGTACCGTCCTGGCTGAACGTGGAGATGTACCACATGCCAGGGCTACTAGTCTAGCGCTGATACCTGGTTCTCGCTCGACAAACCGTAGCAAGTGCTCTTCCTGGTCACGTACGAGCAACATGTGATCTTTCCCGATCCACGGACTCTGACTCGGCAACGCGATGACACACAGCACCAAAGGGTGGATGACTGACTCGGCGATCTTCGGCTTGGGAACGCCGTCTGATACAGCGGTGCTGCCAAGAGTCCATTATCATTCTCGCGGCCGTACATATCAATCATGTCCGTTTGCTCACGAAACTAATGTCTTGCCATGTTTGAACAGAGCACTTACAGTTAACTCACTACCTGTAGACACGTTGAAGACAGGCGAATGACGAATGTGCCAAAGTATCCCTCACAGCGCAGCACCCTATAGGGCACAATGAGTCAAACGGGTGCACTGATAAGCGAAGCTGTTGGGTTGTACCTGGAAAGACTTTGAACGTCAACTTTCGTTAATAACTCAAAAACTACGGATTTTTGGAAATATGTTTATATCAACTTTTTTCTTGTTTTGGTATAAAGAACCTGTTCCCAAAGTTTGTAAAAGTATTTTTGAAAAAGCCTGTATATCAGTTTATCCGATGACCCCAAACAGTACCTTTATATGTTTTGACTGCAGCACATATTGCCTTTCAACCCACACTAAATTTTCAAAATTAGAGATCATCTACATTTCTGCATTTTCTAAAATAGAGGTTACTGTGTTGTCGCACGTTCCTTATCGAAGAGCAAATGTGGAGTTTTGACGAAAATGTTTGATATACAGGAGAATAGAACAATATGTACACTTGACATTGGCAATGTGTGGACATGCTACACATTTGCGGTTTATACCCGCTGCAGTAATCCAACAGCAATAAACAAAACAAATTATCCACATCTTTACCACGAGCTGTTCCTATGCGCTGTGTTTAAATCACTCGAGTAAAGCTCCACATCTGCACTTCAATGGCGAATGCGAGAAGATCGTACGATAACATAACATAAAATAGAACCGAAAACTAAATTAAAGTAATATCCTCACGGAATCGAATCTACACGATTTCAGAGGAGTACAATGCCAAAAGCGCTCAGAACGTTTTACGAAAACATCTTCTTATCCGATGAACCAGGGCAAACATTTTAGGAAACTTCCGACTGATGAGACAGCCCTCTTTGGAAAGTTTTGATATTTAAATGACAATATCGTAACTGAAATAGTGCACAACTGGGTCAAAAATGAAAGTTCAGCTGGGACGTCTTGTGATTTGTCCCTCACCGAGCACTTCTCCTTCACCTTCGCGGTAACAATGGGTCAACAGCAACACCAATATTTCCCTTTACAGTACTGAACTCGGACCTCTTGACGCTTCGGCTATCTACTGTTTCCCAACGGCGAGAATCTCCGAGCGCTATCGTAGCGATTGCAGCAGCACAGAAAAGTGAAAGCCGGCGCCACTGCGCAGATTCATCCTATGCTCCAGCTGGCGACACCACAGCCTGTGGTGGCTACATCCGTTCCAGCGCCTTCCATGGGCTTCCTCTTCGATCTCGCCAGTTCCTGTGTGTGTATAACAATCAAGTACTCCAGTCATTTGCTGCTAGAACCGGCTAACAGCGTACTTCAAGTTATTTAGGGAACTCACAGGAAACCTAGCTTATCATACGACAAAAAATGCGTGGTTTCGACTGAGCATATCATAGGCAGCAAACGGTTGGTAGAAAAAATTAACGCTGCTGGCTGTCCTGCCACATTATTGTGATCACCAATTCTATTCGACATCAACGTGTAGTAACCACTCATAGATAGCAGGCGGCAGCACTAGCAATGGACGGTATACACAGCTTGCAGGGGAACACGGAAAACACTGCAGTCACTGTCGTAACGCGGAAACGGAGCGATTTGTCGGGGGTCCAAAAGGGAATTACATTGGCTTTCAGGCCAAGGTTGGAACCATTTCCTAATCGGCTAAGTTTGTCAACTGTTCGCGTGCCGCAGTGGTTAAAACATACCACGCATGCGAAAACGGCGCTATACAAAACCGGCACCGAGCCAACTGTGGTGCATCATGGGCCATAAATGACTGTAGTGAACGACGGCTGCGAAGATATGTAAGGACGAATAGAGTGCAACTGTTGAGCAAATCGCTGCCCCGATGAACCAAAGGGTTACCAATAGTGTCTCCTCAACGACCAATCTGCGAACGTTGCTACGTATGGGCCTCCAGAGGATGTGCCTAGGTCGTGTACCCATGCTGGCTGATATTCATCAGCGACGAAGGCTGGAATTTCCACGCCAATACTGCAACTGGACGTCCAGTGAGTGGTGAAAGATAGCCTTTTCAGATGAATCACGTTTTATACGTCATCGGACAGATGGACGTTGGAGTGTACAGCGTGAAAGGTCTCAAATCAAACACCCTGCAACAATTGCCGGAATGCTAGAAGACTGAGCGTTACGGTGTGCTGAATGTTTTCGTGGCATTCCCTGGATGGTCTCGCCATTCTAGAAGGCACAATGGATCAACAAAAGCATAGAACTATCCTTGGGGACTATGTCCACCTCTAATGGCAATTTATTTTTCCTCAGCACGATGGCATCTACCAGCAGGACAATGCAACGTTTCACGCAGCTCGCAGTGTATGTGCGAGGTTCGAGGAGCACCAGGATGAATTTACTGCAATCCTCTGGGAACCTAAATCGTCGGGTTTAAACCAATGGAGAATGTGTGGGACCATCTAGATCGGGCTGCTCGCGCCATGGATCCTCAGCCAACAGACCTAGCGCATCTGAATAGGGCACTGGAGTCGGCATGGCTCCCCGACCCTGTCCGTACCTTCCAGAACCTCACTGACACACTTCCTGCACGTCCCACAGCGGTCCGCGCTGCAAAAGGTGGTAATTCAGCCTTCTGACAGACGGCCCAATTAATGTGATTGGACAGCGTATAACAGTGTGAAAATTGACACATGAAAAGTGAACGAATACAAAAACAACGTGGGCTTATGACAAACTTAAAAAAGCCGCGTTCAAAATTTTTCGTTTAGAGTCAGTTTTGGTGTGAAATGTAGGATTGAAACGATTAACAGATTAGAGAAAAGTTTCTTACACGAAGTAAAAAGGGCTGTTAAATAGTCCCGATATCTGGAAACTAATTTCTGGATTCTAAAGTCAGCTGCACACTACTATTGGTCATACACCATTAGATGGCTCTAGGGTAATGTATGCATAAGCAAACTGTTAATGTCGACACTGCGTACTTCATACCCTGTGAGCCGTAGTAAAAATTGCCGTTTTGAAGAGCGCGCCGCAACGCTTAGTGTAAAGCAGTCGCCTTCCGTTTCTGGCGGTGGCGCCGCTGTGGCAATCGCAGCTTGGGTGTCTCCCTCTGGTGGGAAAGCGGAAAAGTTGCCTGTTCACGTGCATTTAAGGGGCGAAATCAGCTCCGCAATGGGTCAGTCTGTGAGTCTGAGTCTAGTCAGTTGGTCAGCCGGCTCAGTGTCGGGCAGTCAGTGTCTGTCCGTTTGTCGGTCTACCGTTCGTTAAGGTCAGAGTCGCCGAGTCTGGTTAGTTGGTCAGCCAAGTTAGTCTGGGTCTGTCTGTCGCCCGGAGTGCTAGTATGTGTTAGGCCGCCAGTCAGCTCGAGTCTGTTTAGGCAATGGGCATTGGCGGTTGGTCGGTCGCGCACTGAGACACAATATGACTTCTCCGCCTGGAGCGTCGGCGCATGTGAGGTCGCCACGTGAGTCCAGTGGCTGCGCCGTATAGCGAGGCGTAGTGGCTTCGCGCCCGACACGAGAGCAACAGGAGTCTACCCCCGAAATCGGTCTGGCCGGCGCGAGCTGCGACGCCGTGAGACGGGAGATTGGCGCGCCTTACTGCGTCCGTTGAAGCGGCTGGCAGCGGACGGTTCGGGAGAGCGTTGGGGGTGCTGCGCCAGGTCTTCGCCAGAAATCGCAGTTTATTATAAGTGACTGGAGATATGTTGTGTCACTTGTTAAATTAAACTTGTTTTCTTAGTGAGTCTGTCAGTCTCGGGCAGTCTGGTCAGTCTGGGAGTCGGTGCAGTGAGGCGACAGAGTCAGTCAGAAGGCAGGCACTCCCATGTTAGTCGGTCGGCTCTAAGTCTGTCGCTGTTGGGTTGTGAACTGAGTCGGGTTCGTCGTTTCTCCGATGTTGGACGAGTTAATGGTTCAAATGGCTCTGAGCACTATGGGACTTAACTTCTGAGGCCATCAGTCCCCTAGAACTTAGAACTACTTAAACCTAACTAACCTAAGGACATCACACACAGCCATGCCCGAGGCAGGATTCGAATCTGCGGCCGTAGCGGTCGCACGGCTCCAGACTGTAGCGTCTAGAACCGCTCGGCCACTTCGGCCGGCGAGTTGGCAGTCAGCAGCAGGCAGGTCCGCACCGTGCAGGTACGCGCCAGGACCGTGGTTGACGCAGATGGAAGGCCGTTGGTCGATCGGTCGGCTGGTCGTCAGATGGCGACATGTGGTCTGCTGAGCACGGACATTAGTATCAGTCGGGAAGAGTTGGCAGCCAGCAACGGTCGGGTCCGTATGGTGTTACTATTCGCCGGGACCGATGTCGGCGAAAGCGGGCAGCCGTTGGTCGTTCCTCGGCCGGTCGTCTTAGTCGACGACGTCTTCGATTCTCAGGATGAACACCATTTTCCGAGTCGGGATGTGGTTGGACCTTGTTGGTTCGTTGGAACTGAGCAGCGACGCCGTCTCCACAGCGCGAAGCCAGGCCGGAGCTTTTGGCGGCGGGCACGCGCTGTTGCATGTGTAGGTGCTAGCTGCGAGAGCGACTCTTCGCTTTCCTCCGAAGCAGGATCATCAAGTTGAGTAATTAGTTACTTCTTTTAAAATCTAGACTGTTACGATTTGTTCGTTATTTGTGGATTGTTGTTTCCTCAGCAGTTCACGCGTGTGATAACAAGTGGTGGGTGTTGTTTTCTAGAACCCGCAGCCTTCTTCCGTAGTGGTTTGACAGTTGCGACTTGTGTTTTCTGTATTCTTTTAAACTTGTCTTGAGTGGTGTTTGATGCCTTGATCTTGGTCAGGCCGAGTTAGAAAGTGTAGGTACCTTGGTTTACTCGACATCAGCCGATATTCTGTTGTTTGTGCAGTTGGATCTGACGGTTGGAAATCGGTCGGAGTGCTAATATGTCTGTCGTTCGGAGCTGCCTCTGTCATGTTTGTCGGATTTGGTGTTAACGAATTTATTGCGTAAAGGCCGAATTCTTGATGTATGTTTTTATCTTGCCTATCATCTTGCGAGGTGGTATATGTGTAATGCAGAGCCTATTGTACATTTTATGTAAGTCTGCATTTTATGGGTTTTATTTACTCATTTTAGTTTATAAAGTGGCCACCCTTCCACCGTAAAACTTCTTTTAAAAACAAGTAGCACTTTCGGTGGTAAATTTTAATGTGTTTTGTACCATTTCCATCCCTCTTACGGGGTGCATAGTTTGTGTGTTTGTGTGAGTTTTTTAGTTTAATCTCGTGTGTTGCAGATTTACAACAGTGTAATCTTTCAGAGGTTGATGTGAGCGGTCGTGACTGCGGCCGTGTTGAAAGGGAGCAGGCAAACTTCTCAGCCCGAAGGCTCCTACTGTTAATATTGTTCTTTGCCTCCAAAATTGTAACCTGATATTTCGAGGGTGCTTTTCTGCTTATAATTTTAAATCTGTTTTTGAAAAGGGTTTTAGGAATAAAATTCACATTTGTTAAAAGTAATTTTCCATCAGTTACTTCCTGGCAACTACTTCCACGCTCACCTAGTGTGATTAAATGTGTTAATGTTCTTGATGAATCGCTAGTAAAGAAAGTAAATTCTCGGTTCACCCTGAAAGACCGATTTCGAATGATCTTGGAGTGTGAAATATACAGGGTGTTTCAAAAATGACCGGTATATTTGAAACGGCAATAAAAACTAAACGAGCAGCGATAGAAATACACCATTTGTTGCAATATGCTTGGGACAACAGTACATTTTCAGGCAGACAAACTTTCGAAATTACAGTAGTTACAATTTTCAACAACAGATGGCGCTGCGGTCTGGGAAACTCTATAGTACGATATTTTCCACATATCCACCATGCGTAGCAATAACATGGCGTAGTCTCTGAATGAAATTACCCGAAACCTTTGACAACGTGTCTGGCGGAATGGCTTCACATGCAGATGAGATGTACTGCTTCAGCTGTTCAATTGTTTCTGGATTCTGGCGGTACACCTGGTCTTTCAAGTGTCCCCACAGAAAGAAGTCACAGGGGTTCATGTCTGGCGAATAGGGAGGCCAATCCACGCCGCCTTCTGTATGTTTCGGATAGCCCAAAGCAATCACACGATCATCGAAATATTCATTCAGGAAATTAAAGACGTCGGCCGTGCGATGTGGCCGGGCACCATCTTGCATAAACCACGAGGTGTTCGCAGTGTCGTCTAAGGCAGTTTGTACCGCCACAAATTCACGAAGAATGTCCAGACAGCGTGATGCAGTAATCGTTTCGGATCTGAAAAATGGGCCAATGATTCCTTTGGAAGAAATGGCGGCCCAGATCAGTACTTTTTGAGGATGCAGGGACGATGGGACTGCAACATGGGGCTTTTCGGTTCCCCATATGCGCCAGTTCTGTTTATTGACGAAGCCGTCCAGGTAAAAATAAACTTCGTCAGTAAACCAAATGCTGCCCACATGCATATCGCCGTCATCAATACTGTGCACTATAACGTTAGCGAATGTCTCTCGTGCAGCAATGGTAGCGGCGCTGAGGGGTTGCCGCGTTTGAATTTTGTATGGATAGAGGTGTAAACTCTGGCGCATGAGACGATACGTGGACGTTGGCGTCATTTGGACCGCAGCTGCAACACGGCGAACGGAAACCCGAGGCCGCTGTTGGATCACCTGCTGCACTAGCTGCGCGTTGCCCTCTGTGGTTGCCGTACGCGGTCGCCCTACTTTTCCAGCACGTTCATCCGTCACGTTCCCAGTCCGTTGAAATTTTTCAAACAGATCCTTTATTGTATCGCTTTTCGGTCCTTTGGTTACATTAAACCTCCGTTGAAAACTTCGTCTTGTTGCAACAACACTGTGTTCTAGGCGGTGGAATTCCGACACCAGAAAAATCCTCTGTTCTAAGGAATAAACCATGTTGTCTACAGCACACCTGCACGTTGCGAACAGCACACGCTTACAGCAGAAAGACGACGTACAGAATGGCGCACCCACAGACTGCGTTGTCTTCTATATCTTTCACATCACTTGCAGCGCCATCTGTTGTTGAAAATTGTAACTACTGTAATTTCGAAAGTATGTCCGCCTGAAAATGTACTGTTGTCCCAAGCATATTGCAACAAACGGTGTATTTCTATCACTGCTCGTTTAGTTTTTATTGCCGTTTCAAATATACCGGTCATTTTTGAAACACCCTGTATCTGTACTTCATTAAGAACAGGTCGCATTTTGCGTCTAAAGGAACGCGTATCTAAAACTGTAAATAACTAGCTCAATAACTTAAATATTATTATCAATACAATTACTAATGGAGGCCCTTTGGTGTCACCGCATTTCCCTCAAGCTCTTAGCTAATGATCAAGCTCGTTCCCAGCTCGGCAGTTCCGTCTATTTGTAACGTAACTCCTCTGTTGCTACATAGGGGACCAATGTTACACATTTGTGTGCCACAATTAGCTTGCAAATCCAATAACAGCAATCGCAACCTTAGGTCTTTATCAGGTGGCCCGGTGTATATTGCCCAGCAGACTGCGCAATGGATTATCGTCGTGTCCGTCATTACTGTGTAGGCAGACACACATCGATCCCGTGCCGAAGAGACAATAGCCACCCAACACATATGGCGTGTGTGTTTCCATGCTACCCTCCGCTCCTATATTCCATTGTTCTTCAGAAGCGGGAAAAATTGTGTATACTTAATTTCACTCTGACGTCAATCATCAATCTGCCAGAGTTCCGCTACAAGAAACCAGACAGTGTGTTTAAATAGAATATAGTTAAATTACATCTGGTTAAGGTAGGAAAATTAGGTTACGAAATGAGACACTGCAAGTAGTAGATGACTTTTGTTATTTGGGCAGCTAAGTAAATGATTATGGACGGAATAGAGGGATATAAAATGCCGACTGGCAATCACAGGAAGTGCGTTTCTCAAAAAGGTAAATTTGTAAACATCGAATAAACATTTGAATGATAGGAAATCTTTCCTGAAGGTATTTGTCTGAAGTGAACGATAAACAGTTCAAACCAGAACAGAACAGAAGCTTTTGAGGTGTGGTGCTATAGCAGAATGCTGATGGTTAGACCAGTAGATCGGATAACTAATGAGGAGGTACAGAGTCGAATTGGAAAGAGAAGAAATTTGTGGCATAACTTGGTTAAAATAAGAGATCGGTTTACAGAACGCATCCAGAGGCATCAAGGAACTGCGAAATTCGTAATGGAGGAATGTGTGGTGGGTAAAAATTGTGTGGGAGACAAAGGCTTGATTACGTTGTGTGTGTTCAAAGTGGTTGGAGGTTGCAGTAGTTACTCAGAAATGACGAGCGAGGTTCCACTAGCGTGGAGAACTGCGTCAAACCAGTCTTCGGACTTACGACCACAACACACTTAAGTAACGGTCAACAACGGAGATATGAAGAACAACGGGGGCAAGAGGGCGGGGGAAGCGAAGCAGGGAGATATTAATACAAAGGTTCCACCAAAACGAATACAAAATTGGTCGCGATTTCTTAACTGATGCAGTTATTTATTTTTAATTTCTGCAACCAGTCACTTATATTTTTTTTATGTTTAACATAATACAACGCGTTTCGAACATATTGTGTTCAATAGGTGTTTATACGTACGTACATACATACAAACAGAGAAATGTTACTCAAAAATAAATTGTCTTAAACTACATTAACCTATGACTTTTTGTCCATTTTTCGTTACTGCAGTGGCTGCCGTGGCATTTGGGAGGGAGGGGGGGGGGGGGGGAGGCGGGCAGTGGATGGCCAGAAACCGAGGTCAGTGTTGTCTGGTTTTTCCTGTTGTTGGTTATGTATGACATCAAAGCCTGTATAGGATGCAGATAGTTTTGCATCAGCTGTGTGACGCGAAAGTCGTGTTAAAGGCGTTTATATGACAGTTGATCACTTACAATTTTATTATCTAGATTTTGTATCGATATCCTTGGTACTACAGGACCTAGGGCTAGCAATGGAAAGCCGCCCCCCCCCCCCCCCCCCCCTCAGTTGCCTCATAGCTGAAATATTTATCAACCATACAGAAAATAAAATAGTGACACTAAATTATAACATCACAAGCAAAGTTAAATTTTATACGAGATAGGTGGATGACATCCTCAGTCTATTTGATGGCACAGAAGATGAAGTGACAAGCCTTTTTAGTAAATTGAGTAGCCCACTTAAAAATATTCAGTTCACCCTCTAACAAGAAGACAACACCACAACTTTTATAGACATGAAAGTATCAAAACAGAACCAAAAGGTAGTTTTCGTAGTTTTCAACGTTTACAGAAAACCAAACTCCTCTCCATATACCTCCTCCCACAAAAAAAACTGCTTATAGATCAATTCTGAACAGAGCACACAAATCTCCACTTCAACATACAAAACTCCAGTAAGAAATAGAAACCATAACATATACCGCAATAAATAATGGATATGATCCTTCACTAATTAATACCATGTTACAAAAGATAAAAAAACTGTACAAATAGTATCAAACTACACTCACAACTGACAGCGACCCAGCAGTCAAACACGTAAAATTTACCTATCTTGGAACAGTATCCGACAAATTAGCAAGACTAGTCAAAAACACAAATGTAAAAATCAGCTTGAGCACCAACAACAACCTAAGTAGGAAGCTTATTCACAGTATAAAATCATCACTTACAAGTCTTGATGTATCTGGCATTTACAAAGTTACCTGCAGCCAATGCAATAAATATTATATAGGCAAACAGACACAAGTTTCACAACTCGATTCAAAGAACATTTAGACTACTAGAGACTTGATAAATGTAACACATCAGCAGTAGCAACTTACATTAAAGACACACGCCATCCTTTAAAAATCGAAGAAAACCTCGAAATTTTACATAAAATAGGAAAAGTAAAAGAATGGACATCGTGGAGGAAATGGAAATTTTCTTTCATAATACCGAAAAAGGAGATAACATTCTTAATGACATAACCGAATTCAAAAACTCAAACTTCTTCAACAGCCTGAAGCCAATTCTAACTCAATAGGTTCAAGATGTCAATGTAAAGAAAGACTACAAATCTGTCGGTACCAAGAATATCTATACAAAAACTCGATAATCGATACTGACTAACGTGCTAGAAGTCCACCATATTGTATTAAGTGCATAATGTTTACATGCATGTCGGGCAGTGGCCACGTGTAATGTTACTCAACAGCTCCGCTATTACACAAATGATCCAAGTGAAGCTACAAGGCAGAAAATCGTAAGTGATCAACTGTTATCCAAAAGCCTTTCACACGATTTTCGCAACACACAACTGACGCAAGATTATCTGCATCCTATAAATGCTGTGATGTCATATATAACTAATAACAAGAAAAATCAGCAGAAGACATCACTGACATCGACTTCTGGCCATTCACTGCCACCTCCCCCCCAAATGCCGCACCAGCCCCTACAGTAACGAACAATGGACAAGGAGTTCTAGGTTAATTTAGTTTACGACAATTTATTTTTAAGTAACGTTTCTCTGCATGTATGTACGTATAAACGCCTGATGATGAACAGAACATGTTCGAAGCGCGTTGTATTATATGAAACATTAAAAATAAAAGTAACTGGAAGCAGAAATAAAAAATAATTAATTATTCCACACAGCAACGGTACACAAACTATCCATTATGACCGAAAATAACGGACGTAGATTTTGTCCATACCACCCAGTTATAGTAGCTCTTACTTTACATGTGCTCCACTATCTCCTCTCTGTATAGCAACGTGCTGGCATAGAGTTCTTGGTGGAAAAGGAGCGTAAATTAACCGTTATTCGTAGAAGTCTGCAGAATATATGCTGAAATGGCACCACAGTTGTACACATGTGTATGAAGAAGTTTACCTAAGGGGAAACTAAAATTAAAGACGAACAATGTAAAGTGAGACTTTCAGCGGAGTCAGTGAGTAGGCGATTTGAATCCTGTGGAGACATGTCAACATTAATGATCTTCCAGCACTACTAAACAGTGGCCTAGCATTTTTGAATAGAGGAAGAGTCATTCAAGTTCATGTGAAATACGAACAATCAACGTCAGTTAACACTGAACTTCAGTTTTGCATTACTTTCATTATAATGATGGTAGGGAGCCAGAGCGAACTAAGACGGAGACACAATGTAATCCAGACAAGAAAATGTCTATTCAAACGCGACTGACTGTGTCAGTGGTTACCTTTATTCTATTACTCTTCTTTACGAACAAGAAAGCTACTGACAATGACAGATATGCTCAGATATATTTCAAGGGTGATGCCTAAGAGTTTTCAGAGGAAAAAGTCTTCTCCGATTAACGCTGTTATGGTGACGTGTTCTGTGGATAATTTCCTATCTTTGGCTATAAAAGACGAACTTCCAAGTTCTGACACACCGGAAATACGAAATGAGAGGGAGTGCTGTTCATTCATATACATACATTCTCTAATGTCTGTTGTTGGAATGCACTAGCTTCGAGTGATATATTCTGAACTTTCTGAAAGTACAACCATCATTCGTATTATGTTTCGTTCATTTCGCCACTTCTTAGAGCATGGCTAAATATGAAACGCACTATTTACTAGAAACGAGCTCTGACGGAACAGTAAACATATCTTAAATAGTGGATGGGGAAGAGGAGAAGTCAAACGAAATGTCGAGGTCTTCATAAGTAAACGAAGAGTGGTAAACTGACACAGTGTACTTTATACGGCGCTATAATTTTTTACTTGCCTTATAAGAATTCTCTCTTACTGCCTCCTGGAGTCCCACAACAGATTCTAAACAAAACAGCTCCGGAATACGAAAGTGGTAGACGCGTCTGCACTGCACGTACAGACCAGGAGCCTGTTTGTGGCGGAAAAGGAGCATAATAGCAATTGTCAATATACATCGGTAAAATCGTATGTCCCACGTTAGTTCACATGAGTTTTTCGCAAGCGCACTGATGCCAGCTAGCTGAAGCACCTTTGCGCTTTACTGCTGTCACTCATGTGATTCTGAAATAACGTTATTGTGTGAGAGGCAGTAAATTATTTTTTGCCATAAACAGAGGTAATATTAACCTGGGAAGAGGCAATCTGGATGACAGCACGACTATGTCACAAAACAAGTGTTCACAGGAATTTCAGTTTTCAGCGGAAAGGCTGAGTGCATAGAACACAGAATGATATTCATAAACCGGATTGAGCAGAACGTATTGTGCAAGAAGTTTATTTAATTTTGCTCTTTTAAAACTACGTCATTTGTAAAACATTATTCTTTACACATATATCTTTCGATACCTATGTGTTATCTTCAGTGAATCTCTTTTAGTTTCTGTAAAAATATTATACAAGGTTAGCTGTTGGTTTTTTATTTTAGACATTTCTAAATTTTATTTTGATTGCTCATCTGAAACTACATTACCTTGAAGACATTAACTTGAAGATGAAATTATGCAGATTGGCTTGCTTGGCTTGACAGCATGTCATCTGCAGCGTCGTACAAAGAACTTCCTTTAAGATTTACTATTTTTAACAACTTTTCCTACAGAAACAATTGAGCATCTGTTTTCTTTATTTGTAGAAATTATACATACTGATTTAATAGTTTTCTCGCTTCACGCACATCTGGTATCGCACTTTTCAATACACGAGATTTACGAATAACTTATGTCACCACGTTCATTGACAAACAGTCACACAGGAGTGAGACAAACTTAATAATGGGCGAATCGCTCAAGGATACTGCATTCGCTCTTATACTAAGCCCAGATAAGTGGTCTTCCAATGACTTTTAACACGCTGACTGCCACATCGCCGCTAGCGGCCACAGCAGAGGCTCACGCCTGGCGCATGATGCCGTAGCCTGGTCTGGTCTGGCGGTGGGACATCCGTCACTATGGGTGCGGCAGGCCCGCCCGGTTGGTCCGTGCGGTCTAACGCACGGCTTTCCGAGCAGGAAAGAGCGCCTGGTTCCAGGCACGAATCCACCCGGTGGATTTGTGCCGAGGTCTGGTGAACCGGCCAGTCTGTGGGTGGTGTTTAGGTGGTTTTCCATCTGCCTCGGCGAATGCGGGCTGGTTCCCCTTGTACCGCCGCAGTTACACTACGTCGGCGATTACTGCGCAAACAAGTTCTCCACGTAGGCGTATACCACCGTGGGTCGAACCGCACAATAACCCTTGGTTCCGTGTGGGGCGGCGGAGGGGTGAAGTTGACTGCGGTGGTCGTCGTGGGGTTGTGGAGCACTGCGGCTGCGGCGGGGACGGGGCCTCTCCGTCGTTTCTAGGTCCCCGGTTAACATACAATACAATACATAGAATGGGTGCGGCAGTCAAACGTGTTAAAGGGCGATTCAAAAGCTATACATTTGCTGATGTCACATGCGTACTAATTAAGTGCTCAAACTCAAAGTTAGCCTACAGATAATAACTGAGCAGACATACGGGGGCTTTACTGCTTGACAATATTTTCAGCCATTTTTCCTCAGTTGCTACTTCAATTATGTTTTATCATATAAATAAGAAATATTTCGTCTTCTGAAACTAAATATTTTAATTGTGTGTACCAAATATGTTTGACCCTATTTATGATAGGTATCTTCAATTGTATTGACTTTCTGTACTTTGTCTCCTGCAACTGAATGTTTTATTTGTTTCCACCAAATATGTTTTACTTATTCATGCTGGGCGTTTTGAGTGACATCCATTTTATGAACTGCGTCTGCTGCAAATGAACATTTTATTTGTGTGTACCAAACCGTGGTATTCATTTTATGAAGTCCGCCTCTTGCAACTGAAAACTGTACAAACATCGTTCGTCTATTCATAGTAGGTATCTTCAGTGGCATTCACTTCATGAATGGTGTGGTTCCGCACCGTGTGGGACGATGATTTCTTTCGTCATTGCCTTACTATGGCTTCAGTTGTGCAGTTCAAACACTGCGTTGACGCGCTGACGATCAACAGCCGTATTCAATTGAGAACGAACTTGCAAACTGCGACTATGGTTCTGCATCAGTTGTAGGATGTTTCACAACGAGTGAAAATTTGTGCCGGACAGGAACAAAAGCCAACAGTGTCTCACATTGCACTACAGTATCTTATGGCATAGCAAAGCAATGCCGAAAGAAAACAGTGCCTCACCCTGTGCAGGAATCACGATAATATAGAGCGAGCACAAAGGAGGGAAGACATAACGACAAATGGAGATTTGGGCCGCTACTGGAAAAGCGTGCTGGGATAGCCGAAGTGGTTAAGGCGGCAAGCAAGAAATCTGGGTTCGAATCTCGGTCTGCCACAAATTTACGTTTGTTCAGAAATAACAGCTAATGCAGAACCACAATCGCAATTCGCGAGTTCATTCTTAATTGAACACGGCTATTGACCGCTACCGCAGCGTCTTACACTACATTACATAAGATACAGGAAATTTGGAATCCTTACCAACGCAAAAGAAAATTATAAATTTAGCGTATTAGTCATCCCTACTACACACTGCCCGACCGTCAAGATTCAAGGGCTGAAAATTCGTATAAGCTAAGTGGTAAGTAGCGTTATACATTTCAAAGCTCCGTGGCGAGAAGTGGTGTACAGTTATTAGGTTTCATTTCTGAGAGATATGTGTAACTACAATCTTTTGAAAAGTACCTATGTATATTTTACTTGACGATCCTACAGCCGTCGAAATATTTTAGCATCAACTGTAGTAAGTATACCTATACTACCCATCGTTGACGTATGAAAATTTGCGCCAGGCTGGGCCTCGAACTCGGATGCCCCACTTGTTGCGAGCAGTTGCCTTACAACTTAGACTACCCGAACGCGCTCCCTGGACGGACGAAGGGATGAACAGACGAGACCATGACATAAGTATGTAGACAACATGACATATGGAAGTTTGGGTCGTTCCAGGGAGCGTGTTCGGATAGCCTAAATTGTAAGATGACCGCTTCCTGTCGGCCAAAGTGGCCGTGCGGTTCTAGGCGCTGCAGTTTGGAACCGCGCGACCGCTACGGTCGCAGGTTCAAATCCTGCCTCGGGCATGGATGTGTGTGATGTCCTTAGGTTAGTTAGGTTTAACTAGTTCTAAGTTCTAGGGGACTAATGACCTCAGTAGTTGAGTCCCATAGTGCTCAGAGCCATTTGAACCATTTTTGACCGCTTCCGCTAAGAGGAAAATCCGGGTTTGAGTCCCGATCCAGCACAAATTTTCATTTGCTACCGACGGGTAGTATAGCTGACGCTAAAAGAATTCGCAATTCAGTGAATATATTTCGGGAAGTACCTATGGAATCAAGAGCTACAGAATATAAACGGCTGCTATTTATAGTGAGTGGTTCTCTCTATAATTTAGTAGGCTAGATTTATGTGGCACAATCAAAAATAGCATTGATCAGTATAGTGGTAGTTTATTGTTAATGTAATTCACGGTTAATGTTTTCATTATTTGCTTTCTTTGTTACTGGAAACCACCTCCAAAGTTCTCCTTCATGAAGCGACCTACAAACCATCATGAAAAAAACCTCAATTAACAAACATGTTTGGAAAGCTGACGGCCACAGCTTGCAACAACAGGTTAACTAGGGTAAATAACGGAATCTTTCCTGCAGTTCCTGCAGCGGCGGGGGTGGGGGATGTGGGGGTGTGGGGGTGCCAACGATAAGCTGATCTTGGAAAACGTTCTCGCCGTTGCAGGATACGCAATCACACGCTTAATATAAGTTGCTGGGATTCGTTTTGTCGCCAGAACTTTACCCTCATTCAAGACGAATCACATTTCAATCTGTCATGTTTTCCTATGTGTCAGAATCTAATCTAAACACCTCAGCCAAGTGCACAAAAAGAACGGGTGTTAATAAGGACAACCATAGATTTGCATCTAACTTCAATTCTGTTTCGGAAGCTGCCTTACATTGCACTGCGCTATATGAGGGTATCGACTCAAGTGACATATTATTTAGCATGTTGTAACGCATGAGAGAGAGGAAAAATGCGAGGTCAGAGTTTAAGGTCGCGTCGACATCGAGGCCATTAGAGACGAAGGCCTATCTCGGTTGGATAAGGACGCGAAAGAAAATCGGCTGCGGATTTCATTCCGTTGAAACTAAATCACTTACGGTAAGCCATGGAAAATTTAAGTCGAAGTGGACGTGGGAGATTTGGAGCTCTTTCCTCTGGGAGAGGGAGGGATACGATCGATATTATAAATTTTAAAAAAGTATCATTTTAAAAGCATAGTGTTTTTGTTAAGTAAGCAGTGAAACTATAAAAGCGACAACAACAACACTTGAGCACTATGAGACAGACACTATTTGTTAA
Source organism: Schistocerca serialis cubense (assembly GCF_023864345.2). Lineage (NCBI taxonomy): Eukaryota > Metazoa > Arthropoda > Insecta > Orthoptera > Acrididae > Schistocerca > Schistocerca serialis. The sequence goes on along the minus strand of NC_064638.1, from coordinate 871,352,865 downwards.
CGGAAGAATGGAACTGTTATTTCGTGTTACTGAATTGACGCAGGCCACTAAAGGCCGATTATATAAAGCACTTAACCTTAGGTTAAGACAGAAAGTAACCTTAGATCAAACTTAACCTGGAAATCAGCGTTGTACAAATGTTAATCCTACATCATATCGCCGTGAAGACGGATCATATTTGACTGGCGAAAATTCGTGGTTTAAAGCCAGGTTCAGCTCTAATCGTCTGTTTATAGTATAGTGGCACTACGATTCATCGCTTTTGTTTTTAGCAGATACCAAATGAAATGATAACAAGATATTATTAACACAAACAATGGCAAGTAAATATGTGATTACGCCATTTCCATTCCGCTGATGTTCAAAATAATTTTTTTTCCATCTGGACGGTTAGGTTAAGAAAATTACCGTGATTACTTATCGATCAATCTCATAACAGCTCTTGGGAGACGACTAATTTGTGTGATTAGGCATTTTACAGACACTCAGCAGCAGAGTAATAAAGTAAAATTCTAAATATTTGCAGGGAACAGTTAAGTAAGGGAATTTTGTCAGGAGCCAATAACGATTCAACATCACTTATATATGTTCTCTTTCGGCTCTAGTAGCAGTTACTATGCAATTCGTAATAAAATGTTAACTACCGGACACGTCCTTAAACTGCTATGATAATTCACGTGCGTTGATAAAGAGAACATGAGTTAATACGTTGAAATACATTAACCGCAGAACTCTCTTGATTCATTTCGATGACTCAGAGGTTGCGTTGTGGACTGCAGTGCAAAAGATCGGATGTTCGCACCGACGTCATTTTTTGAATTTTTTCCGTTTGTTAGTACTTTATCTATATTATTGTTCGTAAAGATAATTGTATCAGCACTACCATGTCATTCCATACCACAGACACAATACCATACTCTCCGTTTTCCGAGTATTCTGCACCACAGTTGGACAAAATGCTGTGTGCAAGAGCCCTTAGCGAAGTGAATCACTTTGTTCCCTTTCGTTTACTTTACACATATCTGAGCATCCAATGTGTCCACAGAGGACGTTGATGACGGAGTTCAACGAGTTCCCCGCACGTTCCATGAGAGGGTGAACCCACTCCAGGAGTTAAGTAACATGTCATTTTAGATGACGTTTCGTTTGGAGCAAAGTACTGTAGAGCAGTTGGAACTAAGGCTCAGAGATTATCTGATGAAACCAATCAAAAGAAACCAACCACTGACTGCAATGTGCATGTTGCTGTTCACTTTAAGATTTTACGCCACATCAACCTTTCAAATGGTGGTTGGTGATCTGCTTATAGCAGACATAGCAATAGCTTGCAGAGCTGTCCATAAGGTATCGGCCTTACGAGAGAATTTATAACAGCAACTTCTCTCCATGCTTTTACCGTTTTGGCCACAGTGGTTTTACCTGTTCTTTCTTTTTTTTTTTTTTTTACTCACTTATATCTTTATACCGGTCCAACACAATTTCCAGCAGCAAATATTTCTCGTACTGCGAAAAGTTTGACGATCGCTCCTTTTTGTCTTTACTTGCTCCCACGGTTATAGCACAATACTTTCGATAGCAAATACTGCGTATCTACGATGTAAGATAAATATTTGCGATCGAAGCGCAATAATAGTGTCGATATCCGATTTTAGCCACGTTGCCAAGCGTGTTATGTGCTTAAGATCACATCTGAACTTGCTTCGGTGGATCCAAGTTTAGCGTTATTTGACAATAGAACTGAGTCCTGAAAATATTTCACTTTTTGATCTAATGTCAAATTTTATCTCCAGTCAGCGATGATTTTACAATATATCCTAAGAGTTATGCATTCTGTAAGTGTGCATCCCAACTAAGTACACTGCCTCTGCTTAGAAATCAGAGTTATGCATTCTATAGGTGTGCACCCCTACTAAGTACACTGTATCTACTTAGAAAACTTTTTATTGATTTCTTAAAACATTTTTTCACTACACAAACAGGGAAAATTGTTGAATTTTTCACATAAAGTCGCAAAATTTAATTTTCAACTCATCATATTCCATTACAGTTTTCGAAGGGCTTACTTGGTCTTTCTCTTTATGCGGTAGACTGAGCTATCTTCGTAACTAAACACGATAAGTTCACTGCACACAGCTCCTGGCAGCATTTGTCAATGAAAATATATCAATTTCAGACAATACAGATAGCTTACTGTTCGAGGTAAATCTTTCTTGCTGCAAGGCTAAATGGGTAATGTCCAGTGGTTAATAAATTAATACAACCTCTTGTTTCCCGCCCTAAGTGACTGAAATCACTCCAGACTGACTTCTGAGCTCATATTTTCAGTCCTTTCATGCTGTTGCGGGTCCTGGTCTGTACAGTCAAAAGAACTACATCACTAGTTTCGAGATGATGTACTGAAGTGTGTGTGTGAGGGCAGGGCGGGGGGAAGGGGGGGGGGGCACGACCATCAGATAAGTGAACGCATTGGGTGGCGGGCGGCGAGGAGAAAGATGGGAGGGGGGGGGGGTTACAGAAACAAAACAACGAGGCCATCAGTCCCTCTATCTAAGAGTGGTGCTTCAGGAAGTAGAGACGTCCACCGAGAACATTTTCTGATTAGCCAGAAGATTCATAACAGTGAAAGCGAGAAGGCTAATGAAATATGGAATTCAGTCGATGGCCGTCCTCGGAGTCTGCACGCGAGAGGAAACGTTCCATCCGCAGCTGTTCCACTCCTGATACATTATAGTGAAGAGAGCCTACTATTCAACGAAGTGCGACACCTAGAACAGAAAATTGAGCGCGGCGGCAGAAAGAAGGCAAATAGAATCTAAAAAGTGATTACAACAGAGTAAAATAGGGATGAAAGAGTAGCCTGAACGGGGATTCCACAGATGTAGCACACGGCGGGATACACCCCATCCTTAACCACCCAACCATGCTTCGGACATTAACTGAGAATAAAGACCACCTGATAATAAAAACGAATTTCGCGGAGAAAACTGAGAACCAGTTCAGCCATCCGCGAATCGTCAACCAATATTAGAAGCTATGAGTCCTGAAATCCGTACTTAGCATGGGGTACAAAAAGGAGGGCGTGTTCCACCAAGAGATGAGTTAAAGGTCTTTAAAGCTCCACACCCAAAACGTAACGGTGGTTCGCAACACACAATAAAACTATGGCTAACCCGATATAACCAAGGAGAAAATGACAGTCTTCTTGATTGTGCAGAGTTTATTAAACGAGGTAGTAACCAACCAGATGTTCCGTTTCCGAGCGAGCGGAGACTTCATATGCACCTGCAAACACGCACCTGAGGTCGGCAAGGCGAATGGGGAGCGAGTAACTGCTCTTCCCGCAAAACAGTCGGACAGGTATACCCACACGACTTGGGACCCACAAAGGTCAAGGGATCCACAGAAAGACAACTGAGCAGGCAACGCGATGAAAGTCAGCGAGAAGGTCATGAACAGCGGAGACCAAGAGTGGCAAGGACAGCATTGGTCAATAGCTTGGAAACTGCTCACTCAGTCAGTACATATTAAAACACGTTCAAGGAAGGCCCGTTTAATAAAACGGAGGGCGCTGGTACGGGCTGTGAGCTCTGCCATAAACACTGCATGTTCCTGGCAGGAAATGGCGTTCCATACCGGCAGGAGACGTAAAAGCATAACACGTCTGATACACAGTTTTAAAGCCGTTGGCGTAAAAGATGGTAGCACCCTGGAACTCTTGAAGAACTGGACGTAACAAATACCATAAGGTTCTGGGGGCGACAGAGACTTCAGGAACTTCGAACAGATCGGTCCTAATCCGTGGCCTGGCCACCATACTTGGGGGAGTGTACGAGAAAACAGTCTTGAGCAGGGGAGGGGAGAGGAGAGGAGGAGAGGGGAGGGATATGGGGATCTTGACAGAGGGAAGTGAGACACATTCCAACTGGTAATCTCATCCGAGGGTGGGACAGACGGATGACACACCTGTATAGAGAATAGGATACGTGTGTTGATCAAGGAACTCCTGAATGGCGATTGCATCGGAGACCAAGTGCTGGTACCACAGAACCTGGGGGGAGAGGGGGGGGGGGGACCCGCTTCGATAAAGAGACTGCCTGTGGAACTAATCTGAAAGGCACCGGTGGCCAGACACAGGCCACGATGGTGGACTGGGTCTAACAGTTTTAAAGGTGAGGGAGCCGCCAAGCCATAAACCTGGCAAAAATAGTACAGTTCCGACGAAACCAGCTCCCGATCTGGGTAAGAGTAGCATGATCCGCACTCCAAGATGTGTGGGCAAGGAAGCAGAGAGCGTTAAGTTTATGCATGCAGCTAATCTTCAGGTGTCAAATATGGGAAAGCCAGGTCAGCGTTTTATCCAAAAGGAGGCACAAGCAGAGTTCTGGGCCAGGATGGACTATGGTACGACGATAGAAATGCATTAACCGTGATTTTGTAGGAGAGAACTGGATACCATGAGAAAGAGCCCATGCAAAGGCCACCGGGTGATACCTTTGAGCTGGCGTTCAGCAGAGGGTACCGAGTGGGAGCCGTATCAAATGCAAAAATGAACACCAGTTTCGAATTATTTTCATAGTTAAAACTATCTTGGTTGCGAAATTATTTAATGTCAATGACGTGCTTCATCCTTTTGGGGCATCATTAGATTGTCTATAAGAACAAGAAACCAATTAATTAGTAACAGATAAAGGAAGGTGCATGGCACTATCTTGAACGACTACGCTGGTAAAACGAACTGAAAGTAATGAGAGACACAAAAGTAGATGTATATGAAAGCCATCCGTCATACAGCTATATAAAATCCAAAACTGACGCATTAACAACTTGATAAATAATCCATCTGTCATAAATGAAAGGTGGACCTAGTTAAAAGACAAGATAACCGCCAGTATTTCATCACGAAAGCACAGAAAAGTGGCGGAAAAATTTCATCGACTATCGAAAAATGGTTCAAATGGCTCTGAGCACTATGGGACTTAACATCTGTGGTCATCAGTCCCCTAGAACTTAGAACTACTAACCTAAGGACATCACACACATCCATGCCCGAAGCAGGATTCGAACCTGCGACCGTAGCGGTCACGCGGTTCCAGACTCAAGCGCCTAGAACCGCATGGCCACAGCGGCCGGCTCACCGACTATCGCACGTTACCTGAACACACCAGTTGACACTATCATGGTAGTACAAAATAGGGCCGCACTTACGAAAATAAACGCGGTACGAGCCGCACCCAGCACGCACCACAATGTCCTTTTGGCGTGCACACAAATACCACTGAGAAGGAACAAGATGCAAACACTGCGTTTAGTGTGACAAGAAGAGCCCAGGTGGTGCACATGATCGGCGTAAGGCACATTTACGAAATATAAAAACCACGTTAACCCAATAAATTGCAACCACATGAAGACAAAAGTACATTAAGGTACCCCTATACAAAACAGAATATTTAGTTGAAATGATGACACAAAATAGCAATTCAAAATATGCCATTAACTGTCATACGGAGTAAAATAGCTAAATTTTAGAGTGCTTGCACGGCATACAAAACCAGCAATCCAAACACAAAGCCGTCAGAAATAGAGGCAGGTGTAAGCATTGCAAAGTACTGACGTCGTCCTATTTCTTACCATTTGAATAAAAAATGTTAAGTTGCAGAATACAAAAAAGTATTGTGACCTACGACAAAATAAGTTCATTAATAAGCCCCCTTTAAAATATAACTGCCGTGACTTCACGCACAACAAAACAAACAAAAATTGGGCAATCGACAAAATAAAATGTATCACTGTAGTAATATTTCAAACACCAGAAGCACTGTATCATAACAACTTGGTTTCTGCTAATCAGTTGATCCTTCAGCAACTTGGCTTTATCAACATTGAGATGTTTAACGATTTCCAACTCCTCAAGTAGATTCAACTTTTTCCCTTTCTGAGCAAGTTTTCTAGTGTGAGTACGTTTAACTTAAGATGTTCAGCAAACGCAGAATTCTGTTTAACCTGGCCTTTCTTCCTTAGCATGTGCTCGCTGAACCTGGTTTTCGATATCCTACCTCTCTGGCCCACATATGACTTGCACAATCACTACACTCTAATTTGTATTCGCCCAACCCAGCATACTTATCCTTACGAGGGCGTTCATTGCGAATGTAATTATGCTGGAGCTAAAACAACACGCTTATCTCGGTTCTTAAAAAGCTTAGCCAAATTATAAGAGAGGATTCGCACCAACAGAATATTCACAAAGCTGGACCTCGAAAACAGCGAGACGTGGAGACCTCTGTGTTCAGCTACTGAATTTTTTCTTCTTCTTTGTATATCGTATCAACAACTCCAAAGACTGTAGGTATTATTTACAGCGATGCATTTCAAATTCGCTAACGCTTTATCTATGGAGGATTTGCTGAGCGGTATTTTATCACACACACACACACACACACACACACACACACACACACACACACACTGTTAAAACACCACGCCTAACCAGTAAGAAGTAGAAGACAAACTTCGTGATGCACAGCTACAAACTACATGAGCATCTTCTTGTAAAGAACCCCTGCAGCCGCTGTATATCTCACATTTTAATAAAGCCACAGAACATTCGGCGTTTAGATTTCTGTCCAATGGCACAAAACTGGTTTAATTCAAACAATTCAAAATTGAAATCGGTATTCGACGTTACACATGGTGCGAAACGTGGCTGTATTTATTTGAAATCAGAATAAATAGATGTTGTTATGAACGCTGAACGTGTAGGTCCAATGCCACAGGAGCGGAAACAGCGCATCATACAGTGAGATGTAAAAAGTCGTGGGATACCTCCTAACACCGTGTCGAGTCTCCTTTTGCCCGGCGCAGTACAGCAACTCGACCTGGCATGGACTCAACAAGTCGCTGGAAGTTCCCTGCAGAAATATTGAGCCATGCTTCCTCTACAGCCGTCCACAAATGCAGAAGTCTTGCTGGTGCAGCAGTTTGTGCACAACTGGCCTCTCGATTATGTCCCATAAATCTTCGATGGGATGCATGTCGGACGATCAGCGGGGAGGGGGTTGGGCAGATCATATGCTCGTAATTGTAAAGAATTTTCTTCAAAGCAATCGCGAACAATTGTGGGCCGGCGACATGGCGCGTTGTAATCCATAAAGAATTCCACTGTCATCTTGAAATATGAAGTCCGCGAATGGCTGCAAATCCTCTCGAAGTAGCCGAACTTAACCATTTCCAGGCAATAGTCGGTTCAGTTGTACCAGGGGGCCCAGTACATTCCATGTAAACACAGCGCAGATCGTTATCAAGTCACCACCAGTTTGCACAGTGCCTTGTTGACAACTCCAGTCCATGGCGTCGTGGGGTCTGCGCCACACTCAAACCCTACTATCAGCTCTTACCACCTGAAATCGGGACTCTCATCAGAGGTGGTCACGCTTTACCAGCAGTCAATGGTAGAACCAATATGATCACGAGTCCAGCAGAGGCGCTGCAGGCGATGTCGTGCTGTTAAAAAAGACACTTGCACCGGTCGTCTGCTGCCATAGCCCATTAACGTCTAATTACAACGCATTATAGTAACGGCTACGTTGACTTCTGCAGTTATTTTACGCAATGCTGCTTGTCTGTTAGCAATGACAGCTCTACGCAAATCCCGCTGCTCTCGGTCGTTAAGTGAAGTCCGTCTGCCACTGCGTTGTCCGTGGTGAGAGGTAATGTCTGAAACTTGGGTATTCTCGATACACTCTTGACACTGTGGATGTCGGAGTATTGAATTCGCTGACGATTTCGAAACAGGATGTCCCTTGCGTCTAGATCTATCCACCATCCCACGTTCAAAGTCTTAATTCCCGCCGTGAGGCCATAATCAAGTAAGAAACCGTTTCACATGAACCCATTGAGTAGCAATGACAGCTCCGTCTATGCACTGCCCTTTTATACTTTGTCCAGGCGATACTACCGCCATCTGTAAATGTACGTATCGCAATCCTAGGACTTGTCAGCTTAGTGTATGTACCACAAAATGGGTTTCCGAGAAAAGCTACAAAATACTGGACCTGTGTTGCGAGTTCTGTCAGAGAGGCCGTTTAGAATCTAGAACGACCGCACGTAGGAACGTTGCGTAGGGCCAGGCCTTGCGGCCGTTACGTTTATCCAAACCATAAATACCTTGGCCTCAAGCCGGCTGTCAAACAATAATCGCTCAGCGGTCTGGACTAAAATAATAAACTCACGAGGAAGCGCGCACTCCCGAGACTAGGAATCAGGAAAAACAGATTCCCTCCCTCTCCCCCAACTCCTACCACTACTCTCTGTACACACCAACACGACTAAACTCTTAAAACAGCAACCGAATGTCGACTTGACAACTTGATACCGCATTTGCCCCGTTTCCAGCGCCTCTTATGGGTATTAAAGTTCGGACAAAAATTCAGTGCCGATTTTCTAGGAAGTCTTGTTTTTTCTCCGCTCAAACTTTTTACGAAAAATAGCTCTTTTCATTTTTTTCTTTATACGATAACTGGTAATTCTTCTGATTTATTACAATTTCTCGAGTATATTTCGACAAAAATGAAGTCAGTTAAAAATTTGTCCTGTTACACGTTCATCACATGAAGAGTTAGCTGAAAATACGTTACAACGAAGAAACAAGAGTGCCACGCGGAAAGCGAATTTCTGGCGTGGTTTTTTGTCGACAGTGCGGCACGACATTTCTTAACAATGAGACTCAACGATCGTAAGGGACGCATCGCCCAAAATTCCTCCAAGGTCACCTGGTCTCATTATATGACTTTTTGTGGTAGTTTGTGAAAGACCACGTCTAGTGCCCCTCTTCCGACAACTTTAGGTGAACTGCGAAGCCGTACGTGAGCAGCAGTGAAAGCAGTTGATTCTAGACATGTACGGGAAAAGTTTAACCATCGTCAGGTGAGGGTCACACTGATCATTTGTGAAATATAAGTACAATTTTTTATCCTATACGTAATTGTAAATAGTCTCCTGGTTGAATGTGTATGTATGTAAAGGACATGCAAAATCTGATAGTTCTTTTGAAAATAAATCTTTGTAGCCCTAAACGAAAGTCTTGCGATATCGGATGATTCTTTCAGAAACACCACGTAAAGCATTATGACGTTTGCTGAAGTTTGCAGCAGAGAAGTGTACTAAACGTGTACGCTGCAACTGATGGGACAGCGGAGAAACACTGTCGACGGTTAAAAAGCGAAGTAGGTTAATCTACCCGAATATCGTCCCATCAAAAATGCATAGGCATCAATAAATAGGTGGATAAATAAAACTGGGCCACGAGTACTAGTCATGAAGCAGAATACTTATCTCGCGTAGGGCAATGTGCATAATCAGAGAATGACATGTATACAGGGGGTGGACAAAAATACGGAAGCACCAAACACACAGCACATTACCATGATTAATACGGTGTAGAAACCAGTAGCTATTGAAAACAGCTTCCAGTTACCTCAGAACACACACGTCCTGTAGGCTTTTCTAGGGAATAGCATACCATTCTTCCTGCAAAACAGCAGCTGGTTCAGGTAACAATGAAGATGGTGGACAGCCATCACACACCCTTCTCTTCAATTTAGATCACAAAGACTCAATAATATTGAGATCCCCCCCCCATGAACCATGGACCTTGCCGTTGGTGGGGAGGCTTGCGTGCCTCAGCGATACAGATAGCCGTACCGTAGGTGCAACCACAACGGAGGGGTATCTGTTGAGAGGCCAGACAAACGTGTGGTTCCTGAAGAGGGGCAGCAGCCTTTTCAGTAGTTGCAAGGGCAACAGTCTGGATGATTGACTGATCCTTGTAACAATAACCAAAATGGCCTTGCTGTGCAGGTACTGCGAACGGCTGAAAGCAAGGGGAAACTACAGCCGTAATTTTTCCCGAGGGCATGCAGCTTTACTGTATAATTAAATGATTATGGCGTCCTCTTGGGTAAAATATTCCGGAGGTAAAATAGTCCCCCATTCGGATCTCCGGGCGGGGACTACTCAAGAGGATGTCGTTATAAGGAGAAAGAAAACTGGCGTTCTACGGATCGGAGCGTGGAATGTCAGATCCCTTAATCGGGCAGGTAGGTTAGAAAATTTAAAAAGGGAAATGGATAGGTTGAAGTTAGATATAGTGGGAATTAGTGAAGTTCGGTGGCAGGAGGAACAAGACTTCTGGTCAGGTGGCTACAGGGTTATAAACACAAAATCAAATATGGGTAATGCAGGAGTAGGTTTAATAATGAATAGGAAAATAGGAATGCGGGTAAGCTACTACAAACAGCATAGTGAACGCATTATTGTGGCCAAGATAGATACGAAGCCCACGCCTACTACAGTAGTACAAGTTTATATGCCAACTAGCTCTGAAGATGACGAAGAAATTGAAGAAATGTATGATGAAATAAAAGAAATTATTCAGATTGTGAAGGGAGACGAAAATTTAATAGTCATGGGTGACTGGAATTCGAGTGTAGGAAAAGGGAGAGAAGGAAACATAGTAGGTGAATATGGATTGGGGGACAGAAATGAAAGAGGAAGCCGCCTGGTCGAATTTTGCACAGAGCACAACATAATCATAACTAACACTTGGTTTAAGAATCATGAAAAAAGGTTGTATACATGGAAGAACCCTGGAGATACTAAAAGGTATCAGATAGATTATATAATGGTAAGACAGAGATTTAGGAACCAGGTTTTAAATTGTAAGACATTTCCAGGGGCAGATGTGGACTCTGACCACAATCTATTGGTTATGACCTGTAGATTAAAACTGAAGGAACTGCAAAAAGGTGGGAATTTAAGGAGATGGGACCTGGATAAACTAAAAGAACCAGAGGTTGTACAGAGATTCAGGGAGAGCATAAGGGAGCAATTGACAGGAATGGGGGAAATAAATACAGTAGAAGAAGAATGGGTAGCTTTGAGGGATGAAGTAGTGAAGGCAGCAGAGGATCAAGTAGGTAAAACGACGAGGGCTAGTAGAAATCCTTGGGTAACAGAAGAAATATTGAATTTAATTGATGAAAGGAGAAAATATAAAAATGCAGTAAGTGAAACAGGCAAAAAGGAATACAAACGCCTCAAAAATGAGATCGACAGGAAGTGCAAAATGGCTAAGCAGGGATGGCTAGAGGACAAATGTAAGGATGTAGAGGCCTATCTCACTAGGGGTAAGATAGATACCGCCTACAGGAAAATTAAAGAGACCCTTGGAGATAAGAGAACGACTTGTATGAATATCAAGAGCTCAGATGGAAACCCAGTTCTAAGCAAAGAAGGGAAAGCAGAAAGGTGGAAGGAGTATATAGAGGGTCTATACAAGGGCGATGTACTTGAGGACAATATTATGGAAATGGAAGAGGATGTAGATGAAGATGAAATGGGAGATATGATACTGCGTGAAGAGTTTGACAGAGCACTGAAAGACCTGAGTCGAAACAAGGCCCCCGGAGTAGACAATATTCCATTGGAACTACTGACGGCCGTGGGAGAGCCAGTCCTGACAAAACTCTACCATCTGGTGAGCAAGATGTATGAAACAGGCGAAATACCCTCAGACTTCAAGAAGAATATAATAATTCCAATCCCAAAGAAAGCAGGTGTTGACAGATGTGAAAATTACCGAACTATCAGCTTAATAAGTCACAGCTGCAAAATACTAACACGAATTCTTTACAGACGAATGGAAAAACTAGTAGAAGCCAACCTCGGGGAAGGTCAGTTTGGATTCCGTAGAAACACTGGAACACGTGAGGCAATACTGACCTTACGACTTATCTTAGAAGAAAGATTAAGGAAAGGCAAACCTACGTTTCTAGCATTTGTAGACTTAGAGAAAGCTTTTGACAATGTTGACTGGAATACTCTCTTTCAAATTCTAAAGGTGGCAGGGGTAAAATACAGGGAGCGAAAGGCTATTTACAATTTGTACAGAAACCAGATGGCAGTTATAAGAGTCGAGGGACATGAAAGGGAAGCAGTGGTTGGGAAGGGAGTAAGACAGGGTTGTAGCCTCTCCCCGATGTTGTTCAATCTGTATATTGAGCAAGCAGTAAAGGAAACAAAAGAAAAATTCGGAGTAGGTATTAAAATTCATGGAGAAGAAATAAAAACTTTGAAGTTCGCCGATGACATTGTAATTTTGTCAGAGACAGCAAAGGACTTGGAAGAGCAGTTGAATGGAATGGACAGTGTCTTGAAAGGAGGATATAAGATGAACATCAACAAAAGCAAAACAAGGATAATGGAATGTAGTCTAATTAAGTCGGGTGATGCCGAGGGAATTAGATTAGGAAATGAGACCCTTAAAGTAGTAAAGGAGTTTTGCTATTTGGGGAGCAAAATAACTGATGATGGTCGAAGTAGAGAGGATATAAAATGTAGGCTGGCAATGGCAAGGAAAGCGTTTCTGAAGAAGAGAAATTTGTTAACATCCAGTATTGATTTAAGTGTCAGGAAGTCATTTCTGAAAGTATTCGTATGGAGTGTAGCCATGTATGGAAGTGAAACATGGACGATAAATAGTTTGGACAAGAAGAGAATAGAAGCTTTCGAAATGTGGTGCTACAGAAGAATGCTGAAGATTAGATGGGTAGATCACATAACTAATGAGGAGGTATTGAATAGGATTGGGGAGAAGAGACGTTTGTGGCACAACTTGACCAGAAGAAGGGATCGGTTGGTAGGACATGTTCTGAGGCATCAAGGGATCACCAATTTAGTATTGGAGGGCAGCGTGGAGGGTAAAAATCGTAGAGGGAGACCAAGAGATGAATACACTAAGCAGATTCAGAAGGATGTAGGTTGCAGTAGGTACTGGGAGATGAAAAAGCTTGCACAGGATAGAGTAGCATGGAGAGCTGCATCAAACCAGTCTCAGGACTGAAGACCACAACAACAACAACAACAACAATATTGAGATCTGGTGATTGTGATGGCCATGGGAGATGAGGCAATTCACCCTTGCACCCACGAAACCAGTTCTGGACGACATGTGCTGTGTGAACAGGGCCCTGTTTTCTTGGAACACAGCACCACCATTGGGGAACAAATACTGTAGCACTGGACGGACTTTTTCAGCCAAAATGGTCAAATAATCCTAGGCAATAATGTGACATTGCCGAGTAACCATAGAGCCCATGGAATACCACAATATGGCTGCCCGGATCCCCACCATGTTTCACTCTTCGCATCAAGCAGTCTGCACCGTAAACTTGTGACGGCGTATGTCAGAAGTTGGAAACACCGTGAATCAGCCGACCGAACGACTTTCTTCATTTGCTCCGTGGTCCGGAATTTATGGTTTGGGTACCATGTTTTCCTGATATTTGCATCACTGATGAGTGGTTTTGAAATTCCAGCTCGTCCTGCACTGCCCTGGTCATGGAGCACCCCTCTTGCTGTTTTGGTCTTGAGAGACAAAGAGATGGGGTGTCGGTAATGGCAATCAACAGCTTGTTTATCATTGTCCTTGCGGAATGTGAGTGTATACATCTCGGGAGATGAAGGCCCCTCTTGCCTTGGCAGCGTGTCACTGGGTCTGGCGCGATCTCTCGCGAAGTCTATCAAGACATTCAGTTCTGCAGCGACTTTTGCAGCGGTCGTCCTCTTATTTTTCGTCACATTCCTCTTCATTCACGGTCTGACAGGATCACTCACAACACACACTTTCATACGCGTTATAACTTAGCGGACGATGTTTTTCCCCTTTAGGTGAATGCAGTGTAAATCATCTAAACGGCGCCTCTTTAAACAATAAGCGCTTCAGCTATTTTGGTTACATAAGTATCTATCATACAAGCACCAAAAATTTGCCGACGTATGCAATAAGGAAACGTGGTTCTGCCTTGAGCAAACACATTTTTTTCTTGTTTTACTACCGATGCATATGTTTCTCCATTTTTATTTATTATCTGCTGAACAATATACAAAGAATTTATGCATTTGATGTTTATCAGTTTTTGAAAACATAGTATTTGCACTGACAGAAACACTAACATGAAGAATAAATGTAAGCATTATTACATATCGGTTTTCACAACCCTGTCTGGTATTTGCAGCATGGCTGCAATGAACGTCTTTCAGTATGTCATTTGTAATTAATAAACGTTTATCACTGGTTTGTGCGTCATAGACTTTTTCTTCTTCTTTCTATAACACTACTGTCGTAATATTACTTTATTTTGTAAAAAACGTTCGTTGTCCACTTTCGAATTCACTTAGCTCCGATGTAACGCACTCACAACTACACAGAACATTGTTGTGACCACGGCTGACACTTGCGACGTTCTGAGGGCACTGCACAAGTGACAGAGTCAAATTCAACAGCACAACCTGCAGGCTTGGCTAGCATCTGCATTTATGTTCAAGTATGCATTTCTCGCGGTGTTTCGATATTTTTGCACAACCACTGTTCCATTTGCCTGTGGCAAAATCCCGTCGCGCGGGAATGGACGACACACACACACACACACACACACACACACACACACACACACACACACACACGAGAAAGAGAGAGACAAAGAGATGGGGTGTCGGTAATGGCAATCAACAGCTTGTTTATCATTGTCCTTGCGGAATGTGAGTGTATACATCTGGGGAGATGAAGGCCCTCTTGCCTTGGCAGCGTGTCACTGGGTCTGGCGCGATCTCTCGCCAACGGGGCAGCCCTCTGCGCCGATACGGGCGGCGGATATTACCGGTTCGCAGCAACACAGCCGTGCCCGCCTTCGTGAGCGACAGTGGTGCTTCCAGTCGCGGCTTATTACTCCTGCGGCACGCAACGGAAGCTGTGGGCAAACGTCCGCTGGCTCTCGCGAGAAAGGCTGGCGCGCCGACGAAGCACGGACACGATGCAGTCACCCAACACGTATGCGCACTTGTTGTTACGCTATCTGTAATTACAGACGCTGTTTACTGCTGTCAGCATACCGAGAGGAGCTCTAGCGTCGTGCGCTCGTAGGAGGCTGGGAAGCTAGCAAGCATACTGCTACGGCTGAAAAGCAGCATTGATAATGTACTTCCTGTCTCTCGAGATGTAACGCCACTGGAGACAGCTTTCTTATCTTTTAAACATTTAAAATCGAAAGCAAACAGCTAACGTCCAGTAAAGCTAGTTAGTAAATTCGATCGAGCGTACGAGGAGTAGAAGTGGATAGAAATGTAGGATGCGGTGACAAGACGGGAAGAAAACAAAGACGTGCAAGGGAGGCGGTAGGGGGAAGAGGAGGAGGAGGAGGAGGAGGAGGAGGAGGAGGAGAGAAGTAGTTCGGTAAACCGTTGTCACACTTATTCCCTTGCTGTTACTGGACGAAAACGCCAAAGGCCACAAAAAACCGCAGGGTCTACGTAGCAATGATTTTTCCTGCGAAACCATTCTGGCACAGAAATAAATAATCCAGAAGACGTAGCACCCGAACAACGGTGCCTGCAGTACCCTATTATCTAACAAGTAGAGGATCTTTCCAGAAATAAATACAGCCATTTCGCCACTTTCTGGGTAAACGTGCTGCTATTTAACTGTCACATAATTTATTTAACAATTACTTGTCGATCACGCAACCGTATCCCAACTCTGACAATAGTCAAGTATCGACATCAACTACCACTGTTGTCATGACATTGCAGACGACGATTACAGACCAGCATGAGTCTGCGTGGTCACTCCGATCATAAATTTAAAAATCTTTCTACTGACCCTCAGCGATTTCTTTCGAAACGAGAGCCAGAGCTGCACAGTCGGATTTCTTAATTAGTAGGTCGATCTTGCCGTCTAATTCTCAGCGTTCTGCATCGTTAGATTCAAAATTACATCTGAAGAGGGTGAGTAGGTTTCGCTTTGACGGTTGGCACGACACGTACTGGAGTACAAACGAAATCGTAATGGATTGTCATCAAGTAGTGCTAGCAGTATATTAGTTGTGCTATGTGAGCATGAAAATAACTGACTGATATACGGCAGAATTAAGGAGGGTATAAAATGTAGATCGAAAATGGCAAGGAAAACTTCCTGAAAATGAGAAATATAACTAAAAATATATATTACTACGAAGTGGTTTCTAAAAATATTTGTTTGTAGCTTAGTGTTATACGAAAGTAAAAATGGACAAACAAGAAGAGACTGTAAGTTTACTAAATTTAGCGCTACAGAATAACGCTGCAGGTAAGATGGGTATATTAATTACCTAAGAGGTACTGAATAGAGGACGGATACGCTGATAGGGAATCTCCTGAGGCATTTAGAAACAATTAATTTGCTCAAGAGCTTACGAAGCGAGGAACATGGGAGGTCATACGAGCTCCTTCCTCGTAGAAACTAAATTTTCACACCGAAATCAAATGCTGGTCCGCCGAACGAACAGACCTCGTCAGTCCAGTATGAGACCGAGAAAAGCCACGATGTGTACTGGATATTGACCAGTAGCATGTGTAGGGCCTACAGACAGAATATAAGCTCAATTATTTCGCCATTCAAAGAAAAATAAATTAGCATGGTTTGCCACCGCCCTCACCCCTCCTTCCCACCAGACGAGACCCCGAGTACGGTCTTAAATCTGGTAACGTAGTGAAGTTCGGGAGGTAAAAACCGTAAAGAGAAACCATGGTTTGAACACAGTGAGCAAGTTCAAATAGATCGTAGTTATGGAAATATACCCAGAATAGGCAACCGTAGATAGTATGAAGGCTTTCACGACCGGATGACATATCCTCTGGTAAACCTTCCGGGATGTAAGGTCGTGGTCCATGAAACTCTTCAGCTCCTAACGTTTCGTCCAGAGCTGCGCTGGACATCTTCAGAGGGGTGTGTCTCCTCCGGTGAGTCGGCAAGACTCACCGGAGGAGACACACCCCTCTGAAGATGTCCAGCGCAGCTCTGGACGAAACGTTAGGAGCTGAAGAGTTTCATGGACCACGACCTTACATCCCGGAAGGTTTACCAGAAGATACAACCGTAGATAGTTGCATCAAAACGGTCTTCCGACTGATAACTACAATAACAAGAAATATGAAACTTCCTTACCAGCCTCTGATAAACATTTACTTCAGGACTATGAATTCACTTTTTATTCTCGGACTTTCCCAATTCATTCCGCATATCTGACTGACACGTAACGGACTTTTTTTCGTGTAGTATTTTATAAGAAAATGCGCTCGCTGATGCAACTCTTTCAATTATTGCGACAAGTCAAACACTTCTCGTAGGGCCGTCCACATGCTGTAAAATTTAAACCCTTTATCCTCGCCATTTCGTCACTGGCATTAATGTATGCACGCAAGAACACTGTTATGAAGAGTGGTACGGCTGCTAGCCGCTGGCCTTTTGTCCGCCGCTAACGAACGCACATTCCCGTATTTAGAGTCACAGAGAAAATCCACCCAGCGTGCAGTTAGCAGATTGGTATCTGCAAGGAGAAAATATGAATAATAATAATTTGTGACCCTTCTTCAGTTGATATTATGGGTCAAACTCGAGAAAACTTACGATATATTTCTTCAAAAATTAGTTTAGTAGACTCAGATTATAATTCCAGTCATAAAATGTTTCAGGTCTATTTTCGTTGCAATAATTATAACTCAAAACATGTTTTCGTTTTTCAAAGCTGAATGAAAATACACGCTTACAATGGCACGAAGCTGTTGAAACTTTCTGGGGCATTAAAAAGAACGGCCGTTTTCAGAACAGGCGGATTTGGATTCCCGTAACCAAGATGTATTAATTTCTGAAAATAGACTGCGTTATCGCACTAAACGCAGGCTAGCACTGGAAAATCAAAACATTTTTTCTGTAGATTTGTACAGTTTTAAGCGACGCACAAACGTTCTTCGACACACAGTAAGTTAGCCACACTCTAACGTGCAGTGAAAAGGTCACGTTCCTGAAAATACGGGACGACCTTGCTCCCATGCCCGACACGCTAAACACGCGCTCACTAGGCTTCTCTGTGGCGCTAAACGCGGGAAGTGTCTTCATACGGCCATCATTAGCAACGAGGCAGAACCAGTTTTCAACAGAAAAAATAACAGACCTCCACCCTGCCGTCCAATGAGTTCTCGCTTGACTAACCTGAAGTCGCAAATGGAGGTGGCTTGAGGACAGTGGAACGCACGCTACAGGGCGTCTGGCTCGGAACTGTCCTTGAAGTAACCGATTTGTAACAGTTCACTGTGTCACTGTGGTGCCAACTGCTGCTCAAATTGCGACTGCAGATGCAGTACGATGCGCCAGAGGCATACGCTGAACACGATGGTCTTCCCTCTCGGTAGTGTCACGTGGACGTCCGGAGCCCGGTCTTCTTGCGACCGTTCATTCTCGTAATCACAGCTGCCAGCAATCAATCATGTACAGCGGCTACATTCCTGCCAAGTCTTTCTGTAATATCGCAGAAGGGACATCCAGCTTCTCGTAGCCCTATTACACGTCCCCCTTCAAGCTCAATGAAGTGTTGGTAATGGGATCTTTGTCGTCTTAATGGCGTTCTCGACTAACATCAACTCACCACGTTGTAATGGTACTTGAATTACGTAACCATTACGGCACCTCACCTCAACCTCTCGATACCAGCAATATTCTACTGTTTCTGTAAAATAATTAACATATTTCTGTGACAACAGATTTGATTTCATTAATGTAGAGGTACTTTGATACATCGACATGTTTATATTGCAATGATATTATTCTTATGTGTATTCTTTCTTCTGTCACTATGATCTTTGACGTACGTGTAACTCTGATTTTTGGGCGCGTAAGCGGTAATTAGAGAGTCAAGTCTTGGTCGTCATGTTGAAAAGACGCAAATTGTAGTCAGTTTATGAAATGTGAACTTTAACAGTGAGGAAGATATTTTCAAGTATGTTTTATATTGTGAAGTGATGTTGCAACAAAAGTAATAAATAAGAAGTGTAACTTAAATTCGTAGTGCTGATTACTTTTTTACATCACCACTGTGCTAACTTGCAAAAGTTTAATCTTCAAGAATGGTTTATGAAACACATCTACAAAATTTTTGAATATCGCAGAATAACACCTAGGCCTCTTTGCATACGAGCTTGGAATCATCACTACATACATTTTCGACGATTGAGCCATGAGTTCACAACGAGACCAGCGTGGGAAACACGAAAAGATGAGTGCCTAGTTTATCCATTATTTCAAGAAATGACTTTAATAACTGTGCTCTAATGACACCTGCCACGTAATATAACTTTGTTGTTGCCCGAAAATGCAATATTTAGCAGCGTGAGCAACACTACAATCATAATTAATTTTTGACCTTTGTTGTGGTAGGGTTGTTAGAAAGTCCAGTTTCAAAGGTAACACGCTCACGACCGTTATATATGTATTCAAAGCAAATCCTATTCACACTCATGCGGCAGGGGCTAAATTTGAACAGATATCATCTTTCTGATGTAGAAACACGCCTATCAGATTTTGCTTAAGTCGCAAAAGTCCTCCTTGGTGTTGTGACTTTTTCCGTCGATGTATTTTTAATATCGTAAATAACGAATTTACGTCTTTGTGTCTGATATGGATAGTACTATGAAAACATTCACGAGCTGTAAATGTTTGTTAATAAAAAAATGCACTGTCAATCTCGTTCCTTTTGTGCCGACATCTGACATTTTCCCTCAAACCCAGGAACCCGTCCGTAGAGTAATCTACTCATCTCCTGCACTGTGTCCATTCGATCAAGTTCTACATAGTCTAGAAAGCCGAAAAAAAGTGCCGGAATGGTTTATTACTATAGAAATAATTTCTTGATAATGCGTGCAGTTCTGTTTAATTTGTTGACAGCCTACGTTCTATTATGCGTAGCAACCGATAAACGTACGCTGTCCGGCTCCAGACAGTATGGGTGTAATTCAGCCAAAATAATGCACAGAGCGAATATGTCTGTTCACAAATTTAATTTTTATAATAAAAATGACAAATTAGGGTTTAACGTGGTCAATAGAAAGGTAGCACAAGCTCGGATTGTGGAACGATGGGGTTAGGATATCGGCTGTGTCGTTTTGAAAGGAAGCGTCCCAGAATCTGTTTAAAGCGATTAAGCAAAATCACGTAAAACCTAAATTAGGATAACCGGACGGGTATTTCAACCGCCGTAGTCCCGAGTGCGAGTCCATTGTCGCATCGCCGCGCCTGTCTCTCGGACCTCGTATCGACGTCACACTATAAGTACGGAATAGCATCGGGGCATTCGGAGGGTGACAGTATAGCGTTGCGTGTCCTTATATGCCATCAGCTACCGGATGTCACGGCGGTCATGGCGGCAGCACTGTTATCGTGGACAAGGTGCTCTCAGTGTGTACGTCGTGCGTTGTCATAGGCCCAGTAGATAAGTCACAATCCTCGTAGTTCGTCTGGCACACAAGAAAAAAGTACCTCAGACATTTACGCTGTCTTTTGACAGTGCCTGTTCATAAAACTAGGTTTTTGTCTTTAAACGTTGTTAGTTTTCGACGCAGTCAAAAAATAATGACAGCGTCGTCGGGAGAAAAGATTGGCGCGGTTTTGATCAACAACAAATAAAAAACCATTTGTGCGCTACCTTTGTGCAACAGTACCGCTGTTCTCTCCACTTAGCAACTGCTTCGAATCGGAATTCGAAACCGGAACAACTCTTTGAGTAAGAATCTACCGTGTGATTATTGTAGAAGCTCGCGACATATCTCACTGTTTTTCTGTCAAATAATGACTGGCGGAAAAATTCTCCTATAGGAGCACAAAAAATGCTAATATGTGAAAAACCTGGACAGAAAAATGGTGTACCAGCTGCCTCAATTCGTACTTTTTTCAAACATGTAACTCACGTCAAACTCCCACAAGTTCCCCTATATGTAACTCACACCCACTACTCCATTGCTGTCAGTTGCTCATACCTACTCATTCCCTGTTGCCACTTCTCACTCACTCAAGCAGCCCAACTCATTGTCAGTATATCTTTGTGTCTGTCATTGTCACCTGTGTCACAGCCGCAGTTCCCTTCATTCTGTCCTACTACTACAGCCACCTCTCACTGTCACTGTCTCCTCTAACTGCTCTTATGTCATTCATTCCTTCCTTCCTACTGCTGCTATATCTTCTCACTGTCGCTATTTCTCTCTTCCTTGTCAATGTCGCCCGTCTCCCATTATCACTGGCTCTCAGCCACTTTCACTTTCTCTTTCTCTTCCTCCCCAGGAACTGTTTCCTTCACTCTTTTCCTAGCACTGTTCTGTCACTGTCAACTCGGTTCCATGCCACTGTGTCCACTCTTTCTTTCATACTGCCATTGTCTCCTTCGATCTTTCTGTAACACAACTGCTGTCTACTATTTTCAAATATTTATTATTTTTCTGTCTAGCGCGAATATGTTCGCATCCCAAAATTTTTAGGAAAAATTTTAAATGTGCTGAGGAAGGTAGATGAGGTAGATGGTACTCCACTTTTCAGCCAAAGTCTTTTAAATAAACAGGAACATATTCACACATCTTGCGCACCGATAGGGGTATTTTTCCGCTGGTTCCCTTCTTTTCCCTGCTGCATTCGTCAATAGCATTTAGATAGTTTACTTATGTGAAATTCAAATAACGCAAAACTTCTTTTAATCCAAAAAGACCGGATTCGACGTACACAAAAAAATTGCATGTATTTCAGTATTACAACTTGGTTTTCCAGTTGATAATGGAGATACTTTAGAGCATATTGCTCTGTTTGCCTAAGCAGGAGGAAATGTGTAATATTCATACTTTGACCCAGTACTATACAGCAGTGATAGTAAAACGATCCTTCTGTTGTGTATACAAATGGTGCCTTGCCCAAGGGCTATCCTGAAAGAACACTTAACCCTACTTTTCTATCACCAATAGAACCCGAGGTATGAGCACCGGACCCGTTTTCACGCGCATATTAGGTACGCATGGAGTACGCTACCCCCCCCCCCCCCCCCCGCACTTTTTTCAGACATGTAACTCACGTCAAACTCCCACAAGTTCCCCTAAATGTAACTCACACCCACTACTCCATTGCTGTCAGTTGCTCATACCTACTCATTCCCTGTTGCCACTTCTCACTCACTCAAGCAGCCCAACTCATTGTCAGTCTCTCTCTCTCTCTCTCTCTCTCTCTCTCTCTCTCTCTCACACACACACACACACACACACACACACACACACACACCGCAGACGGTGCAAAGATAGGCAACTGCGCACAACTGAAGCGCTTGTCTCTGCAACAGAAGGCTAAAATGTGGAAAACACAACTAATCAATACGCAGCCACTGGTAAACAATGTGCTACACAAATACTAAGCTCTACAAAGGAGGTTCCCCCAGCCCCCAAGAGGTCACTAAACTCAAGAGGACGCAATGATCCACTGCATTATGCTCTGTAAGTGAAGACACTGTCGACGAAATATATGTAACCACAAAGAAGTGGTCATCTGAAACTAACACTTGGTTGCCCACGGTAGAGGCTCTCAAATTCAAGTTAAGAACGCCACGCGAAATACTTGTCAGAAGACTGGGAAATGTAGCTGTAGTTCAACCGAACAAGGGTAGGAGAGGCAACAGCTATGGCCTGGTATACGGAATAACCCCGGGACTGGCCTGACCGGACTTAACGGAAACGACGAGAGTGTAAATCGGAATGGTAGGACAGTAATTTCAACCGTTCCCCTCCAGATTAACAGGCCAGTACCGTAACCAGAGCGCCAACTCGGTTGGCACCATTCAAATGGACACCAAGTCGTTTATGTCAGATGTGATCAAACTCAGGTTCTCATCCCACGTCACCACACGAGTCGCCTACAGTATTTTCCGCAATGATGCAATGCACCGAACTTGGACAAACTCAAATGGTGGACCGCAGCGCAAACATTTTCGGACGTGAGCACTAATGACATCGCCGATCCTAAGAGTAAAACGTACAGAAGACTTAAAATGTGAAGCAGAGACAGCGCTACCAGGAACGCACAAGAAGCTATTTCTCAACAGTTTTCAACGTCTCTATGGATGAGGATTTCGAATTTTTATACTCATAAAATAATAACCTCGTCCATTACATGTATCCTATGGGATATTTGCGTTTCCAGAGCTCTATTATCTTCAATGTTTGGAAATGCTTACAGAAGTTAAAAAAAGAAAAAAGAAAGAAAGATCCATACATTAAAGTCCATTTAACATTTTTACTATCTAACATAATTTATTATAAGAGCCTATGACTTTCCCACGGAAAACCTTAAAATATAATCTACAATATCACATTTGATTCAGCTAAGTTACTAATGAATAAACAAAACGAGATTGGTACACACGAGAAGTCCGAAGAGAACAACTTTACTTGGACACTTTTAAAAACCTGAATACCAATCGCGAGGGACGAACCGACCGTTACCCGATGTCGGCTTTGATTTCGGACGTATTGAAGTTTTCTAGTGTGCAGCACACACGCGCGTAAACATAAAACGACGTATTGCCAACATTTATTTTGCTCCTACATTATTTTCTGGGTTGTAGGTTGTTGTGAGAAAGGTAATTTGTGGCGTAGCCCGACGTCTGCGTTAGGTTCGAAAGTGGCAGTTTGGTTGGAAGTTAGCAAAGTCAACGAAAGTATGGACGAAACTTTCGTTGGGTGAATGAATGTCAGTTTCGATTAGCGGATTATGTGTGCACTTTGATGACGCCATTGGGCAAAACAGACGGGTGAACCAAGTAGGTTCAATATTTCCTATATTTTCAGGCGAGTCATTGCACTCCTCCTGTGCTTAATGGTATTAAGCTGTCTTTGATTTTTCTGGTCTCTTTTTGTACCACTCAAGTCTTATTTCGCTTTGCAAAATTCAAAATGTTTGATTACTCCAGAGCTAGTTTGAAATGAAGTAGTTTTCTGACTAGTAAAAGAATTCTTTCTCACTTCTGCGACCCAGTATCCGGTCACGCGGATTTTGCTATCGGTGGTTTGCAAAGTAACACTGATGCAAGCTTCAAATAGTTGCTGCCTACCTACCCTCTTGTGTGTATCCCTGGTTGTCTTTTTATGTGACAGGCCTTCCACAGCGTAACAGATCTGCGGGTTCCTAAATGACGGGATTCCTGTCTACATAATCCTCCTGAATATTTCAACAACTTTACAACGGGGCTGTAATAGTTACGTCGACGTTTATCGCCCCCACGTCTACAGTCACGCTAACGTATCTGAATCAATTTGATTTTATCCATAATTCGTAACTGTTGACAAGGATTTATTCAATACACGGAGTTTTGTGGCGATTCCAGCAGAGATGACAAATTGCGGGAATGTTGATTGCCACATTTCATCCAGTGTTCCAAATAATCTAGGACACTTTCTATGGCATTAAGAAGTGTGATTTGGCGGACTAGTCGAGATGCTATAGAGTGCCCGAGTTTTCTTCAAACCAGGGACGTATGCATGGAGCTCTGTGAACACGGACGGCTATTCTCATCTGAATGTTCAAGAGTTATTCATCATGAAGACGTACGACACTAAAAGGCAATAATTGGTCAAAGAGAATGTTGAAATAAACCATCTGGCCCACGCTTACGGTAACCAGTCAGCTACTGCGTTGTTTCGCCTAATTAAGACGTGAACATTCACGTACCGCTGTTAGCAATGGTCTTTTGAGATGCACCCGACTCGGAAAGCATGCAATTCCCTTCAGTGTTCGCTCGCGCAAACTGGTTGGGCTGGACCTGCATTCACAAAAAGCAGCAATGAAACAGATTTGCTAACATGATGTGCCACTCGTCTCAGATTCCTGTCGGTTACGATATTTTCCATGACAATCGTTCTTACACCGTGTAGTGCAGCATTCTATGTAGCAACGTTGGACATTCCGAGTTGATACCCCAACAAATTAGGCAATTCTGGGTGTGGTCATGAGCAATTACAACATAATAGCTTGTGTCTGTCAAATCTCCTCGTCGACCTATCTTGCCGTCTGACACATGCATACCACCGCACTGCAATGAAATACGTCATCAGTGAGGGTCACATAACTGCTGGAAACCAGTTCTATACCACCTACTGCACTCCAAAGCGACGTGCTGGCATACATAGCTAGCTATAATTTGAATCTTACATTATTTCTCTTGGCAGAGGTAGGTCGTATAAATGTATGTTTCTGTTACAAGAATGTTAGAACTCAAACTTTGAAAACTGCGGATAAAACAAAACGAAAAACGGTTAAGTAGACTAATATGGCTACAATCAATAAGCGTTATTTGTGACCGATGACTTTGGTTATTATAGTTTCCGTATAAAATGATTTATTTGACCTTTGGTTACAATTAAGCGGTAGCTTCCATTTCTGGTGGCACTGGTAGTACAGTGCTCTCAACGGTGAAATATCATCGATTAGCAGCGCGACACTAGTTGTTGGAGCATCATGCAAATCACTAGTTTTGTTTACTATGTTTGTATTTAATCGATCATTTAGGATTTGAATTGACAGGTGAAATGACTGCGAACCGCGAGTAAATAAACAGTACGGAGTCACTGATTTGAAAACTTGTATGCAGTATGACCAACGGTACTGTTGGATCTGTTTCACGATACACTTGTTGTTTCGATTCTATTACACATCATATGTACTGTTGACAGGTTGTCAACGATCAATTCGACAGCAACAAGTAGACGTTAAACGTATGTATGTGTTCGCACTTTGTAATGTTGTTGTATTAATTTGTTCTGATTGCGGTGCTGATATTCAAGACCATAAAAGTGGGTTAAAAGCTGTGAGCTATCTGAGGAAGTTAACCTTGCATTACTGCGCAACTGTTTCACCAGGTATCCAGTCTAGCTTACCAAATTCCCAACCAGACTAACATTAATTACAATCTTTTAGTACTCATCTTACGATAACCGGTGATATATATATAATCAGTTTATATTTGGACATTTATTTTAACATTGATCATTGTTCCGTTAAAATTTCAGCATATCAAACTTGATTCATAACTAAACTGGTGCCTTATTTAGGATTGTGAAAATGTGAGTTTGTAATCTTACAGAATACATCAAATAGGGAGCCAAGATTGGGAGACTACATACAACACTGCATTCATAAAATAACACACGAAGAACGTTGAAACATATCCAAGAGGAAATTAACCACAACCAACCGATTCAATTTTCACCCAAAGAAGTTACGTTCGTAGTGCAATCCTGTCCGTCATGAAATTACCATACATTGGTATACTAAGTTCATACTAAATCTTTGTGAAATCTTCCCGAAAAGAATAGCTGAGGGCTACTTTGATGCTTACACCACTTGCTTCACGTGGTCAACTTGGTTTACACAAAGAGTGTAACGCCACAAAAATTTTGATAATTAAAATAAATTACATCGAAACGCAATTTACAAAAGAAAAACCTCGAACTGGTTACTATCGTCTTACTATTAACCTGATGGGTCAAACAATTGTATAACCACGTGGTACTGGTCTCACAAAGTACACCCCACGTGGGTTGAACATAAAGAAATGTTGCTATATTGAAAAATATTGTCAAGACGAGACGTTATAATCTCACGCACATTCGCATTTAAGATTGATGATCTTGGTTAGAGTTACTGATCAACACGTGGTTCCACTTTACTCACAAAGTAGTGACAAAGCAACTACCGGAAGATATTCTGAATTTCACACTCGAATTACACTGCGTTGCAATTTAAGATAACATTAGATATTTTAGAGCTAAACCTGAAATAAAGGCGATTAAATTTTCAGTTAGACTGAACTTAAGAAATCCATTGTCCTACGGACTCAGCAGACACGCGCTTACCCGGAGATCTTACCACTTCAGACGCTCGCCAGGGACAGACTGCTGTGGGTCCCTCCTGAGGGGTGCCTCACAAATACAAACGGGCTAGAGAGGCAGCTCCCTATACCAACATGACAAGGGACGGACAGGACCATACTAAGAATAGAAACCTCTTTGCTTCTAGAAAGCGTAGCTACCTGTTCCGACGTTGGTTCTACTGTTCTCTAGCAGACAGGCTTGTCTGCTACCATCAAGCATGCAACTAGAAATGCATTTGCTCATTCATTCTTTCACACAGAAGGGAAGGGGGATGACAGTATCTTATCATATACAGTATATAAAAGAAAGCAGATGTAGGTTCCGTATGAGACTGTGTGACATGAATTACATATAAACTGTGTTTTAAAGTGTAGTAGTGTGACAGATCGTTCTTGTTTATGTGTAAAAGTAACACGTTTCACTGCTCAGTCTCCTCCCAGATAGCCAGAAAAACCACAGTAAATTTAGAAGAGGAATTTATGCCGTAAATGACAACAGATTTAAGAAATTAACATGAAAGGAATCCAACAGAGACCTTTCAACTTGGTTGCCACAACCAGCCGACGCCGGAGACAAGGAATGTAGGAGTGACCAGCGACGAATACCGAGAAGTGTAACAACCAAATGGGTAGAGCGTAGACCAAGCCACCTGTAAGACCTCTGTTTAGCGACCACATGGCGATCAGACTGTTTGAGAGTGCTTTTTCGGAAAATGACGTTCGATATAGGGAAATTTATCGTCGAAATTCAGCGTTGTACCCCGTTACATGGCGTATGTTCCCGATTTATCATACAATTAAATATAAATCTGCTCACCTTAACCCTCCAGCGGGCGCACCTGTGTATAAAGTGCGCCAACCAAAAATAAAATGATTTTGTGCGGTTCCATTTTTGTTTCACAACTGCAAACCTATACCTATTCCTTCAGTGATCCTTCAGGTAACACAGCGATAAATTGCGTTGTCGTACGTCCAAGGGAGCAGCAGTAATATAAAATAAAAAGCGAGGATGGCGAGAAAAAAATTACGATCAGTTCAAAAAAAATGACCCCAGTTACGAACTAGCAACATAATCCCACATTGAGGAAGTTGTCTACGAGATAATAAGTGATCGAATAAGCAGCTGACAGAGATCTGATGCAACTGCACGTCTTAATGCTTCGAATGCGCCATTACTGTCTCTTTAACACTTGTCCTTGGCAACAGAGTTAAGAGTGAAAATTTATTTCATTATTGTTTAATAAAACAGTAGTTTAGCTCATATTATGTAAGTTTATTTGCTCCTTGTTGAAATAAACTGAGATTAAACTTTTTCTGATCATACATGACTTACCTTGGTAACATAAGGAAACCTATTCTATTCATGTGCACAAAGTGCGCCGCGCGCCCGCTCGTGTTATGAAAAACGGCGCGCCCGCTCGAGGGTTGATGTAACAAACAGTTTTTCTCCTGATGATATGTAATATTTTGAATGTGTGTCCGGGTCCTGAATGGATAATCTCAGCTCGTTCAGCACTTTTTCACATAAGTTGACATTCTCAAGTAGTTCAAAAGCTCATCGACATTTTTTTCATAACTGAAAACTTTGAACATAACCTTATTTCTTCCTTTTTGTAGCAGAAAGTGCACCCAATATGTTTTTTTCCTGGCCTTTTTGTTCTGAGCAGTCAAAAGAACAATTACGACGTCCATCTCTGTAAACTATAAGCGACGAGCCGCGGTATCCTCCCTCCCGGCTGCTTCCACCTTTGGTTGCTGGCAAGCATAGTTACTAGCGACTGATCGACAACGAGATTTACACAAACTGTCCCTCTACTAGTGATGCCCAACTTGGTATGAAACAGATAAATCTACAGTGACAGTGGACAAAGTCTGCCTGCGAACCGGCACGAACCGATACCTGTCGGTCGCCCAGGCTCATTTCCTAGAGTGGCCGAGCACACACGCCGTCGCCCGGTAGCGTGTAAGGCGAACGGTGCACTAGGTTCCCAAAGTGGCGAGGCTCAGCGAGCAGGATTTGTGAGAGTAAGGTGGCCGGAAAGATGTGAGCTGGAACTTCATATTCAGCTCATAGCATACAGCGTAGTTACCAGAGATGGAGGAGGATGGGGGAGAGGAATCGTCGAAGTCTATTGACGCCTGCCCAACGTTGACCTGTGGTTATTTAGTGAGACCGCGGAGATGATGGCACATAAATTCCACTCTTCCAGAATACGACACAGTGCGCTACACACACGGTTATTCATTGTTATCTACAGGTCCTAATTAGTCACAAGAACAATGACAGAATACTCAACAGAATATGCCCAATGAGACAGCCTACCGCCTCAAAGAATGAAGAATGCAATATTACATACGAGCCACAAAAGTTTGTAATATTAGAAAAAAACAGTAACTCTGAAACTTCGTGGCAGATTAACTACAAGCCCGGTCGGAACATACGAACTGGGCGATGTTTTTATAGACAGAACTATCTGGACGTGACTCATGAAATGTGTAACACCTTTACTTCTGCTAATACATTTCCCCCATTTCTCAAATTCACAGTATCTCTCCTGCGTACCCAGCTAGCCTACAACTAGGACGAAGGATGGCGCGGACAAACGGGTTACCCCACAGTCTTGGGGTTTACATCCAAAGTGAATGTTACCCTTCGTAGCGGAGTGTACGCAGTTTTTACGCCCCCTGGAGGTTTCAAGCCCTGTGGCCGCCAAAGGCAAGGTTCCGGGTTCGAGTCCTGCATAGTTTTAATTTGCCAGACAATTTCAAAACAGTGCAAACTTCGCTTTAGGGTGGAACATTCATTTTGGAAACTGTAAATTGCCTAGTAATGGTAATCAGATGTTTGAATAATGTTATTTCTCTTTCTGTGTTAACGATAAATATAGCAAAAAAAGTTGAGTCCAGAGCGCAACTAATATTTGTTTATTCTGATAGCCAGTTTCCGCCATAAATGGCCAGCCTGAGACCACTAACTCCTTAGTGACGTGAGGAGCCGGTACCTGCTGCTGTACGTACGAGAAGGTACGAGTCAGCAAATGCAGTTGTTTTGTTTGGGTGGTACTTTCTTGGTGACTCTGGAGTCGCTACCTGGAACTGCTATGCGTACGAGATGATACGAGTCAGCAAATGCATCTGTTTTGTTGACTGGTATTTTCTAGTACGTACAGCAGCTCCACTCGTCACCAAGGAGTTAGTGGTCTGAAGTTGGTCACTTTTTACAGAAACCAGTTATCAGAATCAATAAATATTATTGAGATCTAGCCTGCCTGTTTTTGCTACACTGCTTAAGAAGAACTGTAGTTCCAACATCAAAAATTATTACCGAGTAATAGCTACAATTTCGCATGCTCTTCATTACTTGCTACCAAATTTACAGAAAATTGTGATTTTTACTTTATGGGCATTCGGCCGTAGTCCAATGGATATTTGTCTGCCTAACTGATGATATCTCCAGCATTTGGTGACGAAACGTCAGAGAGAGAAAAATGTTCTGCACCACGGCCTAAGCCCACAATTAACTAAATCTACCAAGGACGCAAATACAGGTCGTTAAAAGCCTACACTTATGATTTGCACACAATCTTGTGCAGTGTGTCATTTTTTTACATCAGCTAACTTTATCGCAATTATTTATTGCGTTACAATAAGAGCGTTCGCGCAATGGTTAAAGCTAGTGGTCTTGTATTCGAGAGTGGGACATCGAATCTATGTTTTCTATGTTTTCTCTACAGGAACGAAGTCGAATGCCGAAACGATTACTTCGATAAGGTGAAGGGCGATCTCTTTCCCCGCGCTCCTCCGAGTCAGTCCGTGCTGTGTCGTTAATGACAACGCTGTCGACAAGGTGTTAAAGCCTATCAATCACTTTTATTTTTTATCATACCTCCTTAATATAACCTCCTGAGTATCTCAGTTTCAGAGCAATGGGTTTTCCAGCCGGTTAACACACCGTCGCTGCAGTTGTGCCCGCCAGTGGTTTCTTACATCCGTTTTGTAGGGTCTAGCGCCATCTCTCTTTTCTTTGCTTTATCCCATCAACACTTGACCAGCTGAATTGCCGTTCATTCCAGTGAATACCTACTCTGGAACTTTGTTACTTTTTTTACCAGCTAGAAAAGCACCTTCAGCCATGAAACTACTTTTTATACTGTAGTTCGTACTTTTTATGTTGCCTGGAGGTCCTTTCGATTCCTTCACCTCACAATACCCACTGAACAATGTGGCCGTCAAATTGCATTTCTTCTCGATTTACTTCTACGTTGGTGCTTTCGTCGCACATCCATATTTGCTATGGTTTCTCTCCTGTGCGCTGGTTACACCTCGTATAAATTTAGAGGTGAGATGATTAATTCTATCTACCATTGTTTTGTAAAGTAACTACTTTAAGTCAAATGAGATCAGACCATGGCTCTAATAGCCTGCGAACGACTCTCGGATTGGCACTCATTGGTGGAATCGAATAAAGCCTGGCACACATTGTCTTCGCGAGGAGGCTGCTTGCTGATGCGTCCCTCTGTTTTGCTCCGCACCTCTCTAATTTTAGAGTGGTTACTTGGTGCTTGAAAATATTCGAACTCGTCTATCTACGTAATATCGTTATTCGTTCAAGTCATCACAAATGCTATTGCAATCTATAGCGTCGAAATGTGATCCTCATAGGATGTCAGTTCTACTTATGTTCAGTGTCAATGGGAATATGGCAATTGGATCTATTATACAAGTTGTATCGAAAAGAATGTTCCGATTAAAAAAAAATCATAACTAATACGTTGTTTGAGACATATGCGTAAACGACGTACTCTTGGAAAGAGCAAACCTCGAGTTTTGCATGGTTTCCTCTAGGTACCAGCAGTGTGCACCCACTTCAGTTCTACTAAAAATGGTGTCGGGACGACAGAAAGCGTTTGGTGTTCTACATTTTACGCAGTGCGGGTCAGTAATAACTGTTCAGGGTGACTTTCGTACTAGGTATGGAGTGGATCCTCCTACAGAAAAGAGTATTATACGATGGCGTGAACAATTTCGAAATACGAGTTGTTTGTGTAAAGGAAAATCGCCGGACCGTCCCAGAGTGTCTGGCACAGACGTACAACGCATTCGCCATTGTTTCAGGAGTCCGCAGAAAACCGTTCGCCTTGCAGCTCGACAGCTCAACATGCCCCCGACGTCCGTCTGGTGTGTGTTGCGGCGAAGTTTACACATGAAATCATAAGAAATTCAGCTACTACAGACTCTTCGTGAAGGTGACGAACAACAACGCATGGAGTTCTGTAATTTTGTCCTTGACAACATGGAGCACGACAGTTTCCTTCCACGTTTAGAATTTAGTGACGAGGCAACATTCCATTCAAATGGAAAGGTGAACCGTCATAATGTGAGAATATGGGATACGGAATAACCACGTGAAGTTGAAAAAGAAGAGAGGGGCCCTCCAAAATTTAATATGTTTTGTGCAGTTTCACGGGAAAAGGTGTATGGTCCATTTTTCTTTGCCGAGAACACTGTTACAGGAAGAACGTATCTCGATACGATTGAGAACTTTCTTTTCCCACAGTTGGAGACTGGTTCGAACGGCTTCATTTACCAAGAGGACGGGGGCACCGCCACAATGGCATCTGGAAGTGCGGGAATTTTTAAATCAGAAGATTACTGAACGATGTATCGGTCGCACTGGATCAAATGACTCAGCCTTACATTACTAGCCTCCAAGGTCACCGGACCTTACTGTATGTGATTATTTCTTGTGGGGGTTTATAAAAGACTGTTTAAGTGCCTCTGTTACCAACAACAATGAATGAACTGAGACATCGCATAACAGCAGCTGTGGAAGTTTTAACTCAAGACATGCTCGCTGCAGCGTGGAAACAATTTGAATACCGCATGGACATATCTCAAGGGGGGCATACTGAACACCTATGAAAAGGTATGAAAAAACTTTTTGAGTTTCCCGTTCATCAAAAAACCAAATTCATTGTATATGTTTATTAATTTCAGGAAGTATAGACGAGCCATATTGGATGATTCTTTTTGATACACCCTGTACATTGATTTTTTTCGCTAGACCTGTATGTTGCACAGTCTCTCCCGACTCCCGGAAATTATACTGTGGGGAAGATTTGCAATTACAATATTTTGTCCCAGTAGTTAGGAGACATATTTTTCTTCACTGGCTTACGTACTCACTGGAGTGGGGTTAAGACTGCAGAGTTGCTTAGTTTATGGGACGCCAGTCATTTAATGCTTACGCATTGATTGTTTCATGAGGGTGATTTCTGAAATTCATGACTAAATATCCTAGCGATAAATTTCTTAATTTTTTTCTGTCCAGAAAACAAAAAATAGTTCTAGGACTGCGGTCACGTACATTGGTCTCTAACTATTTTGCCTAAATGTTAGGCAAGAAAGTTTTCGTTCGTAAGAAGGGATCAGATTCGATTGGACCATCATAAATGTGATTGGAATCTGACCTGGAAGCAGGCGGCTGACGAAAAAAACGTTGAAATGTACTCATATGAATACTTAGTACGGGGTCATTGTTTACTGTAGACGTGAAGTACAATGATTCATCAAATAAACTGTTTTTATTCAATTTCATCGCGGTACCAAAGACCAATTAGTCTCGCGTTTGAACAGAAAGTCTCGTTCGAACAACGGAAATTATTTCTGACATGATTGCAGGTTAACCGTGTAGATGTGCCGACAATTCATTGCATGGTAGTTAAAAGGGAACAGATTTGACAACAAGTACGCATATATGTGCAACTTATGTCAAACGCAGAGAAATATGCAACCCAACATGTCATCAGTTGAATTCTTATCTGGCATTAATATTCAGTCTGTGCTGCCACTTAACACGAAACAGTTTTTGACAGAAGACAGCGTTGTAAGATGGTATTTGCTTTCATATCGTCTGCTGACATATGCGTTCCTTCTATTCACACCCCCCACCCCCAATCACTTCCCACCTGCTGGAGTGTGCTGTCAGCGTGAACAGTAATTTGAGTTATGAGCACATACTACTACACTTTTCTCCTCGCGAATCTGATACTAAATCGCGGCTCCCTTATTTCTGCAGTAAAATGTTATCTTTTCACCAGGTGATAATACGTTTTATAAAACAAATGCTCCTCCGCTACAACGAAAAATTAGACAAGTATCAAATAAAATATAAAAACGCTGAATACAGCCTACTCACGCTGAAAACAGTTTGTACACTGCATAGATCTAGAAAGAGGACCGTACCTACGAAGACCTATAGGCTTGGACAACAATTTCAACATTTATAATACCTTCCTCTAGCTGCATTGCAGTTCTGCAACTGTGTTATACACCCGATTATACTTCATTCTCGGGAAGTAGGTGAACCCGATGCCCCATGCATGCCAAGCGATCGCACTGGTCACAGGAAGAAGCAAGACTATGGTTTAGCGTCCTGTCGACGAGGATGTCATTAGAGGAGCAACACAAGTTCGGATTGAGGAAAGCCGTGGTCGCTATTCGCCATGTCCTTTTCACAGGAATCATTCCAACATTTAAGTGAAGCGATTTAGGGACGCACGAAAAAGCTACTCAAGATTGCCAGACAGAGTGTTGAAGCTCCATCCTACCGAATGTGGGTCCAGTGTCTTACCTCAGCGCCACTTAGCTTGATTTTAGTATGGTTAAAAAAATGGTTCCTAACTATCTGATGAGATATCACGTGAACTAAACTGCAGAACACATCACTGACAGATACCTCAATCTCTACCTTGACAAGCGACTTTTAAAAACAAGCCTATTAGAAGCAGTTTTCTAAAATCAATTTTCCAGATGCATACTTGCAAACAGCACTTGCGGGGCTTAGCAATGAACTGCCTTTCATTTTCTACGACTGTCTCTCGAGGCACTATGAAAGCTAAATTACGGGTGGACAAATTTACCTGGACCAATCATTCAAGATCTGTCACTGAAGCTTTCAGTTCGTCGTCAGACACTTATCCATACATCCATCAACGTACAGAACTTTTTATAAAATCTAAAAGTTTGACGTTCAAAAACAGCAAAGGAGCACCAATTGTTTTCGATCTGTATTTAAAAGAACTGCGTGGTTAGAAAAATCCTGGCGCTTTTTACATTTTTATTTGTTGGCATTTCGTACAGCAGGATTTTATTGGTGTGATGCCTGCGATGAAAAGAATATCCGCTGCATAAATGATGAAATCCAAAAGGTGTATGAAAAATCTTAAAAGCGCATTATGAATATCTTTAGTTTCTTTCTCCTTTTTAAAAAGAATTTTCAAATCAGAAATGACCGTAATATGAGACTGCAACAGATACGTTAGAGCTAGTCCTTTGAAGATGCTTTTTTCAAGTCTGCAACAGGTCTTAATCATCCCTTAAACAAAGATTAAAGAAAACTGTGTGCCACATTTCTCAAAATAGCCCTTTATGACGAAATGGTGATCTACGAGGGTCACTCGAAAAGAAATGCACACTATTTTTGTAAAAATACAGTTTTCATTCTGCATGTGTGAAAGTTTTGCAGTGTGTAGATACATCCTTCCTGCTTGTTTTCAAACTTAGTTCAACTTGTTCCCTTGAGTGGTGCCGCAACAGAATGTCTTCAAGATGGCTGCTACACTTGACGTTCGTCAGAAGCAACGTGCTGTCATAGAAATCCTGTGCTGTGAAAACGAGACAGTGGTAAACATCCACAAGAGGTTGAAAAAGGTGTATGGAGATGCTGCTGTCGATCGCAAATGGAGGATTGTCCTAGCAGTGGCAGACCTCGTACTGCACACACTCCAGAAAATGTGCAGAGAGTTAACGAATTGGTGACTGCTGACAGACGCATCACTATCATCTCTTTGGGAAACTGACAGACTCTCTTCGTGGAGCAAAGTTTGAAGATGATGACTCCCTGGTCCACGCTGCCAAACAGTGGCTCCAACAGGTTGGTCCAGAATTTTACCGTGCGGGTACACAGAAGCTGGTTCCAAGGTGGCATAAGGCAATTGAGAGGGATGGAAATTATGTGGACAAATGAAAATATTGTTTCTAAAGGATGTATCTACACACTGTAAAACTTTCAAACATGTAGAATAAAAGATGGATTAAAAAAATAGTGTGCATTTCTTTTGGAGTGACCCTCGTATAATATATTAATCAGATTAATTGCAAACGCTAAATGCCTGGAAAATAAGGAATAACTATAAACGAAAAACGTGCTGAGGAAAAGCTATACGGTATGGCGCTTAAACGACGTGAAAAAGAAACATTATATTACGGGTTTGCAATGTCTGCATTTCACGATGAATAGTAAAACGGTCGCCTTAACTACTGTAGCTGTCCGTGCACGCCTCCGGAGCGACCTAAACTTCCACATCTCACTTTTGATCTTTCTCCGTATCCTCTATGCTCGCACTTCGCAGTTCTGCACAGGGCGAGTCAAATTTTTTATTAATGACATTTTAGCCATTCGAGGCATATATACCAATTTCCAGCGCGGAAATCACAAACTGCGAGCACGGGGGATACGGGCAAACATGACACATATGGAAGTTTGGGTTGGTCCGGGAGGCGTTCACGGATAGCCCAAGTAGTTACGGCGTCCGTTCGCGATGGGCACGAAATCCGGCTTCCACTTCGGGTCCGGCGCAAAATTTCAGTTGTTCAAATGGTTCAAATGGCTCTGAGCACTATGGGACTTGAAATTTGAGGTCATAAGTCCCCTAGCACTTAGAACTACTTAAACCTAACTAACCTAAGGACATCACACACATCCATGCCCGAGGCAGGATTCGAACCTGCGACCGCAGCGGTCGCGCGGCTCCAGACTGAAGCGCCTAGAACCGCTCGGCCACACCGGCAGGCTTTTCAGTTGTCACTAATCATTAGTACAGCTGATGAATAATTATAGTCTGTTTGTAATTTGCGAATACGTTTCTTCAAATATTATATTATTGAACCAAGAAGTGTAACGAATAATACATTTCCGAAATGTCTGAGTAACTAGATTAAATTCCAATTTGATACTATTTAGGCTTAATATCGGTGCTCTCAGAAACAAGCGTGCGCGTGTAACGGGTGATTGTTTTAGTAGGGGCCGTATACGCCCTATCGTTGACTGTAGCACATAACTCATCCACCATTTGCCGGTCGTTAGACGGAGCAGTAATAGCATCGGGATCATAAAGGAATGCTGACCGTGCAGATTTACGTAAGGCGTAGGAGCCACGGGACCAGCACGCGCTGAAAACATCGTTATGAGTATTAGCGGGCCACGCCTGAACTCGCCTGTGACGGTGTCTTGCTAGGATCCCGCTGCGATCATCTGGTCCACTACTTCCCGCTACCAATCTTACTGGCCTTCCTCTCCTACACTAGGGTGTTTTATAAATCTGGAAAGGCACACAGTAAATAACATTGATTTTTAAACACAATCTTCAAAGAGCTAGACGCACTCTGCCTCTTAAAGTTTCAATTTTTTTTTTAAATAGTCACAAAAATTGTTTACCACTGTGCGTACTACTCGTTAACAGCACAGATAACCACTTCATGTGATGATCCTCCTCCCCCCCCCCCCCAAAGCTCTATCTTATAAGATTAGGAAAAAGAAATAGTCACTTGTAGCAGACATGGGAAACAGGGTGGCTGAGAAAGTGTTTCGAAACACAGCTCGTCAACTTTCGGCAACGCAGCGGCCGCTGTGTTAGCAGGCACACTGCCCAAGTGCGAGAAAACGCTTTTGTGTGCTAATATTGTTCGCTTCTGCTTCAAATCTCACTGCAGACGATCCAACAACGTTGCGTATAAAGAGTCACTCACTGGTGTAACCTTTTCAAAACAGTCACTCACTGGTGTAACCTTCTCAAAACAGTCAATCGTGATAATATACGATTAAAGAATTGGGTTTGCAAATGACAACAAAAGACTTTTTGCAGATAGAAATTTTCGGCGTTTCTGTGGCTCTGCCTGCATATGAACAGCATGCGCATGAGGACAGATAAGAACACAGGATAAAAATATGAATGGCTAACCAACCAATGCCTTATTGATTAGTAAATATCCATAAAACAAAAACCTAATAATGATGGTATAGGCGTAATAGAAATAGTTGAGGTAATACTACTAAAACAATTTGTCGTTTTCAAACATACGTATAATATCTAATGCCTAATTTTAGACCGCCAAAAATAAAGTATAACTGCGATGATACCATGCGATGACCAAAATAGAGCCTACAGCAATTTTTACGCCGAATAAACTGTTTCCTCTTTTTGCTGCACTTTTTCATCTTTTCCAACCAATTACTTGACTGTAGTTTTCAGGCTGTATGATGAGTCCAGATGTCGTCTAAAACCGAATGACGACAATGCGTTAACCACTGTGAAGCATCAAACGGCATCTGTCAGATATTAAATTTTGTGGTAGCTTTGTTTCCCAATCGTTCTCGTCGGATAAGCTTAGAAGTTGTCAAAAAGGAGATCTAATCTAGTAAAACACAAGCGTTACCAAGATTACTATGAAAGATTCATTTAAAATAACTATTGGCGACCGTTTCCCTTGATTCTACCTATCGATGTGAAGCGCCAAGCAGGAGTAACACCTTATGTACCGCGGAGAAAGCTCAACGTTGTTTTCGTACTTTCTGTGCTCAGGGGTTTGTGAAATAAGTAACTATCGTATCATTTAACACATATTTTCCGGTCTTTTACAACTTAAGATCTGAGCGAGCTACTGTACTGCTCAAGGAAATTGCACGTCAATAGTAAAGGGGTGTGTGTGTGATAACATTTAGGAACACTGGTAACGTCGTAATCTGACAATGAGACCCACCGTTCTGGATGTTCAACTTACGGCTGTAACTGAGCTTCATATATGATTATTTGTATGTGCAACTTTTTAAACTCCAGAATTATGCATTAGTTCGACGAATATGAAGACTTGAGTAGGCGTCGATTTCAGTGAACGGAAAAAAAATTGCTAAAGTGAAAACGTCTAGGACGTCTTCCCGGCGTGTAGTGCTAACAGAAATCCCTTAGCGTGCGTGATAAAGTGACCCGCTATGATCCTCGGTATAGAACAACTCTCGGCAACTGGCTTGTGCCGAGTACCAAACAGCGTTAGCTGGCACGAGACTGGTTGACGGCGTGTACGAAACGATTCCTGAATGTATGAGGGGAAGTAAGCAAGGGGGACGGGGGAGGGGCAGAGATAAGGGGCACAGAGGAAACATTTGACACTAGACAATACTTACTGCAGTTCACATACTAAGGATACCTAATCCTCGTGGAGGGGTGGGGGAAATTAATTACCCTCTGCATGCGAACACACACACACACACACACACACACACACACACACACACACACACACACACACACACACGAGAGAGAGAGAGAGAAAGGGGGAGGAGTGAGCGACGACCGAAGGGATGGTGACAAGAAGAGTAAGTTCTCGTAAGCGACTGACGTCATACGGTCGCACGAGTTCAACTGGAAATTTTCACAGCGAACGTCAGAGAATGCTGCGTACTGCGAACCATTTCCCTGTCCGTTCCCAGAAGAGAACGGGGCGACTGCGGGGCTTCCCTGTCCGCTGCGTGAACCTACGCTACTGCACTGGCGTTTCTTTCGACTTTTACGTACCTTCGACGTTTAACGAGTGAACGTTTCCGGTGTGGTACGTAAGTTTTAGGAAAGAGGCTGACAAGGCCCCTGACACGTGTCTCTGGTTTATGGCGAGTTACAATCTCTCGAACAGAAGTTACATCCGCTTGCCTAAGGCGAAGTAGATGCAGTCACAATGCCGTATCACGCAGTAAATCGAGCAAGAATGGTTACCACATGAGCGAGACCTTCCGTGGAGGCACGCCTGAACGTCAGCCTTCTATCGGCGGCTACGTCAGTGGCAGCTGTCCTGCATCGACGATATCTACAGTGGAATACTCCAACGTCTACCCGTGGACAGCAGCAACGTCTGACCGAGCAGTGTTATCCCCCACACTAGCCGTTCTCTCACGCACGCCCAAGTCCCAAACTGAAGCGCAGTTCTTGACATCACTGAACCGTGATACAAGGTGCGTTGCGCTTTTTCGTATTCTTCATTTTATGACGCTAAAGCGCTTGCGTCAGTTTCTTATCATCGGTTGTGGAGTATTAGCTTACGTCCATAATAGAACAACAACACAATGTTTCGTGTTTCACTATAAATCGCCATTTCGTGCGGTACATCTAGTATCATGGAAGTTCTCTGCGGAATTTTCGCCCGTCAGAGAAAAAAATCTGGAAATAAAAATAAATGAAGAAGGTATTCTGAACAAATAAGAATAGTCGAAGACTGAGGCAGCACTTGCTATTACAGAAATACTGGGTACTCAGTTGGTCAGTGGTTAGCAATCACTTGAGACGATTTAAGGAAAACACAGTAAATCTAAATTAGAATGATAGCAAAAGAGGCCAGACCGCAAATACTACCTGTCCGCACTTATGCAGGAATTACTATGTTAAACATTGCGATAGTCATAATGCAAGCAAAGCCGGATTTGTATTCAAGTAGATGACATGATGGGGTATGAATTATTGTCTGCTGCATTAACGATGAGACTGAAAAGAATGATGTTCGTAATGGATGGAAGCTTGAATGATGCGGTGATGTGTTTTCTAATTAGTTTTACTTTCAAACTTTCGTTGCCATTGATTTCGTTACTCGCACAGATTACCCTTTACAGTATTTGTGGTCCGCCAAGTGCACGTGGCACCAGTCGCTACAAAGGGTGGGGAGCTGATGTTAATCCACAAGGCACTAGAATGAATTTTCGCTCTGCAGCATATTGTGCACTGATTTGAAAGTTCCTGTCCCGATTAAACCTATGTGCCGGACCGGAACTCAAACCTGGAACCATCACCTACTGCGGGCAAGTGCGCTACCGACTGAGTTATCCAGGCACGACTCACGACCCGCCCTCATAGCTTTACTTCCGCCAGTACCTCGTCACCTACCTTCCAAACCTAACAGAATTACTCCTACATACCTACCAGGACCAACACTCTTGGGAGAAAGAATATTGAGGAGACATGACTAAGCCACAGTTTGGGGACCTAGGTTCAACTCCCGGTCAGGCACACAGTTTTGATCAACCAAGAACTTCTGCACAACACTGACCACAGAAGTACCGCAAATATGCGAGACAGGAGCAGCTGTCTGAAGGAGCAGTGAAACATCTAGCACGTAAAAGCCTTTAGAAAACATCTCAGGAAACTCCTATCACTGTTGTAACAGTATTCGCGAACAAAAACTATTCGTAACATCTCAGGTATAGAAAAAAATGCGCAAGTTAATCGAACAGCCACCACATTGACTTTTGTTATATGTAGTAGCTGAGTTAAAAACAACGGTGTACGATTGTATTCATGCTGGACCACAATGTTTCTTCTCAGAAATGTGCTATTACTGTGTATTGTTACTACGCTGAGCTGACGAAGTCAAGGGGAGTGATATGCACGTATACCGATGGCGGTACTATCGCGGACACAAGACATAGAAGAGCGGTAATCGGCTGAGCTGTAATTTGTACTCAGGTGAGTCATATGAAAAGGTTTCCGGCGACGAGAATTAACAGACTTCGAACATGGAATGGTAGTTGGCGCTAGACGTGTGGGACCTTCCATTTCGGAAATCGTTTGGTAATTCAATATTCTGAGATCCTTCGTGTCAGAAGTGTATCGAGAATACCAAATTTCGGGCATTACCTCTCACCACGGACAACGCAGTGACAGAGAATCTTCCCTTAACGACCGAGAGCAGCCACGTTTGCGTAGAGTTGCCAGTGTAACAGAAACGGAAAACTACGTGAAATAACGGCAGATATCAATGTCAGACCTACGACGAACGTATGTGTTAGGACAGTGCGACGAAATGTGGTGTTAATGGGCGATGGCGGTAGATGGCCGACGCGAGTGCCTCTGTTTTTAGCACGTCGTCACCTGCAGCGCCTCTCCTGAGCTCGTCATTATCGGCTGGACCCTAGGTAACTGGAAAACCGTGGTGGCCTGGTCAGATGAATCCCAATTTCAGTTGGTAAGAGCTGGTAGTGTTCGAGTGTGGCACAAACCCCACGAAGCCATTGACCCAAGTTGTCAACAAGGCACTGTGCATGCTGGTGGTGGCTCCACAATGGTGTGGGCTGTGTTTACATGGAATGAACTGGATCCTCTGGTCCAACTCAGTCGATCATTGACTGGAAACGGTTATATTCGACTATATGGAATCCATATGCAGCCACTCACGGACTTCATGTTCAAAAGCTACGACGAAATTTTTAATGGTCACAAATGCTCGCGATTGGTTTGAAGAACATTCTGGACAGCTTCAGTGAATGATTTAGCTACCCAGATCGCCCGACATGAAACTCATCAAACATTTGTGGGACATAATAGAGAGGTCGGTCAGTGCACATCATCCTGCACTGGCAACTTTCACAATTATGGACGACTGTAGAGGCAGTATGGCTCAATATTTCTGCAGGTAGCTTCCAACGTCCTGTTGAGTTCATGCCACGTCGAGGTGCTGCTCTACGCCGGGCAAAATGAGGTCCAACACGATATTACCAGGAATCCCATGAGTTCGGTCACCTCAGAGCAGTACTTACTGATAAACATATAGAAGAAAAAAACAACTGGGTTGTTGTGCCACGTCATGTTCCTCTTCAATAGCACACGATTCGACCCTCTGCTGGGGGTCTTCTTCTGGTCTCTTGTGGTGTGTCTGGTTGGCTGAAGACTCGTCAGCTACTGAAGAAGTAAGTCTGAAGAGAAACATGGCGAGGCCTATCTGCTTAGAAGATTTTAACTTCAATTAAAACGCCAACGACAGCTCCTGTTTCACACAAGAGAGACATCCTGTAAAGGCATCGTGTAAACCTGTTCGACGGTACATCTTCCGTGCTCAGCCGTGCTGAACAATCGAGGCTGTTTCTTTCGAAGGAACATACTAATTAACTGGAATTCGCTGTGCTCCAGCTTTATTTGAGTAAAAGGCAAGTACAGTGAGAGAGACGAGAACAATAAAACGCTTCCTGTCACTGTGAGGCGCGGCGTTTATGAGCAAATGTTTACTTGGCAGCAAGCGCGCGATAGTCTCGGCCTTGAACAGTGAGGCTGGGCGAAGAATGCAGCCGTCATCGATGACGTAAGTGAGCGCCGTTGCTGTGCAACTCAGACCGTAAACAGGTCGACGACAACTCGACGCGAAATGCTCCGGCCGCCAGCTCGAGGAAGCGGACGTTTGCCACTGCTTTAAAGATAACTTCAAAACATGGAGGGACGATCACGGTGTAACGTCCCGTCGACAACAAGGTCGTTTAGGGAGGTAACCCAAGTGCCGATCGAGGAGATGCAGAGAAGAAAATAGTACGTATCCTTTTTCAAAAGGAACCATTCCGTAATTTACTGGAAGAGATTTCGGGAAACCATGAAAAAACGAATTCTGGATGGCCGGCTGGGTATCTGAACCGGCGTCCTGCTGAGTAATGTACATACAATTACTAAGCTTACCACCACTCCCAGGAAATGGTCTGACGAAATATTAATCTCCTTTAAAATTTACCTGAAGAGCGGACACATAGAACCCACAGTATTTTTGTTCAGGAAACTTGGGCGACGCTATAACGGATGGTACAACTACGCAATTGCTTGATCCACAACTGGTCCTATTCAACGACTGCGAA
Source organism: Schistocerca serialis cubense (assembly GCF_023864345.2). NCBI lineage: Eukaryota > Metazoa > Arthropoda > Insecta > Orthoptera > Acrididae > Schistocerca > Schistocerca serialis. The sequence goes on along the minus strand of NC_064638.1, from coordinate 871,309,341 downwards.
CTGAAGGAAGAAACGCACGGTGGAGTCAAAAGGTATACTAACAAGGGGAGTCCACGACGTTCGGATCACGGATTTACTTCAGACTTTGTACACGTTTGGTAGTCCATTAGAACAACATAAGGTGCAAGAAGTAAGGCGTAGACCCTACTACCTAGGCACTTTCGAGAAAATCGCAAGAGAGGTTCCACGCGTCAGTGATGTACCCGTGTGTTGCGATCCCGAGTACGAGCTGATGGCAGTCGTGGGGTTAACGTTCAAGCTCCGTTGTCGCTGGATCGCTCGATTGAGTCCGATCATGCTTTTTTTAAAAAATTTATATTTTCTTCAACACTGTTCATATTACTCACATTTGAAATGTAATATGATAAAGATACGTGTATTTTCATGAACTTTTATTGAATTCCCAATGTTACTTGGTTGTTTGATATTTTTACTATCACAACAAATACTACATTTGTAACCATCGACAAATAAACGACCAGACGTACACAGTTTTTCTTAAAATCTATGCCTCATGATTTCCGAAACTCCTCATACCTGCAATCGGGTAAGGGACCGGAAACTGCTTTGCATCTGGACACTTCGATCTGCAGACACTTGGTTCAAGGACGAGGGACGGGTTTTGAATGCCAAAGTAAAACGACGATAACTAATGGAGTAAATAACTTTATTCAGTCATACAATGAGTTACAATATGCCAGAATATGAGGGTGTTGTAAGATAAATCGTCGGGTTTGCTTTCGGCATTACAAGTTGCAGGATGATATTTTTGATACGGATACGAAAACATAAAAAGGCATATACTACTATAAATGAATGCAATTTTTCCACATGCACAAAACATCTTCAGAGCTTCTAAGGAAAAATATAGCTCGTTGACATATTGAAAAGTTTCTGCTTTTTCCGACACTTTGGTTACAAACCATGCGTAACGCAATATTTTAGTAACAATAGGTGCTGAAAATTAGCGATGAACAACTGAATGAATTTTGTAGCATCTTTACGAGAAGCAATTTCTCGTTCTTTACCAATCAACCATGAAGAAGTTTGCAGGCCCTTGATAAAGTTTTTAACTTACCTATAGAGATAAAATTCGCGTAACATTTGCTATAATAATGAAAAAGTAGTTAACAGCGAAATAACATTGGAAATTCGATAGAAGTTCCTGCATATACGCGTATCTTTTCATTATATTACATTTCAACTGTAATATGACGAAATAATATGACTAGTGTTGAAGAAAATGTAAATAATAAAAATGAGCGGGGCTCGATCCAGTGGTCCACCATTTACCTCTTGACCGCCCCCACCTCGTGCTCAGAGTGGCAAGTCGCCGGTAAATCGTTGACGCGTAACACTTATCCTGCTATCTTCTCGAAATCGCGTAAACAGGGCGCCTTACTGCTTGCACATTATGTTGTCCTAATGAACTATCAAAAGTGTATGAAGCTTGAAGGAAATCCGTGATGCGAACGTCGTGGCCTATTCCTTATAAGTGAGCCACTGAAATGGGAAGGTCGCATATATATGGGCAATACAGTGGAATGGAAGTAGTGAATAAGCTTTCTGTAATGCTTATTAATGTTGGAATTACGGACAGTTTAAGCCACAGGCTAAAAAATTCGGGAAGCTTCATTGACGCTCAAGCGCAGGTTACAACAACAAAATTGCTTCATTCACGACTGATCCCACACAGTGAATGAACTGAAGAATGAAATGACCCTCCTACACAGTGGAGTCAGAGGGAATACGAAGTCTGTTCAAAAATTTTAGAACATTAGTAATTTCGCGCCGATGGTATGCTGGAGCGAAATGCGGATGGCATCCTTGCACACGTCTGTGTTTAATGTGTAACCGCCTGAAATTTCATGTTGTACATCAGTTAGTTATTGTTCAGCGCTGTACTGGTAAGAACGTTGTGTCACATGGTTAGCGAATTTCGAGAGGCCAGAGTTAGAGGACCAACACGTCTGCATTAAATTACAAGTGAAACTCAAGAAAACCTTTACAGAGACGCACCATATGATGCAGGAAACCTACAGTGATGAGAGCTTAAGCCGTACTCGGTGTTACGAATGGTCCACACAGTTTAAAAATGGCCGGACGGAAGTTACAAGATGACACTCGTTCAGGACGTCCTTCGACGCCTACCGACGAACGCCCAAGTTGAAAAAGAGAGGGCAGGGAAAGAGAGGGTGATACATACTTACACATGATAAACCCTCTTCCCTCGAATATTTTTTTCTCCTTCATACCCCCTCCGTGTTACAACAGATGACGTACTAAGGCTGCAGTACACGCGACGTGCCTATTTGCTCCCACCGCCCTTAGTGGAATGCCTAAGTTCCAATAAATATCCACCAATCTTCTATAGTTGTTGTCTTCCGCTGCGCAGAAAACAGCACATAGGTCGTGAATCCGTTATCTTGAGGCTGTAAGAAACGCTTATTGAGGAACTGATATTATGTGAATAATTAAATAGTCAATAAGCTTGTGTATGCGGGATGCCGCTCGCTTTTTATTAGCAGAACACGAGAAACTGCAAATTACATTCCACGTTAGAGTCACAAATATTCTTCAACAAAACAATTAACTGCGTATTTCCGTAAATATTATCACACACTTCTGAACCACATGTCCAAATAACCAGAGTTAGCAAATAAAGTCTCAACTGACACCGACTGCGGCAGACAATATGCTTGTCCTCCGACACTGGCGAACCAGCTCTCATCTTACAGCCGAACCATTTCGCCCGCCATCCAAGTTAGGAGCGATCCGAAGATCACCGAACTGCTTCGTCTGTCTCTTCGTTTAGCAGTTGTTTATTATTCTGCTGTTTATTAATACTTGTGAAATACTGGAATGATAGCACAATATCGAGAGTTGCTCTAATTTGAAATGTAAGTAAATACGCCGTTTACTTTGTCTAATATTAATAACAGAATATTATTATTTTGGCGCGCAACTTCCGAATGCAGCAGCCAATAGCGGAGAAGGACCGCAATTTTGGCGGTCTTTCTCACAATACCCGTAACGAAAAACCATCTGTCATCGGTACCTCACACCACATTGTCATCTTGCCACTTCTCAACTGCTCTAAGAAGAGCTTCTTGTACCTGAATATCATGGGTGCAAAGCCAGAAATATTGCACGCTCATGTCAGGAAAGTCAACGACATTGTGCGTGCCAATCGAAGACTCACTGTCCGAGAGATTGCTGAAGAATGTAACATTTTAGTTGGTTCATTTAATGAAATTCTGGCACAGTATCTCCGAATGCAACGTGTTGCCGCCATCTTCGTCCCGTGGCTTTGGAGTCAAGACCAGAAAGACCTTCGCTTTTTTATCGGGCAAATCAGAACGAGATTTTCTTAAAGAGAATCATAACTGGTGATGAGACTGGGCCTAAGGTTATAATGTTGAACCAAGGTTCAATCTTCACAATGGGTCGGGAAAGGTTCTCGAAAATCAAAAAAAGCTTGTCATGTCAGGTCAAGCGTCAAAACAAAGGTGACAGTTTTCTTTGACTTCGAAAGATTGGGTCGTCATAAATTTGTGCCACAGGGACAAACTGTTAATCGATGGCATCTGCGAGAAACTGTGAGAGGAAAACAGAAAATTTATGGCTCTTGCATCACGATAACACAACTCGCATTCATCCCTGTTGGTGCGTGACTACTGCACAAAAAAAGTGAAATCACTGTACTGCCTCATCTTCCGTACTCTCCAGACCTGGCCCCCGCAGACCTTTCTCTATTTCCAGTGTTGAAAACCCTGTTGAAAGAACGAAGTTTTGTAACGATATACGAGATAAAAGAAAATTCGCAGACGGCGCTTCGCGCGTTCCAGCAACAGACGTACCAAGACAGCTTCCGGAAGTGGAAACGGCGTGGGGAGTGCTGTATCAACTATGAAGGAGAGTATTTAGAAGGAGACCACGCACACTAAGTAAAAAGTAATGGTAGAAAAAAATTGTGGACAAAGTTCCGGAATTTTTGGTATAGGCCTTGTACTAAGTAAGCAACTGAAACGGGAAGATCGTATTCACGCGAGCAATACAGTGAAATGGAAGTGGTGAGTACTATTTCGGTAATGCTTATTACGGTTGGTATTACAGATATTTTAACAGATTGAGGAAAAGAAGATGGAGCCATCTTCCTATAAGTTTGCCTGACTGTAGAAACGAGTGATTCAGAGAATCACTCTAAAGTACAGCTCAGAAGCGATGTGAAACGGAGACGGCCCCAGTAAAATCAAATGTGAAATTTATCGAGGACAGAAAAAGGGAAGATTACCCAAACACAGGAGTGAGACCACGGAAATCCAGACAAATTGCAAAGTAGTGACCACAAAGTGAAAATCCTAAATCCAGCAGCGGATAACAAATGTTCACTCTGAACTCAGTTCCAGTTAATATACGTAAGAGAGAAAACATGTACGCTTAATTAATCAACAGTTAACACCTGACAATGCGGCTGATAAAGAAAACCATACCTTTTTTGTTTATTCTGATATGCAACCTCACACCTTCTGTAGTTAGGTGCCCATCGTAGGATCAAACATTAACTATAATTCAGAAGAATTTTGACAAATCATTAGACGCTACGAAATTCTGCGAGAAAAGTGCACTATTGCTGTTAAATATTGTTTACAGATCTTCTGCGAAACGACAGCGTAGCAGGCAATTAACACGTTGATAGCGGACAGAAACACTGCCCCGTGACGTCATGCGCCAGCCGGTTACGTCACGAGCGGAGGCAGCGGCGCAATCAGAAGATCAGTGGCACATTCCCCCCCCCATCCCCCCCCAACCCTCTCTCTCTCTCTCTCTCTCTCTCTCTCTCTCTCTCTAGGCATTACAATAACTGTGCAGTGCTCCATTGGTTTAACTGAATGGTGATCTGTATGCACCATCAACTTTTTTGCTAATTCAAGCCACAAAAAGGAGAGATTGATGACCGCAATGACAACCTACCTTCGAAGGTCTAGTAATCATTACTTGTGCATCTGGTCGTCACTGTAGAGAAAAGATGAAAACCTGAGAACAGTCTACGTCATTGTACGGTCGAAATTTTCTGAAACAAACTTTGTGGTACCGATATCCAGCTTATTATATATTAACTTTTAACTGAAGTAGTATATGTGGTCTTTTAAACTGCTACTACTAGTTTTCAAGGTCAGCGGAACAAAGTCTCTTGTTCAAACGAACAACTGTCATGTAACACGTTCCCTCGAGTCTTTTCGATGTCCCTGGAAGACTTAGGATGCTAAACAAACACAGCACCCACAAGCCATTCTAGGCTTTTGTAAACGATCCCGTTCGATTTATTAAAGCAACTTTCTAGCAAATTAAAACATTATCGTTCAACCCGCAAACCAAGGTTATCGACTGACACGTTTGTGTGTGTGTGTGTGTGTGTGTGTGTGTGTGTGTGTGTGTGTGTGTGTGTGCGCGCGCGCGCGCTCGTGATGTCGGTGGGGTGGCTGTGACGGAAGGGCCTTGTTATTCTTTGACGACGAATACCAAGAAATTTATGATTTTAAAAGAAAACATTGTTTACACAAGAATCGTCAATCCAACTACACACGCGAAACAATTTAAAATAATGTTCCAATTAACATTCCAGGTTCAAAGATTTCTGGGGTTCGAAGTTGGGAGAAGAGTTAGCGGGCAATGGGGAAGAGGAAGGCATAGTTAATTAATTTTGCTAAATATTACTCGAAATGTTGAGTTGCTGTCGACTTTGCCTCAGGAAATAGTTCTACTTCGTCTATTTTCTGTCCCTACTTTTCAGAAATTCATATTTACATAAAATATTTTGAGGCTTGTCCACTGGATATCGCTCAACCCTTTATGTTGTTTAATCTCAGGAAACTGTGGGAGCGCCTTTCCACAGTAATGGTTAGGTACGTATATTCTACACTTAAAACTGTTATTTGGTAATGCTAACGTCACTGTGGTATCGTTGACCATGCCTACTGTAACCTCACTAATCCAAAAACAAAAAACAATAGAAAAATCAAAATTGAAAAAGAAACGCCGAATCTTAATATGAGTTCGGGAATGCTGGTGGGTATTTAGTACTTCGTGGTCTGACATTTCATTTGCGATCATTTCAGACATTTTCCAATGATCTCGTGAAATACACAGCATATGTGACAGTATTTACGAAATCTTACGTAGTACTGAATCTTCTATCCCTTCATTCCATGTTTACTACCAGACTGCAATGAACGAAGGCAAAGTTAACGTGGAAATTTTCTGGGTATGGTGCTGTATCATATTGTAAATAACTACCACTGATGACATCAGTAACAGTTATTTACAATATGACGCAGTACCATGCCCAGAAAATTTCCACGTTAACTGACTCTGGCTGCGGACGCTTATGCAATTATAGCAAGCAAAGTGATTTTCAGTTTACTATATTACTCACTCTTTGGTGGAAACGACAATATTGCGCGGTATCCATCAACGCTTCTCCACAAGGAACAAGTGACCGTGTTTAAATACCTACTGACATCGACGGAAAGAAGTATACATTTTACACGTCTCGTCGAGTCGACACCGTGGTCATTAGAGGCGGAGCACACCACCTCAGAATGTTTCGCGGATGGGGAACCAACGCGGCACTGGCCCGGAGCGATTTATGGAAATCATGGAAAACTTAAATCCGGCCGGTCGGACGCGGATCTGAACCGTCATCTTCCCAAGTGCGAGTCCAGTGTGCTAAAGACTGCGTCACCTCGCTCGGTCGCTGACATAGGGTCAAACACGATGAATGTTTGTTCGGTCAGACAAGGATTAGGCACTACTCAACCGTGGCCTGGAAGCTGGAACCATAACATTGTTTACTTACGTCATTTTTTGGAGTGGGTGGGGGGTGGGGTGGAGATAGAGCGAGGCTGGACCACGAGCTCCCAGATCTGTCCCATTTTAGCAAGAAAGTGGTTGGTCGATGGGGTTAAACTTAATTTACCTTTGTACTGAACACATATGAGACAAACCGGACAAAATACATCCAAAAAACCTCAGCAAAATGCAAATAGCTTAATAGAGCACTGTGACGCTTCTTTCTTACGTTTACGAAAATGTTCAAGCACAAGGGCTAAGATTATGCTAGAACAAGGATAAATCGCAGAGACATTATACAACGTGACGAGAATGTCTTTTCACAACTGATACACAAGTCACGAAACAATGAACACTCTTTCAATAGCACTGCATTGCATTCCATTGCTGATTTCATACTGATTCTGACTACTATTCATTGCCGAATTAATATAAGCGTATGAAGAAAATAGAACTTGAAAGCAGTGTTACTCAAAGTCGTGAGTATTACAAAAGGGGCGTTCAAAAAGAAACGAGCCGGAGGCATAATTACAGAAACCAGTAACTGTATGTTAGAAGTACTGACTCTGGCTGTTGAGACACTTGTCGCACTCTGACACAAAGCGTTGAATGGCTGTCTCATAAAATTCGCGGGGCTGCCATGTTAACCAGTTCCTAACGTACAGCTGAATGTCGTCGTCCACACGAATGCAGGAGAGGTTCTTCTTCTCAATAGCCAGGATCAATACTTCTAACATACAGGTACTGGTTTCAGTAATTATGCCTCCGGCTCGTTTCTTTTTGAACGCCCCTTATATATTCATTCCCAGTCACAACTTAATTTCAACAACATTGTGAGACAAGTGGCATATGTTAAAGACGACGTTTCGAGAGTTTTAAGTCGGGTTCTCCGGCAATTAAACAGACTGTATATCTGAAAAAGCAGTGTACAATTTTCGGCATTACGTTAAAGTAGTTCGATGATCTTCCTAATAGACGGCACGGTCAAATGTTTTCAGTGATATATTCAAATCCCATGAGCTGATATCACAGAGAATTTTGGTTTACAGTGGGCCTATTTATGAACAACATTTATTATTATAAATTATAAAATATTGCTACGTTTTATCTCATTAGCAGTTCATACGAAAGAAAATTTTCTTGACAACAATTTATGAACCAAAGATATAACACGATCACATTCCACTTTCGTGTCGGATTTCATTGTTATAGCTAGATAAAAGTAATCATAGTCTCCGATTACGTATAGTATCCAAGCGTGAGTAGAAACATTTTTAAAAAGAATAATGTCTTATTTTTTTTAGTTAGAGCATACAGGTTATAGACCATTCGGTGATAGTTAAATGCATTTTCAATAGTAGCATAACAGAAACAGCTGACTACTGGATTCCTTCTAACAATAAGGGAAACTACCTGCGAGAAGACTGGAGGCGGGGGGAGAACCGCTTGACAAGCGCTTCTAGGAGGTGGCGTATAATGGAAGCTGAGAAAGGCTCTCTATCTCTCTCTCTCTCTCTCTCTCTCTCTCTCTCTCTCTCTCTGTGTGTGTGTGTGTGTGTGTGTGTGTGTGTGTGTGTGTGTGTGTGAGAGAGAGAGAGAGAGAGAGCGCACGCGTGTACATGTGTGTTTGTTGTTTTGTTTTCCCGGTAAAACTGGGTGTTTTGTATTAGTCTCATTGTAAACAGCCATTTTTAACTACACTTAACTGTGATTATGCACAGAAAGCCTTCCTGTCATTTATCGACATCAAAACATTGTAAGTTACTGATGTAAAATGATATCAAATTGCTGAAACAGCTCATGCAGTACAGTGTTCTTTACCTAGCGACTAACAAAAAATGTCTTGGACCTCAACGAACGAAAGGCACTGTCTCACTAAGCCACGGGTTTTAAAGGTCTTGGCATTAAACTGTGTAGTTCCGTAAAACAGCTTTTAGGCGGATTAAGGGCGGTTTTGTGGTTCTGGCGGCCTGGTTTAAGATGAAAAGATCTTGGGATAGAGGCCGTACCTCATGCTTGATTCTGCAGCTGAGCTATAAGAAAGTCGTGTCGAAGCATTCGACATGCGTCGTATGAGGAGAGTAGGCTGCTGCTTTATACATGTGGTGCATAGTTTGACAAAATTAATACTGTTTTATGTGTGTACATTCAATATCTCCGTGTTCGCAGTATCTTAGTATTCTCGTATTCTTAGTCGTACGGTGTGACTTCTGCGAAGCAACTCACAGTACTGTCTGAACGAAATGAAAACTCGTGGAGTCTGCCTATGAAAGGGGAAACGGGAGATGGGTTATTCGCAGGGGGTATGAATACAGTGGATGAAGTTTGTGAAGGACTGCACGCGCATGTGAACTTACGACAAAAGGCAGTGTGCTGCACAGTGCCGAGTTGGTTATATTGCGTTCATTGTAAGAATAAACCTAAGTAAACATTACACTTTTAATTCTTCGCCGTTTGCTGCAGCCTCATTAAATTTTCTTTTACGTGGAGCGGAAGCCAATTTGTGTTCACAAGACAAAGTGTTATATCTGGAACACGTTTTCTGCTTAAGTTACGCGCACACCGATTCAGCGATAATACGGGACACTACAGCTTTAGCGCCGTATTTAATTTGGACAGCCATGGCCAGCCATCTGGTCCCAACTAGTCTGCAGAGTCCGTCTCGGTAGCTGCGCGGCGGATTGCTAGCCGAAGGGGCCCGGGTTCGATTCCGGGCCGGATCGTGGATTTCCTCCACTCGAGGACTGGGTATTGTGTTGTCCTTACGTTCATGTCAGCATAACTGACATTCCACTGTTGAGCTGGATGATGGGCGCGAACTGACGAAAAACAAAAAATCCTAACCTGCAGTGATGTGTGGAATTGCAGTTAAAACGTAAACAGGGATGAGCAGGGAAAACGACATAGTTCAGAATTTCATTTAATTTGTGAACAGAACGAAATAATATATCTCTGAAGTCCTTCCATATTCGTAACCGAGGAATCCATATCAGTATTGGAACTGTCATCTGCTCCGTTGATAATGAGGCGACCAAACCATTACACACGAAGCCACACAACGCCACATTTTCTTCTTTTCTTTAATCACGTGCTGTTCTGCATTCCTTCAGTGTTCGGCACTGATGTGTGCACAGCTTCGCGCATTAGTTCAAGTACTTCTGGCAGCTTAAATGTCTTGCTACTTCTCGCGACAACCTTCCTTAACTTGGTTCCAGATCAAGTCTGTTGGGTTCAATTTGCAGTGGTACAGCAACAATTGTACAAATGCATTAGTACGCTGTACAAATTATTATTTTCCATGTTTCTACGACTCTCTTCACTCTGGCTCATATCAGACCACATATATCGTATAAAACAATGGACATGGTCCAAATAAAGAATATTTGATTTTTCATTCTTATCTGAAATTTTTTCTTTATTTAAACTATCCTTAACAAAAATCGTTTGGAAAACATCGATAACTAAACATTTATAGTCACAACAAAATCTGGAGTTTAGATGTGACATATAATTACATACAAGACGACGAACATTCATAAAAACATGATGATTATGTCAGTTGATGCATGTTTGATGAATTTTTATATTTAAATGATGTAGGTATACGAATTGAACGAAAAAATAAAAGACCACGCTGAGATTTCAACCAGTGATGCGCAACAACACTGGTTCCTATTCTCCAACGCGACCAATTAACCAGGGCATCTCGTTTACAAAAACGAGAAGGAAGCAATATCAGCTATTTTCACAGAACATGTTAACAGCGCGACCATGACAGTACTACTAGAGTTTACAGAGCCTGCGATTGTACACGATTAGTAAAATAAAAAAACGACGTAGCTAAAGTACCATTACGAAAAATGATTCATTTACAGTAATAGTAAAAAAATATCTAAAACATGAGCAGAACCTACTTCCTAGAGAGCACCACCACCTGTGTATGTGAGCTACGGCTGCTGACCAGTCATCGCGTTTGTGTTTGTTTACATCAGGTTTGTTCTTATGATGAAAGAAATATAGTGACTGAGGTACTCGCGACGTCCAGTTTGTTCGCTTCCTAGGCCGCCCGCAACACATTTTGCGAATACAACCTAAACACTGCAAGAAATGAGGCGTTCCTTCAGATATCCGGATCGGTCACCTATCAGTTTCTTGGATTCGCTGAGTTTTCGTATGTGTCTGTGGGCAGTTATTCGTTTCTGATGGTTTCCTCTTGAATTTTGCACTCAGAAATACGACAGACATGTCCACGATACGAAGAATTTACGAAAAATACCAATACCGTCGTAGAAAAGACAGAAGATGGCACTAATGTACCACTAATGTACCCGGCAGATGACAATACGGTAATCGAATTCTTGCCATACCCGTCCCAGCATGGGATCGTCGGCTGTGGCAGTCCCTTTCCGTACTCTCTTCCGGACCTCTGCTGCATCACGTAGTAGAGGCGGTACACACACCAGACCTTTAAAGTCAGACGGAGTGAGATCTGTTGATCGGGGAGACCATTTCATGAAACAGCTGTCCTCTTCTGTAGCACGGCCCATCCATCGATGCAGCAGTTCCTTGTTCAGATGCCCACGGACCTCACGATGAAAATGGGGTGGGGCCCCATCCTGCTGAAAGATGCATTTGAGGCATCAGCCATTGCTGCAACACGTCCAAGTAGGAACATCCAGTGACAGTGCTCTCGGTGAAGAAGAATGGCCTGTACAGTTTTCGACGTGATAAGACACAAAAACATTTACCTTTGGGGAATCACGCTCAAGTTCAATGCATTTGTGTGGATGCTTTGTATCCCAGATTCGACAATTATGCTTGCTCACTTTCCCATTAGTGTGAAAAGTGGCTTCGTCGCTAAAAATTAAGCGATCAACAATGCCATCCCCATCATTCAATTGTTGCATCTGCGAACAAAACTCAAAGCGCTTATCTTTGTCGTGGTCACTGAGCTTCTGCACTAGCTCAAATTTGAATTGTTTCATAGACAGCTTCTGTCGCAGGACTTTCCACACGTCGGTTTGCAGTAGGGTTTTGGAGCATATACTGTATTCAAACATAATGAATCACCTCGAAAGGAACGATCTATTGATACGTAATCAGCATGGTTTCAGGAAACATCGTTCTTGTGCAACGCAGCTAGCTCTTTATTCGCACGAAGTAATGGCCGCTATCTACAGGGGATCTCAAGTTGATTCCATATTTCTAGATTTCCGGAAAGCTTTTGACACCGTTCCTCACAAGCGACTTCTAATCAAGTTGCGGGCCTATGGGGTATCGTTGTGCGACTGGATTCGTGATTTCCTGTCAGGAAGGTAGCAGTTCGTAGTAACAGACGACAAATCATCGACTAAAACTGAAGTGATATCAGGTGTTCCCCAGGGAAGCGTCCTGGGACCTCTGCTGTTCCTGATCTATATAAATGACCCGTGTGACAATCTGAGCAGTTCTCTTAGGTTGTTCGCAGATGATGATGTAATTTACCGTCTAGTAAGGTAATCCGAAGACCAGTATCAGTTGCAAAGCGATTTAGAAAAGATTGCTGTATGTTGTGGCAGGTGGCAGTTGACGCTAAATAACGAAAAGTGTGAGGTGATCCACATGAGTTCCAAAAGAAATCCGTTGGAAGTCGATTACTCGATAAATAGTACAATTCTCAAGGCTGTCAATTCAACTAAGTACCAGGGTGTAAAAATTACGAACAACTTCAGTTGGAAAGACCACATAGATAATATTGTGGGGAAGGCGAGCCAAAGGTTGCGTTTCATTGGCAGGACAATTAGAAGATGCAACAAGTCCACTAAAGAGACGGCTTACACTACACTCGTTCGTCCTCCGTTAGAATATTGCTGCGCGGTGTGGGATCCTTACCAGGTGGGATTGACCGAGGACATCGAAAGGGTGCAAAAAAGGGCAGCTCGTTTTGTATTATCGCGTAATAGGGGAGAGAGTGTGGTAGATGCGATACGCGAATTGGGATGGAAGTCATTAAAGCAAAGACGTTTTTCGTCGCGGCGAGATCTATTTATGAAATTTCAGTCACCAACTTTCTCTTCCGAATGCGAAAATATTTTGTTGAGCCCAACCTACATAGGTAGGAATGATCATCAAAATAAAATAAGAGAAATCAGAGCTCGAACAGAAAGGTTTAGGTGTTCGTTTTTCCCGCGCGCTGTTCTGGAGTGGAATGGTAGGGAGATAGTATGATTGTGGTTCGATGAACCCTCTGCCAAGCACTTAAATGTGAATTGCAGAGTAATCATGTAGATGTAGATGGGAGCCATTTCGAGTTGACGGAATGCACGACGCACCGATTTCTTTGAATCCTTATGAATGTCTCGTACGCGCTCCACATTAACTTCACTCACACTGGGACGTCCGCTTCTCTTTGCCGAGCACAAGCAACCCGTCGTAACGAATTTGTTGTGACATTGTGCCACAGGTAAATGGCCTTCCTTGTTGGTGGCTTCTTATCGTACTTGGTTTTAAACATCAATAGAAGAGATGTAGCACACTTGTTTTTGTCGAACTCCAACACAAAGATAGCTCGCTCCGCACCTGAACTCATCACGTTTGCGACTATCGCTATCGGCAAATTACCAAACTACGATGTGGCGGTAGACACAAAAAAAAATTCCGGGTTTATTCTTCAAAATGACATATGTATGTTATCTGTACAATGTTTGGTTCTTGTGCAATAAATAATTGAAAGTGTTCCCGGGCGTTATGTACATCCTGTATTTTGCTCGACATTAATTCTTACAACTACCTGCTTCAAAAACACTGTACATGGATTTAATTAGATTAAATCAGGCACTACAGTATAAATGTTGCTGCTCCGACCCATTTGTCAGAACAATTTACGCCAATCATACACCATTTCTCCAGCTGGAAGAGACTTTTTAGTTTGGGGAAGCCAAGCTATTTCTGAACCTTATCAGCGCCGAACCTTGTGTGGGTGTCTCGGCAGATTGTCGTGTAACGAAACCGCTCTCCCTTCCTCCCCCCCTTCCCTCCCCCACGTCCAAAACAAAAAACAATAATCTCTTGTGCAATACCTGGGCGCCAGAGCAGAAAACACCGCACGAGGCGCTGCAAACACTGCAGAGGCGGTAGACGCGCAGGCTGACCTTGCTGTCGGCTGTGTGAACACGGTTCATAGCAGAGTGTCTTTACGTTACAGCAGGAATGAAAACTACTACTCAGCGTCATCGCTTTTTATCTAACTTGAGACATCTAAACTGGCGCAGAGTCGTCCGGAAAATACAGCTCGCTCAATGTATACGCACAATCTGCACCCATACACCAAAAAGAAAAATTGTTCGACCCAAGTCGCTTTATTGGTCTTTTTTTCGCCACGTATACGTTCTGCATGTGAAGGAGACGTGTTAAACGCTGCGCTACGGAAACGACGGTGAAGGCAGCTTGTGCTTGTGCACTGTTAGCAGCATTAGCTTCTCTTCCCTTCGCGCAAGAGACATTTGATAGACAACAGTTTCGACAGTCTGAAAGCCAACACAGATAAGATCACAATTAGTGGTCGGAATGTTCGCGCACGTGTCTTCTTCCTATGTTATTGCCCTTTTTTTTAATACAAATCGCTTTTTCTGGGCAATGTGTGGATCTCAGTTTTCTTTTTTCTCGAAAAATAAGGTACACGATTTCACTATCGATTCTTTTATGCTGCAGCCGTTTGTCGTTTGGCACTGTGTTTCGAGACATTCTAACTACTACCTCAATTTATTACTCTTTTCCTAGAAACGAGAGCGAAACACCTCGCTGTATGTTATGGCTCACAGCGTTGTACTGAATTGCGTGCAGCTTATCCGCTACCCATTTCTTAGCGGTCCAAGGTGATAAAACATCATCGCGCTACCTGACACGACAACTTTTCCTAGCAAGGAGAAGTAATTGTCTTGAGATTACTAGTTTCTTTACAGTTTTTCATAGTGCGCCATTGGATAAGTGCGGTCAAAGCGAACCCAATCAATAGATCCCATAGATCCCACAATTGCGTTAGCAGTAGCAAATAGCAACTTTTAAGTATTCAATACATCTATTTAAGCAGTAAAGTTAGATAAAAGTATTGGTACATAAAATATTGTTGCATAAAATACATGAACTGGTGTTCTCTTCGTCGACATTCGAACGCTGGTTCCACATTTCTCAGAGGCCAAACAACATAATACTTTAAGAAGCGACAAACAATAGGAAGTTCTCAAAATATTTTATGTGAATATGAGTTTCTGGAAAACTGAGACACAAAAGAGACGAAGTCAACAAATGAACATTCTGAAATTAAACCTGTGCCAAACGAATTTGGGTATGTACGTGTAGCATTTTCAGCCGTTTCGGATCTGGAACAGTTCCGCCCGGTTCAGCAAACTGCACTGGAAACTATTAACATAGTAACAGTGTGCTACTGTATCTTCAAACCTTATTTGCAATGAAATTATACCGTGACACCTTTTTCAGATCTTTGGAACAGCAATGCTGACACAGAAGTTAGAAAATGCATTAGAACTATCCGTGGACACGAGCTAACGCAGTTTAAAGTATTTGCGGTTCTGATAAAAGAATCACACTAAAATAAAATTATTACAGATCGACTGTTTTCCAAAACCAAATGCTATTTTCTGGGAATGTGTCAGTAAAGAAACGAAATTAGTAGAAGTTTCGGCTCCGTTAAGTCTGTATTTAAAACTATTAAATTCACCATAAGCGTAAGAGTAAGATCTTACCTCCATGGCTTTGACGCGACACAACACCTAATAAGTTTCCAACGCTGTTTTTAGAATAGACAGTTTTCACAATTCGCGCTTACCGAAATGGTTATTAGCACTATGAGTGTGTTCTAAAACGCGTTTGGTCCGAAAGTTAAGAAGAAAGATTTATACATAAAACGAAACCGACATTGTGCATAAGCATCATAATTTTTACTACGACAGAAATAAAGAGTATTTATACATGAAAGAAATGAGACGCAACTTCTAAAGAGATTTAAACACTTTTCTCGACCCGTAAAATTCATGTAACACGACGGTTCCTTGGGGCAGCCACATCTCAATCGACGGCACCTCACTGAAAACAAACACCCTGTGCAACAATAGTTACGGAAGGTTGCAGTTTAGCGTCTCGTCGCGGCCTTTACTTGAACAGTTACAGAATAATTGGTAAAGGAATGAGCCATGGGATGTTTTTGGGGCAACCCTAGCGTTTTCATGTGAGTTTAAACAAGTCGTGGGAAGCCTAAATGAGGATAAAATGACGCGCTCTTCCCGAATACTAATCCAACAGCTTAACCACCCCCCGTGCCGGGAGTATCTGTTGAGAGGCCAGACAAACGTGTGGTTCCTGAAGCGGGGCAGCGGCCTTTTCAGTAGTTGCAGGGGCAACAGTCTAGGGGACGGAGGGGGGGGGGGGGGGGTTGGGGAGGAGACCAAACTGCGAGGTCATCGGTCTCATTGGATTAAGGAAGGAAGTCGGTCGTGCCCTTTCAAAGGAACCATCCCAACATTTGCCTGAGGCGATTTAGGAAAATCACGGAAAACCTAAATCAGGATGGCCGAACGCGGGATTGAACCGTCGTCCTCCCGTGTGCTAACCAATGCGCCACTTCACTCGTTCAACAGTCTGGATGACTGACTGATTTGACCTTTTAACATCAAGCAGAATGGCCTTGCAGTGCCAGTAGTGCGAACGTCTGAAAGCAAGGGGAAACTACAGCAGTAATTTTTCTCGGGGGCATTCAGCTCTACTGTATCGCTAAATCATGATGGCATCGTCTTGGGTAAAATATTCTATGGGTGAAATAGACCCCCCCCCCCCCCCCGTTCGTGCCAGCAGGTGGGCCCGACTCAGGAGGATGTCATCAGGAGAAGCAAAACTGGGGTTTTAAGGATCGAAGCGTGGAACGTTAGTACTCTTCATCGCGAAGGAGAGTTAGAAAATTTAAACAGGTAGAAGTTTTATACTGCGAGAATTAATGAGGTTCGGTGGCAGGAAGAACAGGACTGCTGGGTCAGATGAATGCAGAGTTACACTACAAAATCAAATAGAGGTAATCCAGGAGTAGGTTTAAAATGAATAATAAAATAGGTATGCGGGTAAGATACAATAAACAGCACAAAAACTGTAGATCAATATGGGGTGGGAGAAAGGATGCCGCCTGGTAGAATGCTGCACAGAGCATAATATTATCATCGCTAAGATTTGATTTCCGAATCATGAAAGAAGACTGTATACGTGGAAGAGACCTGGAGACACCGGAAGTTTTCATATTGATTGTTTAAGTGCAAGACAGAGATTTAAAAACAAGATTTTAAACTGAAAGACACTTCCACGGCAGCTGTGAACTCAGATCACAATTTATTGGTTATGAAACAATAAAGAAATTGAAAAAAAAGTTAGGAAATTAACGAGATGCGACCCGTATAAAATGGCAAAAACAAGGGTTGCTGAGAGTTTCAGAGGGAGCATTAGGCAACGACTAGCTCGAACAGGGGAAAGGAATACAGAGAATACGAATACGTAACTTTGAGAGATAATATAGTGAGGGTAGTAGATTCAAATAGGTAAAAAGACAAGGTCTAGTAGAAATCCTTCGATAACACAGGAGATGATACTGAATGTAATTGATGAAAAGACAAAACATAAAAATGCAGCAAATAAATCGGGCGATAGGGAATACAAACATCTAAAAATGAGACTGACAGGAAATGCAAGGATTTAGAAGCACATTTCTCTAGGGGACAGATAAATACCGCCTATAGGAAAAACAGAATCAGTTGTACGAATAGGAAGAGCTCAGATGAAAAAAACAGTCCTAAGCGAAGAAGGGAACCTGAAGGTTGGAAGGAGTATATAGAGGATCTATACAAGGGAGACGTACATGAAAGCCGGCCGCGGTGGCCGTGCGGTTCTAGGCGCTCCAGTCCGGAGCCGCGCTGTTGCTACGGTCGCAGGTTCGAATCCTGCCTCGGGCGCGGGTGTATGTGATGTCCTTAGATTAGTTAGGTTTAAGTAGTTCTAAGTTCTAGGGGACTGATGACCACAGCAGTTGAGTCCCATAGTGCTCAGAGCCATTTGAACGTACGTGAAAGCAATATTACAGAAATGGAAGAGGATGTAGATGAACATGAGATGCAACGTACGATACGGCGAGAAGAATTTGATGGAGCATTGAAAGACCCAAGTCGGAACTAGGCCCTGGGAGTAGACGACATTCCGTCACAACTACTGATAGCCTTGGTAGAGATAACCAAGACAAAACTCTTCCATCTGGTGTGCAAGATGTATGTGACAGGCGAATTACCCTCAGACTTCAAGAAGAATGTCGTAATTCCAATTCCAAAGAATACAGTTGTTCACAAGTGTGAAAATTACCGAACTATCAGTTTAATAAGTCATGGTTGCAAAATACTAAGGTGAATTCTTTACAGAAGTAGGAGAAAGTGCTGGAAGCCGACCTCGGGTAACATCGGTTTGGATTCCGGAAAAATGTAGGAACACGCGAGGCAAATCTGACCCTACAATTTGTCTTAGAAGGTAGGCTACGGGAAGGCGAATCTAAATTTATAGCATTTGTCGACTTGCAGAAACCTTTTGACAAAATGCAACACGGAAACAACAGAAGAGTTGATAGCTTAAATTATTTGGGAGAATGGATACAATCAAATGGATGGCATAGCTCACCCAAAATCGATGTAATAAAAGATGAGTATCATTGCAGGCGAAAAGTAAGGAAAATATTGCGAAAAATTTTAGGACCCCTAAAGATGAAAGTTAACAACTGGACCAAGAGAAAAAAATGAGGGTTTTTACAGAAATATAGAAGCAATTACGTGCCCAATAAGGAAGAAGAGATTGAAGTTTTATAGTCATATTCACAGAATGAATGATAATAGGCTAACCAAGTAAATTTGGCATATTTTATATATTTTATATATATATATTCTCAAATCCCTTCTCGTCTGCCTGCCGGAGTGACCGAGCGGTTCTAGGCGCTACAGTCTGGAACCGCGAACTTTTATATAGTTTATATAAAAACCAGAAGTAAAAACTTTGAGGTTCGCCGATGACATTGTAATTCTGTCAGAGACAGCAAAGGACTTGGAAGAGCAGTTGAACGGAATGGACAGTGTCTTGAAAGGAGGATATAAGATGAACATCAACAAAAGCAAAACGAGGATAATGGAATGTAGTCAAATTAAATCGGGTGATGCTGAGGGTATTAGATTAGGAAATGAGACACTTAAAGTAGTAAAGGAGTTTTGCTATTTAGGGAGTAAAATAACTGATGATGGTCGAAGTAGAGAGTATATAAAATGTAGACTGGCAATGGCAAGGAAATCGTTTCTGAAGAAGAGAAATTTGTTAACATAGAGTATAGATTTAAGTGTCAGGAAGTCGTTTCTGAAAGTATTTGTATGGAGTGTAGCCATGCATGGAAGTGAAACATGGACGATAACCAGTTTGGACAAGAAGAGAATAGAAGCTTTCGAAATGTGGTGCTACAGAAGAATGCTGAAGATAAGGTGGGTAGATCACGTAACTAATGAGGAGGTATTGAATAGGATTGGGGAGAAGAGAAGCTTGTGGCACAACTTGACTAGAAGAAGGGATCGGTTGGTAGGACATGTTTTGAGGCATCAAGGGATCACAAATTTAGCATTGGAGGGCAGCGTGGAGGGTAAAAATCGTAGAGGGAGACCAAGAGATGAATACACTAAGCAGATTCAGAAGGATGTAGGTTGCAGTAGGTACTGGGAGATGAAGAAGCTTGCACAGGATAGAGTAGCATGGAGAGCTGCATCAAACCAGTCTCAGGACTGAAGACCACAACAACAACAACAATATAAAAACCTCCAAAGGTTCGCTCGAAGAGACGAGAAGGGATCTGAGAAGACTTAACATAACAGAAGGCACCATACGGGATAGGTAAAATTTAGGACTACCTATCAAAACTGCAAAACTTGATGTCCAACAACAAAAACCACTACCTAGGAGAGTGACGTGAAATTAACAGGAGCAGGTTATCTGGCAAAGTAGAAAAAGTTTTGGGGAAATAAGAACACAGTAAAATAGTTATATCTTCTAAGCGGTTTAGAATTGGCCAAATTCTGTAACAAACAAATACAGTACGCGGTTGACACAGTAGCAGAAGGACAAAGTAGCGGCAGTGAGCCGCCACGCGGTGACGTCGCCTGCCCGACAGACTGTTTACGGCCAGGAGGCGGCGATTAATCGCAGGCAAATGCGGCCTCCCGCGCCGCGCCGCCTCGAGTTACACAAGCGCTCATTTGCATCACTGCCGCCGTCGCGTCATCGAATTATTTTACGCTTAATGGCTGGGATCCCCGCAGATGGCAAGCGTTCGCAAGCAGCGTTAAGTTCGCACCAGGCGAGTTTCGCGACAGAATCGCTGACAATAGATACCTTCGCCGAAATGACAGACATGGAAAACCATTACTAACAACCGTATAGTTATAATTGTAATTAATATTGTGTTCATACTTGTAGCTGGTGAAGAGGAAAGTTAGTTATTAGTATTTTATTAATGATCTCATTCATAAGCAACCATATCACAGCATCACAGTCGCTCAAGAAAGTTATAATTGCCGGCCGAAGTGGCCGTGCGGTTAAAGGCGCTACAGTCTGGAACCGCAAGACCGCTACGGTCGCAGGTTCGAATCCTGCCTCGGGCATGGATGTTTGTGATGTCCTTAGGTTAGTTAGGTTTAAGTAGTTCTAAGTTCTAGGGGACTGATGACCTCAGCAGTTGAGTCCCATAGTGCTCAGAGCCATTTTTTGAAAGTTATAATTAAGCTTTACACGTTTAATCAGAATCGGACGATGACTCTCCTTGTCCGCAGTCTCGATGATTCGAAGCTATCTGCAATCCTGTGTAAATAAAATGTCTTGGTTTTCTTGCGTTGCGTAGTCAGTCGGGAAACCTCAGATCAAGCGGAAAGTTTGCTTTGATAGAGTTTAATTATCCGATGAAATAATGGAGCTCTTGGATCAAATAATTGCAGGTTCGTTTCCAATTCATCGGAAGTTCCCTTCTGATTACCAACGAAACGACACCTCCGTGAAAATTTCCAATTAGAGAATACATATATAATGAAATTCCTTACATACCTTTGATATAAATGCTCAGTATATATTTTCTTGAGTAGCATACAATATATTTTCAATCTCTTTCTTCCAGTAATCTCGATAGCAAAATTCTAATTATTCAACGCGGCTATTCTGCACGGAGATCATCCTAGAAGTCCCCCAACACACCAGAGAGAATATTACAAAGAGTAATTATGCTCTCATGGAATAGTAATAGTACTGTACTACTTTGCGCATCGATTCTGCGAGAATATAGACGATCAAGTAGGAAACTTAATTCACTTATAAAATTGTGCAGAGATAATTTGGTTCAAATGGCTCTGAGCACTATGGGACTTAACATTTGTGGCCATCAGTTCCCTAGAACTTAGAACTACTTAAACCTAACTAACCTAAGGGCATCACACAACACCCAGTCATCACGTGGCAGAGAAAATTCCTGACCCCGCCGGGACAGAGATAATTAGTAGAATATAAAGAGATATTACATAGTATCCAAACTAATGGCGCATAATATTTGTTGAGGGTATGGTAATAAATGCCTGGAACTTGCTGTACACGTACTTTCGGAACAGAGTTCAAAATTACTAAATCTCGATAGGAATGAACAAACAAACAAAACCACTTCATTACTCAAGAATCACATTTAACAGCGCTATTAAGTATTCAAATTATCGAGTTTCTACTTATAACTATTCTAATTAAAGGTATTGCCAAATTCACGAAAATGGAATAGACAGTGTCATCGTTTCTATGAAAATCTTTAAATAACTTCTCAAATAAGAGAATGTGATATTGTGTTTGAGGAATTTCTGGCACCTTATCTGTTGCCGTATGTCTGAAAATCTGGTTGTTGTACCATCAATCCTATTTTTGAGATATTCAGTAGTGAGTGACGGAAGGAAGATTAGTGTTTAACGTCCCGTCGACAACAAGGGTGGTCTCCCACCCCTATTAGACGTACGATTGGCGTTGCACATTATTTCTATTTGTGCTTCAACTACGGTATGTTGTCAGAGACCCAAGTTACACAATGGCCAAAAATCTGCATGGAAAAGCTCAGAATGTCTCAATGTTGTCCGTTTATACGTTCAAAAGTTCTTCCGCATGTACGCTATGTGATCCAAAAGTATCCGGAAGCTCTATGTAATGCGGAATTGACCGCTAGATGTCACGGGAGACGGACCCGACACTATAAAAGGACTCACGGAGTATTCTGTTATTAATACAGAAGCAATAACAGCAGAGTGAGTCAGTCTGGAGACCTCAGTGACTGCATGTCAGTTTAGTACGAAAACCATCAGGCACATTCATATCCTTCTAAAGCTGCTAGAATCACTATTCGTGGTGTGATTGTGAAGCGGAAACGTGAAGAGATACCACAGCCAAACAAAGGCCAGGCACTGAGGGACAGGGACCATCGAGCACTGCTGAGAGTGGTTGTAACAAATCGCACGAATCACTTGTGGTCAAACGTGCTACCAGCAGCCCATCTAGCACAATGACTGTGCCTAGGGAGTTAAAAAGCGTGGGGCACAACGGCAGAGCAGCTCCTCATAAGACACACATTTCTATAGTTGATGATATTGTATTGCATGTTAACCGAGGGCCTAGAAACGACGGAGAGGCTCCGTCCCCGCCGCAGCCGCAGTGGTCCACAACCTAACGACGACTACCGCAGTCTTCACCCCTCCGCCGCCCCACACCGAACCATTCTTTCAGGGTTATTGTGCGGTTCGGCCCCGGTGAATCGCCCCCAGGGAACGTCTCACACCAGATGAATGTAACCCCTACGTTTGCGTGGCAGAGTAATGGTGATGTACGCGTACGTGAAGAACTTGTTTGCGCAGCAATTGCCGACATAGTGTAGCTGAGGCGGAATACGGGGAATGGACAAGAGGGAACGAGTGATCACACTATACTCTGTGTCGATCCCATGAATGGTTTGGGTTTGACGAATGTCTGGGAAACATCTGCCGTCATGTGTAGCGCCAATAGTGAAGTGCGGAGGAGGTTCTGTAACGGTTAGGGTATGGTCCCCTTATCGCGCTATAGAAAACACTAAATGCGGAAAGGTATGTACACATTTTACAGGATTGTTTACTGCGTTTAATAGAGGAACAGTTTGGAGACAATAATTGCCCCACGCCATAAAGCTGCACGTTTCAGGCAATGGTTTGTGGACACTAACATTCCTGAAATGGATTGACATGCCCAGAGCGTCAAATTGAACCCAGTGGAACACCTTTGCGATGTCGACTTCGCTCCAGACAAGAGAGTTCAACATCACTCGCACTTTCTCTCGAGAGCGGGTCACAAAGGCCCAAACATTCAGATCTGATGACTGTGATGGCCAGTGGAAATTCGACATTTCATCCTCGTGATCACAAAATCAGTACTAGACGATGCGACCTTTGTGAACAGGGGCTATGTCGTCTTCACAGCATGAACACTAGGGAACAAACACTGTACCATGGGTTGGAACCGATCAGCCAAAACGGTCAAATAATCCTTTGCAGTAATGCGACCTTGCAAAATAACCATGGAGCCTACGGAATATCACGATGTGGCTACCCAAACCATCACCACATACCAGCCATGTTTTATTCTGCGAATTAAACTCAACCAGAAGATGGAAACAGTGTGAAACAAGATTCATCCGACCAAATAACTTTCTTCCATCGTTCAACAGTACAGCTTTTATGGCTTCGACGCCACGTTTTCCTGTTACGGACATTTGCATCACTGATGAATGCTTTTGGAATTCCCGCTCGCCCTGCAATTCTCCACGTGTGGAGCTCCCTTTGTATTGTTTTCGTGCTGACGAGGTTCGCGGTTGCACATTCAGTTCTACAGTGATTTTTGCTGCTGTCGTCCTCTTAATTCTCGTCACAATCCTTTTCCATGACCGTCTGTCACGAGGACTCAACGTACACTGTCGTCCGCTCTGTGACTTAACGGATGATGTTTTTCCGCTTTCCTTGTAAGCGGTATAGATCTTCGATACGGTGCCTCTTGTAACAACAAACACTTCTGCCACCTTGTCACGGAAGCGTCCACCATAGGAGCAACAACAATTCGCCCACGTTCAAATTCACTTAGCTGCTACATAATGCACTCACAACTACATAGAACTCTGTTCTGACAGGGATTGACACTTGCAACACATTGAGTTCATTGCACGGGTACCGTTCGTGGCTAAATACAACATCGCAACCTGCATGCTTAGCTAGCATCTACATTTACGTTCAAGCATGCATTTCTCGTGGTGTTTCCATATATTTATCCAACCCCTGTGTACTCTCTAAAGTATCTTCTTGAGGTCATTTAAAGGTTCAGCACGAATTTAACCCGTTTCATTTCCTATCTCGATAATTACATGCCGCGTGGGATTATAGCCGACCGGTCTTAGGCGCTGCAGTCATGGACTGTGCGGCTGGTCCCGGTGGAGGTTCGAGTCCTCCCTCAGGCATGGGTGTGTATGTTTGTCCTTAGGATAATCTAGGTTAAGTAGTCTGTAAGCTTAGGGACTGATGACCTCAGCAGTTAAGTCCCATAAAATTTCACACACATTTGAACATTTTTTGATTATTACACGGCCCTTCAGACGTAGGTATTAAATAACACTATTACGGTCGTGCTTGCATAACCTCAGTCACACGTAGTATGTACAAGTCGACATGCACGCATTTAGTGTCATGGGGCGTCCACGAACGCCCAGTGTTATAAAACTCAGTCATGACGCAATGGCCTGCAGTATTTGTAATATTTTGTTTTTGGGTGGAAGAATGCGAGGGGAACAGGGTCAGATTACTAGTCTACTGACTGACGCAGTCTGCCACAACTTCCTCTCCTGTGTCAACCTCATCATTTCACAGCAGCACCCATACCCAACGGTCTCGATTACATGTGGCATATCTTTCAACGTCTATCTTCTCATACTGTTTTTGCCCTCTACGACGCCTACTAATCCCGTATAAGTTATTCCCTGATGTCTTAACACACATTCTATCACCTCGCCCCTTCTCTGGTAGTGCTGTCCACATATTTCTTTCCTCATTTATCATCAGTCAATTTTCAGCGTTCTTCTATGTTGTTATTCTTGATTGTGGTCTTCAGCTTGAAGATTGGTTTGATGCAGATCTTTATGCTATACTATCATGTGCGAGCCTCTTCATCTCCGAATAACTGCTGCAACCTATACCTTCCTTAATCTACTTACTGAATTCACCTCTTCGTCTCCCTATACGATTTTTATCGCCACATTTCCTTCAATACTAAATCGATAATCCTTTGATGTCACAGAATGTGTTCTATCAACAGGTCCCTTCTTTTGGTCAAGTTGTGCCACAAATTTCTTGTCTCCCCAATTCTGTTCAGTTCTTCCTCATTAGTTACGTGACCGAGGCACCTAATCTTCAACATTCTTTTCTAACACCACATTTCGAAACATTCTATTCTCTTTTTACCCAAACTGTATACTCTCCATTTTTCACTTCCTCACATGCCTACACACCAGACAAATACCTTCAGAAAAGTTTTCCTAACAGTTAAATCTATACTGGACGTTAGTAAATTTTTCTTCATAAATGCTTTTCTTGCCATTGCCAGTCTACATTTTATTTTCTCTGTACTTCAGCTATTATCAATTATTTTGCTGCCCAAATAGCAAAACTCATCTACTACTTTAAGTGTCTCATTTCCTAATGTAACTCCCTCAGCATCACCTCATCTAATACGACTACACTCCATTATACTTATCTTATGCTCTTGATGTTCATCTTATATGTTCCTTTCAAGACAACTGTCCATTCCATTTAATTGCACTTCCACGTCCTTTACTGACGGAATTACAATGTCATCTGCACACCTCAGAGCTTTTATTCCTTCTCCCTGAACTTTAATTCCTACTCCAATTTTTTCTTTGTCTCCTTTACTTCTTGCTCACTGTACAGATTGAATAACATCAGGGATAGGCTACAACCTTTTCTCAATCCCTTCTCAAGCACATCTTCCCTTTCATGACCCTAGACTCTTGTAACTGTTGCCTGCTTTCAGTACAGCTGAAAATAGCCTTTTGCTATCTGGTCTATCTATTTTACCGCTGCCACCTTCAGAATTACAAAGAGAGTATCCCAGCCAACACTGTCAAAAGCTTTCTCCGAGTCTACAAAGGCTATAAATGTAAGTTTGTCTTCCCATAACCTACATTCTACGATGTCGTGTGACTCGTCGTAGGGTCAATATTGCCTCGCGTGTTCCTACATTTCTCCGGAATCCAAACCGAGGTCGGCTTCCAGTAGTTTCTCCGTTCTTCTGTAACGAATTCGTCTTAGTATTTTCCAACCATGACTTATTAAAATAATAGTTCGGTAATTTTCACACTCGTCAGCAACTGCTTTCTTTGGAATTGGAATTACTACATTCTTTCTCAAGTCTGGGGGTATTTCGCCTGTCGCATACATCTTGCACATCAAATGGAAGAGTTTTGTCATGGCTGGCTCTTCCAAGGCTATCACTAGTTCTGAGGAAATGTAGTCTCCTCCCGGAGCCTTGTTTCGACTTAGGCCTTTTTAGAGCTCTGTCAAATTCTTCACGCAGTATCACATCTCCCAACTCATCTTCATCTACGTCCACTACTTTTATACGATGTTGGTTTCAAGTTCATCTCTCTTGTACAGCCGGCCGGTGTGGCCGTTCGGTTCTAAGCGCTTCAGTTTGGAACCGCGTGACCGCTATAGTCGCAGGTTCGAATCCTGCCTCGGGCATGGATGCGTGTGATGTCCTTAGGTTAGTTAGGTTTAAGTAGTTCTAAGTTCTAGGGGACTGATGACCTCAGAAGTTAAGTCCCATAGTGCTCAGAGCCATTTAAACCATTTTTTTCTCTTGTACAGACCTCTCTATATACTGCTTCTATTTTTCAGCTCTCCCTTCTTTGCTTAGGACTGGTTTTCCACCTGAGCTCTTCATATTCACACACTTGCTTCTCTTTTACCCCAAGGCCTCTTTAATTTTCCTGTAGGCGGTATCTATCTTTCCCTTAGTGAAATATGCTTCTAAAGCCTTACATCTGTGATCTAGCCATTCCTGCTTAGCCATTTTGAACTTCCTGTCAATCTGATTTTTTAAACGTTTGTATTCCCTTTCGCAAACTTCATTTGCTGTATTTTCATATTTTGTCTTTCCAACAGTTACATTCATTATCATCTCCTGTTTTCTTGTTTCATCAATTAAATTCAATATCTGCTGTGTTATCCAAGGATTTCTACTAGGCCTTGTCTTTTTACCTACTTGATCCTATGCAGCCTTCACTGTTTCATCTCTTGAAGCCACCCATTTGTCTTCTACTGTAGTCCGTTCCCTTGTTATAGTCAATTGTTGCCTAATGCACCCTCTGAAACTCTAAACAACCTCTGGTTCTTTCAATTTATCAAGGTCCCATCTCTTTAATTTCCAACCTTTTTCCGGCTTCTTCCATTTTAATCTACAGCTCATAACCAATAAACTGTGGTCAGAGTTCACTCCTGCCCCTGGAAATGTCTTACAATTTAAAATCTGTTTCCTAAACCTCTGTCTAATCACTAGAAAATCAATTTGATAAGTGTCCCAGATGTCATCCACGTATACAACCTTCATTCATGATTCTTAAGCAGGTTTTAACGATGATTAAATTATAATCTATGCAAAATTCTACCAGGCGGCTTCTTCTTCCATTCCTTTCCCCCAGCCCACATTCACCTATTCTTCCTTATCTTCCTTTTCCTACTATCAAATGCCAGTCCGCCAACACAAAAAAACGCGTGTGAAATCTTATGGGACTTAACTGCCAAGGTCATCAGTCCCTAAGCTTACACACTACTTAACCTAAATTATCCTAAGGACAAACACACACACAAACACACACCCATGCCCGAGGGAGGACTCGAACCTCCACGGGGACCAGCCGCATAGTCCGTGACTGCAGCGCCTTAGACCGCTCGGCTCATCCCACGCGGCCCGTCAACACAATTACATTTTCGTGTGCATCGTAATCTAATACAGGTCTCCCAGGAAACGCTCAAAAGAAAGCACAAACTATGAGAAGAGTCAGGCTTCTTATACTTAAGTCGGTATTGTGCCATTTGAATTAAATCCCGAGTCAGTCGTCTTGTACTTAAGTCGGCATTGTGCCATTTGAATTAAATCGCGACTCAATATCTGTGTTTCATCGTCAATGTCAAGGTTCAAGGGATACAGTAAAGCTGCAGTGTTGCTTCGTAATCTAATATTGTTCTCCCAGGAAGCGCTCAAAGGAAACCACAAACTATGAGAAGAGTCAGTCGTCCTGTACTTAAGTCGGCATTGTGCCATTTGAATTAAATCCCGACGCAATATCTGTGTTTCATCGTCAATGTGAAGGTCGCAAAAACTTCTTTTATCTCATCATATATTTTTCAATCTCTTTACCATGTGTGAATCTAGATGGCATGTAAACCTGTACTACTGTTGTAGGCGTGGGCTTCGTGTCTTATCCTGGCTACGATTATGCGTTTACTATGCTCTTCACAGTAGCTTACTCGCATTCCTGTTTTCTAATTCATTACTAAACCCACTCTTGGATTGCCCCTACTTGACTTTTGTATTTATAACCCTGTATTCACTTGACTGGATGTCCTCTTCCTCCTGCCACCGACTTCACTAATTCCCATTATTCCCTTCAACCTATCCATTTGCCTTTTTAAATTTTCTAACTTACTTTCCCGATTAAGGGATTTAACATTCTACGCTCCGATCCGTATAACGCCAGTTTCGTTTCTCCTGGTGACATCCTCCTGACTATTTCCAGTCCAGAAACCCGAATGGGGAACTATTTTACCTCCGGAATACAGGGTGTTTCAAAATGAATATACGGAAGTTAAGGCTTTGTAGCACATATTACATTCACCTTAAAATTATAAATAATACACCAAATGAAAGAGAAACACAAACAGTTTTTCTTACAATTATCACACATCGAATAGATAGGCGAGTTGTTCCGAAACCTTGATCAATGTGCAGGAGTAACTGTTGCAATAACACTGTTTCCAAAGGCGGATAGATCAGCTGGTATCGGAGGCACACATACACACATGATCGCGTCAGATCGTGTGTGAACGTGGAGGTCATGCATAAGATGCTGTGTCAACCGGCCCCTTGCGCCCAATCCACGGTCGGATACAACGTCGTTTTACCAGTCGCGTACTGAGTTATGTCGGTGAGGCGGCGCACCATCTTACTCCCAAATAAAGATGTGTTGTTCAGCTTCTTCCCATTGAGGCACGGGCCATAGCGGAAGCACATCACGATAAGAAACATCAGTTACAGTTGATTCACCGAAAAAGGCAGGCCCATAAACATTCCGCGGGGACATTTCTTGGGGGTAAGCGTGAAAAACTAGCATTCGTTCAACACGTTTTTCAGGCACTGTTTGTCATTCCATTCTCTTCCCATTGCGCACAGGTATACAAATCAAACTGTCTGAGTTGCTCTTTCATTAGGTGTATTATTTACAATTGTAAGTTGAACGTAATAAATGCTACAACACCTTAAAACCGGTATGTTCATTTTGAAACATCCTGTATTTTGTCCAAGAGGACGCCATCATTTAAGCATGCAGTAGAGCTGCAAGTAGCCGGGAAAAATTATGGCTGCAGTTACCCCTTGCTTTCAGCCGTTCGCAGTACCGGCACAGCAAGGCTGTTTTGGCTGATGTTGCAAGGCCAAATCAGTCAGTCATCCACACTGTTAGCTATGCAACTACTGAAAAGGCTGCTGCCCCTCTTCAGGAACCACACGTTTGTCTGGCCTCTCAACAGATACCCCTCCATTGTGATTGCACCCACGGTACGGCTATCTGTATCGCTGAAAACGCAAGCCATCCCAAGGACGACAAGATCAGTAGTCCACGGCGGGGGGCACCGTACTTCTATAACACATCTCTCACATTATCTCTTTTCACCACAGTTGATGATTCACTTTCATATTATACTGTACTCTAGAAGTAAATTATTAAAAGTTTATTCCTCAGATTAAGTCTAGTAGATATCTTCTAGCGGGCAATGCTGTCTTTATCTTTATTAGTTTGCTTCCTACAGCCTCCTTGCTTCGTCAGTCATGCGTTTGTTTGTTTCCTAGCTAAAGGATTTGCTTCGCTTGGTCTACAATGTGGTCGCCAAGTTTGATGTCTATAACGGTAATAACACTTCTATGAACAGCAATTTTGGTGTATGTTAGGAACCTTACATAACAAACTGTGCTACTGAATTATTTATTTATGTATACATTTATTTCATGTGTCACATCTCACCATAATTATATTAATATCGCTACGCTGCTTTGATAACGCTAAATGAGAGATGGGTGAATCTCTTTGTGACTAGCTATCCAATGTACACTTTTTATTTTACGTTGTTACGAACGGCCAACCTTGCGAGTCTGATAATTGATCACGCCTGTACAAGGCCACAGGCTGTTGAAACGTGCAACAGACCAGATATAATTACGCAACAGCGTCGTCGATCTTCTGTCACATTCGCCCAGATCATAAACCACGACCATTAAAAATACATAAACAAACAAACAACCTGCACCCTACAGATAAACAAACGAGCCACATAAATCAAGGCCGTATAGAAGGGCACAAAATGGTGAAAATTCCTTATTATCGGAAAACTTGACACGAGCACAATCTACCACGACGCTTCCTTCGTAAGAACATTTTTCTGCAACGACAAACTAAAAAGTAACGTATTCTTTACTAAGGGCTTGCATGGTATTTTTCTGGTATTGCATTACACTAAGTGGGGAGAGAGAGAGAGAGAGAGAGAGAGAGAGAGAGAGAGAGAGAGGGAGGGAGGGAGGGGGGGAGAGAGAGAGAGAGAGAGAGAGAGAGAGAGAGAGAGAGAGAGAGAGAGAGAGAGGGGGAGGGGGAGAGGGAGAGAGAGGGAGAGAGAGAGAGAGAGAGAGAGAGAGATGCCTTATAGTAATTCGCGTGTACCGTCATTGGTTACCATCTAGTACGAGGATCGAGAGCTGCTCTAAGCCTGGCTTTCGTGAAGTTGTGAGTTACGACGCGCATAGAACTATAACTCTGCGCCGCTTGCTAAAGCAGAGTACACAAGCTGATACAGACTATTTCCCCGACGAAGATTGTTGACGGCAGGTCGTTAGGATTATCTATTAGTTCTTGGAAAGAGGTGAACCAATGGATGCTAATAAGAAATACGCCCTGAAATACGCTGCTTCTAGATAAGCAACCTGTAACAGCTAACAGGAGCGATGCTTTGTTAGTTTTCTTTTAACTTTATGAAACAAGAACGTGAGTGTCAAAACTGTCCTATGAGACCCTATTAAAGTCTCTACATTCAGCTCAGGTGAGTAACCAAGCAGCTATACCCCTCCTTAACCGCCAGTGTCTTTTTGAGGTGATACATGATACACCAATAAATTAACTTTCAAACATATCTTTGACTGCTTTCTTCAGTGAAGGCTGTCAAAACTTTAAAATATCAGCAGTAAGGCATAATTTTCTCGTCCGAAAAAATATTGAACTGTACATCTTCTGAGTATTTTAAACATCTTTATTATACTGCTGTCAGGAGGTTCACTGCCAGCATGTATCATCTTATGAGAGCAGGAAGCGAAACTGCCAATCAAATAAAAAGAAAAGAGGCAGCACTTGGCGATCTCATATACAAACGATTATGTTGATCACTGCGAACAAATGTAAATAAATGATCATCTGTCAGGACCACAGCTCGCGACGAACACAGAGAAAACGTTGGCGCATAAGCTGCACGCCTTATGGCGAAACAAAGCGAATATGAAGTAGGCCTAACACACGTAATTACAATTGTTCCAAGAAACGATTAAACTCTGTATATAGTAGTATCACAACAATCTGCAGTATGTGGAACTACAACGAACAACCGCAACAGTCTACATCTAACAGTAAAGAATGAAACAAATTTAGGAAGAATCTCCGAAGAGTGACATTCCAGCCAGATCCTTCAAATACTATACAAGTCTGACGTCCAACTGCGTCGGGAATTGGACGAGACAGGCGCCGTCGGACGAAATCTAAAATATTCAATGCCCAACAAGCAGGGGAACAAGTAGTACCGTCAGTGCAGAGGAAAGGGCTCGAATATTTTTTGAATAACGTGCGCTAAAGATAGGAATGTTGCTCCCGGCTTACTTTGAAGCATATCCTTCGGGCTCTACAGCTTTCTAGGTCCGCCGACGCTGTTTAAAAAGTATGTACTCTGAACGCAATAGTTCACGACAGGCAACACAAGTCTCCGATCGTCGCAGCAACCGTTTGTCAGTTATTGATGGATCCTGTGTGGCACAGCGATCTTCGTTTGTGGAAGTGTACAACGTTACATTTCTGTACATTAAATGATAGCTTTACCCGCAACTATCAGATATGCGCATTATCATCAAAAAGTCTTGAGATTGAAACATACTATCTGACAACTCATTAATGTACTGCAAGAAAAATTACACTACATGTTATTTGAGGTTTTGCAAACGACTCTTCAGCCAGGACAGCGTGCCTGTCAAAACATTCCTTCCTGTGGGGTGCTGTCAGATGATGATTTCCTGACAGGCAGAAACACTATCTGCTTATGTGGAATAATTAAGATTCAGAACTGATACCACACACATAGTACGACAACGCGATATGGACGCTTTGAGTGCTCACTGTATTAATAACTAAAACAGAGCATCTGTTTATAATCTAAACTCATCACAAAGCAGTTATCTAATACTTAATATTTCGTGATAAGCCTACAAATCACACACTGGTGAAGTTAAGTACTGAATTTCTTTCTGCAGAAAATATACACATCGCTTCACTAGTGCTAAAACCTAACTGCGCCCATTAATACGCGTCTCTCGAACTGCGTGTAGAGCATGTTTGTAAGAAAGCGACCGAGTCAGTGACCTGCTGAAACGCTATGTTATCAGGAAGTTTTCAGGAATTCAATAGACCTTTCTGATTCTACAATAATCAGACTGGAAATAAATACGAACAATGGATCGAGCTTAAAGATGTTTCCTCAGTATGAATTAAATCTTGCATACTTCTTTTACTTAGACGAGAATTTGTAGCACTCGCCAAAGAAATAGCGTAACAGCAAATACTATTTTTCCACTTCCTATGTGCGTGAAACATTTATGTAGCCTTCTCTTAATATTTGGCCCATGTGGTTAAAGCGTATAGTATAATAATAATGTCATGTGACTAGGGCCTCCCGTCGGGTAGACCGTTCGCCTTGTGCAAGTCTTTCGATTTGACGCCACTTCGGCGACTTGCGCGTCGATGGGGATGAAATGGTGATGATTAGGACTACACAACACCCAGTCCCTGAGCGGAGAAAATCTCCGACCCAGCCGGGAATCGAACCCGGGCCCTTAGGATTGACATTCTGTCGTGCTGACCACTTTTTTTTAATCTCATTTTGTTCGTCTTCGTTCTTTGTATCTGCTCGGAGCGGACGTCGCAAGACACCCTTATTACAGAGGGCAGCTAACCCTCTGACCGAACACGCTCAGTTACCGTGGCGGCTATCTTATTTTGTTCGCTTTCGTTCGTTGCATCTGCTCGGGGCGGACGTCGTAAGACACCCGTTTAAGATCGTCGTTGATCGATTAACTCAGTTTTTATTTATTTATGTTATATTACAGAGGGCAGCTAACCGTCTGACCGAACACGCTGAGCTACCGTGCCGGCACCACTCAGCTACCGGCGGCGGACTAAGCGCATGGTTAAACGATGTGATAGGATTATGATTTCACTCAAGGTAATTTGTTTCAAAGGAATACCAGGAAAGGGCACTCGACCTCAACGCGACAACAGAACGAAGAAACAAAGCTTTTATTTTCTCCCGGATCTGAATTGAATATGGGATTTACGTCCGATTTAAAACTCAACAGGCATCCAAAGGTCTAGCTGCTGTAAAGTTGCTGAACGTTACGATTACTCATCCCCTCTTATGTTGTTGAGGTTTCTATTCTCAGCGCTTCACACGCTGAAGGCAATAGGAACAGAGCACTAGCTTACTTTATTGGAGATGCAAGGTAGAATTATCCGGAGTTTAACTACGCAATGAAGCTCGTCCTGAATATTAATCTTTAAGCAACATGACGCCAGTTAATAGTAATTCGCTAGATCAAGTAACGCCCGCATCAATCACTTGTAATGCAACTATCGTACAAATGAAAGATTTAATCGGCATATTTGCGTAGTGCTTTTAATTCGACGAGTATGTCTACTGACAGAAGAGTATGCCTCTGAAAGGAAAAGGAAAGCGAGAAAAAGCTGTATGACGCCCAGCAACAAAATTATCGTATTATCAAGAAATTGCATCGAAAAGTGCTTCAATTAGTCTAAATAAAATCGGACAAACATTCTGTATGGGGAAACAAAATAGATCTACGCCGCTATATTATATATCGCAGCACCTTATATATATAAGAGCACCTTGTGAAGAATGATACGCGATACATTTTTCAAGGACGCCCAGTATATGCGAGCATGTGAAGTTTAACGCTACGATGTAGTCAGGGGGCAACGCAGTGGCGACACCTGCAGCGGGGTCTGGAGCTTAGATTACAGAAAATTTGCCGCGCAGGTGATCTCTGGAAAGTAACACTCGTACTAGGGACACTTTCCCAAAAGTGTTCCTGTTTGGTAATTCATATGAAGAACGTTAGTAACACGTTGGCTGCATCTTTCTGAAAATGCCACTACTTTCACATTCACCAGTTTCCATAGGGCTCCCAAACCTGGATCTCTTAAGCCGATTTCACAATACTAGTTCTGGTTGGTCATGTCTACACTGCAAAACAGATTCTTGAAATTCGTTTCTAGCTGCCTGTTTTGAACTTCCACCAAAGTATTTTCGATCCTATGTAAACCCATGACCGATTTGGAATGTGCTTGGGTTGTCAAGTTACGTCTTGTTATCAAAATATTGGGCTTAATATGGACGGAGTGACTTATTGCGCAGTGAAGGAGGCGCAGAAATATTACGCTGAGTACGAAACTGTCTGTCTATAATATTAAACTGAAGAAAAATAGCGAGTGTGCTAACTGAATCAGAAACTGGAACAGCTGTTTTGCTGACGCCATATTTGACTAGGCCAGTAAAACCGCTTCACGCCTTAACAAGTAAACATGACGGCGAAAAACAGTTTCCGAAATCCGGGAGTCGTCTTGGAAGATGTGTACATGTGAATGTAGTGACTGTGCCGCTTCGAGACGCATTGTCGTTCAGCTGGGAATGTGAGCTCCGAGTGTTACTGTATGGCATATGAATGGGGCGGCAAAGTGGCGTGGTCATTTATGACGTTATTTGCAGCTGACTTTGGCTTTCATCTGTCGCGGGATTCGGATTACTGTCCATAGATGTTCGAAACGAAGCTTCTCAATAAAATCTTAGCGCATCTGTTTGAGAATACTCGAATTTTCATGAGGCAGTGTATTGTAGGTAGATGCACTGTTCTCACCGAAATATACAACGCAAGCGGTACATTCTCACTGTCATCTATTACGGACCTCTTAATTGTAGGCTGTGGTTCGATGGATTAATTCCACATAGCTTGTAGGTGGGCCAGGAATGGCTATATTAGTCTTTAATTTAAACGAGTACCCGTTATTTAGGTAGCAGGTTATATATCTTGTCTTTTGGGTTTGAACGTTAAATGGAGCTCCACATGCTAGTTACTTTCGTAGTGTTATAATGTTTTCCTTTTCTATGCCAGTTATACTTTAAACTCTAAGCTAGGAGGCTGGCGTTTGTAGCCATGTTCTCCAGTATATGCTAATCATTTTCTGAAGTATTATTTCGTAGTTCACTAAGGTGCAGTCCACCCTGGAAACTTCGAACCTGGAATATATTAAAATTTAAACTATTTTAATTATTTGGGTAGAAGGAATTTTACTGCCACACGTGCGAAGGCTTTGGTTTACGGATAATAATCTTTTGTCTTGGTCAAATCCCAATGTTTCATTTTTCAGAACACCAGGGTATCCATAATGTGATTACGAACGACCCTAAGCACTGGCTGACGTAAATGGTGAAGGAACGTCCTTTCAAAGGAATGAAATAAGTCATTCATTAAAAATTCAATGAAAATTATTCACTGTTCAACTATTGTGGCAGATATTTATTTTCTTGCCACTGCAATATTTTTAATTAATAAATTAAGAAATCGTTATGCGCTCGATTAACCCAGAACTCGCTGCCACTACCGACCTGTGGTACAACACGTGTTTCCTAATACGCTTTTATCCCCTTGACGAAATCCGTGTCCAAGCAACTGGAGACGACGCGTGCGAAACGGGCCAGCGCGACGCGCCTATCACAATACGAGCCGACATGCGGATACCTGTTACGTAGCTACACGTTTGTTTCACGTGATACTGCTTTTGCATATGTTACCACTACTTTAGTTCTGTTAAATAATTTTATTTTTATGTTTATTTTTGAATATATATACATAAATTTTTACACAAACAATTTTTTGACAGAAAATATCTTTCTCGGCGTCTCCAGGTGCGACTTCTTCAGAAGAATTGTAATAACACGACGCCTAAACGTAGTGGTTCGGTTTCTCGCTGCCTGTCCTCCTGCCCCTCCCCCCAACACACACGAAATATAACTTACCGTCACCCCTCCCCTTCTGCATGCTACAGATAAGTTTTTAATATTAATATCAATAAGACATATAAAATACTTTAATGTAATAATTTGTTTAGATAAGTGAATAGTACATTGCTATAGTATAATAAGATTGGTTGGTGGATTCGGGGGAAAGGGCCAAACAGCGGCCCCACACGATTGGGGAAGGAAGTCGGCCGTGCCCTTTCAAAGAAACCATCCCGGCATTTGCCTGAAGCGATTTTGAGAAATCACGGAAAACCTAAATGAGGATGGCCGGACGCGGTTTGAACCGTCGTCCTCCCGAATGCGTGCCCAGTGTGCTAACCACTGCGCCATCTCGCTCGATTAGCATAATAAATAAATAGTCTTACACTTTGGGAATGAAAGGAGGGGAAGCAGAAGCAATGTCTTCCACAGCTACTCATGATACGATCTTAGTGAAGGTGGTTTGTCGTTGCCTTCCTTTAATCTTGTATGAAGTGTATACCCTTGTCGTATGAATGACTGCGATGAGAGCTTGCACTGTGCAATGTTGGGTTACTGTTGTTGTACATGAAGGGAAGGGAGAGCGTGAAATCTGGTGTCGGCACATAATCTAGTCTTCTCGAAAAGCACCAAGGCGGCAGCAGAGCTTAACATCCCCATCCAAAGGACGGATCACTATCAATGCTCCCACTTCATGAGACACTGCGGAGAGGTTTCAGATTTAATCCGGCACATCGGCGCAAAGAATGACGAGCAGAAACTTCGCGCACCATCTCTCCCTTCCCATGCCGGACTAATACTGGCAGTGAAAATTTCATCCACGACTAAGAATGTGTGTGAAATCTCATGGGACTTAAGTGCTACGGTCATCAATTCCTAAGCTTACACATTATTTAACCTAAATTATCCTAAGGACAAACACACAGACAGACACACACACACACACACACACACACACACACACATATACATGCCCGAAGGAGGACTCGAACCTCCGCCGCGATCAGCCGCACAGTCCAGGACTGCAGCGCCTCAGACCGCTCAGCTAATCCCGCGCGGCCACAACTAAGATTCGAACTGGCTGCCTCAGAGTCGAGCGTTAGCGACCTCGGCTACGGAGGTGGGTTTCAGCGTAACACCCAAGAAATAAAAGTTGTCAAGAGAAAATAACTACAGAGGTGGATATAGCACAGCTTTATCTACATAAAACAATGCTTCAAGCGCATTAAATTCACTTGAGATTTCCGTTCCGCGTATCGTACGACACAGTTGCGTGGAGCAACCAACACTCCACGTTGCGCTGGGCGATACAAATGAGAATAAAATCGGTGTCGTCCCTGCGTTTCTACGCGCTCTGCCGATCTGGGGGGGGGGGGGGGGGGGGGGGGGGGGGGGGGGGGGAGGGAAGCAATTCTGCGTGGTATCGCAAGGCGAGTCGCATCGCGTATCGTATAGTATCACTTCAGTGAGAACCGTGCCTTTGTTTCCATGCTACTTTATTCTCTGAAAGTTTGCTGTCAAATTTGGAAATTTTTGTACGTAAAAATATAAATCCTCCCATTTTTTTTATTTCGACGGTGGGCCATGACCCCCATAACCCGTCATCCCTGACGCCTACTCCGTATCCTGAGAGCGCTTCGTGTCCGTTGCTGGAGTTCGGTAGCTGCAGCTCGTGCGTCCCCCTCGCTGGCACGGCAGTCGCACGCGCGTTTAGCTGGAGTACAGCTGGTGGCGCAGGTGCTGTGCCCAGCCGCCGGCGCCAGCCGGGCGCCACTTGGCGTCCCCCCCCCCCCCCCCTGCCACTCGCTGTGCTATTTTGTAGCGCGGGCAGCGACGTGGCGTGGTGGGGCGCCGCTCCCCCTCCCCGACGCCGCCGGCAGACCTTCGCGCGTCGCTGACGACCCGCGAACCACCACCTGAAGATTCGCGCCCCGGCGCTAGCCAAGATCCCGGCAGCCGCCTTGTTTACCATCGGCTGAGGCACCAGCTCGCCTGGTACCGCTCTGCCAGCACGGTGTCAACTGTGACCGCGTGGCGAAACTTGCTGTCCGCCGACTTTTTACTTAACCTCGACAATATGCGCGAACTAGCGGCACGACCAAGAAGAGTATACAAAGTGTACGTAAAGACGCTACGGAACGTTCGGGAGCATCTGCAACTTAATCAGTTGTACAGTATGTTTCGCAACGCTTTGACGATTTCAAATAACATTGTACTGGTCGAAGCAACATCGTGCGTTCACGGTGGAATGCCATTTTCGATTCGGCGAATCTGTCGTGCACATGCAACGTGCCTTTCGTAAGCATTCCAAGAGTCAGCGGCGATATCCAATTCCCGCTCGCAGAACAATATTTAGCTGGGTAATAAACTTCCGTCCAGCTACCAGCGCATCGAATCAAAAGCCAACAGGCTCTCAGGAAACGGTCCGAACTCCGTGTCAGACTTTTACCTGCGGGGTTATTTGACAGCGAGCGTGTACTCCCGTACTACAACCACTACCTTTGGCAAAAAATAGGGAATGCTGTGTAGAACTGACAGTGAACGTAAGATAACGCAATGCGTTCACCTGTTGCAAATCCTTCAAACTCACACTGGCGGTAGAAAGGGAAGTCTATTTATCGTGGTCGGTAGATTGATCGGACGGTGCATAATCAACATCTGCATGTCTAACTTTGCAAGTCATTTTCTGGTGTGTGGCGCAGTTTACATCGAGCCCATCTGCCTCATTTCATGTTACTCGCGACGAATGGTGCTCTGTAAGAAGCCTAAGTGAGGAAGTCGAAATTTACCTTCATTAGCGTTTAGAGAATTATGTGAGTGTGTAGCTGGAAGTAGGATGGTGCAAGACTTCTCTTGGGAGTTGCGGTCACGGAGTTTAACAGTAAACCACAAAATGATGCAGAACTCTCTTGTAGTGGAATAGGATGTGTATAACCGCAACACACTGGCTAAACGCAAAGGTGACAAAACGTGGCGTTTCTCTTTTTCTATTCTCCGCCTCTTCCTTTAATTCTACACACTGTCATGGTTCGGTGAGCATGGGTGGAACAAGGGTTTTCTGTAGCTTATTTGCGGATCATTTACATTCCTTTAAGATTCTTTCAACAAATCTGTCTTGTCATCTGCTTCTCCCAAAATCGCGTCAATCGTTTAATCAAGGAAGAATGGACCTTTCCTCTTATTTATGTGCAATACGTAAAATTTGCTATTGTTGGAGATCAACTGCTGGTTCCTGTACCACGCAAAGATTCTCTACAGTTCTTCCATAATTTTATGGCGCTGCATTTTTCCATATACAACAGCATTATTTGTAAACGGCCTCCGACATTACCCACATTGGTTATACGCGTCGTGAAAAGTAATAATCCTGTAACATTATCTTGCGTACGCTCAAAGCTGCCTTTACAACTGACAGTTTCTCCTCGATGAGAATTATGTGCTGCGTATTATTTTGCTAGGAAGTCATTGATATAATCAACATCAGCTTCGGCGTTCCGTACTCCTTCTTTTGTTTACAGGGGACAAATGGCTCTGAGCACTATGGGACTTAATATCTGAGGTCATCAGTCCCCTAGAACTTAGAACTACTTAAACCTAACTACCCTAAGGACATCACACACATTCATGCCCGAGGCAGGATTCGAACCTACGACCGTAGCGGTCGCGCAGTTTCAGACTGAAGCGCCTAGAACCGCTCGGCCACAACGGCCCGCTCGAAAGCAATAACCGCATTCTGAAATGTGATTGTTATCGAAAGATAGCAGATGGAGAATATCACAATCTCCAGTATTGTTCCCTGCAGATACCATTAAAGGTGCTGCGAAAGAGTAAAAATATTCTACATTTATATATATGCTCCGCAAGTCATTGTATGGAACAAGATCCCAAATTCTCCAGTGGCCGGGACTACTAAGGTATCATTGATGATCAGCAGAAGCATTGGCTGAGCACTATAGAAAAATAGTGGAGTCGCGCAATTCTTGATCAAGTGTGCTGGCAAAAACTTGAAATTAACGGAAACGTGCTTTTTGAAACAAACATAACTGCACTGAAGAAAAAAGCAGGCTCCAAGGACTGGTAGGTGGTGAATTTGCAAAAGCAGACAAGAATCTTGAATCAGCTCAGGCTGAAACTAAATTTACCAGCGAATCAGTGAAGAAAGATTAGCAAGAATAGGACAAGAGTTGTAGCTAGGTCCTATATCGGACCGGTTTCTAGACTCATCTGCAGAGGTAACTGGGAACATCAGACGAATACATCTCTCCGTAGAGGCGGTGGACAAAAATAAGGAAACATCACAAGAAATGCATATTTCAGCATAAATGCAAACGCTAGCCGGCATGCTGGTTGCGCTGTTGTATTTGACCAGGAACGGCATCTGTATAATGTTCTCAATATGTTGCAAACGACAGTCGGCTCAGAACAGCGTTCCGTGTTGTTGTAAGCATTATGTCGAAGGTCAATGTATTCGACGGGGGTTCAAATGGCTCTGAGCAATATGGGACTTAACATTCGTGGTCATCAGTCCCCTAGAACTTAGAACTACTTAAATCTAACTAACCTAAGGACATCACACACATCCATGCCCGAGGCAGGATTCGAACCTGCGACCGTAGCAGTCTCGCGGTTCCGGACTGCGCGCCTAGAACCGCGAGACCACCGCGGCCGGCTTCGACGGGGGCAAATTGTTGTTGATCATATGGCGAGTGCTTCTAACCATGGTAGCCCAAGTATTCGGTGTTTCAAGAGGCATCCTATTGCAGATTTATACCACATACACGGAACGTGGAAAAACATCATCCGCCAAGTCACAAAAGTGTGCGTTGAGTGAACGTGACGGACGATTACTGAAGGGAATTGTGACGCCAAATAAGAGGACGACAGCCGCGAAAGTCACTGCAGACCTGAATGTCGCACTCGTGAATCCTGTCAGCATAAAAACATCACGAAGGGAGCTCGAGAAGCAGGAAACTGCAGGGCGAGCTGGAATTCTAAAATCACTTATGAGTGATGCAAATACCCGCAACAGGA
Organism: Schistocerca serialis cubense; assembly: GCF_023864345.2. Taxonomy (NCBI): domain Eukaryota; kingdom Metazoa; phylum Arthropoda; class Insecta; order Orthoptera; family Acrididae; genus Schistocerca; species Schistocerca serialis. The sequence goes on along the minus strand of NC_064638.1, from coordinate 871,267,660 downwards.
AAACGTGGTGTTAAGGCCACGTGGTGGTCGGATGAGTCTTGCTTCAAACGTCTGGCCGAGTTTATATCCCAAGAATAAAACATGGGGGGTTCGGTAATGATTCGTGCGTTCGTGGGCCCTATGGTTACTTTGCAAAATTTCATTACTGCCAAGGATTATGTGACCATTTTGGCTGATCATTTCCATTCCGTGGCACAAAGTTTGTTCTCCAATGATGATCTGTGTTCCAAGACGACAAGGCCCCTGTTCGCAAAGCTCTCATCATCCAGGACGGGTTTTGTGAGCACGAGGAGAAATCGTCGCATCTCCCCTGCCAACCACAGTCACTCATCTGTATATTACAGAGCTTTTATGATCTACCTTGGAGAGAAGGGTGAGCGATCGCTATCTACCTCCACCGTCGTTACGTCAACATGCCACTATTCTGCAGAAAGAATGATATATGACTCCCTTAAAACCACCCATGGAAGGAGGCCCCCCGAAGATTGCGATTGAGAAAAACAATGAAGGTTGACCCTTTCACACCAGAAACATATACAAGCCCATTTTTAGGGCTACAGCTACTCATTATCCCAATCAACATAGAAGGAATAACATCAGCCAAAGAAGAACTGCTACAAGAACTTTGCTGACAGCACCAATGTCATGTGCTGTGCGTACAGGAAACAAACAGGAGTTGCGACATGCGTACACCAAAAATAAACGGACTGCACCTTGCCATCTAAAGACCACTTGATAAATACGGAAGTGCTACCTTTGTTCTTCCAGACGTCCAAATTCTATCCACAGCACTCACAGAGCAAGTCCTTAGTATAAAAACAGCTAATTGCGCCATGTCGTCTTTCTACGAACCACCTGGTGAAGAATTCACATTTAATAAACCGACAAATTACCAAAATAAACAGGTGCAGATTGTGATGGGCCATTTCGACAGACATAGTAACCTTTGGGGCTATGATAATGAAGATGAAAATGAGGCAGCAGTACTAGAGTGGGCAGAAATGACTCACCGTACAACAATCAACGATGCAAAACTACCTACATCATTTAACAGCGGCAAGTGGAGACAGTGTACTTTAGAAAGGCTTACTGGTCGAGATTTGCAAATTTACTGCATTCCGAAGTGTCTTCTATAGAACCAACACCAGAACGGTACGATACCTTCACCACGGCAGTAAAGAGATGTTTCAAAATATCTATCCCTCGTGGCTGTCGAATACCTTACATCCCTGCGCGGACCAAATAGCACACCACTTACTGTCAAATGGGAAGCCCAGCCATAAATCCAAAAAACCAAACCTACGAAGAACTGAGCAAGAGCAAAATAACAACTTCTCACGCTCATTCACGATGGACGAATTGCAGAAGGCTATTAAACAAAGTAATACGGGTTAAGTCAGTTGGCTTGGACGATGTATGAATTGAGAAAATTAAGCACTCTGGATTAGCAACAAATGGATGGATTCTCCAACACTTCAATAAATGTATCGATGGATATCAAATTCCAAAGGTATGGCGGAAGAGCTGGGTAATTGCCACATGAAACCTGATAAAGAAGGAAACAGTGCGAAGAATTTTGGAGCAATCGCTCTACTGTGTCACCGCTAGAGAGAATAATTTTAAACTGTCTCTCACATGTTACCGATCCCTTGCTTATACCTCAGAAAGCTGGATTCCACTCTGGTAAAAGCTGCACAGGACAATTACTCAGTCTTACACAGTTCGTAGAAGATGGTTTTGAAGCCGGTAAGGTGACAGGAGTGGCATTCATTCATGGATTTGACAGAAGCGTAAGACACCGTTAACCACTAGTTACTGTTAAACCAAGGATGTCAGACACCAGGCTCAACGCCAATCGTCTGAAGAACCGAAGATTCTTCACTGACCTCCAAGGACAGTGTAGCCAATGAAGGTACAGAAAAATGGCCTTCCCCATGGAAATGTATTGGCTCCAGTTCTGTTCAGTATATAAATATTAACGACCAACCAATAGCCTACAACTGCAGGAGTTTCTTGGCACTGTGGCAACCCAAAGCACGAACTTCAATTCAATAAAAATCACCCCAAATAGTGTTCTTGAAGATCTGTCAAAATACTATTGAATAAACCAGCTTAAACCAAACCCATCAAAGACAAGTGCGTGCTTTCCATCTGAGAAACACGGAAACCACCCACAAGTTACAGACAGAATGGTCATGGGTTAACTTGGAACATTGTGATACTCCAAAATACCTTGGAATAACACTTGGCAAATCTCTAATGTTAAAAAAACTGCATGAATTTCAAATCAAAAGTCTCCACCACGAACAACCTACTGAGAATACTGGGCCGATACAGTGGGGCAGTCAAGCTGAAACCATCCGAACTTCTGCAATGACATTACGCTACTCCACTGCGGAGTATGCCTGTCCTTTCTGGTGTAAGTGAACATATGCCAAACAGGTGGATACTGCCCTAAACGGCACATGCAGATTTACAACAGGCTCCTTGAAGTCAGCTTCAGTCGAATGGCTCTAAGACATTGCAGAAATTGCACCACTTCTTGTTCGAAGAGAAATAGCAGCAAACAGGGAAAGAACGAAACTGGAGCAGGGAAAAACGCATCCCATGCATGAGCAAAAACCCTACCCACTACGACTGAGCACAAGGAAAATTTCTTCAGAACATCGGAGAAACTAACAACCACTGAGTAAGACTGGACGACTGAGGCACCTCTCCTGGCTGGACAAGATTTTCAGAATCTTTAACCCCTGATCATGATGAGAATTCGCCCATTTGGAAGTCCTTGAACAGGCTGAGGTCAGGAATGGGCAGGTCACGTGTTAATCTGGGAAAATGGGGATTCATTGAAGAAAACAAAAACCAATGTGACTGCGCGGAAGAACTGACTGCACAGAAGATGACCTTCACCAGGAAAAGGAAAATGCAAAGGAAATGGCCAAATTTTGGTCAAAGATTATATAAACTTTTTATGTATGTTTCTGACACGAGAATAACAACTGGTTTCATCTGTAAAGCGCCGCATATACATAGAGTACTGGTACACCCATTATTTACATTTCCCATTACAAATGAGGAAATGGAAATTATACATTTTCATACCTTCAAAAAAAAACTTGTTAATATACAGGGCTATTACAAATGATTGAAGCGATTTCATAAGTTCACTGTAGCTCCATTCATTCACATATGGTCACGACACACTACAGATACGTAGAAAAACTCATAAAGTTTTGTTAGGCTGAAGCCGCACTTCAGGTTTCTGCCGCCAGAGCGCTCGAGAGCGCAGTGAGACAAAATGGCGACAGGAGCCGAGAAAGCGTACGTCGTGCTTGAAATGCACTCACATCAGTCAGTCATAACAGTGCAACGACACTTCAGGACGGAGTTCAACAAAGATCCACCAGCTGCTAACTCCATTCGGCGATGGTATGCGCAGTTTAAAGCTTCTGGATGCCTCTGTAAGGGGAAATCAACGGGTCGGCCTGCAGTGAGCGAAGAAACGGTTGAACGCGTACGGGCAAGTTTCACGCGTAGCCCGCGGAAGTCGACGAATAAAGCAAGCAAGGGAGCTAAACGTACCACAGCCGACGGTTTGGAAAATCTTACGGAAAAGGCTAAAGCAGAAGCCTTACCGTTTACTTTTGCTACAAGCCCTGACACCCGATGACAAAGTCAAACGCTTTGAATTTTCGGCGCGGTTGCAACAGCTGATGGTGAAGTGAACAGACACATGTGCGAATCTGGGCGGTAGAGAATCCTCACGCATTCGTGCAGCAAATTCGCAATTCACCAAAAGTTAACGTGTTTTGTGCAATCTCACGATTTAAAGTTTACGGCCCCTTTTTCTTCTGCGAAAAAAACTTTACAGGACACGTGTATCTGGACATGCTGGAAAATTCGGCTCATGCCACAACTCGAGACCGACAGCGCCGACTTCATCTTTCAACAGGATGGTGCTCCACCGCACTTCCATCATGATGCTCGACATTTCTTAAAAAGGAGATTGGAAAAACCGATGGCTCGGTCGTGGTGGAGATCATGATCAGCAATTCATGTCATGGCCTCCACGCTATCCCGACTTAACCCAATGCGATTTCTTTCTGTGGGGTTATGTGAAAGATTCAGTGTTTAAACCTCCTCTACCAAGAAACGTGCCAGAACTGCGAGCTCGCATTAACGATGCTTTCGAACTCATTGATGGGGACATGCTGCGCCGAGTGTGGGAGGAACTTGATTATCGGCTTGATGTCTGCCGAATCACTAATGGGGCACATATCGAACATTTGTGAATGCCTAAAAAAACTTTTTGAGTTTTTGTATGTGTGTGCAAAGCATTGTGAAAATATCTCAAATAATAAAGCTATTGTAGAGCTGTGAAATCGCTTCAATCATTTGTAATAACCCTGTACATCCTGTTCCCTTATGACTGTATCATACATACCGTGTTCACATTATAGTGGACAGTATGTGGCACATTCCGCAAAGGTTTGTTAAAAATAAAAAAAGCTCATTACAAATATAAACAACACAGTTACAGTACATCCTTAATTGCACAAGATGCTTTTTAACTATTATTTTTATCTGTGACAAGCTGTTTCTATTTTTAACATACCTGTGTGGAATGTGCTACATACTACCCACTTAGTGTGAACATGGCATGTGTTATACGATCATAATGAAACAGGACGTATAATTACATAATACGATCATAATGAAACAGGACGTATAATTACAAGTTTTTATGAAGGTATGAAAATGCAGAATTTCCATTTCATCATTTGTAATGGCAAATATAAGTAATGATTCTGCATTCACTCTGTGTAAACAGTCTCAACTGTTGAAACCAGTAATCAGGGATAAATGCGATCTTGACTATTGAAAGTTTTTCCAAGACAAATACAAATCGCTCGTTCTAATCTCTAATTATGAAAAAATTCAATCTAAGGTAAAACAGTGCATTTCTGTTACGCCACAGTCAACAACTGTTCCATTACTGCACAGAGCTTCTCCTAAGCAACTCTTCGCCATGACCACGAGATACTGTGTATTAAAGCTTCAGATACCCCATCATCCCACGGCAATGGTGCGCAGCTTCTGTAATAGCGAAATATTCAGCACGCACCAGTAGTTGTCTAGCGATGCGATATGCGCTGACGGAGGAAAGTAATGGGCCCGCCACGAACAACGCATCATTGTCCACGCTGTTTTTCAAGGTAGCTGCTAACATCTTGTGTCATGTTGGAACCGTATGTACCTATGAATTATCAGCGCCATGTCTTCCTGGAACCGTCGAAGGACTTTGTAGAGGAACGTTAGGCAGGCCCCTCTTTTCAGTCTTAAGGAAATTAGATGGTAATGATGCACAGAGTACCAGCAAACATTACGGAACAAGCTTCGAAAGACTGATGAATCCATCTCAGTCTTCCCTACGTTTGCTCACTAACATAACAGCTTCAGCCGCAACAGATGCAGTGTTTTGCTCGTGTTGGAAACATCGGTGATTGTTCAAATAGTTTATTTTCCGGCACAAACACACAATTTCAACACGAAATTACCTGTTTCGGCCGTGGCTGGGGTGAACTACTACATCAGTCTTGTGATCTGTAGATGGCCGGTGAAAGTCGAAAACTGTAATTTCTTAGTCATATTTTGGAATTAAGCAGAAAATAGCTGCCATTTCAGAATTTATTTTACAACGACTGTGGAGTTTAGTTGTGCACATAAATTGATAAGATAGTGAAATCGTTGGGGCTTTCGTGGTCGCCACTTGATCTGCCTATTACAGTTCTCCTCCAGTTTTTCAGCTGATTTTGACACCACAAACGACTACTGCTGTCGAAGATCCACCCTGAGCTACTGGTGGAAACTTGGAATCGAGCCCGCGGTTGGAGGTTAGTATCACTCACCGCGGCATTGTCTGCGGACCTACTCCCTCATCATTGCTGGCGTGGCTTCCAGCTTGTCACCTGAGACGGGTATCAGCCACAATGGGAAAATCTAGCTGCGTTTCTTCTGCAGCATTCTGCTTCCTCCTTGAAGCAGTTGTCCTACTTGTGATCTCCATAATTTTCACTTTTAATATGTTTCATTTTCCACCCCGAAGAGTGGGTAGAGCTGGCTGTTCCTGACCCATGGGAGGGACCATTTCTTTTCACGTAGATGCAGCGACGATTACTTGTCTATCAAAAATGCTGGTCCGAAGTCTATGTTAAACTGTAGGTCCCCCCTACAGCTGGCTAGAGAAGTCGTTCCAGGATCGGACAAGGGAAAGGGTACACTGCCTTGGGATTTCCAATTCCGGAATTTGTCTTACAATCTAGAGAAAATTACCGAATATCTTGGTCGGAGTTGAGAAATTTGATTTATTCTTAGGGCAATACTCGCCAGACCAAAGAGGGAAGGCCTAGTAAGTGTTTTAAGTATCTGTTTACAACAGAGTAACGCCGATAGCTTGTTCGATATGGGAACTGTGGCTATCGGCTCATTCCAATTCGTCGTCTTTGAGTAAATGGTCACGATAGCTGTTCTCCACGGCGAGTACATGTATCTTCAATCTATGCGATCGCAGTCTCACCATCTCGTGCCCAGCAATAACTGATTTCTCCATGTATCCCAGACTGCTAAGTCGTTTATATCAGCTAATTCGGGTACTGATAGATCGTAATTTACCCTAATATAAACGTTTCTGTAGATACACTTTCGACGTTGCGAGTGCATCCATCACATAAGATACAAAGTCTTGAGGGATGGAGTGGGAGAGTCACGGGAAACCCTGGAACATATGCACTGCTAGAGCGAGTGCCTGCGTGTGCACGCGTGTCCGTGTGTAATGGCAGCGCGATTCCACGAAAAGTAGATATTCAACGCGGTATCGGCGGACTCAGGAGAATGCGCGCGGAGCTTCGTTGCGTGAGGCGGCAGCGACGAGCTATTTGTGAACAGCAACGGCGCGAGCTCGCTATAGTAGGTCCGCAGAGCGACGCGTGCATTGCGTCCCAGACTTTCGCAAGCGCCCACTCCACAGTATTTTGTAAGATTTTAGCTCAGCGCTGGTGTGGCATGTGCCCGTCTATGTTTGTAGTCTTTCTTCTGGAAGACAGGTGACTAAGTAAAATTACACTGTCACTTCTCTCTGCTGCTAGTGGTTCAGAGATATTTTCAAGTTTTGCGAGAAAACGTGTCACCTAAAGCACGTATTAAATGTGTCTGGCGAGCAAAAGGGAACTTCTAGATATAACAGGTGATGCGTAAGACGGAAGTCTGCTCCCATGAATTACTACACCTGTTTGTACAATGACATTTTCAGTCTGCTTCTACATCATACATTGACATGACAAAAGTCCTGGGTTATATCGTATCGGACCTCCTTTAGCCCGGCTTGATGCAGCAACTCGAATTGGCATGGGCACAACAAGTCGTTGGAAGTCCCCTGGAGAAACAGAGCAATGCAGCCTCTATAGCCGCCCATAAGTGTTGCCGGTGAAGGATTTTGTGTACGAATTGATCTCTCGATAATGCCCATAAATGGTCGATGCGATTCATGTCGAACGTAGCCAAATCATTCGCTCGAATTGTCCAGAATGCGAGCAATTGTGGCCCGGTCACATGGCGCCTTGTCATTCACAAAAATTCCATCATTGTTTGAGAACATGAAGTCCATGAACGGCTGCAAATGGTCTCCAAGAAGCTGAATACAACCATTTCCATCCAATGATCGGTCCAGTTTGACCAGAGGACCTTAACCCACTCAATGTACACGCAACTCACACCATTCCATTACGAAGGCACCACCAGCTCACAGTGCCTAGTTGACAACTTGGGTCCATGTCTTCGTGGGATCTGCGCGACACTCGAACCCTACTGTCAGCTCTTAACAACTGAAATCGGCACTCGTCTGACCAAGAGAGGCGCTGCAGGCGATGTTGTACTGTTAGCAAAGACACTCGCGTCGTTCGTCTGCTGCCATAGTCCATAAAAGTAAAATTTCACCGCACTGTTCTAACGGATGCGTTCGTGGTACGTCCCACATTGATTTCAGAGGTTATTTCACGCAATGTTGCTTGGCTATTAGCACTGACAACTGCACACAAACGCTGCTGCTCTTGATCGTTAAGTGAAGGCCGTCGGCCGCTGCGTTGTCCGTGGTGAGAGGTAATGCCTGAAATTTGGTACTCTCGGCACACTCTTAACACTATGGATCTCGGAATATTGGATTTCTTAACGATTTGCAAAATCGAATGTCCCACACGTCTAGCTCCAACTCCATTCCGTGGTCAAAGTCTTAATTCCCGTCGTGCGACCGTAACCACGACGTAAACCTTTTCACATAAATCACCTGAGCGCAAAATGTGTGTGTGAAATCTTATGGGACTTAACTGCTAAGGTCATCAGTCCCTAAGCTTACACACTACTTAACCTAAATTACCCTAAGGACAAACACACACACCCATGCCCGAGGGACGACTCGAACCTCCGCCGGGAGCAGCAGCACAGTCCATGACTGAGCGCCTTAGACCGCTCGGACCTGAGCGCGAACGACAGCTCCGCCAATGCACGACCGTTTTATACCTTGCGTACGCGATAGTGCCGCCGTCTGTATGTGTGTAATCGCTGTCCCATGACTTTTTGTCACATCAGTGTGCACCGGTATGCAAAACTTTGGGACAAAAGTAACTTTCGCCTGATGTGTCAATACCAATGTAACATAGTTCGATGGAAGTCGGACCATACATAGGACAGCTACGGTACGGTACAGTACAGAACAGAAGGTAACTGAAAGAAATACGCAATTAGAATAATAGAAATGACGCTATTATTCAAAGATAATAATTAAAATGAAGTCACCGTCATTCATGAGTGTCTCCTGGATATTAAAAAGGCAGTACACGGTTCCTAATAGGGTGTCTGATCACCACGGGCTGCAATGCATGCTCTGCAACGTGTTCCAATGCTGGCCACAAGGTTGGTTAGGAGTTCCATGCTTCCATCAGCGCCCTGATAACTAGAGCATTTTTTTTTTAATTTTAATTTCCGTCATTTGGCGTTTATTTCGCACAGTCATGATTTCGGCTTTAAAGTCATTCTCAAGTGCAAGTTAAATGTCACAAAATTCCCGACATGTCTGAATGGCATGTCATCGTCGAAATAATACAGGGTGTACATAAAGTCCGGGAAGACTTTCAATTATTTACTGCACAAGAACCAAACATTGTACAGATATCATACATATGTCATTTTGAAAAGAAACTCGGATTTTTTTTTCATGTCTACTGCCACAGCGTAGTTTGTTAATTTGCCGATAGTCATCGCTAGTCGCAAACGCGACGAGTTCAAGGTGTGGAAAGAGCTTTCTGTGTTGAAGTTCAACAAAAACAAGTGTGCTACGGTGCCCGTCCGTGCAAGAAGCCACCAACATGGAAGGCCATTTACCACTGGCACAACAAATTCGTTACGACGGGTTGCTTGTGCCCGGCAGAGATAAGCGGACGTCCCAGTGTGAGTGAAGTGAATGTAGATCGCGTACGAGAGACATTACCGTATTGACGTCTGCCGGCTCACTCACGGTTCGGATATAGAATGTTTGTAAAAAAAAAAAAAAAAAAAAAAAGAAAAGAAACGCTTTCAGAGTTTCTCTTCAAAGTGCAATTTGTATTACATATTTACAATGTTTAGTTCTTGTGGAATAAATAATTAAAAGTGTTCCCGGACTTCATGTACAAGCTGTATATGTCTGGTCTTATGAACCAGATACGTTGTTTCTACGATGACGTGTCACTTAGGCATGTCGGACATATTGTGACATTTCAACTTCCGCATGAAAATGTCTATAAAGTCGAAATCATGACTGTGTGAAATAAACGGTTTACAGTCCAATGTAGGAAACTTCTTTCAAAAGCTCCTAAATGACAGTGGTCATCCATGAAGGGAAATTAATTGCTTGATGGTCACATGTGGACATGGTGCAACAGTCTTCCACACTACGTCCCACACGTGCTCGATGGAATTTAAAACACAATGCGACTGGAACCTTGGCGACGAGTATGCTTGCCCTCGCGTTCCTGTGCGGTCCAACATCGGGCCACTGCCACACCCGCATGCCCCACAAATGTGGATGCTGCACGATTCGAGCAGACGGCCATATGCAGAACCACAACGACGTGCCTCTCAAATTTTGTCAGGTGCCGACAACGCTGTCTCACAGAAGTACGCGACATCACCGTGTGCTTCACAGTGATCACTCAACTTCTGATGCTCTTCACGCCCCCTATATGCTCGACAAGACTTGGCAACAGCACTAGACATGGACAACACTAACTACCTGTCACAGAGAAGTGCAACTCTAATCATTTACGTACCAACCGACGGTGTTTAGGTGCACGAAATTACAGAGATACGACCCTGTCTTCTGGGCGCGTTACTATTTTTGGCAGGCAGGGTAAAATTCAAGCACTCCGACGCCGCAGTGCGATTCTTTGCATACCAACATCACAAAACTGCTCTGTATGTTTCAACATGCAGTTGACCTTATTTAAAGATTACCTACTACGAACGGTACCACACAAACAGGAATACTAGTCCGTCCACACAACATTTCGGACTATACTCCACTGAGGAGATACAGGGTATTTATAAATGAATATCGGGGTTTTAACGCTTTATAAAATTTATTATATTAAACTTACAGTTATAAATGATATGTCAAATGAAAGAGCAATTCAAACAGTTTTAACAAGAACCTTATAAATGTTCAATGTGTGCACCATTTGTCACACGGCACACATCAATTCTATAGCCGAGTTATTCCAAAACGTTGATAAGTGTGTCTTCAGTGATTGTAGCAACAGCTGCTTCAATCCGGTTTCTTAATTCAGAGTGGTCTGCTGGTAGAGGAGGCACGTACACATGATCCTTGATGAAGCCCGAAAGGAAAAAAATCGCATGGCATTAGGTCCGGTGAATGTGGAGGGCATGCAAAGCAAGCCCTTCATTGGGCTCCTTGCGGCCTATCCAGCGCTTGGGTATAGACTTGATGGTGCCGTGTGACAAATGGTGCTCACATTGAACATTTATAAGGTTCTTGGTAAAACTGTTTGAGTTGCTCTTTTATTTGACATATCATTTATAACTGTAAGTTTAATATAATAAATATTATAAAGCGTTAAAACCCCGATATTCATGTATAAACAACCTGTATAACAGAGTTTCAGACGATATGTTTGAAGCTCCAAGAAACATTTCGTTCATCGATAGCAGTGTGATCTAAAATTTGTTTCACCGAACAACTATTGGTTTTATACCACAGTCTTCTTTCCCCAAGTCCTTACTACAAGTGACGGTCAAATAAAAACGAGGCAAATGGAAAAAAAGTGAGTAAACTACATATTATTTCAAAAGTAATCGCCATAGACGAGATGGTCAGTTTCTTCTTGGAAAAATGTTTGCGGTTGCCTACGGAACCATGACTGTACCCAGAAGTGCACCTCTTCGTCTGAAGCAAATCAATAACCACTAATGTCTTTCTGCACGGCTGCGAAAATGGGGAAATCGCATGTGGAGAGATTGGGATTGTATAGATGATGCGTACGGGCTCACCCGTTAAATTTCTGCAGCGCAGTCGAAACAGCATTGGTAAAATTGGGCCCGTCCGTGCAAAAATTGAAGTTCAAACGCCCAAGAATGTTGATGGACAGCATAATGCCTACCTACATGTTGCCAAGTTTGTTTAGAGTTTCGACTACACTGGAGATGTGATGCTGGGAAGCCCTTACACATCATCCACACGATGCCGATATCTCCCCATGCGATTTCCTAATTTTGGGACTCACGAAGTAAGACATTCGTCGCAGTCGATGAGATTCGGACGAAGAGGTGCACGCCTGGGTACAATCATGGTTCCCTGGCCAGCCGCTAACATTTTTCCATGAAGGCACTGAACGTCTTGTCTCATAGTGTGTTAAATGTATAACCAGTTACGCCGATTACTTTTGATGCAGCAGTTTACTTACTTTTTCCGCATCTGTCTCGTTTTCATTTGACTCTCCCTCATGCTTCGATGTGGTAATCCATATGTGTTCTTGGCGCTGTCAACTCACCGGTTCTTGACATCTTAGAGCGCGTTTCGCGGTCCTGCTTTTCTTTGTCCCTCCTAAAAAATTCATGAATTAATCGTGGAAAAATACATTCGTCAAAAACTTTTATCCGAAGGGCAGACACAATTCTCGACGGACAGTCCCTTCTTACACAAGCTAATCTTGTCCCGCCGCGCAAAAACATGTCACAAAAGTCGCACCACGAGAGGTCCATCTTGCAATCAAATCTGTTTCCATCTTCTTAAAGTAGCCAGAGAAATATTAAAAGTGATTATTAGTATATCAGCTAATATTAAAAGCTATTACAGGTACATATCCCCAACAATGACATGGTACTATGTATTGACTGTCCCTCTGTCGGGAATCACTGTGTGTGTGTGTGTGTGTGTGTGTGTGTGTGTGTGTGTGTGTGTGTGTGTGTGTGTGGTGGGGGGGGGGGGGGGGAGACAAGTAGACGCATGGAAGTTTGGGTCGATCCTAGAGGCGCGAGCTCGGACAAAAAAATGGTTCAAATGGCTCTGAGCACTATGGGACTTAACATCTGTGGTCATCAATCCCCTAGAACTTAGAACTACTTAAACCTAACTAACCTAAGGACATCACACACATCCATGCCCGAGGCAGGATTCGAACCTGCGACCGTAGCAGTCCCTCGGTCCCGGACTGAGCGCCTAGAACCGCTAGACCACCGCGGCCGGCGAGCTCGGACAGCCGAAGCCGTTTAGGTGACCACTCGCCTAAAGCGGTGAATCTGGTTTAAAGTCTCGATTCGACAAATTTTTTCACACGTCACCGATAAACAGTATAGCTGAAGTTGAATTAGATTCTCAATCTACCAATCATATCATAAAAGACACATCTGTTTTGACGCCGCTAACATCGTTTGCTAGGAGGAGCGTCCCGTATGGAACTTTCTTGTTGCTGTGGTAGGAAAGTGCACCATTAAAAATTAGGCGTTATTTAATCGTTACTATTAAGATGACATTAAAAAAGAAACCCGACATATTGTAATAAAAAAATAAAAAGTCCCACTAAATCGAAAGAACAATAATTTGCATAAGTAATATTGATTGGAAATAATAGTTTCCTTCCCTGACGTCCTCTCTGATAACGCGGCTCCAGGCTGGTTCATGATTAAACGTCTCCTGCAACTAACGAAGCACTTATCAGACAACAAACGAGTCCCGAATAACCTGTGATCCTGACATCGTTATTTAACTGTATCCAGAATCCGATTCAGAAAACTCGATGACAGTTGCATTGGCGCCTTGTACCAGACTTCTGCTAGCTACTGCTCGTTCGTACCAAGTTTGGTTTGAAGTTCCGCCTGGAAAAAAGCCGCCGACCGCCTACGAAGTAGCTATTTTGGGGCGGCCAGAAACGTCTAGTTGCAGCGAAGGCCTAACGGAAAAACATCAGCAGAAGCCTCTGGTAAGCAAAGCGCGCCTCGAAACGTTTATTTCTCTTCCCATGTTTTCCCTGCCAAAGACACGGTATATGCTTCCTTAGATCAGCGTTTCTGAAGTACTGTTCGACCTCTTCTTGAACGAACCCCAAATGCAGAGGTCAGTGTTTGTTTGGTTTTGGTATAAGTCTACGAACTAACAAGGGACGGGGCACTTATTGGATTACAAGCCGCCATTTGTACACAGTAATTTAGAAAGCCATGGAAAATCTTCATGTGTCCAATGACCATGGCGTCGACGAGACAAACCTCTTTATCCATAATGGTTTTCTCATATTGCAGAATTTTTTGGTACCTTGCAATTATGTGAAACTGGTAACACTGCGACATATAAACTAAGGAGCCAATCATAGTCCAAGTGCCTGCTTGGTGCCACTGTGTTACTGCTCAGCCAACAACACAATGTCAAGTCTTTTTTGACACCAATGGACAGCAGTAACAGGAGCATGGATGACTGGATTGGTACAGCAGACGAAACAAATACATTTTGAAAGAATTCACAAAACCATCCACTGGCAGGGGCGATTATATCTGAGGGGGGCGGGGGTGCAAGACTATGGTGATGAAACTTCAGGGCAGATTAAAACTGTGTGCCAGACCAAGACTCAGGACCTTTGCCTTTTGCGGGAAAGTGCTCTACCATCTAAGCTACCCAAGCACAACTCACAACCTGGCCTCATAGCTTCAATTCTGTCAACTGCGCCAGTACCTCATCTCCTACCTTCCAAACATCCCCAAGGCTGTGGCTAAGCCATGCCTCCGCAATATCATTTCTACCAAGAGTGCTAGTTCTGCAAGGTTTGCAGGAGAGCTTCTGTGAAGTCTGGAAGGTAGGAGAGTCTCAGTTAAGTCCACACTTTCAATCTGCCAGGAAGTTTCATATCAGTGCACACTCCCCTGCAGAGTGAAAATTTCATTCCGACTATGGTGATGTTTTTCTCAAAAAAGACACTGTATTTCCACTTGTTGTAATGGATGGTGATTCTCTTTAAATGTAAATGAAAGCAAAATAAATATGAGAATGAATCCAATACTATCTGATTACAAGGTAAGTGGTAAATTTCTGGAGTCTGTCATATGGTTTAAATATATGGTTGCTATATTATGGAATGATGTGAAATGGATGAACCTGTAAATACACGTTTAGGAAAAGCTAATGGAACACTTACATCTGTTGGAAGGCTTATGAAAAACTGTAGTGAATCTGTTAACTAATCCATACACATGAGCATAGTATGAAGTATGCTAAAGGACTACTCACACTTGGAGGCTCTATCAAGAGACATAAGAGAAATCCTACTAGAATCTTAACTGGTAGGTGCAGCTCATATGAAGCGGTAAGAGAAACACCCAATAACTTGAATGGGAATCACCAGTACAAATGCAATGTACTTCACAAAAAATATTGGTGAGTAAATTTAGACAACTAATATAAGTAGAATGTCCAATAGTTGTGGTGCCGAAAGTGTAGAACTCATTTACGGATTATGAGAATAAGTTAAGATTGTTTAGAAGGCGCACAGAGGTTACTCAATCCACCACTTGTTTCCTGTGTAATATGGGACAGTGAATCTACTTCAAGAAGAAAGTATCCTCCACCGTGTATTGTGTGATGGCTTGCAGATAATATAAAAAGCTGTAAAAGTTGGAAAATCTAGCTGTGACAACAAAATGTAACCAGATACACATATAAAACGTTATTCTGGTACACGCAATCTGTTGGAAATGGCACAAAATAGAGGTCATTAAACACGAAGACTTATCAGTTGTCACTGTTGTTCATTCGGTTTCGAAGCAGGCAGCTCAAATTTCAATATAACAAGTAATGATGTATGCAATGTTGGCTGGAAAAATCTGATGTGAAGGTCTACTTGCATATATCAAAAAGATTTTCCATCTTCGCAAATTGTGTGTGTTGTGTCTTAAGTGTAGGGGGTTGTTACGGTTATGCATAGAGCTTCTTATTGTGTTTGTGATGTTGAAGATGAGAAAGATGGAACTGAGAAAGCCTGACATCCCATCCATTGGACAAATCACAATCAACAGCGTCAGCTGCCCTTACTCCAAGAGACTTTGAGAACAAGTTTGGCATTTAAAACAAGACTGAAGCAGGGTCTTTTGATCACAAATTTCATACAATCAATGATAAACACTATATATCAGTAGAACTTGCTGAGAACAATATGTTAGTTCTTAAAATTTTCTTGCTGCAAGAAGGTTAACACAAAATAGGCCTGATAAGAACCAAATTAAACTAAAATTGAAACTGACTATGCTTTATCAAATATTAAAGAAATTACATTAGATGTGAAGTCCTGAATAAAATAGAATAGAAACAAAACTAGAGACAGACTGAATCTTTCGCTCTGCAGTGGTGCATATGCCATTTTAAACTTTGTGGCAGATTCATCAGACTTTAAGTAATAAACATACATTACGAAAAATTATCAACTAAATTAAGCAACCAATTCAGAAAACTAAAAAAAAAAATTTGATTATGCAAGCCTTCCCCTTTCAGAGCAATTATTTAACAAAGGTATTTATTCTACTAGCAAAGGATGTAGATAGGAAAAAAGCCAAAGAAGAAAAAATGTCAAATGGAACAAAACAACTATTTAAGGGAAGGTGAAAGTTTCAAGTAAACAATAATAAGAACATGATAGAATAAGCTAGATTAAACAAAACTATTTGGAATTACCTTTGAGAGCATGTGAGGAGATGCAATGAAAATGTGGATGGCAACAGAAATGATTCAAAACAATAAGAGTATGGAAAAAACAGAAAGTTACATTGAGTAGATACCACATACCTTCAAGTGTTAGATGTCATGATAATTAGCAATGCAGAAAAACTGGACAGCCATTGAGTATTTCTTTAAGGGTCTGTATAATTCCAGAGGTGGATCACAAGTGCAGACAGTCAGTACAGAAAATAACAACGTTCTGGAAATAATGCCAGATGTGGTGTATAAAGTAACTCAGAATATGAAGACAGAAAAGTGCTTTGATATAATGATGATTCAGCTGAAGGCATACTAATACAAAAGAAACTTGCAAAATTCTGTTCACAAAGTATGTGGAGGAAAACAATACCTCAAAACTAGAAAGAAGAAGAAGATGATGATGAGGTCCTATACTCCGAGGAGTGTAGGGGACGAGCGGGAGACCAGCACCGCCGTACTAGGGAAGGTCCTAGTGGAGGTGGTTTGCCACTGCCTTCCTCCGACCGTAATGGGGATGAATGATGATGATGCAGACGACACAACAACACCCAGTCATCTAGAGGCAGGAAATCTCCCTGATCCCGTCGGAAATAGAACATGTGACCCCATGTGTGGGAAGCCAGAATGCTCATAAGAAAGGAGATAATGAAAGAAAACAACTACAAGCCTAACTGGCTAATCACAGTGCGCCCTTCACAAGTCATGAATGAAACTGCAGAACAGATTAATGAATGTGAATAATCATATCATCTACAAATTATAGGTTTTGAGAAAACTTTTGATTTGGGTTCTACCAAATTTGCAGAGACAGCCCCTGTACTTGAGAAACAAAGTACTGATCCATCCTCTGGCAAGGCTACAGTTTCTATTACACGTCACCAGCACTGTGAGAAATTCAAAAATAAAGATCAATCACACAAGATTTCATACCACCAAAACCGTTCCCAGTAATTTCATAGCAAGTTTTTGAGTTCCTTAAACCAGGAAAATAAGGAAGGCATATGCATTAAATGAATATATCTGAATTAGCTTTCAATAAAAGCTTTAATTATGACCAAAATGAGAATTAAATGGTGGTGGGGACATGTAGCAAGATAAAAAGATGGTAATTGGACAAAGGAAGCTGTCTGTTGGATTCTAGACGATAAGAAAAGCCCATGTAAGGATCCAATGGAAGGTGAGTGGGTGGAATAAAAAACACAGGAGTGAAATTGATGCCTGTAGCTGATGAGTGTGGCACTTGGAAAAGCCTAGATAAGCCTTTATCCAGCAGTTTATGTCAAATGGATGATGACAATGACGGTGGTGGTGATTAGAGCAAGGTCCATTGCTCAGGAATTTTATAACCCTTCCTCTTCTCCATTGGCTAGCAAAATAATGATTACTAAGATTTCTCTGCCCATCATGATTCCTGCAGATCACGAGACACTGTATTAGTCTACATTATAAAACTTAACTACAAACCACTGGTTGGTATTGTGATAGCGAAAGAGTTATTAGATGAGCTTAGTTGGTAAAAAGAGTTTGTCTTGCTCATGAGACAATGATTCAATGGTAGTGTTTAAATTAAAAACTTTTGCTACACTGCTTTACAGGAAAAGGGACTAAAATAAGGAACTAAGATTGTGATGGTGGTAGGTCCTTAGCATAAGTACTTCACACTTTCCACAAGGAGTGATGCTACCGACAGCCCGAATTCGTCATTTCACTACTCTTGTATTGATCATTAACAACATAATAATAGACATGTGCTGGAAATAGTATACTTCAACCAAAACAGTGGTACACTAAAGAATATTGAGAATTTACTACACCTGAGAAAAAGTTTCCAAATAGATCAGCTGAGCTAACTCTGAAGATATCAAAATCAATGACAAACCATAGTGTTAGACTTTTCTCAAAAAGAAATAGAGAAAGTTCTGAATCTTCTTGTGCTTTCAATGACTGTTACAGCAGCATAATAATTTTTTTTAACAAGCTCCATTACTGTATAATCTGATTTCAGAGGCACCACGTGAAGCAAATACGCAGCTGTTCACAATGTGTCAACAGTTAAACCCAAAATTAACATCAGGCTTATCTAGACACTGAAATGCTTGACTAGAATAAGCCCTTAAGGAGATGGTATGAAACTGTCTTTCTCCAACCCAGTCATTTATTAAGGAATATGATGAAGTATCTCAACCACATGTAATTTTTCATATATACAAACTCTAGAGCACCTGAGCACTTGTTGTCTGACAGTTACACATGGAGACATAATATCCCCCACCCCCTCCGTCTCTCTGACAAGAGGCAAGATAAAGGGTGTGATGATAAACTATACCTTGGAAATTAATGATGTGTTCTGTTGTTTTCCAAATGGGTAAATGCCCCTTTCCCCAGGTATCTGCCCCCTCTCCAATGGATAGAGTTTTAACTTTCATGTTAACAGTTGACAAGTGAGTTCCACATTACAATAACATATTTTTTTATACTTTTGATGGGCGCAGACTGAAACATATTAATGGCAACGTCTGCTCCAAGTGCCTTACCAGTTGAAAGGATATAAACTGATATTATACGAAACCCTATGTATGTAATCTAGTATTACGGCAGATATATGTGCAATATCATAAACAATATAGATAAAATACAAATAACTCTAGTATTTAATGGCAAATTTCATTAATCACAAGTTACAACCACAAATAATTACAAAATACTACAGAAATTACTTCTAGTTTGTTTCAGGACTTACATAAAACTCTATACTTCATGCCATTATGGCAGACAATTAAAATCACACTTCTACAGCTGTGAACATTTTTCAGAAAACGGGATAGGTTACATCCCTGGTAATCAAAGTATATTAATCTTTCAATTCTTTTCTGAAAAAAAAAAAAAAAAAAAAAAAAAAAAAAAAAAAAAAAAAAAAAATTGCATTCTTCGTTTTTCACATAATATATATGTGTTTAAATGTACTATACTGGTACACTAACTATCGACAAGCCCTACCTCAAACTAAAGCTACAATTAAATTGTCATATTAGGTGGATACACAAAGCCCATAAGCACTGATAAATTTTAACTCAAAAAATTAATTTCTAAACCCATAACGTCTGTTGTGTACCAACAAATTGTCTGATAATTCAGAATTCAATACATTACATACTAACTTATGTGGGAATAAATCGTCACTCGTCAGACAGAATTGGACAAAGAAAAGATTAACCATTCATTCACTTTCACACAACTACTTATTTACACACTGTGACTGCAGTTGGGCCTTAGTAGCAGGCATCAACAATGACCGAGTTCTGGGCACATGTACTGTGTGTGTGTGTGTGTGTGTGTGTGTGTGTGTGTAGAGAGAGAGAGAGAGAGAGAGAGAGAGAGAGAGATTGTGTGAAAATTATGGTGTCTACTACATCTGAAGAAGGGCTTAGTCCAGCAGCTGAGAAGTATCTAGCAGTCTTTTTCAATGTGTGTGTCTGTCACTCAACAGCTACTTTATGTGGTCAGTAGCATCTATTCTTTCATAGTGCTGTTATTCACAAAAGAATGATATTATGCTCATTAAAGAGTGTGAGATACTTCCTAGGCTTCTGTGGCCAATGATTATCAAAATCAACAGTTTATGCTCAGTATTTACATAGGTCACATTATGAAACTGAAAATGTTCACAAGCGATATATTACACAGCACTCATCTTATATATTTTTTTTGCATATGTAACATTTTTTGAAATGTTGGTTATGGTGATACTCTAATCTGAAGCACAGAAAAAGGTATAGGTCGCGGTGGAGGCTTATAGTAAGGTTAAATGTTGGCAGAGCCGACGAATGTGAATACGAAGTTTCAGTTGTGATAACAAACTGATTGGCAGTGTAAATTGGGGCATAAGTTTGTTTGTGTGTGTGTGGGGGGGGGGGGGGGGGGGGGGGCAGGTATCTGTAAAATTAACTATTCTAGGAGTGAAACAGCCCTGCTTTATTTCTTCAAAATGCGAGTGAGGTTATCTAAAATATAGCAATCATCTGAGCTCATGATATAATACTGCAGATATCATACAATGGTGACAGGTAGGATTGGCAGATTAACTAAAGTGTTTGATACCACTTTGCCAACTTACAGCCAAACTGTCACTCACTAAGGTGTCTCACCACTGTAAGATTTTGTATTCACATTTGTTGGCTTCTTCCACTATTCTGTCATCTTCTGTGCTTACCAAAACTTTAGGCTATGTACAGATCAGTCTGTAACCACAACCATAATTCAAATACTAATAAAGAGGCAAAATAAATATTGTCAATATTCTGTTCTTTTTTTTATTTGTTTGAGCATGTATATCACACTTCATGTTGTCACACTGTGGGACGAAACCAAGATCTGGTAATCTGGTATCAGTAGGTTCAGTTCACCTAGAGTGTCAGTATTTCAATTGCATTAACTCTAAGCCTGCACTCAACATTTAGTCCTATCTGGCAATATTGTCAACAAGTCACTTTAATTGTGATAATTCCAGCTTCTGTTATATATTTGCGATTTACTTGGGAATTGGGTTTTGAGAAGAGCAGGAGAGGCAAGTAGCCTACCAAAACAATTAAGCCTACGTCTTTCATACCAGCGTACCATGATGATCGAAGTGTTGTTGGAAAGAAAAATGCAGCATGCACAAGCACGACAAAAATCCATGGGCGACATTAAATCTGGCAGAAAATATGAGAACTTCATAAGGATTAGCTTCAAGAAAATGAGTGAATCCATCAACTTTTATGTTAATGAATACAGCAGAAAGTACAAAAGCTGACAAAAGTCGTCTCCTTCACTACTATAGAAAGACATATTTCTATGAAATTTGTTCATATCTGATAGGCAGCTGCCAGTTACATCAATATCACAACCATATTACAGCAGTAGTGAAGCCTCTAAATCAGAAAGCTAAATACAGAATAATAATAATAATAATAATAATAATAGTTGAAAATTATCAGATACAATAATAGTTATGTACCACGTCCATAAATGTAAATGGATCACATTTTGGTATAGTCTGTTAGTAGTATAGATGTATCACTGTTCAATGAATAAGTCTATCCGACACAAGGAGCAGTTTTGACTACGTCTGTGTGTTCTTTTTCATGGAAGTAGCAGTAAATTCACATTGATACTAGCCTACCCTACAAAATTTTAAAATAAACATGGAGTTTTTTTTCTCTGTTGTCAACTGTTGTCATTTACATTTATTTAAGAACTTGAATACTCCTGTCTGCTGTATGGCACTTTTAAAATAAAATTCCATTATCACATCTGAAAACTACACTACACAGAAGGATAACGTGTGAATGGGAAGAAAAATACCCATTATCAATGTACACCAAAGAGAAAATATTATGGTCAAATACAGCCAAACGTCACTCCCATCATTCCCATATTCCCTGCTTCCACATAACTAAGGCAAATAAAAAAATCATAACATCCATAATACGCAAGAATTTAATCTTGAATCATTTCCTAGCCATCTCCACTGGACACAAATTCGATATAGGCCTAATCCTTTCTGTGAATACGATGGAATAAGAGTAGAGGATATCAATCACATATTTTTTGAACATAAACAGTATGCAAACCAGCAAATCGATTTCATACAACTAATCCTATGTCTTCAACCACTGTCAACTACTATATCAACTTTACTTCATCAAATGATATAGTAGTTTTAAAAGTAATTATGAAATTCTTTGATAAATGCGATGTTAACCTATAAAACTCAAAACACTGGGAGATGGCTGTATGGCCTTCAGCCAAATGCCACAAAAATAATTTTAAAAATTTATAAAGGAACAACAGTGGGAGTATTACTAATTTATAATTAAGAGCTGGAGAGGCTCCAAGGACTATTTGACATTACATAAATATTTCAAAATAAGTGTTCATGCACCATACAAGCCATATTGCTCCTCAAGTTTTAAAATTATATAATCAACAGCATAGGAGAATTCTTATTATTAAAAATGTAACAGAAAATAGCAGATTACACAAGGAATCCTGCTAAGATGCTACAGCCTATAAAATAATAGAAGCAAAGTCAACATCCTTAAAACCTAAACCTCTTTTTTGGTTGGATCTCTCTAAAATTTGCGGTGGTGTATACATAATATCAATTATAATGGGAACTAACAGAGCAATACTGATTACTCATTCAGCCGGAGAGTAAGTTCAGGTAGTGTTGCTGGGCATAAGGTCTGATTCTTTCATGAATTTTATGAAGAACAAGTTTCCTAGTTACTTCAAGCATATCGGATCTCTGAGGTCTTATGTACAGATATGCAATGATGGACAGCATTACTGACAAGGAGAAGCATATGTTAATAAAGTTAATAAACAATTATTTTAGTACTATGGTGATTCTATACAAATACATGCAAATGCTAAGTGCCTGTTTATAATTTAAAAAATGAAGCTATGGTTAATGTCTCGGAACGATATGCATGTTCATATGCTGTGACTCTGTTGGATTTTGATGCATCTCTCTTTCACATAAAAACGAAACACACTTTATGTAATGCACTACATGTAGATGGAATGATGTTGAAAGAAATCTATAGTGTCATTTTCTACAGGAATGCAATATTAATGCTCTTTCAGACACTGTGTATGCATGTAAACAAACAACTTGGAAAACAAAGGATTTGCGGTTTTACTTTTTTAAATGTAGCTCTGAAAATGAAACACAGTTTTGTTTATTTTATTTATTAGTGTTATACGATCAGATAACTTTTTACTGTTGTTTTAACTGATTGGGTTAAAAAATGCTTGTAACTTTTGTGTCACTATCACAAAGAATCAACACAGGTTACAGGGCAACAATTTGTCCCGTATTTGAAGTAAATCGTATTTTTTCAAAATCTCACAATTCGTGTACAATACAAACGTGATTATCTCAGAGAGATGTAAGGGTTAAAACCTTCATATCAGCGTTTTAAACAGTGTTTTGATTATTAAGAACGACAATTTTGGAAGAAAACAAACATCTTTATTGTTTACAGTCTCATTTCATGAACATCAAATTACTGAGATGCTGCACAGATAAGGTAAATTCGTCACTATTTGTTGTGTTTGTCAGCTGCGACTAGCGTTTAGAACATGTGAAGCAAACACCAGGAAGCAACTACCAAGCTGTACAGGAAAGTTGCTTCAAATTATAGCATTCAAGACACACAACAAAATGACTAGCAGAACTTCTGTGCATAATTCTAAGGAGAAATGACTTAAATACTCACCTATACGCTAGGGACATGCATTGAAACAGCTTTGCTAACGATGTCTCGATGGAAACTTGTTGCGTTTTTTCTTGGCGATTTGCACTGATGAATGTCTCAGTATTCGAAATGCTAATGGCAACAGCAACCGTTTTGTTTTCTTCCTCAGGCAACGCGACTGCCACATTGAATTCGTCATCTTGTGCTTCAGCCTCAAAATCTGATACCATAAAATGTCCCGAGTGTATTGCCTCTTTCTCGGGCTTCTTCTTCCTCTCACCAAAGGAATCAGCTCCCTGCGTCATGCTGTACACTTTTCGATACGCTAAACCACTACACTGCATTTGTACTGATTTAAAAAGTATGTCAATGAAACTCAAATATGAATGTCACTACTTTTCCACTTGCGTCGGGCACTAGCCATCCTCCGAACTGTCTCCATATCACAAACAGATGTACAACGCGTATATTCACGTTAACACAAACGCACTTCTCATGAGCCAAACTTAGTTACGGAGTCGCCTCCTGAGAGCACTAGTGTTCCATTTAGTTTGTGCTCCGCATTACAGATGGCGCTGCAGTAGCGGTGACAATAGGCAGTTGGAGTAACTAGTAGATTGCTCGGAGTGATGTGACATCACGCGAAAAGATGCGGAAGTATGAAGTATTAAAGGTATGAGCCACGATGTATTCGAAACGGGCATAGCAAAATACGTCTTTAATTAATAAATTTGTCATATGCTCGGGGCTACAATTACCGGGCTTACACACAATGTCTGTGTTTTACTAACATGCGTACATTGTTAAGCTTGCAGCGTCTTGATGTTCCTATCATATTTAGCATTTAACATTAGTAAAAGTAGTTGATTTATCACAACAAAATACCACTTTTAGTCTGTTTTTAAATACCAACTTGCTTTTCGCTTGTTATTTCATGCGAAGTTTTCTTTACATCGTTAACATAATCACGTTCTTACCAATCTGTCTGCAAATATCTATTGTAAAGCATGCCGCAAGCTTGTCTGGCGTAGGTCCAGAGTTCGATTCTGAGGAAGGTGACAGTTTCTTTGGGATTTGGGTGTTTTACAAAATATATTTTAACTTCGGCATGTCTGTCGGCACGAGGGGCATTAGAGTGACGCCTACGCTCCCTCCATAGACCGTTGTTCATAATGTAGGTTACTTTCACTGTAGACAATGGTGCTTACAATGACCCCCCCCTCCCCCTTTGCCAGAAATTTGACACGCCTCACATGCCTAGGATTTTAATACTGGTAGCAACAACACACAAATATAACAAAACTAATAATAAATTAATAGTGTGTTTATACCAGTTCATCACCCTAACATAACTTCAAAGAAAATGAAATCCAAAGGGATCCATCGTTTGAAAATTTGATAAATGTTTACGTTATGAAACGATTTAAGAAACTTTAAAAACTATGAGAAGTCATAATTTACACACCATAAAATCAAAATGGGTACGCTCCATAATAAATATTTCACTCAGCATTAAATTTGTGAGCACAGGCCTGCAGACTATTACTAGGCAAGCGTGTAAATAGGGGAATGCTACCCGTTTCAGTAGTCTCTGCCTATATTTGGCAACAGCCAATTTTTTTTTTTTTTTTTCTTGGTGGAAGTTCTTTCCCTTCGTCTTGCCTTACTCAATTTCCTCGAACTCCAAACCATGTAGGATTTTTTGTTGGAAGCAAACATAGTCAGTCCGTGAATGAGCGCCTTTAGTTGCACGAATATTTTTTCAGCTGCTCAAGCTGAAAGCCCATCCACGTGGGCTTACTCCTAGAAAGTTAACTAAAAAGTAGAATGCTTTACCATTTTCGAGAACCACAGTTTTTATGCTACATTATTCTTCTTGGCTAAAAAGTCTGGAAAACGATTCAAGTAAAAATATAAATGGTTTTGATAAGTATTCTTTAGGGAGGATGAATGAGCCTCCCTTGCATCCACGCCTAGGAAAGGCCGGTATTACACTATCAAATTTCTTTGTCCAATATCTTTGTCAAAGATATTTGATAGTGTAATAGGGACTTTGTCAAATGTCGTCCAATATTTGATCAAATCTAGGGCCTCTCTGTATATTTGATCAAAGAAACCGCTTGTCTTCTGTTCACTGCAATGTGACATGTTACCACATGGAGCGCTAGCATTGCTGCAGCGTTCTGTCGTCTGTATTGTTTTTATAACCATTGCCGGTAAATGCAATTGGTGTGTGCTGACAACTACAAAATTAATTGAGATGTCTGAAGCTGATGAGGCGCTTTACAACGTGGGGCACCATGAATACAAAAATAGATTAAGAAGATTGGAGACCTGACCTAACCGAACCTAACATAACATAACCCTCTCCTCTAGCAAGGAATCGGAGTGTTACAGTGAGCCTGTCTTCTGAAGATGTAGCAGTTCTTAAGTGAATATTGTGCTTTGTGATATGAGGATACACTTCATTGAGCACATACAGAAATGTATGCTCATCCATTCTTAAGTAATTGATGTGCGACTTGACGTCTTCCACTGTAAGCTCACGTAACAAGTTTTGTTGAATGCTTTTGTCGTGTCGTTGTAAAACCCACGGCTTCACCCAGATTAGATTAGTTTTTCGTTCCATAGATCTGTGCTGAGGAGATCCTCGTGGATGTGGAACATGTCGATTTTTTTAAAGATGAAATAACAATACTAATAATATGAATAAATACAATACATCATTTGTTTCTATTAAAAAATTCGCCAATGGAGTAGAAGGAGTTGGCCAGTAGTAAGTCTTTCAGGCTCCTTTTAAACTGATCTTTATTTCTAACTAATTTTTTTATGTTTCCTGGCAAATAATTGAAGATGAGTGTTCGTGAGTAGTGGACCCCTTTTTGAACTTAAGTAAGTGCTTTTAAGTCCTTGTGCAGATCATTTTTGTTCCTGGTATTGTATGTATGAACTGAGTTGTTTGTTGGAAAAAGAGATATATTATTTACGACAAATTTCATTAAGAAGTAAAGATACTGAGAGGCAGTAGTTAGTATACCCAGTTGTTTGAAGAGGTTTCTGCAGGACGTCAGTGAATTTACTCCACAAATAATACGTATTACACGCTTTTGGACTCTGAAAACTTTTGTTTGACTTCAAGATTTACCCCAAAATATTATCCCATATGACATTATGGAATGAAAGTAGGCAAAGTATGCAAGCTTTTTCATTTTTATGTTATCTATGTCTGCTAACACTCGAATTGCAAATACAGTTTTGTTAAGGCCTTTCTGCAGTTCTGTGGTGTGCTCCTCCCAACTGAATTTATTATCAAGTTGTAATCTCCGGACTTTTAAGACTGTCAACCTCGTATGTATGGTTCCATTTTTCCCCCACTTCTTTTCCGCAAGTGCACACAATGCAATTGGGGTACGTACAACTGCTGCAGTTAATAACAAGTTGTTGTCAGCCATCTTGAACTTTTGACGAAAAATTTGATGACAGTGTAACACCCCTTCTAGCGCTACGTCAAAGATCTTTGTCAAATATATTGGTCGGAATATTGGATCACATCTTTGATCAAATCTTTGACAAAGAAATTTGATAGTGTAATACCGGCCTAATGCCCAAATATCGGCCTGGCGCAATAATTGGTAGCTTTGTTTCAACATTGAGATCTACAGAAATGTATTGTTGCACACTCCAGTACTGTTTTACAAGTACTTGTGACTAACAAAGAGTGGAGATACGGAACAATCTGCTACAATTTTATGGACTCACAGCCATCCCAAGGAAAGAAAGAAGAAGAAGAAGAAAAAAGCAGACTGTTTCTATCATAAGATACTGGATGCTGCAGATTACTTAGAAAACAACTGTATGGGCCATGCTGAAATATTACTGGAGAGTATAGAACCGGTATCAGGTTGATCTGACAAGGAATATTTATTTTATATTTACATTACATTACCAGTAGTCGCAGTCCATGAAACGCGAGAAGAGTGGAAAGAAGTGAAGGAAGTACATTTAATTTAATTTAAGTGCAATACAGTTACAATGCTATTTATCATCATAGAAAAACTGAACCGTTAAATTTAACAGTTTATGTGACGATACGCATCGAACGAATTTTCCAACGGAAAGTGCTTTAATTCTGCCTTTAACCCCTGCATATTACCTACACGACAATTACTGTGCTCTAGTAGGTTGCTGAATACAGATGCACCCATGTATCTGACCCTTTTCTGTAGTAAAGTTAGCCCCGCAAAGTCTTTGTAGAGGTTCTTTTCTCTATTTTTCAGTAACGAGAAATACTGGTAAACATTGGCGTATTCTGATGATGTTGGTAAGGCATGCAACATGAAACTTATCAGTGCATAGATATGCGTACCTCAACTAGAAAACCCACTGACTAGAATTAATAGAGGGTCTTGGTTCAGCTATGTTTCCAGTATGCATGACTACTGCCATAGACGATTTCAAAATGAGGAGAACTAGGTTATTCTCCATAATTCTATTCAAGAATGTGTTATGGATTCCTTTTCCGGGGAAATCCAAGTGACACGGCAGGTATTTCAAAATACAGAAGCGTATTATAATAATATTTTGTGTTATCCCCAGAAACAGTTAGAAATCTACTCTGTAGGAATCAGTATGGGTTTCGAAAAAGACGATCGTGTGAAACCCAGCTCGCGCTATTTGTCCACGAGACTCAGAGGGCCATAGACACGGGTTCCCAGGTAAATGGCGTGTTTCTTGACTTCCGCAAGGCGTTCGATACAGTTCCTCACAGTCGTTTAATGAACAAAATAAGAGCATATGGACTATCAGACCAATTGTGTGATTGGATTGAAGAGTTCCTAGATAACAGAACGCAGCATATCATTCTCAATGGAGAGAAGTCTTCCGAAGTAAGGGGAGTATCATAGGACTGTTGCTATTCGCAATATATATATAAATGACCTTGTGGATAACATCGAAGTTCACTGAGGCGTTTTGCGGATGATGCTGTAGTATATCGTGAGGTTGTAACAATGGAAAATTGTATTGAAATGCAGGAGGATCTGCAACGAGGTGCAGGGAATGGCAATTGAATCTCAATGTAGACAAGTGTAATGTGCTGCGAATACATAGAAAGAAAGATCCCTTATCATTTAGCTACAATATAGCAGGTCAGCAACTGGAAGCAGTTAATTCCATAAATTATCTCGGAGTAGGCATTAGGAGTGATTTAAAATGGAATGACCATATAAAATTAATCGTCGGTAAAGCAGATGCCAGACTGAGATTCATTGGAAGAATCCTAAGGAAATGCAATCCGAAAACAAAGGAAGTAGGTAACAGTACGCTTGTTCGCCCACTGCTTGAATATTGCTCACCAGTGTGGGATCCATACCAGATAGGGTTGATCGAAGAGATAGAGAAGATCCAACGGAGAGCAGCGCGCTTCGTTACAGGATCATTTAGTAATCGCGAAAGCGTTACGGAGATGATAGATAAACTCCAGTGGAAGACTCTGCAAGAGACGTTCAGTAGCTCGGTACGGGCTTTTGTTGAAGTTTCGAGAACATACCTTCACCGAGGAGTCAAGCAGTATATTGCTCCCTTCTACGTATATCTCGTGAAGAGACCATGAGGATAAAATCAGAGAGATTAGAGCCTACACAGAGGCATACCGACAATCTTTCTTTCCACGAACAATACAGGACTGGAATAGAAGGGAGAACTGATAGAGGTACTCAAGGTACTCTCCCGCCACACACCGTCAGTTGACTTGCAGAGTATGGATGTAGATGTAGAATATCTTGGGAAGACCTCTTCAAAAAAACCGGGCGTTTTAACAACTACTTCACAAAGAAAAATTGGATGGTTTTATTCAAGAGAAAGAACTTGACACATGGAGCAAATAAATAGTGCGTTGATCCACCTCTGGCGTTGTGTAAGCAGTTATTAGCCTTGGCATTGTTTGACAAAGTTGTTGGATGTCCTCCTTAGGAATATCGTGCCAAATTCTGTCGAATTGGCGCGTTAGGTGATCAAAATCCCGAGCTGGTTGGACGGCCCTGGTCCAAACGTTCCCTGTTGGGGAAAGATCCGGTGACCTTGCTGGCGGAGGTAGGATTTGGCAAGCGCGAAGGCAAGCAGTAGAAACTCTCGTGGTGAGTGGGCTGGGATTATCTTGCTGAAATGTAGGTCCAGGATGGATTGTCGTGAATGACAACAAAATGGGTCGTAGAATATCGTCGACGTACCCATGAGCTCTGACTGGACTAGAATTGTCTAGAGTGATGAGTCATGCTTCGAACTGAGCCCCGATGACGAGAGAAGACGTGTCTGGAGACACCGTGGACAGCGGTGGGATACCAGTCTGACTGTTGCTCGCCATACGACCCGACAACCAGGAGTGATGATGTGGTGTGGCAATTATTTTCATAGCAGGACCCCTTCGGCAGTCAGCCGCGACACCTGACAATACTGCGGTAAGTCGACAATATTCTACGCCCCGTTTTGTTGCCCTTCATAAAAAGCCATCCGGGTTCACATTTAAGACGCAAGAGTTTTTACTGCTTGTCTTCGTTCTTGCCAAACCCTACCTTGCCCGGCAAAGTCACCAGATCTCTCCCTAGTAGAGAACATTTGAAGACTTATGGGCAGAGCTCTCCAATCATATCCGGAATTATACGATCTAACGCGCCAATTGGGCAGAATTTGGCACGATATCTCTCAGAAGGACATCCAGTAGCTCTATCAATCAATGATAAGCTGAATAATTGCCTGCGAGAGGACCAGAGGTGAACCAACGCGTTTTTGACTTGCTCCTATTCTGAAGCTCTTTCTATTGAATTAATCATCCACTTTTCCTGAAATTGTAATCATCTTTTTGTTTGTACATGTACAACACATCTAGCGACTTCCGTCCCATTCGGTTAATGCCTTCATGGTGCATACCTTTTTTTTGTCTTAAGAGCGCATATTTATTAATGTCCTTTGTCATTACGTACCAACATTTCTCTGTTCACAAAAGACAGTGAAAAGCACGGCTATGGGAACAGGATAAAAAAATCCTCTAAAAAGTATGCTAGTATATCTGGGACACTTACTAGATAGCATTAACAGACGGGATGGGTTCATTGGGTTCATTTAGCGGGCACGAGAATGTTTCGGAGGTGCCCATCAAACTCCAATGAAAGGTTACAAGAGAGACGATGGAGACCATGGAGAAGTTTTCTGCTAAAAATCTGAGAGCATACGTTCCAAAAAGTGAAACACCCATTATTTTCTCACATAGAAATCCCACAAAATAACCAAGACGACAAAGCCGGAGAAATTATGATTCATACGATTCGCCGACTGTCGTTCATTTCAAACAGTAGTATTGAAAACGAAAGGGGAGAAACGGATGGGGTGCCAGAGCTGAGGTACTCTCCGCCATAAGCCGTAAGGTGGCTTGTGGATCGTAGCTGTAAGTGTGGTGGACGTAACAGCTGCCGTGCTGGGAGACGTTTGTACGAAATACGAGTATTTGCCAGTACTGAACTAAAAATGCGGATAGGGGATAATTATCTGTCTCGTGGGATGGTCTGCGTAATATGCTTAAAACGAATCAGATACAAGAAGAAAGTGTATTACGTAAACGAAAGTTGGTAGGCGTGTTACTACACTACTGGCCATTAAAATTGCTGCACCACGAAGATGACGTGCTACAGACGCGAAATTTATCCGACAGGAAGAAGATGCTGTGATATGCAAATGATTAGCTTTTAAGAGCATTCACACAAGTTTGGCGCCGGTGGCGACATCTACAACGTGCTGACATGAGGAAAGTTTCCAACCGATTTCTCATACACAAACAACAGTTGACCGTTGTTGCCTCGTGTAAGGAGGAGAAATGCGTACTATCACGTTTCCGACTTTGATAAAGGTCGGATTGTAGCCTATCGCGATTGCGGTTTATTGTATCGCGACACTGCTGCCCGAGTTGGTCGAGATACAATGACTGTTAGCAGAATATGGATTCGGTGGGTTCAGGAGGGTAATACGGAACGCCGTGCTCAATCCCAACGGCCTCGTATCACTAGCAGTCGAGATGACAGGCATCTTATCCGCGTGGCTGTAACGGATCGTGCAGCCACGTCTCGATCCCTGAGTCAACAGATGGGTACGTTTGCAAGACAATAACCATCTGCACGAATAGTTCGACGACGTTTGCAGCAGCATGGACTGTTAGCTTGGAGACCATGGCTGCGGTTACCCTTGACGCTGCATCACAGACAGGAGGGCCCGCGATGGTGTACTCAACGACGAACCTGGGTGAACGAATGGCAAAACGTCATTTTTTCGGATGAATCCAGGTTCTGTTTACAGCATCATGACGGTCGCATCCGTGTTTGGCGACATCGCGGTGAACGCACATTGGAAGCGTGTATTCGTCATCGCCATACTGGCGTATCACCCGGCGTGATGGTATGGGGTGCCATTGGTCACACGTCTCGGTCACCTCTTGTTCGCATTGACGGCACTTTGAACAGTGGACGTTACATTTCAGATGTGTTACGACCCGTGCCCGCATCTCGTGATCGTGCGGTAGCGTTCTCGCTTCCCGCGCCCGGGTTCCCGGGTTCGATTCCCGGCGGGGTCAGGGATTTTCTCTGCCTCGTGATGGCTGGGTGTTGTGTGTTGTTAGGTTAGTTAGGTTTAAGTAGTTCTAAGTTCTAGGGGACTGATGACCATAGATGTTAAGTCCCATAGTGCTCAGATCCATTTGTTACGACCCGTGGCTCTACCCTCCATTCGATCCCTGCGAAACCCTACACTTCAGCAGGATAATGCACGACCGCATGTTGCAGGTCCTGCACGGGCCTTTCTGGATACAGAAAATGTTCGACTGCTGCCCTGGCCAGCACATTCTTCAGATCTCTCACCAATTAAAAACGTCTGGTCAATGGTGGCCGAGCAACTAGCTCGTCACAATACGCCAGTCACTACTCTTGATGAACTGTGGTATCGTGTTGAAGCTGCATGGGCAGCTGGACCTGTACACGCAATCCAGGCTCTGTTTGACTCAATTCCCAGGCGTATCAAGGCCGATATTACCCAGATGTGGTTATTCTGGGTACTGATTTCTCAGGATCTATGCACCCAAATTGCGTGAAAATGTAATCACATGTCAGTTCTAGTATAATACATTTGTCCAATGAATACCCGTTTATCATCTGCATTTCTTCTTGGTGTAGCAATTTTAATGGCCAGTAGTGTACATCAGGAGTTACTGTCTGGTGTGCCATTTCATATGACAGCAGTAACACTGTCGTGGTTATTCCACGCACCCTGGCTGCAAATTTGTACGTCAGTCTGGTGATTCGACCTGATGTGCTACCATTTATGAACAGCGTTCGAAGGGGTGTTTTCCAACAGGACAACGCTCACCCACATATTTCTCTTGTAACCAAACATAGCCTACAGAGTGTCGACATGTTGCCTTGGCGTGCTCGATCACCAAATCTCCAATCAAGCATATATGAGAAATCATGGGACGACAAGGCCAGCGTCATCCACAAACAGCATTAACGGCCCTTGATTGACCGACAAGTGTAACAGGTACCTAACTCCATCCGACGAACTGTCACCCGTCATCTATGCAACACAATACATGCACGTCTGCATGCTTGCACTCAACATTCTGTTACCAGTATTATCAGTTACACGAGTTATTAATGTTCTAGCATTTCATATTTGCAATGGCGTACCTCGCACGTTCATTAACCTGTGATCTTTCAATATTAATCACTTAAATATGTTAACTAGCCAAATGCATAAATTTAATTACTCCACGTTATTATTTTTTAGTATTGCGATTTTCTTCCCATCGGTGTATTTTACGCTCCGTATTCAATTAAGATATTTTTAAAAGTTTTTAATTATTTTTTTAATGAATCATCATTCTTCTGACTGGTTTGATGGGCCCGCCACGAATTCCTATCCTATGCCACCCTCTTCATCTCCGAGTAGCACTTGCAACCTACGCCCTCAATTGTTGCTGGATGTATTCGAATTTCTGTCTTCTACAGTTTTTATCTCTAGTATCATGGAAGTTATTCTCTGATGTCTTAAAAGATGTCCTGCCGGCGTGTGTCTTTTCTTGTCAGTGTTTACCACAGATCCCTTTCCTCCTCATTCCTTACCCTATAGGCCCACATAATTTTCAACATTCTTCTTAGCACCACATCTCAAATGCTTCTGTTCTCTTCTTTTACGGTTTTCCCACAGTTCATGATTCACTTCTATACAATTCTGTGCTCCAAACGTACTTTCTCAGAAATTTCTTCCTCAAATTGAGGCCTATGTTTTGTTAGTAGTAGACTTCTCCTTGTCAGGAATGCCGTGTTTACCAGTGCTAGTCTGCTTTTTATGTCCTCCTTCTCCGTCAATCACGGGTTATTTTGCTGCC
Source organism: Schistocerca serialis cubense (assembly GCF_023864345.2). Lineage (NCBI taxonomy): Eukaryota > Metazoa > Arthropoda > Insecta > Orthoptera > Acrididae > Schistocerca > Schistocerca serialis. The sequence continues at coordinate 871,233,714 of NC_064638.1, read as the reverse complement.
TAGGTATCAGAATTCCTTAACTTCACATCTGCTTCGTGATCACCAATTTTTATGTTAAGTTTTTCGCTGTCCTCGTTTCTGCTACTTTTCATTACTTCCGTTTTTCTTCGAGTTAGTCTCAGTCCATATTTTGTACTCATTAGACTGGTTATTTCATTCAGCAGATCACGCAGTTCTGCTTCACTTTCACTCAGGATACGAATACCATCAGCCAATCTTATCACTGATATCCTTTTACCTAGAATTTTAGTTTCACTCTTGAACCTTTCTTTTATTTCCGTCATTGCATCTTCGATGTATATATTTAACAATAGGGGCGAAAGCCTACACCCCTGCCTTACATCCTTTTTAATCTGAGCACTTCGCTCTTGGTCTTCCACTCTTATTGTTGTTCCCACTTGGCTCTTGTACACATTGTATAAACCCGTCTTTCTCCGTAGCGTATCCCTATTTTCCCCAGAATTCGAACATCTTGCATCATTTTACATTGTCGAACGCTTTATCCTATGGACGTGTCTTTATTTTTCTTTACTCTTGCTTCCATTATCATCCACAAAGTCAGAACTCCGTCTCTGGTGTCTTTGCCTTTCCTAAAGCCAAACTGATCCTTAATTTTATTTTCCATTCTTCTGTACATCATTCCTGTCAGCAACTTGGATGCATGAGACGTTAAGCTGATTCTGCAATTAAGTCTTGTAGTCTTCGGAATTGTGTGGATGATATTTTTTCCCAAAGTCAGATGGTATATCACCAGACTCATACATTGTACACACCAACATGAAGAGTCGTTTTGTTGCCACTTTCTCCAATACTTTTAGAAATTCTGATGGATTGTTCTTTTGCCCTTTTGCGTTATTCGATCTTAAGTCTTCCAAACCTCTTTCAAATTCTGATTCTAATACTGGATCCCGTATCTCTTCTACATCGACTCTTGTTTCTTCTTCTATCACGTCATCTGATAAGTCTTTCCCCTCATAGAGGCCTTCAGTGTACACTTTCCGCCTACTCGGTCTCACCTCTGCATTTAATAGTGGAATTGTTATTGCGCTCTTAAAGTTGCCGTCCTTGCCTTTCATTTCATCAAAGGTTGTTTAATTTTTTTATATGCTGAGTCAGTCCTTCCCACATCCATTTCTTTTTGATTTCTTCACCTTTTTCATACACCCGTTTCGTCTTACATTTCCTGCACTTCCTATTTATTTCATTCCTCAGCGACTTGTATTTCTGTATTCCTGAATTTCCCTGAATATTTTTGCATTTCCTGCTTTCATCGAACAACTGTAGTATTTCTTCTGTTACCCATGGTTTGTTCGCAGTTGCCTTCTTTGCACCTATGTTTTTCTTTCCAACTTCTGTGTTTTCCCGTTTTAGAGATGTCCATTCGTCTTCAACTGACTACCTACTGAGCTATTTCTTATTGCAGTATCTATAGCCTTAGGTAACTTCAAGCATACCTCTTCATTCCTTTGTACTTCAGTATTCCACTTCTTTGCATATTGTTTCTTCCTGACTAACCTCTTAAACTTCAGCCTACTCTTCATCACTACTGAATAGTGACCGGAATCTACTATATCTGCTCCTGGGTACGCCTTAGAATCCAGTATCTGATTTCAAAATCTCTGTCTGACCATGGTGTAATCTAAGGAAATCTTCTCGTATCTGCTGGCCTTTTCCAAATATACCTCCTACTCTTGTGATTTTTGAACAGAGTATTCGCTATTACTAGCTGAAATTATTGCAGAACTCAATTAACCTTTCTCCTCTTTCATTCCTTGTACGAATCCCAAATTCTTCTGTAATCCTTTCTTCTACTCATTCCCATACAACGACATTCCGATCTCCCATGAGTATTAGATTTTCGTCTCCCTTTACGTGCTGAATTACCCCATCAAAATCGTAATATATTTTTTCTATCTATTCATCTTCGGCTTGCATCGTCAGCGTGTATAGCTGACTATCGTTATCGGTGTTAGTTTGCTGTCGAATCTGATGGGAACAATCCTATCACTGAACTGTTCACAGTAACTCACTCTCTGCCCTATCTTCCTATTCATAACGAACCCTGCTCCCATTATAGAATTTTCTGCTGCTGTTGATATTACCCTATACTCATTTTATCAGAAATCCCTGTGTTCTTTCCACTTCAGTCCACTGACCCCATCTGTATCTAGAGTGAGCCATAGTATTTTGCTTTTCAGATTTTCTAGCTTCCCTACCACGTTCAGGCTTCTGATACCCCACGCCCCTAGTCGCAAAACATTATCCTTTCGTTAGTTATACTGTCTTTTCCTCATGACGGCCACCTTTCCCTTGGCAGTCCCCTCCTGGATATCCGAATGGGGGCTGCTACGGAATCTTTTGCCAATAGAGAGATCATCATGACACTTTTTCACATGTCCGGCGGATACACATTACGTGTGTTTAATGCAGTGGTTTCCATTGCCTTCTACAGCTTAATGCTTGATCATTGCTAATTCTTCTGCCTTTGGGAGCAGTTTACCACCCGAAGGGAGGGGTAGTGCCCTGAACCTTTGTCCGCTCCTCCGCCCTCTTTGGCGAGGCCGTTGGCCAAATGAGAGTGACTTCTTATGCCAGACGTCTTGGGCCGCCTTTGTTGACGATTTTTATTCAAAATTGAAAATTCGAACCTAGGACTGAGGACGTTTTGTTTACTAATCAAAGATACTACCCCCACCCTTTTTTTTTTGTTCGTTGCATTTGTTCGGGGCGGACGTCCCATGATGCCTGTGCAAGTTCATCGTTGATCCTTTCAGTCGTTTTTTTTTTATTATTACAAAGGGCAGCTAACTCGCTGACCGAACGCGCTGAGCTATCCTGCTGACCCCTTAGACCACGGGTTGAGAGTAATGTGATAACGGAAAGACTGTTTCAAGTTAACTTCGATTATATTTTATAACAAGTGGGATAAAATTTCGTGTTGCCTCGGCTTGGCATAGCAATGGGACGACTGTCTTGCGCTTTATTTCCGTTTCTGGACTTACAATCGCATCCTTTCGACTGTTTTGTAGCATGGTTCTGGAAGCCAATGCAGCCTGGCGGAGAGCAAAGCGGTACAGAGAATGGCTGGAGTATCGCGAGTGGCTGAGCTCATGAGGTGCCTTCGGCTCGGAGGCAGAGCTGACGCTATGAAACACAGTCGCATACAATACAGGAACTGAAAAACATCTGCTGGGAAGCTGCCGCCATCCAACTTTATGCCAGGTGTCTGTGAATATGCTTAGAGGTGCACAGCTGTGTATTAATTTTGCTATGGATCACTCAACATCTTTTATAAATTTATTTTTCATTATATTTTTCATTGTAAATAAATGGTTAGTCCATATCAGCACTTCGTTTCCGTAATTTCACTGATTTTCCTCGTACTTACACGGGCTACTTCTAGGAGTATCTGCGCCACCCTGTACCTACAGTACTCCTGTATCAGGGTTATGAATGTCTCTGGTTGCAAAATGTACTTTATGCTATAGTGATTGTGTAAGAAAAAATTTCAGCATTTGGGTTAAGAGAACAGTCTGATTCCACTCGTCTGCTTTGACCTATGACGTCCTGTCTGAAGTCACGAGTTTACATTGCGTAGGATGCAAGCAGCATGGTAAGCGACCTGCTATTAAATGTTATTTGTGGTTGTCTTAGTAAGTAGTGTAATTTCTGCTGTTTATTCCAAACATGTGATGTACGAGGTTGTGCGTAGCATGGAACCTTGCGCAGCTTAAATTGTTGATAGAGGAACTATTAACGATTATATATTATTTTTTCCTTACATGTATTTGGGTGTATTTGGTACGATTTCCGAGGGTAGAGTTAGGCAGGTATCTAGATGCATGACTCAAATGGTCGTGAGTGAAACGAGTAGTAATGTTGTTTATAATTTTTTTAAAATTATTTGGCTTTTTTTCGATGTGACGTTGTGAGGTTGCTGCACACATGAAATGGATTGTTCTTAATAGGGACTGTGTTTCTCTTACGGGGGTCTAACTCTTGTGATGGATGTTTGTTTTGCGATGTGGTTTGTAGTAATGATTCAGTGAAATGGGATGGACTCTGTGGTATTTATTGGTTGTTTATTTGTTTTCGGTTTTTGACCAGTTACTTTTCCTTTGTATATGCTTTCGGTTTATTCTGGAAGAATTCCTGTGTTATTTTTCGATTAAATCATTGCTTTGTGGCTGTGTGCCTGGTCTCCCTTCCTTAGTTTCAGCTATAAAGGTCAAGCGAAATATTCGATTTCAGCTGTGTGCTTTTTGCATGTTTTGTTCGGTTTGTTCTTGAGCAATGAGTCTGTGTTACTTTTTGATTTGTGGTTGTGTTGTGGGTGTTCCGGTATCCCTGTCTTCGTTTGAGCTATAGAGGTCAAGCGGTCACATTTCGATAATGTGGTTGTCTGTGTGTGTGTGTGTGTGTGTGTGTGTGTGTGTGTGTGTGTGTGTGTGGAAGGGGGGGAGGGGAACTGGTAAACTGGTATTGCTTACCTATATAGGTCAACCGAATGATTCGAATCCAAGTTTGTTTTTTGTATATCTTCGTTCAGTTTTTTCTAGAGGAATTCGTGTGCGCTATTTTTCAATTTTTTGGTTGCTTTGGAATGAACTTAGCTTTACTATCGTTTTTTAAATTTGTCCCCAGCCATCACCCTCTAATTTCCGCAGATGTTCCGTTAATTTCACTACATTAGCTGAGTGAAATATTTCGCTCATTTTTTTTATGTTTCTATTAGACCGTAATGGTCTGTCTTGTGGTTGCCATCTTGAAGGATGTAATCGGCCTGTTGTCATGTGCGGTTGTCTTAGTAACTCGTGTAAACTATGCTCTTTGCTCGAAATATGACATCACGCGCCAAAGCAGACTGATGGAATCTGACCTTGCTCTATTCGGCTAATTTGGACAGAATGTTGATGCAGTACTACTCTCGTTTCAGGAACCTGGGGCTGTCTGCTAGCGTAACCTACAGTACATTACACTAACCGTGCTTATTTTATCTTAATTTGGAAAGAAAATGTCTGTAACTCTCCCCCTACGTCCGATGGCCTAGAATGTGAGTAGCGAAATCTACAGCGGATAGTACGCTTACAATATACAGGGCTTATCTCATTACTTCTGCAACAAGTAATAACTTGCCGTTAGATGGCTCTGAGCACTATGGGACTCAACTTCTGAGGTCATTAGTCCCCTAGAACTTAGAACTAGTTAAACCTAACTAACCTAAGGACATCACACACATCCATGCCCGAGGCAGGATTCGAACCTGCGACCGTAGCGGTCTCGCGGTTCCAGACTGCAGCGCCTAGAACCGCACGGCCACTTCGGCCGGCAGCCGTTAGATGGATCATAGCTGCAGTACTTCTCCTGTTTCAGGGTTATGAACATCACTGCTTGCAAAGTTCACAGCGTATTATTGTGCTTTCCTCATTTTTTGTGTAAAACTTATTGTCTTAATATGGACAGGTTGCTGATACCAAACTACTCCTGTTTCAGGGACCTGAGGGTTGAATGTTAGCATAATGTATGGTTTATTACACTGATTGCGGTTCTTTCACCTTGATTTAGAAAGAATATTTCTGCAGTTCTCCTCCTGGGTCAGGAGCCCAAGGATGGGTGCAGCGAAAAATACGGTGCATGGTACGGCTACAAGCAATAACGTGCTTTGGACGCAATACAGGGTGAGTCACCTAACATTACCGCTGGATATATTTCGTAAACCACATCAAATACTGACGAATCGATTCCACAGACCGAACGTGAGGAGAGGGGTTAGTGTAATTGGTTAATTCAAACTATGAAAAAATGCACGGAAGTATGTTTTTTAACACAAACCTACCTTTTTTTAAATGGAACCCCTTCAGTTTTATTAGCACATATGAATATATAAACAAATATGTAGTCAGTGCCGTTTGTTGCATTTGAAAATGTTAATTAGCTCCGGAGATATTGTAACCTAAAGTTGACGCTTGAGTACCACTCCTCCGCTGTTCGATCGTGTGTATCGGAGAGCACCGAATTACGTAGGGATCCAAAGGGAACGGTGATGGACCCTAGGTAGAGAAGAGACTGGAACAGCACATTACGTCCACATGCTAACACCTTTTTATTGGTCTTTTTCACTGACGCACATGTACATTACCATGAGGGGTGAGGTACACGTACACACGTGGTTTCCGTTTTCAATTACGGAGTGGAATAGAGTGTGTCCCGACATGTCAGGGCAATAGATGTTCAATGTGGTGGCCGTCATTTGCTGCACACAATTGAAATCTCTGGCATAATGAATGTCGTACACGCCTCAGTACATCTGGTGTAATGTCGTCGCAGGCTGCCACAATACGTTGTTTCATTTCATATCCTCTGGGGTTGTAGGCACATTACGGTACACATTCTCCTTTAACGTACCCCACAGAAAGAAGCCCAGAGGGCTGGCCAATTTATGCGTCCTCCACGTCCTATGAAACGCCCGTCGAACATCCTGTCAAGGGTCAGCCTAGTGTTAATTGCGGAATGTGCAGGTGCACCATCATGCTGATATCACATACGTCGACGCGTTTCCAGCGGGACATTTTCGAGCAACGTTGGCAGATCATTCTGTAGAAACGCGATGTATGTTGCAGCTGTTTGGGCCCCTGCAATGAAGTGAGGACCAATGAGGTGGTCGCCAATGATTCCGCACCATACATTTACAGTACACAGTCGCTGTCGCTCTACCTGTCTGAGCCAGCGAGGATTGTCCACGGACCAGTAATGCATGTTCCGTAGATTCACTGCCCCGTGGTTTGTGAAACCCGCTTCATCGGTAAACAGGTAGAACTGCAACGCATTCTCTGTTAATGCCCATTGACAGAATTGCACTCGATGATTAAAGTCATCATCATGTAATTGCTGATGTAGCGACACATGAAACGGGTGAAAGCGGTGACGATGCAGTATGCGCATGACACTACCTTGACTCAGTCCACCGGCTCTTGCAATGTCCCGTGTACTCATGTGTGGGTTCATGGCAACAGCAGCTAACACACCAACTGCACCCGCTTCTCCTGTGACGGGCCTGTTACGGACCCGTTTGCGTGCTACGACCATACCTGTTGCATACAGTTGGCGGTAGATGTTTTGCAATGTGCGGCACGTTGGATGCTCTCTGTCCGGGTACCGTTCTGCATACACCCTGCAGGCTTCAGCTGCATTTCGTCGACACTCGCCATAGATGAGTATCATCTCCGCCTTTTGAGAGTTCGAATACACCATGGTCACAGTTCCTACAACACTACACTATCATAGACGTCTGGTAACACGGTGTACTACAGTTGATCTGCGTGCGGAGACGAATGCAGAATAACAATAGCAGCAAGCGCTACATGCGGACACTGCGACAGCTAGACCAAACCACAAGTGCACTACAGCCACACTCGTAAACACGGTCGTCATCGTAAACATGTCCCTGTAGATGCTGCTCGCCGACCGTGGCCCGTGTTTGTTACAACACGCAACTGAACGTCGGAGGTTTCAAGCGTCAACTTTAGGTTACAATATCTCGGGATGTAATTAACATTTTACAATGCAACAAACGGCACTGATTACATATTTGTTTATATGTTCAGATGTGCTAGCAAAACTAACGTGGTTCCATTTAAAAAAACTTTTTTTTTTTTTTTGTCATCAGTCTACTGACTGGTTTGATGCGGCCCGCCACGAATTCCTTTCCTGTGCTAACCTCTTCATCTCAGAGTAGCACTTGCAACCTACGTCCTCAATTATTTGCTTGACGTATTCCAATCTCTGTCTTCCTCTACAGTTTTTGCCCTCTACAGCTCCCTCTAGTACCATGGAAGTCGTTCCCTCATGTCTTAGCAGATGTCCTATCATCCTGTCCCTTCTCCTTATCAGTGTTTTCCACATATTCCTTTCCTCCCCGATTCTGCGTAGAACCTCCTCATTCCTTACCTTACCAGTCCACCTAATTTTCAACATTCGTCTATAGCACCACATCTCAAATGCTTCGATTCTCTTCTGTTCCGGTTTTCCCACAGTCCATGTTTCACTACCATACAATGCTGTACTCCAGACGTACATCCTCAGAAATTTCTTCCTCGAATTAAGGCCGGTATTTGATATTAGTAGACTTCTCTTGGCCAGAAATGCCTTTTTTGCCATAGCGAGTCTGCTTTTGATGTCCTCCTAGCTCCGTCCGTCATTGGTTATTTTACTGCCTAGGTAGCAGAATTCCTGAACTTCATTGACTTCGTGACCATCAATCCTGATGTTAGGTTTCTCGCTGTTCTCATTTCTACTACTTCTCATTACCTTCGTCTTTCTCCGATTTACTCTCAAACCATACTGTATACTCATTAGACTGTTCCGTTCAGCAGATCATTTAATTCTTCTTCACTTTCACTCAGGATAGCAATGTCATCAGCGAATCGTATCATTGATATCCTTTCACCTTGTATTTTAATTCCACTCCTGAACCTTTCTTTTATTTCCATCATTGCTTCCTCGACGTACAGATTGAAGAGTAGGGGCGAAAGGCTACAGCCTTGTCTTACACCCTTCTTAATACGAGCACTTCGTTCTTGATCGTCCACTCTTATTATTCCCTCTTGGTTGTTGTACATATTGTATATGACCTGTCTCTCCCTATAACTTACCCCTACTTTTTTCAGAATCTCGAACAGCTTGCACCATTTTATATTGTCGAACGCTTTTTCCAGGTCGACAAATCCTATGAACGTGTCTTGATTTTTCTTTAGCCTTGCTTCCATTATTAGCCGTAACGTCAGAATTGCCTCTCTCGTCCCTTTACTTTTCCTAAAGCCAAACTGATCATCACCTAGCGCATTCTCAATTTTCTTTTCCATTCTTCTGTATATTATTCTTGTAAGCAGCTTCGATGCATGAGCTGATAAGCTGATTGTGCGATAATTCTCGCACTTGTCAGCTCTTGCCGTCTTCGGAATTGTGTGGATGATGCTTTTCCGAAAATCAGATTGTATGTCGCCAGACTCATATATTCTACAGACCAACGTGAATAGTCGTTTTGTTGCCACTTCCCCCAATGATTTTAGAAATTCTGATGGAATGTTATCTATGCCTTCTGCCTTATTTGACCGTAAGTCTTCCAAAGCTCTTTTAAATTCCGATTCTAATACTGGATCCCCTATCTCTTCTAAATGGACTCCTGTTTCTTCTTCCATCACATCAGACAAATCTTCACCCTCATAGAGGCTTTCAATGTATTCTTTCCACCTATCTGCTCTCTCCTCTGCATTTAACAGTGGAATTCCCGTTGTACTCTTAATGTTACCACCGTTGCTTTTAATGTCACCAAAGGTTGTTTTGACTTTCCTGTATGCTGAGTCTGTCCTTCCGACAATCATATCTTTTTCGATGTCTTCACATTTTTCCTGCAGCCATTTCGTCTTAGCTTCCCTGCCCTTCCTATTTATTTCATTCCTCAACGACTTGTATTTCTGTATTCCTGATCTTCCCGGAACATGTTTGTACTTCCTCCTTTCATCAATCGACTGAAGTATTTCTTCTGTTACCCATGGTTTCTTCGCAGCTACCTTCTTTGTACCTATGTTTTCCTTCCCAACTTCTGTGATGGCCCTTTTTAGAGATGTCCACTCCTCTTCAACTGTTCTGCCTACTGCGCTATTCCTTATTGCTGTATCTATAGCGTTAGAGAACTTCAAACGTATCTTGTCATTCCTTAGTACTTCCGTATCCCACTTCTTTGTGTATTGATTCTTCCTGACTAATGTCTTGAACTTCAGCCTACTCTTCATCACTACTATATTGTGATCTGAGTCTATATCTGCTCCTGGGTACGCCTTACAATCCAATATCTGATTTCGGAATCTCTGTCTGACCATGATGTAATCTAATTGAGAGTTCGAATACACGTAGGTTTGTGTTAAAAACATATTTCCGTGCATTTTTGTATGGTTTGTATTAAACAATTACACTAGCCCCTCTCCTCACGTTCGGTCTGTGGAATCGGTTCGTCAGTATTGGACGTGGTTTACGAAATATATCCAGCGGTAACGTTAGGTGACTCACCCTGTATAGCGGCACTACTCCTTCTGTTCCAGGCGTCTACACGCAAAAACTACAGTGCATTGTACTGTTACAGCGTACAAGGTTATTGTAAATGATTCATTGGTGCTTAAAGCATTGTTTATTGACAAGTGTACGGCATACAAAGACAATTAACAAGTGAAGAGATAGATACACCACCAAGTTTATAAGATCCTGCCTTGTGGCTCCTGTGCTCGGCAGGCGGCAGGCCTGTGACGGCACCCTACAAGACGGCGGCAGTTCCGGGGAAGAGATTTTGTGTGTTAGAACATGAGAAGTGTTCGTCAGTTACAAGCGTTCAGCACGTATTCGTAAACACATACGGAAAAGCTGCACCTGGTCACCAGAGCATTTTGCGTTGGTTTCGTCAGTTCTGTGGTACTGGTTGTCTGTTGTCTGTCCAAAGGGAAAAGTGCGTTGCGAAATCGTGGAGCACTTACGTGCTGTTCGCGCAAGTCGTGATCTGCTGATTCCATACAAAACGGTATGGAATGTTTTGCAGATATGTTTGCATTTCAAAACCTACCGTCTGCAACAGTTACAAAATCTGACTCCAGATCATTATGCCAGCCGATTGGAGTTTTGTATCCAAATGCTGCAAGCTACGGAAAATGATGATGACTTCGCGGGAACATCGATATTCAGTGACGAGGTGACATTCCATACGTTGGGAGAGAAGAATTGTCACATTGTGAGAGTGCGTGGTACTGAAATACCGCAAGTACATGTGGAATTGGAAAGGGATTCGCCAAAAGTGAATGGCGTCTGTGCCATATTCTTTTTCTTCGTCGAGCAGACGGTGGCATGTTCTGTGTACCTGGATATGTTGCAGCTGTGGTTGTTGCCACAACTGCCTACTGACTCCTCGGCTTTCATCTTTCAACAGGACATGGCTCCACCTTGCTAGAGCACAACTGTCCACACCTTTCTCAAGAGAGAACCACCACATTGCTGGATAGAGCCTGCTGGTCTGGGTGATGTTCCTCTGTTACCATGGCCACCTTGCCAGGTCTCATGTCATGTTATTTCTTCATGTGGTCTTATATTAAAGACAAAGTTTATGTGTCTCCAACACCAACAATGCTGCAAGCATGTTGGAATGCATCACTGTCGCTGTGACAGAAATTGACGGAAAAATGCTAGTGAACAAATGGATGAAACTAGATTACTATTTGGATGTGTGCTGGGTGACCAAGGGCGCACACAATGAACATCAATGAACATCTGTAGAACGCACCAGAAACTTGTTGAGTGTATATATCTCTTCGTGTATCACTCGTTTTTGTATCATCATCATCATTTAAGACTGATTATGCCTTTCAGTGTTCAGTCTGGAGCATAGTCCCCCTTATAAAATCCCTCTATGATCCCTTCAGTGCTAAAATTGGTGCCTCTTCTGATGTTAAGCCTATTACTTCAAAATCATTCTTAACCGAATCCAGGTACTTTCTCCTTGGTCTAACCCGACTCCTCCTACCATCTACTGCTAAACACATGAGTCTCTTGAGTAACCTTGCTTCTCCCATGCGTGTAACATGACCCCACCATCTAAACCTGTTCGCCCTGACTGCTACACCTATAGAGTTCATTCCCAGTTTTTCTTTGATTACCTCATTGTGGACACCCTCCTGCCATTGTTCCCATCTACTAGTACCTGCAATCATCCTAGCTACTTTCATATCCGTAACCTCAACCTTATTGATAAGGTAACCTGAATCCACCCAGCTTTCGCTCCCATACAACAAAGTTGGTCGAAAGATTGAAAGGTGCACAGATAACTTAGTCTTGGTACTGACTTCCTTCTTGCAGAAGAGAGTAGATCCTAGCTGAGCGCTCAATGCATTAGCTTTGCTACACCTCGCTTTCAGTTCTTTCACCATGTTGCCATCCTGTGAGAATATGCATCCTACGTACTTGAAACCGTCCACCTGTTCTAACTTTGTTCCTCCTATTTGGCACCCAATCAATTAATATCTCTTTCCCACTGACATTACTTTCGTTTTGGAGATGCTAATCTTCATACCATAGTCCTTACATTTCTGATCTAGCTCTGAAATTTTACTTTGCAAACTTTCAATCTAATCTACCATCACAACTAAGTCATCTGCATATGCGAGAGTGCTTATTTTTTGTTCACATATCTTAATCTCACCCAGCCAGTTTATTGTTTTCAACATATGATCCATAAATAATATGAACAACAGTGGAGACAGGTTGTAACCTTGTCTTACCCCTGAAACTACTCTGAACCGTGAACTCAATTTACCGTCAACTCTAACTGCTGCCTGACTATCTATGTAAAGACCTTTAATTGCTTGCAAAAGTTTGCCTCCTATTCCATAATCTCGTAGAACAGACAACTTCCTCCAAGCAACCCGGTCATATGCCTTTTCTAGATCTATAAAGCATAGATACAATTCCCTGTTCCATTCGTAACACTTCTCCATTGTTTGCCATAAGCTAAAGATCTGGTCCTGACAACCACTAAGAAGCCTAAACCCACACTGATTTTCATCCAATTTGTCCTCGTTTTTGTATGTCATAAATAAACCGTGGTCTGAAACCCGATGAATCATTTAGGCCAATCCTGTACTGTGTGTATCTCTGTATTTCTACAACAAAGTAATGTATTTCACCTCTCCTCTTTTTCCTGAGGTAGTCTGTGAGATAATCGGCTCTGTATTTTACAAGTAAGAACAGTGTATATATCATTACTTGTGAGACAGAAGCTCTGTTGCTTTTGGCAAATCATAATAACAATAACAATAATAATGATTGGAGTTCTCTTCGAGTTGCATGAATCTGAGTAAGTCTGGAAGCTAAATCTACTTTGTAGTGTTGGCTGAGAATATACGGTTTTTATGTCTGTATCTGCAGAACTGGTCTAATTGTAATTTGGTAATCTGGTACATTTCTCTTCGATGAGATGGTATGTCTCAGAAACTTTACTGGCAGTGATTTCACTTCTCGAGAATGTCACTAACACGTGATGTAGCGGTTTATAATGTTCTTGCCAAGTCGCAGTTGCAATATGCAGGTCGTCTACATATGCCATGACCGTGTCTAATAATAGTTCCAGACCAAAGACGGAGTTCAGGGCCGTTATGAAGACCCAAGAGCTCACATTCAGCCTCTAGGCCAATACTTTAAATAAAGGTAGTATACTTGCGGGAGTCCTCCGTTAAGCTCACACGCCAATAGAAGTACATGAGATCTGTTGTAGACAGATATTGTGCTTCATACAATTTTTGAATTTGCTCCTGTAGTATGTCAGGTCTGGACCTGACTGGAACTACAATTTAATTAATGGATCCAACACTAACCCCACGGCGCTCCAAGCTAAGGTATGGCTAATAATGGACTACTGTAAGGTGACAAGGAAGTCTCTATGATATTCCATTGCAATATCTTCACGTTTTACGACCTCCCTTCTAGCCCATGGGATGGAATACGACTCATAACTATGTTTTATGTGGAACCACCTTCCTATGATACTGATATCCTTTAATTACCTCAAGTTTATTGGAGAAAACTAGCATAACAACAATAAGTTTGCTAGTCCAAGTGCCTGTTCCTCTGACAAACATTCTGGTTCTTAAACATTCTTGTATATTCGGACAGGATCATAGCTCACTGAAACCTGGTAGTCAAGGGAAGGCATGATTCGCTTACGATTGTGGACTGGGCCGTAATCAGCTACTATTGGTTCCCTTTTATAGTTACAAAAAACTTATTTTAAACCAGTAATTCCAGACTCAACAATAAATAAAAATACCACACGTTATTAATGAAGGAATAAACACCTGTGTAAATAATAGTGTTTTCAATGAGTTACAATTTAGCAAATCACCATTAAATAGAGATACAGCAGATAATGTTTTAAAAGCAAGCCACTGTGATCTGGGCAGAAGGCCTTACACACCAGGAATGGCAATAAATTACGAATTGTTTAAAACTCGCTGCAACTACAAATTACAGGTATTGAAATATTAAAGGCAAGTCCCCACAAACACAGAAGAAGGCATCTGTCGCCAATGGCAGTAAATAAGGTTTTAAAGGCTTACTGCGTAAATACAAATACCAAATTAGAATTTTAAGGCAAGTGACCACAATCACGGCTGAAGGCCTTACACGCCGGGAACGGCAATAATATAAAACATTTAGAAACTGCTGTAAAATAGCAAATACAATAGCAAAGGTTAATTAAAAAACAAGCAACCGATCACCAAACGGGTGAAAAAAGATGATGGTAAACTTTGTAACACGACGCTTAACATCCACTGAACACTACACTGCTAGATTTATTCCAGAAGGCGACCAGAACTATTAACGAGAACTATATAACATTTAATGTGGGCATACAAGGTATTGTAATAAATAATACAATAATAAAATACAAGGAACAGTACATAAGTTCCTTAAAGGCAGATTGTTCCCGCGGAAGGCGTGGGATGAAGGAGCGTTACACTGAACTACTGGCCATCAGACCTCCTTTTAGAACACACATGTCTTACAAGAACCAAGGGGTCAGAGACGGTGCTCCAGGAATCGACCTCTGAGAAGGACCAGCAACAAACACTTCGCGAGCGATGAGATAGGCAGCCAAGAGTTGCATTCATTTCACAAGATGGTAACTCAGACTAGTGGCAGTCTAACTAGTGACTAATGATAATCTTGCTGAAGCTACCTGATGTCCGATAAGCCGAAAACAACGATGGAACAATACGCCAAAGCCGGAACTGGCGGTCTGCATTACGTCCCCAGAATGCTGTGCTTAGAGCGCCCAGAACGAGAAGGAATCACTACCACCAGAGTAGAAGAATCACCAAGCAGCCTACAATCAAGAAAGCTGTCAAAACTACACGCCTTACCGGACAGCAGCGACAAGGCGAGGAAACGTACACTGCCGTTACATACACTTACCCCCAGGGCAGGTAACTGGGGTGTTAGCGGCCACCAGGCAAGAAGAATTACCGCTGGTTGAACGTAACAAATTGTAACAAGCTGAACGCAGTAAATAGTAATAAGAAGTCGAGGAAAGCTAATCAGATCCGCCTTCCCCAAGCACTTCACTCGCTGCTCTTCACTTCGGCGACACTACGAGCAGCAACACGAACACAAGTCACTGGAGAATCGCGAGATATCACAATGGTGGAGGTTTCTCTACTTGCATTGAAATGCACTCATCTTAAAGCTTGCTGGATCTGGTTTACGACGAGGTCGTGCACCCTCGTGACCACAGCCCTTCCATCCAGCAGTCCATGTGTGTCGCCAGCGGTCCCGGCGTGTTCTGGCACTGCGCGGACCTGGCTCCTCCTCAGTGCCCAACCGAACTCGCACACTCACACGACCTGGAGAAACAACGACGTTGCCCCAAAGATAGGGCAACAGTTACTACATACCGATAATCGCCGCTGCTGCCACTAGCGGACAGGACACGCTTTGCGAAACCGAGTGGCGCCAGTCAACACGAGAAGAAGACAAACAACCGCAACCATGCCGACTAAACGATACCGTCTGGCCTCCAAGAGAGGGTGGAAACCTACAAACCGCATCGACGCGAGCCGTAGCACGGATAACTCACGTCATCATCATTTGACAGTACAGACTTGTTACTAGTAGAGTCAGGGTGATCGAGCAAGCACATCACCGAAGATCATATTATTTTCACTTTAGTCCCCTTACATAATCTGCCGTGACGTGCCTTGATTTTAACTAAATTTTAGATAACCTCTCTGTCATCGACTATGAAATGACATTGGTCGCTTGGACGGTCAATTTTTGTGTTCCTTCCTCGCAGGAACTCGATGTTCAATAAGAGTTGACAGATAACCCTTTCACCACTGTTATCATATTTTACATTAATCTGCTCTTGCTTATCCGTCTGTCTTCTGGCACCGATAGACCTAGATACTAAGTAATTCTGCACTGTTAGAGGAGGAATTTTCAAAGTGTCGCTAATCCTTTTAAAGAAATTACTATCAATAACGTTCACATTAGCGCCAGTGTCAAGTATAATGGCGGTCGGAATTCCCTCTGCAACGGTATTAACTGTGGCCTGGCAAGTTCTGGTGTAAGTTTTCTAAACAACTCAGAGTCAACGCAGAGCTCTTGCCTAATATCTATGTCGTCACTGTACCACAACATATAGAGATGCCTCCTTTCCGTGCCTCCTTTCCGTCCCACAGCTGTCTCCAGGGAGCACGATGGAGATGCATCTTGTCTGACACTTCGTTTGTTGTTGAGGATGCTTATCTGTCACCTCAACAATGTGAACAGCATGATTCACTCCTTGTGGCCATTTAGGCAGAGGTCCTGGATTGGTCACCAGTCTGTTGCCAAAATTATGGTTTTGATTCGGTGGCCAATTCGGCGGAGGTCCTGCATTGGTCAATGGCCTGTTACAATGATTAGAATTTCGGATCTACAGTGTCGGTGCTACTGGTTGCCGAATTTCGAGTGCCATTAGTTTTGGTGGGTTCCATTGCAGTTCGCAGGTTAAATCTGTTGTTGTTATTTCTCGACCGCCTATAGAAACGCGCCAAGTTCTGCGTGTTTACGTGATTGTTTTGGTTTGGCGGCCCGGGCTGCGGCTCTACGCAGTTGCCACAATGTCCATTGCTGCGCCCTTGATTGCTGGCGTGCGTATTGCTTTCACAATCTGCGCGTCGCCAGTGCCATAAGCACATTTAAAATGATTCTGGATACAGTCAGTCGATTTTACTAATGTATCGTTCGAAGTATTTCCTCAAGCTACGATGCTTTGGACTGTAGACTTCTGGGTTAAAAACCTTTTTCTGAAGACGTTCCTGCATGCATCATGGCTAATACTTGGCCGAGGAGGCCTTCTCAGACTGGTCATATGTTGTACAGTTCTCAGCAACATCAGTTGGCCAGATAGCTCCCTCGCCCTGAATGGATGCCGTGACAAACTGAATTTTCTGCATTTCGTTCCAAGAATGGGCAGGAAACCTGTAAAGGCTTTTATAAAGGCAACTGGCTATGGAGGCTTCTTTTCACGTGAATACACCTGTAATTGGCAATACTTCAATAAGCATTCTTCTAAAAATGTTGCCGTCAAGGCGAGTGCTGCCACCACTGATTCAGTAGAATAATCTACGCGTCGAGCAGTTTGTCCTGCCTTATCCTTATAATTCGATTGCAAGCTTCAGTCGCCCCATAAATTTCATTGAGTGCGGATCTGCAGTAGGTCCTCCATCATACTACGGTGCCTTTATTGCGGTGGCCTCGGGGTGCGGATTATTAACTTGACAGGCGGTGCGCCCTCAGGAATGCTGTGATTTAGTACACGCTTTATATCTTCCAGCTCAGTATCGCTTCACTCAAAGGATCTGATTCAGGTTATGCTTCAACACTAGCTCGCTGTATATGATGTATTCAGTTGGAATTTGATTTTTTATTAACTTCTTTATTTTTTCCTCTAATGACTTTGTAAACTCGTTACAAATCCTTTGATCTTGAGCAACTTGTAGCACTTTCTTGGGTTCAAGGACTGTATTTCCTACCGTCTGAGAGAGCTGCTGCACGTACTGTCTGTCATGATCTGAGCTGTCTGTTTCTGAACATCACCGTTTAAATGCTTTATCACTTCGGACATGCCCTGACAAGTTTTCTTTAAATTAGAAATTTCAGTTGAGATGCTTGATAAACTAGAATCTATTCGCTTTCTTAATTCTTTGTCCTGTCCTGTTTGCGTGGTATTTACCTCTGCGCCAAAGTGTTTATTACGTTCGTCCATTCACGCAGCAGATTATTTTTCTCGCTCACTAAGTGTGGTATTTACATGACCAGAAATTTGCATGGACAATTCTTTTTATGCTCATCAAGTGTCTTATTTATTTTTGCAGCAAACTGTTTATCACATTCGGCCATTCATACTGCTAACTGTTGATCATGAGTATTTATCGTTGCTGTATTTTTTTCTAAAAAGGTTCGCAAATTGATCCTCAGTCTCAGTAGTTTCGGAAATTTGCTCACTGCTAGGCTCGTTTAATTCCGATTCAGGAATAACGGAGTTCAGTTCCTCTGTTGCCGGATCGGCGTTGCTGCCGCCATCAATATGAGATTTAGTGTTTATCTCATTTACTGCTTCCAATGGTACCGTTTCTCCCATTTTTATCATACTAAACAATGAGAAAATGATTTATAATTAATTTGTCGTATGATACAGCTAATAAATGCCATAACTTATGGCAGCAAAAATTATTTCTGTCTGCAGTTAAACAATAGGCAAAAAAAATGGCTCTGAGCACTATGGGACTTAACATCTATGGTCATCAGTCCCCTAGAACTTAGAACTACTTAAACCTAACTAACCTAAGGACATCACACAACACCCAGTCATCAAACAATAGGCAATATGGACCAAAGAAGAACTCCCAGCAGAATGGAAAACAGCTCTGATTTGTCCAGTAAGAAAGGCGACAAACTGAAATGTGACAACTATCGAGGAATCACCCTGCTTAACGTCTGCTATAAGATACTGTCCAATTGCCTGATACATGCAGTTCAGTCAGTGGCAGAATCGGTGAATGGGGACTACCAGGAGGTTTCTGGCCAGGACGGACAACAGTAGACCACATCTTCTTATTGAGAAACTGGGTGAATATGGTAAAGATGTGCATATTTTATTCATTGATTTTAAGAAAGCCTATGATTGTATACATCGCAAGAGCCTCTTAAGCTGTTTAAGGGAGTTTGCATGGCAGAGAAAGATCTGTCTGAGCGAAACACATGCAAAGGTGAAGATGGGAAATAGCGTAACTGAGGAATTTGAAATTGTGACAGGACTCAGGCAAGGAGATGGTTTGTCCCCTATCCTGTTCAACTTTGCCCTCGAGAAGATCGTACGCGAGACCTTCCAAGAGACTGAAGGGATTGAAATCGAAGGAAAGAGACTGGCATACTTAGCCTATGCAGACGACATCCATTTACTCTCTAGGTCTGAAGAGGAATTGGAGCAAATGACCAGAGCACTAAAGGAGGTCGCCAGCAAATTTGTGCTAAACGTAAACGAAGCCAAGACAGAGTACCTCGTTATGACGCGTGGTCAGAGTCAGACTGCTGGTCATCCACAATCACTGCAGGTGGGAGACCAGTCCTACAAGAGAGTGCATGAACTTTAATACCTAGGGGCACTTTTCACTGAGAACTCGTCATGTGAAGAAGAGATCAATGTCAGAATACAAGCAGGAAACCGATCTTACTACAGCCTAGCACAACTAGTTCAGTGAATATGTCTCTCCAGACAGTTCAAGATTCGACTGCACAAAACCCTGATCCAGCCTGTTGTTTTTTTATGGTTGTGAGACATGGAGTATCCAAAGGTCCCGAGTTCGAGTCTCGGTCCGGCACACAGTTTTAATCTGCCAGGAAGTTTTGTGTAAATACTGTTCACGAGCTATCTCCGATCTGGAATAATCCAAATATATCTTTGATGGATCAAATAGCTTCTTCGATATGATTCCATACGGTATGTTTCCGTGATGATATTAAAAACTTTCGGAAATGGAGTAGTAGGGTAAATGTATCAATTTTAGGGAGGGGACCCTGGTCCTGAAATGAGCTAATCGAAAGTTATAAGCGAAAATCATTCTGATACCTCTGCCAGTGGAATTCTTCCACTGAAAGCTCTTTGCATTCAGTACATTGGGAGGGGGCGTATGGAATATGGAATGGAGGTAATGAATGAAAGAGGAAGCCCCCTGGCAGAGTTTTGCACAGAGCATAACTTGATCATAGCTAACACTTGGTTGAAGAATCACGAAAGAAGGTTGTACACATGTAAGAGGCTTGGTGACACTGGAAGGTTTCAGATAGATTACGTAGTGGTAAGACAGAGATTTGGGAATCAGGTTTTAAATTGTGAGACATTTCCAGGGGCACATGTGGACTCTGATCACTATCTATTGGTTATGAACTATAGATTAAAACTGAAGAAAGGAAGGAATTTAAAGAGATGGGACTTGGATAAACTGAAAGAACCAGAGGTTGTAGAGAGTTTCAGAGAGAGCATTAGGGAACGATTGACAAGAACAGGGGAAAGGAATACAGTACAAGAAGAATGGTTAGCTTTGAGAAATGAAGTAGTAAAGGCAGCAGAGGATCAAGTAGGTAAAAAGACGAGGGCTAGTAGAAGTCTTTGGGTAACAGATATTGAATTTAATTGATGAAAGGAGAAAAAAATGAAGCATGCAAAAATGAATACAAACGTCTCAAAAATGAGATCGACAGGAAGCACAAAACGGCTAAGCAGGGAAGGCTACAAGACAAAAGTAAGGGCGTAGAGGCATGTATCACTGGGGCTAAGATAGATACTACCTACAGGAAAATTAAAGGGACCTTTAGAGAGAAGAGGACCACTTGTATGAATATCAAGAGCTCAGATGGAAAACCAGTTCTAAGCAAAGAAGGGAAGGCAGAAAGGTGGAAGGAGTATATAGAGGGTTTATACAAGGGCGATGTACTTGAGGACAATATTATGGAAATGGAAGAGGCCGTAGGTGAAGATGAAATGGTAGACATGATACTGCGTGAAGAGTTTGAAAGAGCACTGAAAGACCTAAATCGAAACAAGACCTCGGGAGCAGACAACATTCCATTAGAACTACTGATAGCCTTGATAGAGCCAGCCCTGACAAAACTCTACCATCTTGTGAGTAAGATGTATGGGACAGGCGAAATACCCTCAGACTTAATGAAGAATATAATAATTCCAATCCCAAAGAAAGCAAGAGTTGACAGGTGTGAAAATTACCAAGCTATGAGTTTAATAAGTCACGGCTGCAAAATACTAACACGAATTCTTTACAGACGAATGGAAAAACTGGTTGAAGCCGACCTCGGCGAAGATCAGTTTGGATTCCGTAGAAATACTGGAACACGGGAGTCAATACTGACCCTACGACTTATCTTAGAAAATAGATTAATGAAAGGCAAACCTACGTTTCTAGCATTTGTAGACTCAGAGCAAGCTTTTGACAATGTTGACTAGAATACTCTCTTTCAAATTATGAAGGTGGCAGGCGTCAAATACAGGGAGCGAAAGGCTATTTACAATTTGTACAGAAACCAGATGGCAGTTGTAAGAGTCGAGGGACATGAAAGGGAAGCAGTGGTTCAGAGGCGAGTGAGACAGGGTTGTAGCCTATCTTCGATGATATTCAATCTGTATATTGAGGCAGCAGTAAAGGAAACAAAAGAAAATTTGGAGTAGGAATTAAAATCTGTCGAGAAGAGATAAAAACTTTGAGGTTTGCCGACGACATTGCAATTCTGTCAGAGACAGCAAAGGACCTGGAAGAGCGGTTGAAAGGAATGGATAGTGTCTTGAAAGGAGGATATAAGTTGAACATCAACTAAAGCAAAACGAGGATAATGGAATGTAGTCGAACTAAAACAGATGATGCCGAGGGAATTAGATTAGGAAACGAGACACTTAAAGTATTGAATGATTTTTACTATTTGGGGGGGGGGGGGCAAAATAATTGATGATGGTCGAAGTAGAGAGGATATAAAATGTAGACTGGTAATGGCAAGGAAAACGCTTCTGAAGAAGAGAAATTTGTTAATATCGAGTATAGATTTAAGTGTCAGGAAGTCTTTTCCGGAAGCATTTGTATGGAGTGTAGCCATGTATGGAACTGAAACATGGGCGATAAATAGTTTAGACAAGAAGAGAATAGAAGCTTCCGAAATGTGGTGCTATAGAAGAATGCTGAAGATTAGATTGGTAATCACGTAACTAATGGGGAGGTACTGAATAGAATTGGGGAGAAGAGGAATTTGTAGCACAACTTGACTAAAAGAAGGGATCTGTTGGCAGGACACGTTCTGAGGCATCACGGGTCATTAGTTTAGTATTGGAGGGAAGTGCAGAGGATAGAAATCGTTGAGGGAGGCCAAGGCATGAATACACTAAAGACTAAACAGATTCAGAAGGATGTACACTATGTGATCAAAAACATACGGACACCCCCAAAAACATACGTTTTTCGTATTAGGTGCATTGTGTTGCCATCTACTGCCATGTACCCCATACAAGCGACCTCAGTAGTGATTAGACATCGTTAGAGAGCAGAATGAGGCTCTCCGCGGAACTCGCGGACTTCGGACGTGGTCAGGTGATTGGGTGTCACTTGTGTCATACGTCTGTACGCGAGATTTTCACACTCCTAAACATCCCTAGGTCCCCTGTTCACGATGTGATAGTGAAGTGGAAACGTGAAGAGACACGTACAGCACAAAAGCGTACAGGCCGACCTCGTCTGTTGACTGACAGAGACCGCCGACAGTTGAAGAGGGTCGTAATGTGTAATAGGCAGATTTCATGGTCGAGCGGCTACTCATAAGCCACACATAACGGCGGTAAATGCCAAGCGACGCCTCGCTTGACGTATGGAGCGTAAACATTGGACTATTGAACGGTGGAAAAACGTTGTGTGGAGTGACGAATCACGGTATACAATGTGGCGATCCGATGGCGGGGTGTGGGTACGGCGAATGGCCGGTGAACGTCATCTGCCAGCGTGTGTAGTGCCAACAGTAAAATTCGGAGGCGGTGGTGTTATGGTGTGACCGTGTTTTCCATAGAGGGGGTTGCACCCTTTCTTGTTTTGCGTGGCACTATCACAGCACAGGCCTACATTGATGTTTTGAGCACCTTATTGCTTCCCACTGTTGAAGAGCAATTCGGTTATGGTGATTGCATCTTTCAACACGATAGAGCACGTATTCATAGTGCGTGGCCTGTGGCGGAGTGGTTACACGACAATAACATCCCTGTAATGGACTGGCCTGAGCGGAGTCCTGGCCTGAATTCTACAGAACATCAGTGGGATGTTTTGAAACGCCTACTTCGTGCCAGGCCTCACCGACCGACATCGATACGTCTCCTCGGTGTAGCACTCTGTGAAGAATGGGCTACCATTCCTCAAAAAATCTTCTAGTACCTGATAGAACGTATGCCTGCGAGAGTGGAAGCTGTCATCAAGGCTAAGGGTGGAACAACACCATATTGAATTCCAGCATTACCGATGGAGTGTACAACTAACTTGTAAGTCATTATCAGCCAGGTGTCCGGATACTTTTGATCACCGAGTGTAAGTTGCAGTAGTTAATCAGAGATGAAGAAGCTTGCACAGGATCGAGTAGCCTGGAGAGCTGCATCAAACCAGTATCTGGACTGAAGATCACAGCAAAAAGAACATATTAGGAAGAGTAGTATGGACGAAAAACAAGTTGTCCTCACCTGTCGCTGAAGATATGCTTTTATGCGCTTGGTACGCATCCACGTTGATATGTGATGGATCTGTTTTTAGCAACGTGAATCAGATTGTTTTCCACGTACAATGTACCGGAAAACATGTCAAAGCGGTGAGATTTCTTTTTTGGTTTGCGCATGGTGCGAGAAATTTTTGTGTTTCGTCTGTTTCTACGATAAATTTAACCCAACTGTTTATGAGAACGCTCATGAATAGACGATCAGTTAGAATCACGCAATAATATACTTAGGGTGTACTTTTGTGCTATGTATTACGATGAAAATAACTGTCGATACATTATAAATACTTTTTTGATTAACTTGAGAGGTATGGGCACTTGTTCAGTACAAGATGGGTTACACGATAGCAAAGATAAGAAGTGCTCATGGTTCTTAAGGTATGCACTTAATGGTCTACGTTTATTGAACTTTTTTTGTTGTTTTGGTCCATACTACATCCTCCCAAAATATGGAAAGCAAAGAGCTTGCAATAGAAGAGGTCTAGCGGCAGAAGTATCAGAACGATTTTCACTCACAGATTTCGACTTGGTTGTTTCCACACCAGGGTTCCTTACCTGAATTCGATACATTTATCTTTCCCCAGCAGCCCTGAAAGTTTGTAACATCGTCACCGAATCACCCTGTATAATACCACTGTTCTTTCTAGTGCAGAAAACTATGACTAATTTTTATCTAAACAAGACTGGTAAAAGCGATCGTAAGACAGGGAACATCTCGAAGGCGGCACACCAGCGGAGGAGAAATCGAATAATGATCACATTCTTAATCATTTCGCTAATAGGTATAGTACTGGAAAAGGTCTGGAAGGTGCATCCTGTTCCTCATATTAGTGCAGGTTTTTTTAAACACTTTTCCGCTCAGAATAGGAGAAAGATACAACTTCAGTGCAACAGAACTGTTCTTATCGCAGAAACACAAAGACGTATCGTTTGCCTCATGTTCTGACATTTTGGGACCGTATTTAATCACCTACATAAATTTTAAGCAAACAGTTCAATTCTTAACTCAACGAAGAGAAATTCTAAGAAATATGAAATAATAATCTAGAAGAAGATAACTAATTTGAAAATTTACGGCAAGCTGAAATTCCTTTTCTTTCGCCTAATTTACAATAAAGACGTTTCTTATTTAAATAGATACTGCGAAGTCGTTGATACCTCTCTCGATACTTTTTTGTATTTCTAGTTTGTGTATTTAGGACAGGCCGCTTGCAGTGGAAATACATCGAAATATGATTTAAAATTTCATACGAAAGAGATAGTGATGTAAATGTGGTGAAATTAACGTCATTAGAAACAGATATCACGAGCTGCAATAGAGAGCAAGTGAACTTCACCTATTAAAACTCTAGGGACTTGAAATGTTCACTAGCGGTAAAATGTGAAATAAAAAACATAGCGATGGTAGAGAAGAGTGTAAAACATAGTTCTAAAGATTGCATTCATTACCCTGTCTGACTTCTTCTTTTCGGATTTTCCTGTTTCTCAAGTCATACTCTTTCATAACGTGTTTCAGACGGTATTGACATATAGTCGCTCGTACGTAGGCAACATGCATAACCAGTCTGACTGTTGGGTGGCCTAAGATTTGCCATGCTCAAGGAAATTTTTGTGGCCAGAATTCTGCATTGAGCATTACTGGAGATTAATTTCAGTGCAGTTGCCGTACAGAAATCAGTCACACGACTATTTGTCAAGAGCGAGTACGATTCTGTTTTCATGGTCGTTATGCTGCCGATAATTCACAGCTCACGAGAACTAGTTCGCAACGTTTCTTATAGCGGTGGTAAGCACATCACATCGTCCAGAACATCGAATGAAAATTTTGAGGAGTGGTAAGTCTCGGGAGATTGTGTCATACTCCGATGTGTGGAGCTTTAGACTGCCTGGTTATCAATGTTCATCTAAACATTTTGTGATAGTGGAAGTGCAAGGAGTAAGATCAGTAAGTCTGCAGACTTTCGTGGCCGTTGTCGTTAAAGGTAAAGTTTTCTAGTTTTCTGGGCCACACGACGTTCCTCTGCAGTGTCTTCTTACACAATCGAGGTTTCGACCCCCTGGTGGGATCTTTTCAGGATTTTCTGGTATCCCTCGTTAGCTAACTGGAGACATTAAGAGGTCGTGAGTTCCCAACAGAGGGATGGAAACCT
Source organism: Schistocerca serialis cubense (assembly GCF_023864345.2). Classification (NCBI taxonomy): domain Eukaryota; kingdom Metazoa; phylum Arthropoda; class Insecta; order Orthoptera; family Acrididae; genus Schistocerca; species Schistocerca serialis. The sequence continues at coordinate 871,208,179 of NC_064638.1, read as the reverse complement.
CAATTGCTTAAGAAGAAACTGAAGAAAAACGTGAGGCGACCTGACAGTCTATAATACTTTACCTTCAAGAGAGTAGGGTTTAACGCACGGACGACGACGATTTCATTAGAAACAGACCACAAGCAATGACTGGCTGGAAAAGGAACTATCGCGGAATCCGCATTAATCGATTTATGGACCACGGCAGACTTAAATTTTTGTGGGCGTACAGGAATTTTAAAATCGCTCCTCCCTGATTCGAGTGCATTGCTTCCACCACTGCGTAACTGCGCTGGGTACATATGACAGTGATAATCTAATTATGGTTTTCGGCGGTCTGGATACTCTACTGTGTTATGCCATTTCGATCTTATAGCGTAGCCTGACGTGACTAATTTGTGTATACTGACAATAGCCCTGCTTTCGAGGCTAGACACATCTCTCCCCAGTACTAATATAAGTCGTTAAATTTTGTTTAATCGTGTGGATGTAATAGGAACAGTGCGCAAATTACGCGTCCGACTAAAACAGAAGTACACAGGTTACATGCCCGTATTACATCGTACACATTCTATCAATACTACATTCGCCAATAGTATTGCAATGTGTTGAAGTGGTGAGTGGTCAACACGCTTTAGTATTGGTACTTCTCGTTATAGTAATTAGGATTTGATTAAATCTTGTGTACACTGCCCGTTATCTGAAATATAAATACGCTTGCTCAAAGAGCTGTAACGTGGGTTGCTATTGACAACTACAATTCAACAACTCTCGGTAAAATTGCCTACTTTATTCACCCGTAACTTGCGCCTACTATGGCGTTGTTATTCACACTTAAAATGATTAAAGCCTTTTAACGACAGCAGACAACTTTATAACCCCAAATAACAGTAGCTATCGCTGGTTATTCACGTTACTCACGCTAACGATCGGTATAGTTTACTACGCAATAATCTATCATAAAGAATCACCTAAAACGTGTAATAAATACACTCCTGGAAATTGACATAAGAACACCGTGAATTCATTGTCCCAGGAAGGGGAAACTTTATTGACACATTCCTGGGGTCAGATACATCACATGATCACACTGACAGAACCACAGGCACATAGACACAGGCAACAGAGCATGCACAATGTCGGCACTAGTACAGTGTATATCCACCTTTCGCAGCAATGCAGGCTGCTATTCTCCCATGGAGACGATCGTAGAGATGCTGGATGTAGTCCTGTGGAACGGCTTGCCATGCCATTTCCACCTGGCGCCTCAGTTGGACCAGCGTTCGTGCTGGACGTGCAGACCGCGTGAGACGACGCTTCATCCAGTCCCAAACATGCTCAATGGGGGACAGATCCGGAGATCTTGCTGGCCAGGGTAGTTGACTTACACCTTCTAGAGCACGTTGGGTGGCACGGGATACATGCGGACGTGCATTGTCCTGTTGGAACAGCAAGTTCCCTTGCCGGTCTAGGAATGGTAGAACGATGGGTTCGATGACGGTTTGGATGTACCGTGCACTATTCAGTGTCCCCTCGACGATCACCAGTGGTGTACGGCCAGTGTAGGAGATCGCTCCCCACACCATGATGCCGGGTGTTGGCCCTGTGTGCCTCGGTCGTATGCAGTCCTGATTGTGGCGCTCACCTGCACGGCGCCAAACACGCATACGACCATCATTGGCACCAAGGCAGAAGCGACTCTCATCGCTGAAGACGACACGTCTCCATTCGTCCCTCCATTCACGCCTGTCGCGACACCACTGAAGGCGCGCTGCACGATGTTGTGGCGTGAGCGGAAGACGGCCTAACGGTGTGCGGGACCGTAGCCCAGCTTCATGGAGACGGTTGCGAATGGTCCTCGCCGATACCCCAGGAGCAACAGTGTCCCTAATTTGCTGGGAAGTGGCAGTGCGGTCCCCTACGGCACTGCATAGGATCCTACGGTCTTGGCGTGCATCCGTGCGTCGCTGCGGTCCGGTCCCAGGTCGACGGGCACGTGCACCTTCCGCCGACCACTGGCGACAACATCGATGTACTGTGGAGACCTCACGCCCCACGTGTTGAGCAATTCGGCGGTACGTCCACCCGGCCTCCCGCATGCCCACTATACGCCCTCGTTCAAAGTCCGTCAACTGCACATACGGTTCACGTCCACGCTGTCGCGGCATGCTACCAGTGTTAAAGACTGCGATGGAGCTCCGTATGCCACGGCAAACTGGCTGACACTGACGGCGGCGGTGCACAAATGCTGCGCAGCTAGCGCCATTCGACGGCCAACACCGCGGTTCCTGGTGTGTCCGCTGTGCCGTGCGTGTGATCATTGCTTGTACAGCCCTCTCGCAGTGTCCGGAGCAAGTATGGTGGGTCTGACACACCGGTGTCAATGTGTTCTTTTTTCCATTTCCAGGAGTGTATTTACTGTGACCAACGTTTCACTTACTTGCTGCAAATCTCAGTTTCGTTTATCCTTGTTCAGTTAAATTTAATAAGCCGTTTCTTATTAAGATAAATCCGAACGTAGTAACCGAAGTTGTAATTTCATTGCAAGGCAGGGATATAGCGATAGCTATCTCTGTGATTCTGTTAACTCTCTTACGATCTACAAACGTTATTTCTTCTTCTCCCTTTTCCTTACTTCTTTCTCTTTACATTCTTGAAATAACGTTTAATTGAAAAAGAAGTTAATACCTTTGATTTTTCTTAAATGAAATCTAATTAAACCCTTTTTCTCTAAATACGGATTTTAAATCCTAATAAACTCTCAATAAGACGTTAATTCTTTGTGTCTGTGTAACCTGGAATAACTGACTTAACATTGCAAGACTGACTTTTAACTACTTCGCATGACTATAGCTATTTATTATTCACGCCGCTTGCGTATCTTTCTGTGGGGATTCAATCCTTTCCACAGTACAATTAGACTCTGCAGTCAGAAGTAAATTTGATTTTTCTTTATTGGAATAAAATTAGTATCTCACGTACAATTTCCATGTGAACGAGTGACATTTAAAAAATCTAACCCCATACTAATCGGTACAGGACAGACAAAACAAAAACACAAACAAAAATCCTACGTGCCGCCACCACTTTTGTATTAACTTTAATACAGTAATCAAGGCTCATACACTTCAGCTGTTGGCAATCGCGTTCCCTAAGTTGAATTCGCCACTCGTCACCCTAGGAAGCGGTGGAATGGGATATCATCGAAAAATATTTGTTGATTCCATCTTCAAAGGTCAGGCTCACAAAATTTACGGTCAACAATAACTGTATCGTCTTTTACATAAGTCGTACAGATCCTGATTCCTGGCTTTATAAAACACCATTTGAGATTTAAACTCAATGGAAAATAAAATCACAATTATTACGCCACTAACCTTGTAGTGCGTACTCAAAATATACCCAACAGAAACCACTCAACACTCAGGTGCCTTGGAGCGGGCGTCCAAAATCACAAAAATACCGCAACCGCTCAATTATCTTAGAGTGTGCGTGAATACAACATCCATCAACTTAAACCACAACGACTTCTAGAGTCTTATGAGCACTAGGAATACCCCGAACCGCACTCTAAGATAGGATCGATGACTAACACTTTCAAACATCAGCTTCTCCCAATATGGAACACAGTTTCACCAAAATTAGAGCGTAAATTTACAACACCACACTAACCCGCTACTTCCTACACAACGTGATCACTAATAAACTTTATCCACGCAATAGCAACGTCATTTAACCAATTCCTCTACATACACGACCGTAGCGAAAATCTCTCCTGCGCCACGACCTAAAATAAACTCAAATCAGTTACTTAACGTGCCCTACTTTCTCTCACGAAACAACATAAATTGAAGTAGATACACGTCTAACAACCCGGTCACATTAAGTTCTGATCTACAGCACCGACCGAATACTAACTCAATAATTCAATAAAATTTCTTCACGATATTCTCAAAAAAATTATTAGTCGCTAAATTCGCGATTTATTGTCTTTCCCGGTGGCTGTTAGACACGATAACTGATTAGAGCTTGCACCTACCAGCCCTAGCATAGGCTTCCATGGGAAGACTTAAATCCGAACTGAACTTCTAAAACCCAAAAACCATAGGGGAACCAATTTAGACAATCACTTTACAGTTACATTCCTTTTAACAACTAAATGTGAGTTCTTCGGCGGCCTTCATCTCGTTGAATAGCGGACAGCTCGATGTGATGATATCTTTTGCTCGGACAGCTGATGTCTGCTGCTGCGACGCGAGGAGACTCTTTGCCGCAATTTACTCGTTCTGTCAAGCGCGGTCGAAAGCTCACTTTTCTACAACAGTTGCACACGTAGAGACTTTAGTTATAGAACATACATACATTCATACTACATACAACATACATACATACATACATTCATCACCTATTTAATACTTGCCAACCACTAAGTTAATACGTTGATGGGAATCTAAGTCCGTGACGGCACCCAAAAACGTTTATCCCGTCACAACACAAACCATTAGTTTGTGTCTATGTCGAAATGAATGCTGATGTTTACAAAACCATTTTGGACAATAACATCCTTTCTCGTTTTGCGTCAATAATTTTATGTTGCGACAATTGTTTGGAATTCGACCTTTTAGGTCTCACCATGATTATATTCCTGTCCGCAAGGTCCACTGCATAGTGGTTGATGAATGGAGATGATGGAGCTGATGGAGTTGCCAGACTGAGTTTGTTTATAGCTCAGATCTGCAGTCTGTGAATCACGGTCGGGGTGAATTAGGACTCTAATCTACGCCAGATCAATTTGCCTAAAAATCATGCGCCAACTTTTAGCCAAGTTTCAGAGAAAGCTGAAACCAGTTCTGCATTAACTTATCGAAACTTCGTGAAAGCCTTTCCAATGGCTAAATGCAGTGTTAGCACCGGATAGGCGCTACCATCATCGGTTAAATGTCTGGTATCTTTGGAAAGAACGATAACTCGTATCGGTAAATGTTAGTGAAACGTTAGAAACGTGTTTTACTGAATGACTAAGCTCATAATCCGTTTGAAGGCGTTAAATTTTTTCACGTCTTGAATTAGATCTCCCGAGGTGTCCCTTCTGAAGTTCTGCAATGTCTATAGTGAGACGGACGTTACTGTCATACTAACCCCAACAGTTCTTCTTCATTAGTGTCATCGTCATGAAGTGATAGACTCTGCTGACAGTGGTCATCAGCAATCAGTGACCATCAATAGACGCTGGTTATGACTTTTTTTACTTTTTTCTGTTGCACTCAGAGATGTAGGTGGTTAGAAGAGACTGTAAACTTCTGTATGTTCAGATTTATTTCAAGCAGTGGTTGCTACTCTTCACTGTGAGGCTGAAAATAGTTTTTGCGAACATTGGTTAGAACCAATAATCTGGCTACGTGTATTCTTAATAGGAATTAGGCTAATTATGAAACATGATCTCAAATTTAAGAAGACTATGTCTACACGACGTCGTCAAGGCAGCTTAGCCGTTCCAACAGAAACAATGCGAGAAACCTTTCAACTTATTCGATCCCGTCAGTAAATTTCAATAATTGAATGCACAATTACTTTTGGATATCAGTTAAGATTAAGGAAACGATACTTAACAGGCAGCAAATATTTTACGGGTTGGCAATAACCTATGGGCTACAGCTGCAATACGTACAACTGAAGAGGCAGTTACTTCCTCCTTTCAACATCGTTCGTTACTGTACATATACTAACAGAATCATCATAAAAACGTATTTTTTGTCAATGAAAACTACTTGGACACACTAAGTTCTGACCTACAACATCAACCGAATACTAACTCAATAATTCAGCAGTGTAGTGTGGCTACACTATTCTAAATAAGAAGACAATATATGTTATTTATAACAATGACATTCGGAGACCTGGCGAGTAACCAATTTTATCTACTCATTTTCCACTTCTTATTTCGCCTGATGAGGCGCTTATACATTTTGTACATTTTGTGGCCAAAGAAATCTGGACAACCCACTACTCGCATTATATGTGACGCTATAATCAGCATCCAAGGATGCATGGATGCAGGATCGAGGCATCAGCATGACATAGTGTTTTCTGTCAGAGCTAGGCAGTTGTTGAGTGAACTCGGAGGTTTACAATTGTAGTCGAAAATATACTCGTTTATTCCCGCAGAGAGATTCACAGTCATAACTCTGTTAGACAAAAAAATTAAAAAAAACTGTCGTATCAAGACCACCAAAGTCTAAAACATACTGTGCGATCAAATCACTAGACGTAGGCGTCGTCTGTAGTAGTGAAGTTCCGTTGTAGCTTAACTACAGAGGTCAGGAACACGACGGTCGGCTGACAGGCGGTAGGACTGTTTCCATAGCCGTCATGCTTACCACAAAACGTCGATGACATGGTGAGATCTAAAGGATCAAATTTCAAACAAATAGCGCGACATCAAACTATCAAGACAGTACGAGGAAGCATGTTATTGTCTGCATTAGAATTCATTTCGATACCGACTCAAACCGGCGAAAAACATCAATTGATTATCACTGCCATATTTACCCAGTGCAGTTGTCCAGTGGTAGAGGCAGTGGACTCGAACCAGGGAGGAGCGATTTTCAAATCCCTGCAAGTCCACAAAAATTTAAGTTTGTCGTTGTTTCTCAATCTATTAATGCGGGTTCTGGGATAGTTCCTTTTCCATACTCCCAACTCGGCTGCACTTCAGGAACGGCTACTGAATGACAGGCGAATAAGACAGCCAACCAGTTGCAATAAATGATGGTCCTCAGTTACCCTTAACTGTTGATTCAACGGATTTAAACACGTTTTCTACAGGACAAGAAACCTGGATACAGTGCAACAATATAAATTACACTCAAAATATCATGGATCAAAATTACATGTCATACAGAAAGTACTACCTACAATGAACGTTGGCATGTTACAAACAACACGATAAATACCAACATACAATAAGTAATACTTACATTTCACATTAATGAACGGTCAGTTCGTAAAGTGATCTGTCTCCACATAAAACGTGTCGGCAACGAGCTGCGCATTCATTTGCGAAAGTTAAGGCCCCTAAAACCAAGGGCTTGGCACATAAGTAAAAATCAATCACATAAAATGCCAGACCATATTAAGAGCTACAAGCCAGCTGACGGAGAGAGGAGAGCGTGGATACCAGGAGAACAAATACTGAGGCGCATGCGCCGATAAACAAGTACGCTTGGCGGCATAAACAGACAGCAAGCGTAAGCACATTGAAATTACTAACAGAACGACAGAAATTCACCCTGCGAATAAACGAGTATAGAATAAAATGTTGAAAAAGACAAATGCAAAATAAAATACGCTAGCATACATTAAGAACCGTATAGGGCCTTCAGTACGTTATCATTCGAAAATAATGTTGTCTGTACATAAGTACGTTATTATAAGCATAATGACAGTAAACAAATTACTATCATCAAATTCGAGTGATTAAATATAACTGTAATGTCTCTTTCGCTACAGACAATGGTTTACAGAGAACACTTTTGCGTACATAGGAAAATACTGGAGACTCCTTTTCCAATTGACGTGTCTATAAATTAACCTGCAATAATTGCCCATGCTGTTACATTGGTCAAACAGGCGAAGCTGTGAGGAACAAATGTAAAGAGCATTTGTTAGGAAAGAAAGGAGCAAACATACATAACTCTACGTTCACTAGACATCTACTAATTGGCAACCACACTCTGAGAAATATTGTAGACACAGCTATCCTTCACAGGAATGTCAAAGGTTTTTTTTTGTTTTTTGGTCATCAGTCTTCTGGCTGGTTTGATGCGGCCCGCCACGAATTCCTCTCCTTTGCTAACCTCTTCATCTCAGAGTAGCACTTGCAACTTACGTCCTCAATTATTTGCTGAATGTATTCCACTCTCTGTCTTCTCCTGCAGTTTTTGCCCTCTGCAGCTCCCTCTAGTACCATGGAAGTCACTCCCTCAAGTCTAACAGATGTCCTATTATCCTGTCCCTTCTCCTTATCAGTGTTTTCCGCATATTCCTTTCCTCTCCGATTCTGCGCAGAACCTCCTCATTCCTTACCTTATCAGTCACATAATTTTCAACATTCGTCTGTAGCACCACATCTCAAATGCTTCGATTCTCTTCTGTTCCGGTTTTCCCATAGTCCATCTTTCACTACCATAGAATGCGGTACTCCAGATGCACATTCTCAGAAATTTCTTCGTCAAATTAAGGCCGATATTTGATATTAGTAGACTTCTCTTGGCCAGGAATACCCCTTTTTTCCAATGCTAGTTTGCTTTTGATGTCCTCCTTGCTCCGTCCGTCATTGGTTATTTTACTGTCCAGGTAGTAGAATTCCTTAACTTCATCTACTTCGTGACGATCAATCCTCGCTGTTCTCATTTCTACTACTTCTCATTACCTTCGTCTTTCTTCGATTTACTCTCAATCCATACTCTGTACACATTAGACTGTTCACTCCGTTCAGCAGGTCATGTAATTCTTCTTCACTTTGACTGAGGACAGCAATGTCATAAGCGAATCGTTTCATTGATATCCTTTCACGTTGAATTTTAATTCCATTTCTGAATCTTTCTTTTATTTCCATCATTGCTTCATCAATGTACAGATTGAACAGTAGGGGTGAAAGGCTACATCCTTGTCTTAAACCGTTTTTAATACGAGCACTTCGTTCTTGGTCGTCCACTCTTATTATTCCCTCTTGGCCGTTGTACATATTGTATATGGCCCGTCTCTCCCTATAGCTTACCGCTACTGTTTTCAGAATCTCGAACAGCTTGCACCATTTTATATTGCCGAACGCTTTTTCCAGGTCGACAAATCCTATGAACGTGTCTTGAATTTTCTTTAGTCTTGCTTCCATTATTAACCGCAACGTCAGAATTGCCTCTCTCGTGCTTTTACCTTTCCTAAAGCCAAACTGATTGTCATCTAGCGCATCCTCAGTTTTCTTTTCCATTCTTCTGTATATTATTCTTGTAAGCAACTTGGATGCAAGAGCTGTTAAGCTGATTGTGCGATAATTCTCGCACTTGTCAGCTCTCGCCGTCTTGTGTATTGTGTGGATGACGCTTTTCCGAAAGTCAGATGGTATGTCACCAGACTCATACATTCTACACACCAACGTTAATAGTCGTTTTGTTGCCGATTCCCCCAATGATTTTAGAAATCCTGATGAAATGTTATTTATCCCTTCTGCCTTATTTGATCTTAAGTCCTCGAAAGCTCTTTTAAATACTGATTCTAATACTGGATCCCCTATCTCTTCTAAATCGACTCCTGTTTCTTCTTCTATGACATCAGACAAATCTTCCTCCTCACAGAGGCTTTCAATGTATTCTTCCCACCTATCCGCTCTCTCCTCTGCGTTTAACAGTGGAATTCCCGTCGCACTCTTAATGTTACCACCCTTGCTTTTAATGTCACCGAAGGTTGTTTTGACTTTCCTGTGTGCAGCCATTTCGTCTTAGCTTTCCTGCACTTCTTATTTGTTTCTTTCCTCAGCGACTTGTATTTCTGTATTCCTGAGTTTCCCGGAACATTTTTGTACTTCCTCCTTTCATCGATCAACTGAAGTATTTCGTCTGTTGCCGGCCGCTGTGGTCGAGCGGTTTTAGTAGCTCCAGTCCGGAACCACGCTGCTGCTACGGTCGCAAGTTCGAATCCTACCTTGGGCATGGATGTGTGTGATCTCTTTAGGTTAGTTAGGTTTACCTAGTTCTAAGTCTAGGGACTGATGACCTCTGATGTTAAGTCCCATAGTGCTTAGATCCATTTCAACCATTTCGTCTGTTACGCATGGTTTCTTCGCAGTTACCTTCTTTGTACCTATGTTTTCTTTTCCAACTACTGTGATGGCCGTTTTTAGAGATGTGTATTCCTCTTCAACTGTACTGCCTGCTGAGCTATTCCTTATTGCTGTATCTATAGCCTTAGAGAACTTCAACTGTATCTCGTCATTCCTTAGTACTTCCGTATCCCACTTCTTGCGTATTGATTCTTCCTAACTAATATCTTAAACTTCAGCCTACTCATAATCACTACTATATTGTGATCTGAGTCTATATCTGCTCCTGGGTACGCCTTACAATCCAGTATCTGATTTCGGAATCTCTGTCTGACCATGATGTAATCTAACTGAAATCATCCCGTATCACCCGACCTTTTCCAAGTATACCTCCTCCTCTTGTGATTCCTGAACAGAGTATTCGCTATTACTAGCTGAAACTTGTTATAGAACTCAATTAATCTTTCTCCTCTCTCATTTGTTGTCCTAAGCCCATATTCTCATGTAACCTTTCCTTCTATTTCTTCCCCTACAACTGCATTCAAGTCCCCCATGTCTATTAGATTTTCATCCCCCTTTACATACCGTATTACCCTTTCAATATCCTCATACAGTTTCTCTATCTCTTCATCTTCAGCTTGCGACGTCGGCATGTATGCCTAAACTATCGTTGTCGTTGTCGGTTTCCTGTCGATTCTGATAAGAACAATCCTGTCACTGAACTGTTCACAGCAACACACTCTCTGCCCTACCTTCCTATTCATGTCGAATCCTACTTCCGTTATACCATTTTCTGTTGCTGTTGATGTTACCCTACAATCATCTGACCAGAAATCCTTGTCTTCTTTCTACTTCACTTCACTGACCCCTACTATATCTACACTCCTGGAAATTGAAATAAGAACACCGTGAATTCATTGTCCCAGGAAGGGGAAACTTTATTGGCACATTCCTGGGGTCAGATACATCACATGATCACACTGACAGAACCACAGGCACATAGACACAGGCAACAGAGCATGCACAATGTCTGCACTAGTACAGTGTATATCCACCTTTCGCAGCAATGCAGGCTGTTATTCTCCCATGGAGACGATCGTAGAGATGCTGGATGTAGTCCTGTGGAACGGCTTGCCATGCCATTTCCACCTGGCGCCTCAGTTGGACCAGCGTTCGTGCTGGACGTGCAGACCGCGTGAGACGGCGCTTCATCCAGTCCCAAACATGCTCAATGGGGGACAGATCCGGAGATCTTGCTGGCCAGGGTAGTTGACTTACACCTTCTAGAGCACGTTGGGTGGCACGGGATACATGTGGACGTGCATTGTCCTGTTGGAACAGCAAGTTCCCTTGCCGGTCTAGGAATGGTGGAACGATGGGTTCGATGACGGTTTGGATGTACCGTGCACGATTCAGTGTCCCCTCGACGATCACCAGTGGTGTACGGCCAGTGTAGGAGATCGCTCCCCACACCATGATGCCGGGTGTTGGCCCTGTGTGCCTCGGTCGTATGCAGTCCTGATTGTGGCGCTCACCTGCACGGCGCCAAACACGCATACGACCATCATTGGCACCAAGGCAGAAGCGACTCTCATCGCTGAAGACGACACGTCTCCATTCGTCCCTCCATTCACGCCTGTCGCGACACCACTGGAGGCGGGCTGCACGATGTTGGGACGTGAGCGGAAGACGGCCTAACGGTGTGCGGGACCGTAGCCCAGCTTCATGGAGACGGTTGCGAATGGTCCTCGCCGATACCCCAGGAGCAACAGTGTCCCTAATTTGCTGGGAAGTGGCGGTGCGGTCCCCTACGGCACTGCGTAGGATCCTACGGTCTTGGCGTGCATCCGTGCGTCGCTGCGGTCCGGTCCCAGGTCGACGGGCACGTGCACCTTCTGCCGACCACTGGCGACAACATCGACGTACTGTGGAGACCTCACGCCCCACGTGTTGAGCAATTCGGCGGTACGTCCACCCGGCCTCCCGCATGCCCACTATACGCCCTCGCTCAAAGTCCGTCAACTGCACATACGGTTCACGTCCACGCTGTCGCGGCATGCTACCAGTGTTAAAGACTGCGATGGAGCTCCGTATGCCACGGCAAACTGGCTGACACTGACGGCGGCGGTGCACAAATGCTGCGCAGCTAGCGCCATTCGACGGCCAACACCGCGGTTCCTGGTGTGTCCGCTGTGCCGTGCGTGTGATCATTGCTTGTACAGCCCTCTCGCAGTGTCCGGAGCAAGTATGGTGGGTCTGACACACCGGTGTCAATGTGTTCTTTTTTCCATTTCCAGGAGTGTAGATTGAGCCGTTGCAATTCCATTTTCAGATTTTCTCGTTTCCCTGCCATGTTCTAGCTTCTGACATTCCACGCCTTGACTCCTAGAACGTTATCCTTTCGTTGATTGTTCAATCTTTTTCTCATGGTAGCCTCCCCCTTAGCAGTCCCCTCCCGGAGATCCGAATGAAGGGACTATTCCGGAATCTTTTGCCAATGACACTCCTTCAATTACAGGCAACATGTCCTGTGGATACACGTTACGTGTGTTAAATGCAGTGGTTTCCATTGCTTCTTCATCCTCGTGCCGTTGATCATTGCTGATTCTTCCACCTTTAGGGGCAATTTCCCACCCCTAGGACAAGAGAGTGCCCTGAAGCTCTGTCTGCTCCTCCGCCCTCTTCGACAAGGCCATTGGCAGAAGGAGGGGTGACTTCTTATGCTGGAAGTCTTCGGCCGCCAATGTTGATTATTAATCAAAATTTAAGCAGCGGTGGGATTCGAAACCGGGACTGTAGACGTTTTGATTATGAAAGCTACCCCTACTATAACATCCAGAGCTCAGAGGTGGCACTTTACTGAACGACCAGTTGCAGATCGCCTGCAGATAATTTTTCGATGGCTTCAAAACCATACTGTTCGCGAAAAAACCTTCATACGACTGCCGGTAGCCTTTACGAGTAATTCATTTCCTCAAAATTCTAGTATACAATTTTTGAGCATATAGTTTCGTTTGTCAGTTTAAGTTGTACTAACATATTAATGCAACTCTTGTTACGTTTCTCACTATGCAGGCACCTAAGAATTTTAGCTCTTGACTGTCATTATGTTTAACAGCGTACTAATGCACTGGCATTATTACATTTCGGACGACGACGTACTGGAGGTTATATTAATTTGTTTAATATCATTATGCTTGTAATAACGTACCTGCGTGGAGACATAATTATTTTCGTACTATAATGTGCTAATGGCCCTATAAGGGTCTTAATATATGCTAGTTTACTTTGTTTTTTTTTTCAACATTTTATTCTATACTCGTTTATTCGCTGGCTGAATTTCTGTAATTCTGTTAGTAATTTCAATGTGCATACGCTTGCTGTCTGTTTATGCCGCCGAGCGTACTTATTTATCGGTGCATGCGCCTCAGTATTTGTTGTCCTGGTATCCATGCTCTCCTCTCTCCGTCAGCTGGCTTGTAGCTCTTAACATGGTCTGGCATTTTATGTGATTTATTTTTACTTATGTGACAAGCCCTTGGTTTTAGGGGCCTTAAATGTCGCAAATGGATGTGCAGATTGTTGCCGACACGTTTCATGTGGAAACAGATCACTTTACTAACTGACCGTTCATTAATGCGAAGTTTGTAAGTACTACATTTTGTATGTTGGTATTTATCATGTTGTTTGTAACATGCCAACATTCATTGTAGGTAGTAGTTTCTGAATGACATATGATTTTGGTCGAAGATGCTTTGATTGTAGTTTATGTTGTCGCCCTGTGTGCAGGTTTCTTGTCCTTCTAGAGATGACGGGTTTAAATCCTTTGAAACCATGTTAAAAGTTAATTGAAAACCATCATTTATTGCAATTAGTTCGCTGTCTTATTTACCTGCAGTTTCTTTCCAGTCTGCTTTTGTAGTCTTTTTCTAATGACGTAGGCATCGTCGGTGCGCTAATCCCTAATCTCCCTTCAAGGTTAAGTCCTATAGGTTTTACGTCGCGTCATGTTCCGCTTGAATTTCTTCTTACACGATCGAAGTTTTGACCCCTCTGCTGGGATGTTCTTCACGATCTTTTGGTGTCCCCAGTTAGCTAACCAAGGACATCAGAAGATCCTGAAAATATCCAGCAGGGGCGTCGAAACCTCGATTGCGTAAGAAGATATTGCAGATGAATATCGTATGGCTTAGAAAACTAGAAAACCTTACCTTTAACGACAACGGCAAAGAAACTCTGTAGGTTTACTGATCCTCCTCCTTGCACTTCCACTGTCACAACATACTCAGATAATTAGGCATCCGAGAGCTCCACACATCAGAGGGTAACACCATCTCCCGGGACTTCTCACTCCGTAAAATTTTCATTCGGTGCCCTGAAGATCAGTGACGATGTGGTTGCCAAAGCTGTAAGAAACGTTGCGAACTCGTTCTCGTGAGCTTTGAATTATCGGCAGCGTAACGACCATGGAAACGCAGTCGAACTCATTCTTGATGGATCGTCATGTGACTGATTTCTGTACAGCAACTGCACTGGAATTAATCTGCAGTAATGCTCAATGCAGAATTCTGGCACAAGAATTTCCAAGAGCTTTGGAAACCTTAGGCCACCCAACAGTCAGACCGGTTATGCATGTTGCCTACGCACTACCAAAGAAGGCGCACGGCGAAACACCTTCTCTCTCTCTGGCGTATGACCGGAGGATCTGAAACAAGAGTCACCGATTTTGATCAAGTTTTGCAAGGGTGTTATACACTGAAAGGAAAGAGCACATGTTTTGGCTTTTTGCTAGGCACTCCCTAGTTTATAGAAAAAAATAGAGATCGAAACTGACGATGGAAAATCGTATTTTCAATGCAATAAATCAAAAGATCGTCTGAAAACAAACATTGTTTCTTAATATACTATGAGTACGAAATCAGTAATGTTGGATTTATTAATGCTTTTATATTTTCATGTTGTAGCTTGGGTACCTCTCATTTCACGTCAGGTCAGTGGTCGAGCGGTTGAGGCGTTAGTGTTCGATTACTGGTCGTGGAATCTTTTTTCACTTGATATTTTTGATAATCGGAGTATTTTTCTTTGTCTTTTTTTGAAATAATACATTCGGAGAAGTGATAAATAATCAAAAAAGTATGTATAATGTACTGAAAGTTATTTTCATTCTGATACGTAGTACAAAGGACACCTAAAGTACATTATTGCGTAATTCTAACTGATCATCTATTCGTGAGCGTTCTCGCAAACAGTTGGGTGAAACTTATCATAGAAACAGACCAAAAAAGTTTCTCGCACGATGCGCATAACAAAAAAGAAATCTCGCCGCTTTTAAATGTTTTTCGGTATATTGTTCGTGAAAATATATCTGATACACGTTGCTAAAAACAGATCCATCAGATATCCATGTGAATGCTTACCAAGTGCATAAAAGTACATCTTCAACGGCAGGTGTGGACAACTTGTTTTGGCCATACTACCTCCTCCCAATGTATGGAAAGCAAAGAGTTTGCAGTGGAAGATGTTTACAGGCAGAGGTATCAGAACGATTTTCTCTTATAACTTTCGACTAGATCATTTTAGTACAAGAGTCCCTTATCTAAAATTGTTACATTTACCTTTCTCCTTAATGCCTGAAAGTCTGTAACATCATCACGGAATCACCCTGTATGGGTTCTCGAGCCGACAAACGTAAGTAGTCTAACATCAAATGGGATATTTTCAAAAATGCAATTCTTAAAAATAAGATTAAATGTTCAACAGTTATTCCTACCCCCAAATTCAAACTGAAAATTATACATGGCTATTTATATTTCTCTATACTCATGTCTTTGGATGTCTGAACCAAGAATACGAAACCACAAGCTGCTGTAACAAAGTACAAATTTAGAAATCAATTACCTTAAATTAAATCCTCTTCTGTGACTTATCAAAAATCTTACTCTCTTTTCTCGTCCCAAATAATTAATCGGTAAATCAACATGTTCCACTTCCACAAACATAACTGCAGCCGTACCACTCGTCCATGCCGTACTATTCCACATGACACACCACTGCCGACTACTGTGTCTCCTCATCTCACGATTAACAGTGCGCATCACCTCCTGCCCGCGCGTCTTGCACAGCAGAGGTGGTAAAGGCAAGACTCCAGGCAACACAACATCTCCAATGACACTGCGCGCGTATAAGATCAGACAGTAGAAAGGCGCTTACGCGTTCATGACATCCAAATACTAGGGAAACGCCCATGAAATTATCTACAGTCCCCTATCCCTCCTTAAGCATAGTCACTGTGTTAGCTGGACTGCTGGTAGTGCTCTGGGATTCAAGAATGATTCATTCCTATGATTTAACATGAATTTTTACAATCACCCTCTACAATGCCCAACTGAGCCTGTCCATCAGTACATGAGGTCTCCAGTACATGAGGTCTGCCGATCTTGGTCTACAATGTGGTTGTTCCTTAACGCTTCTACTGTGAAGACGGGTTTCCATGGGAGCGATATTTGGCCGGAGTTTGTGTAAACATGGACTTCCGACTGTTTTATTAACATTTTACACTGCAAGAGCGCATACGTAAATAAACTAGGCAAACACTTGTACTCGATCTTCAAATCAATTGACATCAAGAGAAACAATAATTTAAAAAAAAATGACCCGCAGCAATACGAGTAAAATAACGAAAGCTTCAGAGGGGGTACTACGTACATTCAACAGTACTTAACCTAAGATACATATCATTCATTAGAAACATGTCCTCGGCCCGCAGAGACTAAACTTACAGGAAGTGATACTACACAACAACGCTAGCTTATCAGAAAATACAGCACCACCAAACTACAGCAACACGTAAACACACACTGGACAAGCAACACATACACTGAAGAGCCAAAGAAACTGGTATACCTGTCTAATATCATGTAGACCCCTCAGCGAACACGCAGAAGTGCCGCAGTACGACATGGCATGGACTCGACTAATGTCTGGAGTTGTGCTGCAGGATACCGACACCATGAATCTTGCAGGGCTGTCCATAAATCCATAAGAGCCGTGTGGAGGGTCTAAACCAGAGGCTCAGACGACTCTGCGACTATAATGGTTGCAAATTCATCGACCTCCGTTATTGGGTGGAGAACTGTAGGGCCCCCCTAGACAGGTCAGGCGTGCACTACACACCGGAAGCAGCTACTAGGGTAGCAGAGTACGTGTGGCGTGCACACGGGGGTTTTTTAGGTTAGAGGGACCACCCCTTGGGCGAAACGATAAAATACCTCACGGCTTACCAGAGAGGACATTATCATCGTTGATAAAGAATGTCCGTCCTCAGAGACCAAAAACAGGAAAAGTTAACGTAATATTGGTAAACTGCAGGAGTATCCAGGGCAAGGTTCCTGAATTAGTATCTCTTATTGAAGGAAATAGTGCGCATATAGTATTAGGAACGGAAAGTTGGTTAAAACCGGAAGTGAACAGTAACGAAATCCTAGACACAGAATGGAATATATACCGCAAGGATAGGATAAACGCCAATGGTGGAGGAGTATTTATAGCAGTAAAGAATTCAATAATATCCAGTGAAGTTATTAGCGAATGCGAATGTGAAATAATCTGGGTTAAGTTAAGTATCAAAGGTGGGTCAGATATGATAGTCGGATGCTTCTATAGACCACCTGCATCAGCAACCGTAGTAGTTGAGCGCCTCAGAGAGAACCTGCAGAACATCGTGAAGAAGTTTCGTGATCATACTATTGTAATAGGGGGAGACTTCAATCTACCAGGTATAGAATGGGATAGTCACACAATCAGAACTGGAGCCAGGGACAGAGACTCTTGTGACATTATCCTGACTGCCTTGTCCGAGAATTACTTCGAGCAGATAGTTAGAGAACCAACTCGTGAAGCTAACGTTTTAGACCTCATAGCAACAAATAGACCGGAACTTTTCGACTCCGTGAATGTAGAAGAGGGTATCGGTGATCATAACTCAGTGGTTGCATCAATGACTACAAGTGTAATAAGAAATGCCAAGAAAGGAAGGAAAATATATTTGCTTAACAAGAGTGATAGGGCACAAATCGCAGAATATCTGAGTGACCACCATCAAACGTTCATTTCTGAGGAAGAGGATGTGGAACAAAAATGGAAAAAATTCAGAAACATCGTCCAGTACGCCTTAGATAAGTTCGTACCGACTAAGGTCCAAAGCGAGGGGAAAGATCCACCGTGGTATAACAATCATGTACGAAAGGTACTACGGAAACAAAGAAAGCTTCATCATAGGTTTAAGAGTAGTCGAATCATAGCTGATAAGGAAAAGCTGAACGAAGCGAAAAAGAGCGTAAAGAGAGCAATGAGAGAAGCATTCAACGAATTCGAACATAAAACATTGGCAAACAATCTAAACAAGAACCCTAAAAAGTTTTGGTCATATGTAAAATCGGTAAGCGGATCTAAATCCCCTATTCAGTCACTCGTTGACCACGATGGAACCGAAACAGAGGACGACCGAAGAAAGGCAGAAATACTGAATTCAGTGTTCCGAAACTGTTTCACTGCGGAAAATCGTAACACGGTCCCTGACTTCAGCCGTCGCACGGACGCCAAAATGGAAAATATTGAAATAAACGATATCGGAATTGAAAAACAACTGCTATCACTTAGTAGCGGAAAAGCATCCGGACCAGACGAGATACCCTTAAGATTCTACAGTGATTATGCTAAAGAACTTGCCCCCTTTCTATCAGCAATTTATCGTAGATCGCTGGAAGAACGTAAAGTACCTAGCGACTGGAAGAAAGCACAGGTCGTTCCCATTTTCAAGAAGGGTCATAAATCAGATGCGAATAATTATAGGCCTATTTCGCTTACGTCAATCTGTTGTAGAATAATGGAACATGTTTTGTGTTCTCGTATTATGACGTTCTTAGATAATACAAATCTCCTTCATCATAACCAACATGGATTCCGCAAACAGAGATCATGTGAAACTCAGCTCGCCCTATTTGCCCAAGAAATTCACAGTGCCGTAGACACTGGCGAGCAGATTGATGCCGTATTCCTGGACTTCAGGAAGGCATTTGATACGGTTCCGCACTTACGTTTAGTGAAAAAAATACGAGCTTACGGAATATCGGACCAGGTTTGTGATTGGATTCAGGATTTCGTAGAAGAAAGAACACAACATGTCATTCTTAACGGTTCAAAATCTGCAGATGTAGAGGTAATTTCGGGAGTACCGCAGGGAAGCGTGATAGGACCTTTATTGTTTACAATATACATAAATGACTTAGTTGACAACATCGGTAGCTCCATGAGGCTATTTGCAGATGACACGGTTGTCTACAAGAAAGTAGCAACATCAGAAGACTCGTACGTACTCCAGGAGGACCTGCAGAGGATTAATGCATGGTGCGACAGCTGGCAGCTTTCCCTAAACGTAGATAAATGTAATATAATGCGCATACATAGGGGCAGAAATCCATTCCAGTACGATTATGCCATAGGTGGTAAATCATTGGAAGCGGTAACGACCGTAAAATACTTAGGAGTTACTATCCGGAGCGATCTGAAGTGGAATGATCACATAAAACAAATAGTGGGAAAAGCAGGCGCCAGGTTGAGATTCATAGGAAGAATTCTAAGAAAATGTGACTCATCGACGAAAGAAGTAGCTTACAAAACGCTTGTTCGTCCGATTCTTGAGTATTGCTCATCAGTATGGGACCCTTACCAGGTTGGATTAATAGAAGAGATAGACATGATCCAGCGAAAAGCAGCGCGATTCGTCATGGGGACATTTAGTCAGCGCGAGAGCGTTACGGAGATGCTGAACAAGCTCCAGTGGCGGACACTTCAAGAAAGGCGTTACGCAATACGGAGAGGTTTATTATCGAAATTACGAGAGAGCACATTCCGGGAAGAGATGGGCAACATATTACTACCGCCCACATATATCTCGCGTAATGATCACAACGAAAAGATCCGAGAAATTAGAGCAAATACGGAGACTTACAAGCAGTCGTTCATCCCACGCACAATTCGTGAATGGAACAGGGAAGGGGGGATCAGATAGTGGTACAATAAGTACCCTCCGCCACACACCGTAAGGTGGCTCGCGGAGTATAGATGTAGATGTAGATGTAGAAGAGTACGAGGGGGGTGGAGCTCTCTTCTGAACAGCACGATCGCAACTACCATATTACTATCACAAGCGGTATTAGTTCTACAGGTACACACAAGTATCCATATACTGACTCTATAAATCATGGCATGGCATTACGTCCAAACGGAGTGGTTTTTCCATACAAATACTGCCAAACTGTATATAGAAATAGATCGCTGGAGTGTATATTATCAGACCTACGGTGCGGTTACACGTAGCCGACAATGCAACCTCGTGATACAATCACTGAATTTAGAAAGTTATTTGGGTAAGGAACGTTGTATGAAACCGGTACTTGCAACTCCTTCATGCCGCCGCTAGATATTTCTCCAGTATTTGTAATGCAGTCTATCTCGATGCCATGTCAGAGGTTTTGCGACATATCCACTGGGTTATAGGTGAAGGCTGATTGAGAAGGATCACAAACAGTAGACGCTGTGCTGATTGAGGTCGTAAGAAATGTACACTATCTTTTCAGATCTCTAGTGTTACGCTCTCTGGTAGAAATGCTGTCTGGGATTTGGACTCAAGACTTTCCATTCAACCACACGCCCTGCGTTGAATCCTATGGAGAAGTCCTTTAATGATTACAGCCACTCATATTTCTGGCACTCTCGTATCGTGAAACGAGTCAGCTTCTCCGAACTTATCAGCCACAGTAAAATTTTAGATAGTCCCTATCCCTTTTGCAACTGCTGCCATTTAGGCAGCTTTGCGCGTGTTATCGTTCCAGTTTAAGTAGGAACTGAGCAGAAGTTGAAGAGAGCCGTGTCTACCACCTTCTGCAACCCGTGTAGAAACGGAGTGATCTGAGTTAGTGCGGCAGGACCGTGTTTTGACCATTAGGTGGAAATGGGAACATGTTGTTGTCGCTCCGCCAACATTGTACGATGTGTAAGGTCAGCGCCAAACGCTGGGTGAACTGGGAGAAAGTCGAGGATTTTCTACTGTATATTGGTGCATCCTCATACTACATACAAGTACTGCTGTCCGAAACAGATCCGCGTCCCTCAGGGCCCATTCACGTCTGTCACCCCAACATGCTATCTTCGTTATTCTGTACTATCCAACAGAGAAAAATTATCAACTATAAATGCCCCACTAACTTCATCCGAGAGAGAACTCGATAAGATTTTTTACTGCATCTCTCTCCTCCCATATATCGAAAAGAAATACCGTCTGTGTGCTGGCATCGATCACATGTGGCACTCCTATTAAATATGCAGCTATTGATCCAATGCATGGACCAGCGTAAAGTTGTATCACCTATACTGTAGAAGGATGACTGTATCCCAAAAATTATACTATAAATCGAAGAGAACCCCCCTTGACCGTGTGTCATTGTTTGAAACATCGTTTTTTTCTGCTGTAACACGCTTTGTACACTGCCATATATTTTATTTTTTCCTGCCACGACTTCGAGGTCTATGTCAGTTTCTAAACTGACATTAACACGTTCTGATCCATTGGTTATCACAGAAAACTAGATGTCATACGGTATAAGCCATTTTGCTAGTGCTGCTACCATAATACACCATGCACACTGGGTGATTTTAAATAAAAGATAGTACAACGTAAGAAACTGGAAGAGTTTGGTGGTGTTGTGGAGAGCTGCCAAACTGCTGTCCGAAGGTGACTGACGACCTCTACATTTAAACTCATCTGTCACAGTGACGGAATAGCTGATGGCCCTACGTTCCATTTCGACTGATTCCTCATATTGCATTCATGTATGTGATCACTGTTTCGGTGCAGCCATCCACCGAAGGTGTTGCATTGTCGGCAATGTGTAACCGCACCGTTGGTCTGATAATATACACTCCAGCGATGTATTTGTGTATACAATGTCGCAGTATTTATCTGGAAAAACCACTTCACTTGGAGGTAATGCCATGCTTTGATTTATAGAGCCGGTACATGGATACTTGTGTGTGCCTGTAGAAGCAAGATCGCTTGTGATACTAATATGGTTTTTCTTAACATATGGCTGTCTGTAAGACGATTACGCCTCTCTTTCTAAGACACAGGGCACCACTCGGTATCACCGGAAATCAGTTATTGGCCAAGTATTATATTTAGTAGTAGGGCATGCGTGATAGGTTCGCCTTGAGCATCAGGCTTGTAAAGTATGTGTGTGTGTGTTCCGACATTGGCATAGGGAATGACTATGTCCAATTGTAAGGAAAGTATGGATTTGATGCGGAACACTGTGACATCAAAGGGAAGAGTATGTCAAGTCATAAGAAAGGTATATTTCCGACACTTCATTCATTGTAGAATGTTGTCCAATTGTGAAGGCAATCGTAATATTTAATTCTAAGGTCTGTGATAAAATATAAATGTGGCCAGTTTACTAGGATGATTTGGTCTATATGTGCTTGGCGTGCAGTGCTGGTGACTTGTGGTGGGAATGACTCATGTTTCCAGCTAATGGTAGGAGCAGTCCGAATGGAGAAGCCTGTTGGGTTGCAGGAATGTATCTGACTTAACCGTGTCGTCCTCTAGATGGCATACTAATATTTAGTGTGTGTTGGACAGCTTTCATGATCGCATGGATATTTGAGAAGATTCAATATGGACATGTGTTTGCACTGGACCATTATTCCGCCCATATAATTGTCCGATTTACTGCTTCTTCACATTTCCTATCTTTGTTTAGTTGAGAGAACGTCGATTGTGGTGTGCACATCTAGCAGGTGAAACACAGGTGGGAGACACGTTTGCTGGTTCTCCGGACATGAGAAACACCTTATTTGAATTTATAAAGTATAGGGATGATTTGGAATCTGTTACATCACTGACATCGGTATTCACGAGTGGAAATATCAGTTTCCTCTATTTTTCTTGGGTTTTCATGTAGGGGTCTTCACAGACAGGATAAGTTTCTAGTTACTCAGAGGTTTACAGCAAGCTTCACCTCGCTAAAGTTTCGGATTTCTAGAGATTAATTGCCAGTTTATATCTTCAGAATTATGTTGCAGGGGCAATATTGCTATGCAAGCGATATTGCTATGTGCTTGATATCGAGAAGTATCGTGTAAATGGTATAATATTCAGGCAAACCATAGGAAATTACATATTTTCTTCTAATCCCAGAGACTGGAGACTGGTGTAGAAAACAAGCAGGCAAGCAGGTCAGCACCAGAAATGGTGACGCCTTTGTGCTGAGGGGAAACGAGCCCATCTTTGTTCAACAGTTTGGAAAGTGAATTTGGTCCACCAACAGCGCTCTGGTCACACATCAGAAGCTGATGACTTGTGACTGTCAGCTGCAGCAAAATATCTAGTGCTGCGAGGAATATATATGATGCTGTCGATCTTTGTGGTATATGTACAAGTGTCTGGTGGCCGACAGCTATATGCATGATGCAAAAGGGGCGATTTTGTATGGCGCAGAATACGAATTGTAAGTTTACTACATCGACACTGTACACTGTGATATTTTGTCGAGTTAGTAGTCGGTTTCACGCTCTAATATTCAAGCTTCTGTTCTCAGTGGCAGAACAGCGTAATTGAGTAAGAGTCTTTCTGTATTTGACGATCTGTATGCCACTTTTGCAGGGTTTAAGTGTCAGTGCAATAAGACAATCTGTACAATATAGTTTTGCCACTGAAACTGTCGTCTGCAGAAAGAAATAAGAAGGCAGACAGTGCTTCCATACTGGCAGCCTCAGTAATTTGGCAGGTAAATTCAATAAGAGCCGATCACAAGGCTCCATTCATTCACGAGACATACTTTGTGCCTGGACGTAGGAGCCTCTACATAGTGGCGAGAATGTTTAACGCTGCTGGCCTTATACCACTACTAGGGCTCCTCCGAGCCATAATCCTAACAACATCACCTTGGTTCACTCCGAGCTGCCTGGTCACTTCCCTTGTTGAGAGCCCTTCCTGGCACAAAGTAATGGGGACGCTATCTAATCGCGGTATTGACCATCTAGGTATGGTTGAACTTCAGACAACAAGAGCCGTGTACCTCGTTTCTGATGGAATAACTGGAACTGATCGGCTGTCGGACACCCTCCGTCTAGTAGGTGCTGCTCATGCATGGTTGTTTATATCTTTGGGCGTGTTAGTGACGTCTGTGAACAGTCAAAGGGACTGTGTCTGTGATATAATATCCACAGTCAATGTCTATCTGCAGGAGTTCTGGGAACTGGGGCAATGCAAAACTATTTTTTATGTGAGTATCTTAAAGTCTGTGGAACACATCTACAATAATGGCATCTAAGGAATGCTACTTTCTATAGAATTTTACGAGCTCGCCTAACTACTGGGAAGGAAAGTAAATGAAGAAGGAGAAAAATGGTTGATTTTGCTGTGCACTGCATGCTATTTGTTCCTTTTGAAAGAAATACGTTATTACGGAGTCAGTAGTCAGTCTGCCAAACAAAACAAAAGTAAAATTTTTGCCGCAAGTGTATTGAGTGAGAAATCTTACCTAAAAAGTATTTGCTTAATGTACTCGAACTATAGGTCAGGTAGAGGGTAAACAGTAAAGAGTTGGCATAAAAAGATTACCGCTAAACATATTGGAATAAACAGAAATAATTTAAGACAAAGTGGTGTTGACCTGCTGAGAAAAACAACTGTAAAATTAGGATCATCGACACAGGTATAATCTTTCGTCACCAGAGTGAACAAACAGTTATCTAGAGGCAAAAAAATCATTAGAAACATCGTGACAAATCAAATATAGCTTCCTCTCCACAATCTTGTTAACAACCTCCTTTCTCAATGCATAAGCAATCCCTTCCTCAGGCAAAAAAATTACTAAGAATTACAAAGTGTGCATAGTAAGCAAATCACAAGTTTCCTAGCCATATTCGCACCCTCCTACGCATCATCAAAACATCGCTTGAAAACATATCACGTAAAGCCAAATAACTGGATCAAAATAAAATATACATAACATCATGTCTCCTACCCACTACTAAAATTCCTCCAATACGTCGTCATTCATCTACGAATCAATATAAATGTTTCGTGACTTTGCCCAAAAATGCTGCCTTTGCCATAATACGCTGAAAACAGCGAATTCTTCAAACATTTTAACAACTACTTCAAAGAAATGTTACCTGACCTACGCAAGCGTCCAACCTCATTTACCTTTACCTCTAACTTCTACTGTATAACACTGTCTCCCTATATATGCACTACTGGCCTTTAAAATTGCTACTCCAAGAAGAAATGCAGATGATAAACGGGTATTCATCGGACAAATATATTATACTAGAACTGACATGTGATTACATTTTCACGCAATTTGGGTACATAGATCCTGAGAAATCAGAACCCAGAACAACCACCTCTGGCTGTAATAACGGCCTTGATACCCCTGGGCATTGAGTCCAACAGAGCTTGGATGGCGTGTACAGGTACAGCTGCCCATGCAGCTTCAACACGATACCACAGTTCATCAAGAATAGTGACTGGCGTATTGTGACGAGCCAGTTGCTCGGCCACCATTGACCAGACGTTTTCAATTGGTGGGAGATCTGGAGAATGTGCTGGCCAGGGTAGCAGTCGAACATTTTTTGTATCCCGAAAGGCCCGTACAGAACCTGCAACATGCGGTCGTGCATTATCCTGCTGAAATGTAAGGTTTCGCAGGGATCGAATGAAGGGTAGAGCCACGGGTCGTAACACATCTGAAATGTAACGTCCACTGTTCAAAGTGCCGTCAATGTGAACAAGAAGTGACCGAGACGTGTAACCGATGGCATCCCATACCATCACGCCGGGTGATACGCCAGTATGGGGATGACGAATACACGCTTCCAGTGTGCGTTCACCGCGATGTCGCCAAACTCGGATGCGGCCATCACGATGCTGTAAAAACAACCTGGATTCATCCGAAAAATGACGTTTTGCCATTGGTTCACCCAGGTTCGTCGTTGAGTACACCATCGCAGGCGCTCCTGTCTGTGATGCAACGTCAAGGTTAACCGCATCCATGGTCTCCGAGCTGATAGTCCATGCTGCTGCAAACGTCGTCGAACTGTTCGTGCAGATGATTGTTGTCTTGCAAACGTCCCCATCTGTTGACTCAGGGATCGAGACGTGGCTGCACGATCCGTTACAGCCATGCGGATAACATGCCTGTCGTCTCGACTGCTAGTGATACGAGGCCGTTGGGATTCAGCACGGCGTTCCGTATTACCCTCCTGAACCCACCGATTCCATATTCTGCTAACAGTCATTGGATCTCGACCAACGCGAGCAGCAATGTCGTGATACGATAAACCGCAATCGCGATAGGGTGCAATCCGACCTTTATCAAAGTCGGAAACGTGATTGTACGCATTTCTCCTCCTTACACGAGGCACCACAAGAACTTCTTTCCAGGCAACGCCGGTCAACTGCTGTTTGTGTGTGAGAAATCGGTTGGAAACTTATCTCATGTCAGCACGTTGTAGGTATCGCCACCGACGCCAACCTTGTGTGAACGGTCTGAAAAGCTAATCATTTGCATATCACAGCATCTTCTTCCTGTCGGTTATTTTTCGCGTCTGTAGCACGTCATCTTCGTGGCGTAGCAATTTTAATGGCCAGTAGTGTAGTTCCACGCGTCGACGAGACATAGAATTATAACGGACAGTCAAATGAAAACCGAACAGCCTTCGTCCGACTGGCGTTATCATAGCCTTCTTTTTTGACTGCAGGAGCCCCCTGCTCGTCGAGTTCCTCGGTTGTGGAACCACAAACAATGCGTAGCGTTACGAAGGCACTTTGTAGAAACTGCGATATGTCGTAAAGTCAAAACGCCCGGAAATGCTGTCGTACGGAATCATACTGTTGCACGACTACTCCCGCTCCCACACTACCAATCGGACGAGGGCTACGTGCGTTTCGGCGATTTGGATGGGAGAACTGCAACATCATCCGTAAAAATGGATCTTTCACTGTATGATTTTCACATCTGTGGCGACCTGAAGAAAAACATGCGTGAGCGTCAGTTTCAGTCGGACGAGGAAGTACAGGAGAGGGTGCAGTTGTGGTGAAACGTCCCCTTAGAAAAATTTATGAATGTCGTGACCAGAATTCTTAAATGTTTTGAATTTACGTGTAGTGATGAATAGCTTATAGTCAAAATCATTATGTCGGCGAGTCGCATACCGGTCATTGTTACTTCGTTTCGGCGGTTCCATCTCAAAATTCAGTGCGCCTTGCCAATATCTTTCATAATTTCCGAAATGCCCTGTGTTACTATTTTGTGACTTTTCCGTATTTCTATGTCCCTCTTCCCGTGTTGGAGCGCGTGTCTCCTCTGAAATATGTAATTCTTGTATTACCAGTATCAGCTGATCTTGTACTTCCCGGATTTCTCTTTTGTATTGTGTATTGATTTGATTTTGATTTTGTTTGAATTTTCTAATTTGTTCATAATTCCAAAAACTTTGTGAGTGCACAAGTGGTGGTTTATGGACTTGCTATATTGTCCGCAAGACTCTACGATGGTGATTGTGCACCTGCACATTCGCAAGAGACGGCTGCTGGCCGTCTCTACAAGGACTGCAGTGGGTCTGCACCTCTGGTGGCCCAACAATACCATACTGTCTACCAGGACTACCGTGGGTCTGCTTTGTGATGACCTACCTATCAATATTCTTCAAAACTTCGACTGACTCTGCTGTGGATTTGCTCTGTTGTGGCCCATTGCCTGTCTGCATGTCAAGAGTCAGCATTATCTTTCTGTTGGAAGGACAGCACTATTTCTTCAAGACTACATGGGAATCCACTACTTCCGTGTGCATTTTCTTTTACTAATCAGACTTTGTGAGAAAAAAACTGTAATTACTATTGTGATAAATGATCAGGACTGTCTTTATGGACTGTGAGAAAATTTTAGCTTTTGACCAACAGTGTATCAATAAGTGTGTGCATTTGATATCTTTGTTATTGTAATTATAAAATTTTTTTTCAAATATGTATTGGCCACTGCCCAAAACAATTTGTAAAATTTTTTGTGGGGAGCATGTGGGCCATGTAAGTAGGCTGTTTAGGTTTTTATGTTAGTAACGCCATGTAGCGCTCTATATGAAAATCACTGACTGTGCTGTGTGCAGTCTGTGGCTGGTTTGCATTGTTGGAATTTGCTATTGAAGTGTTGGGCAGTTGGCTGTTAACAGAGCGTAGCGTTGCGCTGTTGGAGGTGAGCCGCCAGCAGTGGTGGATGTGGGGAGAGAGATGGCGGAGTTTTGAGAGCGGACGATCTGGACGTGTGTCCATCAGAAAGAGTAAATCTGTAAGACTGGATGTCATGAACTGATATATATAATGACTTTTGAACACTATTAAGGTAAATACATTGTTTGTTATCCATCAAAAATTTTCATTTCCTAACTATACCTATCAGTACTTAGTGACTTCAGTAGTTAGAATCTTTTATTTAGCTGGCAGTATTGGCGCTCAGGGTATTGCAGTAGTTCGAGTAACGAAAATTTTTGTGAGGTAAGTGATTCATGGAAGTTATAGGTTATAGGTTATTGTTAGGCAGGGCCATTCTTTTGTAGGGACTGTTGAAAGTCAGATTGCGTTGCGCTAGAAATATTGTGTGTCAGTTTAGTGTTGATCAGAATAAGTAAAGAGAGAAATGTCTGAGTACGTTTAGTTCTGCTCAGCTGTTTGAAAATCAAATAACGTAAGGGTTTTATTAGCACAATCATTCATAAATTTTTCTAAGGGGACGTTTCAGTGGATCTGTCAGCGGCCGACCGTGTTCTACGAAACAGGAATTGATTGACTCTTATCCCAGTAGGATAAATGTCTTAAAGCGTGTGGTGATTATTTTCGAACCATTCCATGGTCGCGTTGTGGCGTAAGTGGCTGCCACTTGTACTTCCAAGCGTCACTTCTGTGTTGTTTCAAGAATCGCTACACTGAGGTGTTAACGCGTTCTATTTAGGTACGTCTCCTATGTGGGCTACTCTCTTCGTAATGCTGATCTTCAGTTAGAGCCCAAGAGCTTCCCAAGTTCCACGATACAGGAGGTTGGTTGTTGCGACGGCGATGAACAGTTTTCCTTGGAATGGTTGTGGAAGCTGCTGTTTTCATTGCGTCGATAAACCTGACATACCATACATCTAGCGTGAGGAGCGAACTAATAATTTACTGTTTGATCCGTTTCTGACTCAAAGCGATCAGGATGAAACAAATGCCTGATAACATGGAATGTTCCTAGACTCCCCAGTCACTTATAATTTCTAATTTCCTATTCAACTAATGCCCTGTGGACTCTGTACCGATGCCAGGGTTTTGCTATGATAGTATCTACTTCTCAGATGTGACGTATGACATGTCAGAGTTGATCTAATTTCTCATGAATCTTTATTATCCTGACTTTATGGACCTGAGTTTGATTATTTCTACAAGAGGTTCCAAACTGACCTCCTCATTCAGAGTTCAGATGCACGTGTATCGTGAAGCCCTACGTATGTACCGAAATACTAGGTGTGACGCAATTTGAGTTTTCCTAGCGAGGCCCCATGATGTGCTCGCAAAAACGATTTTCGATAGTACAGTTGCCTTGTAGGGTCTAACGTTTGTTAAGATGTTGAGGTTCCTACTGCGGAATACTGACATCAGTTCCGCTCCGTACCGGAAGCTTTAGGTCCTGCACATGTCTATGGAAAAAATGCGTGTCCATTGTGACTCCCAGATACTTGGCAGTTGAGCTCCCCTTGCCCCTGGACAACAATTTTTCTGTCTAGTTGCGATCGTTTTTTGGTAAAGTATATTGCCATTGTTTTGGCCATAATAATTTTAATCTTGTTATGTCTGCACCACTCAGTGGTGAGTTCCAGTTGTGTCTGTAATCTTATGATGTTGTCGGTTACGCAGTGTCATCAGTGAACTGTGCCAGTTGAACGTTTCCAATCGTCGGCATGTCGTTGACGTGGATTGTAAAAAAGAGTGGTGACAAGACTGAGTCTTGTGGAATTCCGGTCTGTAGGAGTTTGATCTCCGAACTGATGCCTTCAGTTTGCACTTGCATTTTTTTTTGCTTGTCTGGGGGTCATTGTTTGGTCTCTCATCTTCTGTAACAGGTTCTCACGCTAGACCTTATCATAGATCTGTTCCACGTCTAGAAAAACAGCAGTGTTCGAGGTTGTCGTATTTAAATTCTTCGTGACATGTTCCATAATTCTCAACACTTCGCCGAAATATTCAGCCGGAAGTTATACTGCTCTGTTCGGATCATCTAATCTTGAGTTAACATGTCCTGTTGTTTGTCCTTGATTCTTTCGGAAGTTTTTTGAGGACTGCTCGGTAAACTGATCGGTCTGCGGTTTGCAGGTTGAGTTAAGTCTTTCTCTGGTTTTGGAGTAGGAATGACGCGTGGCAAACGCCGTTTGTGTGGAAAAAGCAGTTGAGCAAGTAGCTGTTGTAAATTCCAGTCAATAGGACGAGTGGTTTTGTAAGTAGGCTGTTTAGGTTTTATATTGGTAACGCCACTTAGCGCTCTGTACGAAAATCACTGGCTGTGCTGTGTGCAGTCTGTGGCTGGGTGGCAGTGTTGGAATTTGCTATTGTAGTGTTGGGCAGTTGGCTGTTAACAGCGCGTAGCGTTGCGCAGTCGGAGGTGAGCCGCCAGCAGTGGTGATGTGGGGAGAGAGATGGCGGAGTTTTGAGAGCGGATGATCTGGACGTGTGTTCATCAGAGACAGTAAATTTGTAAGACTGGATGTCATGAACTGCTATATATATTATGACTTTTGAACACTATTAAGGTAAATACATTGTTTGTTCTTTATCAAAATCTTTCATTTGCTAACTATGTTATCAGTAGTTAGTGACTTCAGTAGTTAGAATCTTTTATTTAGCTGTCAGTAGTGGCGCTCGCTGTATTGCTGTAGTTTGAGTAAAGAAGATTTTTGTGAGGTAAGTGATTCGTGAAAGGTATAGGTTATTGTTAGTCAGGGCCATTCTTTTGTAGGGATTTTTGAAAGTCAGATTGCGTTGCGCTAAAAATATTGTGTGTCTAGTGTTGATCAGAATAGGTAAAGAGCGAAATGTCTTGAGTACGTTCAGTTCTGCTTAGCTGTTTGAAAATCAAATAATGTAAGAGGTTAATCAGCACAGTAATTTATTAATTTTTCTAAGGGGACGTTTCAGTTTCACCATTGAAGTCGCGGAGTGTGACTCATATCCTGGTGCAGATACTATGGTTCACGTTATTTATTTCACTTGATGCGTGACGTGGAGAATAGTTCCACCCTGCTGGCGACCTCTGCAGCAAGCCCCTAGAATTGGTGGTGAACTCGCTTCGCCTGGCGGGTCCGCCCTCCTGTGTAGCATGCGTTGCTTCAGGTAACTCTAGCTTGTAGGAGCTGCAACAAAGTCACGACAGTGAAGACTACTGGTTTCTACTGCACCTTGGCGTGTAACTAAGAATCCACTGAAGACAGACTTTCTTATCAGCTCATGACCATTATTCTTTTGTGTTACTGTATGTACTATCTGTCTATGGCGAAATGCTGATCATTGCATTTGGCGTATTTAACGTAAAGCAGTACGCGGCTGTACAATATGTACACTGTCACTTTGATGAGCACCTGGCTTCGCTCTGAAGCAACTGTAGCACTGCCTGATAACAACAATGTATGATGACACATGGAAATGCACCTCGTCAATAACAACACAAGCTAGTAAACCATGTGAATGCCTCTAAGAACGTCTCAATAATACGTTTGGTTACTATGTTCCTTTGAATCGTTCTACAATTGCCACTGTGCTCGTAAAGGGTACGTCCTGTACCAGTGTCATCGCCCCTTTCCTGCTCCAGTCGTTCATGGCGCGGTGAAAAGAACGACTGTTGCTAGACCTCCATGTGAGATTGAATCTCTCTCATGTTACCTACATGATCTTTTTGTGAAATATTCTGGGGACACATTCAAGTATTTGTATGTCTGTGGAGAAATGGCAGCCCATTCTTCTTCAATAGTTGAAACCAGAGATGGTAGTAATATTGGATATTCCGGTCTGAAATCAAGTCAACGTTCTAACTCATCCCAAAGCTATTCTATTGGGTTCATATCGGAACTATGGGCAGGCCAGTACATTCCTGAAAGCAACTGTTCACAAATGATTGCCTCACAGACACAGCTTTATGACAGTACACTGTCATGCTGATACAAACAGCTGTCGTCTCCTAACTGTTCCTCTACTGCACGCACTACACAATGCTGTAATATGTATTAGTATCTTTCCTAATTTAGTGTTTTCTTAAATGCAATAAGAGGACTGCAACCCAACCATGAAAACACCTCATACCTTCAAACCACCTCCTCCATGCTATGTTGTTGGCACTACGCATGATGGCAGGTAACTTTCCCAAGCCATTCACCAAACGCAAACCGTTCCCTCGGACTCTCACAAGATATCTCGCTCATCATCCCTCCAGATCACTCGTTTGCAGTCATCCACAATCCAGTAGCGTCGCTCTTTACACCAATTCAAGCGTTGCTTAGCACTGACTACAGAAATCTGCGGCTTATTAGGAGCTGCCCTACCATTGTATCCTATTGTTCTGAACTCCCGAAAGTTATCTTAATAACAATAATCTGACTGCTGTTATTTATTAAAGGGTTTACTTGCTGGCAACGTAATCTATCTCTAACCTTACGTACAGAGTCCACAGGGCATTAGCTAAATACGAAATTAGAAATGAGACGCGACAAATAACGAAACAAACCATCAGAGGAGAGAGTTATGGACCTGTCGCCTTTACAAGTCTTCCCGAAGTGCAGTAAAGAAAGTGGTGAAAACTAAACCTTACCCTGTCATCGAGAAGAGGAGATCGCTGAAAAAGCGATGAGGTTTCAAAAAATAAAAAAAAGAAATAAAAAATAAAAAAATTAAGTGGCAGAGTGTTTTCGAGAGGGTGTTACTGCGAGAGTTCCAGTTCCAGTCGCCGCCACAGCTACCGCTCTAGTTCATAGCAGCTCACCTATCCGAAGAAGGTTTCGCCACTCTTTGACAACTCATGACAATGTCACGAAAATGCCTAAGCTGGATAGAAGACTTTAATGTCCAGCAATTGGACTTATCCTCAGAGCAAGACTGTTACTGGCTGGTAATGATGCAGAAGGATCTCTTTAAGTTGAGTATTTGTGTTCCATTGAATGAATGTGTTTCGGAAATAGAACTGTAGGCGTTTCAGTAATTGAACTTATTGGAATGCTTGCTTTATGTCTGGTTGGGAGTGGCGCCCCTGTTTACACTGACATCAGTGGCATGTCGGTGTTTTTTGTCAACATACACGTTGGCGACGAGGTGTAGCTACTCTATTCACTACTTACCCACTCTGAACATCACGACCAACAGGGCGATGCCAGCTGACACATTGTCGACAACAGCTGTCGGCAATGCAGCGACCAAAGCTTGCACTCAACCGCTCCGGAAGCGACAGCAGAGGCGCGCCCATGCGAGTGCCGCGAGCCGAGATTGAGAATCGACAGCGGGAAGGTGAGGGTGTGGGAGTGGTGGTGGTGGGGGAAGTGGAGGGGCGGGGGGCAACACGTATAGTATTCGTCCACCGATTTCGGCGGTTGTGTCGATATGGCCCAAGCGTAACACTCAGCTTAGATTCTCCAGATAGAACATAATTCGAGAAGATTGTATTTATATGAACATAAGTACCAGTCTAGCCATCCATGACACAAACCCGTCTTGTCAATATACTCTATTCGGACGTCTTGCGCTACCTCGAGGAGAACGATTTATCGACACAGTCAGCAGGGATCCAGAAAATTTCGTTCATGTGAAACACAACTAGCTCTTTATACTCAAGAAGTAACGAGTGCTATCGACAAGGGTTGTCAAATAGAGTACATATTTTTACTTTTCCAGAAGATTTTTGACACTGTTCCTCACAAGTAACTTCTAATCATATTGCTTGCTTATGGGGTATCGTGTCATTTGTGCGACTGGATTCATGATTTCCTATGAGAAATCTCACTTTCGTAGTATCTGACGGAAAGTCATCGAGGAAAACAGAAGTGATATCCGCCGTTCCCTAAGGAAGTATTGTAAGCCCTTGCTGTTCCCAATCTATACATATATGATTTAGGAGCCAATCTGAGCAGCCCTCTTAAATTATTTGCAGATGATTCTGTCATTTACGACAAACTGCTGGAAACAGAATCCACTGTAAAATATTTATGTATCTACCAAGAGCGACCTTCAGTGGTATGACCACATAAAACAAAAGGAAAAGCGGGCACCAGACTGAGATTCATCGGAAGAATCTTATGAAAATGTCATTCATAGACGAAGGAAGCGGCTTATAAGGTGCTTCTTCGACCAATTTTTGAGTATTATTCATGATTCTGGGACCGATCAAGTAGGACTGATAGAAGAGATTGAGAAAATCCAACGAAAAACGGCGCGTTTCTTCACGGTATCGTATAGCGGGCGCGATATCGTTGCAGAGATATTTAACAAACTCCATTGGCAGACGCTACAAGAGAGGCTTTGTGCACCACGGAGAGGTTTACCACTAATTAGAAGAGAGTACATTCCTCCACATACATCTCATGAAATCACCACGACGACAAAATTCGAGAAATTTGAGCTAATATAGAGGCTTACTGACAATCATTTTCCCCATGCGCCATTCGCGAGTGGAACATGGTAGAGGGGATCTGTTAGTCGCACCTGAAGTATCGTCCACCACACACTGTCAAGTGACTTGCGGGGTACTTATATAGGTATAGAAACAGATATCCAACTCCACAGTTATCGCTGATGGTTACTTCTATCTATCGTCGATATGTTGGTGAAAATATATGTTTAAAGTTGGTGGCAAGAATAAAATATCGTCCGAAATCGTACTTGATTCGTTGTCAGAAAATTATTTTGAACAATTAGTTCAGGAACCCACTCGAAGTGTAAATGGTTGCAAAACATGCTTGAACCTTAGCAACAAATAATCCTTAGCAAATAGGGAACATCTTGACGTTTACAGGAATTAGTGACCACAACGTCGTTGTAGCGAGACTGAACAGTGTAACATCCAAATCCACCAAAAACAATCGCAAAACACATCTGTTTAAAAATAAAAAGGCAGATAAAAGTTCACTCGACGTCTTCCGAAGAAACAGTCAACACTCCTTCCAAACTATATAAGTGTAAACCAGATGAAGCTTAAATACAAAGAAACAGTATCGGTAGCAGTTTAACGATTTTTATCGAATAAATTAATAAAGGATAGTACTGATCCCCTATGGTACACAAAACAGGTCAGAATACTGTTACACAAGCAACAAAAAAGCATGCCCAATTCAAAATAATACAAAATGGCCACGTTTTTCTGAAGCTAAAAAAATAGTGCGGGATTCAGTGCGGGATCATGCAATGAAGGCTTTCACGACCGGATGTTTCAACTGCTGAGAATTCTTCTGGGTTGTTTGACCGTGGTCCATGGAACTCTTCTATCTCTGACGTTTCGTCCAAGGCCGCGTTGGACATCTTCGGAGGTACTCAGCACAACCAGGAATACCTCCGAAGATATCCAACGCTGCCTTGGACGAAATGTCAAGGATAGAATAGTTCCATGGACCACAGCCATACAACCCGGAAGATTTCTCAGCAGCTCAGTGCGGGATGCTTTTAATAGCTTCTGCAACGAAACTCTGTCTCGAAATCTGGCAGAAAATCCCCCAGATTCTGGTCTTGAGTAAAATACACCAACGGCAAGACACAACCAATACATTCAATCCGTGATATCAATGGAAATATTATCGGGGTGACAGTGTCAGTAAGCAGAGATTTTCAGAGGTTCCTTCACCAAAGAAGAAAATGTAAATATTCCAAATTTCCATTCAAGAATAGTTACCAACATGAGTAACATCGAAGTAGATATCCTCGGCGTGGAGAAGCAGCTAAAGTCACTTAATAAAAACAAGGCCTCTAGTCTACATCGTATACCAGTCACATTCCTTTCAGAGAATGCTGATACAACAACACCATACGTAGATATCATATACAACCTAGAGACTGCAAAGTTGTCCACGTGACACCAATACTCGAGGAAAGAAATAGGAGTAATCCGTCGGATTACCCAACCATATCATTGACGTTGATTTGCAGTAGAGTTTTGGAATACATGCTGTGTTAGAATATTATGAAATACCTAGGAAAAAACGATTTATTGACACATAGTCAGCAGGATCCAGAAAATTTCGTTCATGTGAAACTAGCTCTTTATACTCATGAAGTGATGAGTGTTATCGACAAGGGTTGTCAAATAGATTCCACATTTTTAGATTTCCAGAAGGTTTTTGACACCGTTTCTCACAAGCGATGTCTAATCATATTGCGTGTCTATGGAGTATCGTCTCAGTTGCGCGAATGGATTCGTGATTTCCTATGAGAAAGTTCACTTTACGTAGTAACTGATGGAAAGTCATAGAGTAAAACAAAAGTGATATCCGGCGTTCCCTAAGGAAGTGTTATAGGCCCTTGTTGTTCCTATGCTATATAAATGATTTAGAAGACAATCTGAGCAGCCCTCTTAGATTGTTTGCAGATTATACTGTCATTTACCGTCTTGTAAATTTATCACGTAACCAAAACCAACACCAAAATGATTTATACAAGATACTTGTAAGGTGGCAGAAGTGGCAATTCACTCTAAACAATGGAAAGTG
Organism: Schistocerca serialis cubense; assembly: GCF_023864345.2. Taxonomy (NCBI): domain Eukaryota; kingdom Metazoa; phylum Arthropoda; class Insecta; order Orthoptera; family Acrididae; genus Schistocerca; species Schistocerca serialis. Next base: position 871,171,569 of record NC_064638.1, on the reverse strand, counting down.
TGAAGTCATCCACATGCGTACTAAAAAGAATCTGCTAAATTTCACTTGCAAGATAAAACACATAATTCTAAAGGTTGTAAAGTCAACTAAATACTTAGGGATTACAATTACGAACAACGTAAATTGGAGCAGTCATAAAGATAATGTTGTTGGGAGAGCAAACCAAAGACTGCGATTTATTGGCAGATTACATAGGAAATGCAATAAGTATATTATAGAGACTGCTTACACAACACGTTTCCGTGCCCTTCTGGAGTACTGCTGTGCGGTGTGTGATCCGCAACAGATAGGATAGACGGACATCATCGAAAAAGTTCAAAGAAAGACAGTTGGGTTTGTATTATGAAGGAAGAGGAGAATGCCATGGATATGATATGCGAATAGTGGTGACAATCATTAAAAGAAAGGCGTTTTTCGTTGCTGCTGTATGTCCTCATGAAATTTCAATAGCCAACTCTCTCCTCAGAATGTAAAAGTGTTTTGTTGGTGCCAAGCTACGTAGTGAGGAATGATAATCGTAATAAAATAAAGGAAATTAGAGCTCACACGGGAAGAGTTAGGTGTTCGTTTTTCTCGCGCGCTGTACGAGCGTGGAATGGCAGCGAAGTAGCTTGTAGGTGGTTCGATGAATACTCCGCCAGGAACTTAATTGTCAATTGAAGAGTAATAATGTAGTTGTAGCTGCAGAGGAGGATGAACCCTTTTAAAAAGTACTTTCACTTTATCTGTTTATTGTGAATTGTACAACTTGTTTTGGTGCTTGCTTTTAATTTTGATTTTGCTTCCTGAGGAGGATTACTCTCAAGAAAACAAGAATCAATTATCCTTACCAGTTACTCATTATTTACAAAGTAATATAACACGGCATGGGAAAGTGTTGGACCTAGACGATAGTGTACATTTGTTTTTTGGTCAGTGCTTCAATCTGGTGATGGATTTTAGAATCACTTAAAGTAACGCGCTCTAGAGGCCGCCATAAGCAGTTAGCGCATGTTTCTACAGTTTTTGTTGCTGGTAGGCATGAGGTTGTGCTTTGCACATGATTTGTAAAGATTTCGAGCTCTGCACATTTAAGTGGTGTGTAATATATTGCAGGTATTTGGAATATATTAAATCTTCATTTACAGAATTTCATGGCAAGGAAAGTTCTATATATTTTTAAAACTACTTATATAGCATGTGGACAGTCAAACTATACTTCGACAGTTGTATGTCAGTTTTTACCTTGAAACAGAAGTTCTTTTACCACGGAGCACTGGATAATCGCAAATGAACTGAGTTTTGTTAATGTCTTAACAGGTTCCCTTGTTTTGAAAATGAAAATTTGTGTTGGTTTCCAATAATTTCACTTTCAAAATGTATTTAACTCGTAATGGTTTTTTGATAACACTTGCGTTTTATTTTATTCCACTTAATGATTATTGGTGTGTAGTAGAGTAATAATGTAACTGGTAGACGGCTAAATATAGTATTGACAAGATTTTCTCGATTGCAACGCTTTTAAATTTCAATGTAATAATGTAATATTCGTTTATATGTACACGACCATATTGTATGTTGGAAAATGATTTTACGTTTGGGAAGTCCTTAATTTTCTGGAATAATTTCAGACAAGACTGCCGCACATAGAAAGTTAATGCCACATTTCGGAGTGGTATGAGAAAATACGAGGGCAGTTCAATAAGTAATGCAACACATTTTTTTTCTCGGCCAATTTTGGTTGAAAAAACCGGAAACTTCTTGTGGAATATTTTCAAACATTCCCGCTTCGTCTCGTATAGTTTCATTGACTTCCGACAGGTGTCAGCGCTGTACGGAGCTGTTAAAATGGCGTCTGTAATGGATGTGCGTTGCAAACAACGGGCAGTAATCGAGTTTCTTTTGGCGGAAAACCAGGGCATCTCAGATATTCATAGGCGCTTTGCAGAATGTCTACGGTGATCTAGCAGTGGACAAAAGCACGGTGAGTCGTTGGGCAAAGCGTGTGTCATCATCGCCGCAAGGTCAAGCAAGACTGTCTGATCTCCCGCGTGCGGGCCGGCCGTGCACAGCTGTGACTCCTGCAATGGCGGAGCGTTCGAACACACTCGTTCGATATGATCGACGGATCACCATCAAACAACTCAGTGCTCAACTTGACATCTCTGTTGGTAGTGCTGTCACAATTGTTCACCAGTTGGGATATTCAAAGGTTTGTTCCCGCTGGGTCCCTCGTTGTCTAACCGAACACCATAAAGAGCAAAGGAGAACCATCTGTGCGGAATTGCTTGCTCGTCATATGGCTGAGGGTGACAATTTCTTGTCAAAGATTGTTACAGGCGATGAAACATGGGTTCATCACTTCGAACCTGAAACAAAACGGCAATCAATGGAGTGGCGCCACACTTACTCCCCTACCAAGAAAAAGTTTAAAGCCATACCCTCAGCCGGTAAAGTCATGGTTACAGTCTTCTGGGATGCTGAAGGGGTTATTCTGTTCGATGTCCTTCCCCATGGTCAAACGATCAACTCTGAAGTGTATTGTGCTACTCTTCAGAAATTGAAGAAACGACTTCAGCGTGTTCGTAGGCACAAAAATCTGAACGAACTTCTCCTTCTTCATGACAACGCAAGACCTCACACAAGTCTTCGCACCTGAGAGGAGCTCACAAAACTTCAGTCGACTGTTCTTCCTCATGCACCCTACAGCACCGATCTCGCACCGTCGGATTTCCATATGTTTGGCCCAATGAAGGACGCAATCCGTGGGAGGCACTACGTGGATGATGAAGAAGTTATTGATGCAGTACGACGTTGGCTCCAACATCGACCAGTGGAATGGTACCGTGCAGGCATACAGACCCTCATTTCAAGGTGACGTAAGGCCGTAGCATTGAATGGAGATTACGATGAAAAATAGTGTTGTGTAGCTAAAAGATTGGGGAATAACCTGGTGTATTTCAATACTGAATAAAACAACCCCTGTTTCAGAAAAAAAATGTGTTGCATTACTTATTGAACTGCCCTCGTATATTAAACTTCTACAGTATTATCAATAGTAAGACTAGAGGCGCCACGAGGGCAGTGTACTAGGTAGGCAACCCACATGGAGCCGCCTACGTCATTTCAGCTCCGTGTTGCTCAATGATACGCAATCGAGCTACATGGGGCGTGGACCTACTGAGGCTACTCAAGTTCACGGAGACATATGCAGCCCAGACAGCTGTAGTGCATTTATCATTTTCTTCCCTTAAAACTAAAGTCTTCTGTAATACCATATCCCTTCATTAAAAAATGTACAGCTTGTGCTGGAACAACTTTGCTCCAACTCTTGGTGGAAACTATGAGAGTACATGGAATTAATAAGTCGATACCCGATAGACCTTGTTGGCAAACGCAAATATGTGAAACGTCCTCTACACAATCATGTCCCTTTCATTAAAACTCTCAATGAGAATTAATAATAAAGCTATGAAAGGAACCACCAAAAACCTGTCTCTGTCCAGGTTCCCATGTTTTTTTAAGTTTGTAAGTTTTCATTTAATATATTTCATATTAGTGCAGTTGGACGTGGTAATTGGTGGCTTACAGTTGCTGTGAGTCGCTGTATTACTGATTCACTCCCTGGGCTTGAGAGTTGAATTAAAGAGATTTGATTGCATATAAGACGTTTCACATATCTGAGTTTGCTACCCTATTGCGCCTCTGATAGTTTCCACCAGGAATCACAGGAAAGTTGATCCAGCAGAAGCTGTTCATTTTTGGATGAAGGGACTTGGTATTATAGAAGACTATAAAATCCCTGGAGATATAGCCCTGTAATGTCATTATTAGCAAATATTTAGCTTTTAGGAGAAAACAATTATGAATTACATTGAAATCTAATGAAGAAATCACTTGTGCTTCGTACGACATTTGTACACTGATTTTGGCGATTGTGGGGATATGGCCCAGATTAGATTCTCCAGATAGAACATAATTCGAGAAGATTGTATTTGTATGAATAGACATAGTCATCCGTGACATGAAACCATCTCGTTAACGGACTATGTAAGCTATGGTCGCCACCCCAGCTCGTAGCAGCATGGATCATATCAAATCATTTTACTACCACCCCCCCCCCCTGCCCCCCCTCACGATATTTGCCATATGAAATGACACTGATAAGAAATCTAGCCACATTACATAATTTGTGGTGATGTTAATACACTTGCTACATCCTGGGGTTGCAATGACCTCTCGCCCACAATGATATCTTCACCCTATTCTGAAAAACTCAACTGTTGATTTCTTCCTCTGTTCTGATATGTGACTGGGAAGTCTAGAAACACTCCATGGTGTCAGGTCATTATTGCATCCTGATCACTTTGAGTCAGAAATGGATCAAATAGTAAATCATCAGTTTCGTTCCTCACCACGCTAGAGGTATGGTATGACTGGTTTATCGACACAATGAAAACAGCAGCTTCCTCAACCATTCCAAGAAAAACTGACCATTGCCATTGCAACAAGCAGCCTCCTATATCGTGGAACCTGAAAATCTCTTGGGCTCTATCTAAAAGTCAGCATTACGAAGAGAGTAGCACACACAGAAAACGCACCTAAATACAAACGCGTTAACACCTCAGTGTAGTGGTTCTTGAAACAACGCAGAAATGACTCGTGGAAGTCTGAGTGGCAGTAATATGAAAACCGAATACATGTCACAACGGGGCCATGGGATGGTTCCATTCAAAACTAATTGCAACACACGTTAAGACATTTATCCCATTCGGAGAAGAGTCGATCAGTTCCTGTTCCGTAGAAAGCGGTCGGCTGCTGACACTGCTGACAGATCCATAACTGCATCCACTCTTGTATTTCATCGTCTGACTGAAACTGATGTCCACGCATGTCTTTCTGCAGTTCCACAAGGATGTGAAATTCACACGGTGAAAGAAGTAGATATCCTCAGTGTAGCACAGCAGCTTAAATTACTTAATAAAGGCAATGCCTCCAATCTATTAAGATTCCCTTCAGAGTGTGCTGACACAATTGCTCCATACTAAGCAATCATGTTCAACCGCTCGCTCATCGAAAGATCCTTGCTTTAAGACTGGAAACTTGCACAGGAAGCTACAAAACTCGCGAAAAAATACGAGTAATCCGCTGAATTACAGACTAATATCATTAACGTCGATGTGCAGTAGGATTCTGGTATCCGTGTTTTTATAGGCTTAAGTTTTTTTTTAGTATATTTCATATTAGTGCAATTGGACATGGTAAAGGTTGGTTTACTGTTGCTCTGATTCGCTGTATTACCGCACCACTCTCTGGGCTTGAGAGTTTTAATGAAAGAGATGTGATTGTGTACAAGACCTTTCACATATCTGAGTTTGCCAAGAAGAACTATGGGGAAATGACTTATCATCCTGATGTTCCTCCGATGGTTTCCACCAGGAATCAGAGGAAAGTTGATAAAGCAGAAGTTGTTCATTTTTGGGTGAAGGGACATGGTATTATAGAAGACTTTAAAATCACTGGAGATATAGCACTGTATTGTCATTATTAACAAAGATTTAGTTTTAAGGAAAACAAAGAAACAATTATGTACTGAAGCTGTGCGGGCTGCTCGTGAGCTCTCTTGTGACTTTGAGCAATCTCAGTAGCTCCGTGCAACTAGATTGCACATGATTGTGCAACACACAGCTGCAATGATGTACCGTGGCTCCATGCGGGTTGCCCACCTAGAGCCCTGAAAGTCTGGAAAGTTTACCAAGGCACAGCACTCTCTCCTACATGACAAATAAATGCATGATAATACCGTAGATAGCCCGCCCAGTTAGCCGCGCGGTCTAACGCACTGCTTCCCGAGCAGGAAGGCGTGCTGGTCCCCAGCACGAATCCGCCCGGCGAAGTTGTGTCGAGGTCCGGTGTGCCGGCCAGCCTGTGGATCGTTTTTCAGGGGGTTTTCCATCTGCCTCGGCGAATGCGGGCTGGTTCTCCTTATTCTGCCTCAGTTACACTACGTCGGCGATTGCTGCTCAAACACTGTCTCAGCGTATGTGTCCACCATAATTACTCTACCAGACAAACATCTGGGGTTACACTTGTCTGGTATGAGACGTTCCCGGATAAGGGGGATTCGCTGGGGGCCGAACCACACAATAACCCTGCGTTCAGTGTGGGGCGGCGGTGGGCTAGGTGAACCACAGAGGGCTACGGCGGGAACGATGCCTCTCCATCGTTTCTAGGTCCCTGGTTCAATATGCAATACCCACAATATAGAAAATTGTTCTAAAAGGCCTGAGAAGCTAATTTATCGTCATGGAATTCAAGGAACTCTTTAATGTTGTGAAATAGGCTGTTGACAGCTAGCTGCTTAACTTCATTGCAGATGTCTTTAGTGGTATAGAGTGAGGATATGTGGCTTCACTTAGTGAGAGCTCAAGTTCTATTTCACAGGGAACGAGCTTAGCTGTAGTTTTATGCTTTCAAACTTTCTGCATGACAGCAAATTCTGAAATGATGTTTGTAATATAGAGCCGCGAAGCATAGACATATACAGGGTGTCCCAGCTATCTTGTCCACCCAAAATATCTCTGGAACAATAACAGCTATTGGAAAACGACTTTCACCGGTATCAATGTAGGGCTGGGGCCCATGAATGTACATATTTGGAAACATTCTAAAACGAAAGCATATGTGTTTTTTAACACAAACTTATGTTTTTTTTAAATGGACCTCCTGTATTTTTTCTTCAGCAATCCATAGCATGACAAAGCACGTACACAATGGCGTTGATTGCATCGCAATTTTCCCTTTACATCCAGAGATATTAAGACGCGAAGTTGACGCTTGAAACACCCGACATGCGCTGTTAGCGCACGTCCTGAGGCTCAGGCGTGAACCCCATGCTGCCCGTAATCGCGATGTGATTGACATGCGTAATCACACTTCCATACTTATCGAGAGGTCCGAAACGAATAATACGGTCTGCTGCCATTCTGCATTAACGTCGTACATTCCAGCAGGTATTTATCCCATAGGCTAGGATCGATGCGATTCTGTAACATATCTGTGTACCGCAACGTTAGTCACAAAGTTAACTTCGCTTATCGTTAATCCGTTACTAAAAAGGTAATGCCGTTCAACGTTAAAACTTTACTTTACTGTAGATCTAGCGCAAGTGACAGTTAATCATTCACTCGTAATAGTAAAATTCATGTTGATGGTTTTAGTGAAACGATTTAGTGGACTAAAAGTTTTACCGTTGTTTAGGTAAAAATGTTTTGATTTGGGAAGTTCAGGTAGGACATAGAAGATGAATGTAAACATGTTTAACCAATTAGTTTTATTATCACATAATTATCAATGTTATGTTTATCTAATGCGTTAAATGACAAATTGTTGCAAACAAATGTTTCTTAACATCACTGGGTAAAATGGCCCTTTGTAGAAACTTCCACTGTGATACCAGCACTACATACTAAACATAGCGTTCACATCTCATGCTCAAAGTGATGCCCATTGGCTTGCATACATAGGGTCACTCTGGATGAAGGATGCCCTACTTCGTGCTACTGTTTCCTCTTTGGTGGCTGTACAAGCATCAATAATGCGCTGCTTCATGTCCTCTGGTGTTGTTGATTCATGTTGGTAAACAGCATCCTTCACTGCTCCCCAAAGAAAATAATCCAGCGGTGTAAGGTCCGGAGATCGGGCAGGCCACCTAACTGGGCCACCTCGTCCAATCCTCCTACCAGGGAACTTACAGTTCAGAAGTTTCTCCGGTTCAGAGGTACGGTGTCCAAGAGAACAGGAAGATTGTGTCGTATAAATCTGGAGTATTATCTGCCATTTTGTATGTCATTTATAAAGAAAGGTCCGATAATGGTATCTCCAATAATCCCACACCAAACATTAACTTTCCACGGACGTTGATGCTCTACCTGACGGAGCCATTTTGGATTGTCTGCGGACCAATAATGCATATTCCTCATATTGACAATTCCTTTGTTGGAGAATGATGCCTCGTCGGTAAAGAGAACATTTGCAAAAAATTTGGATTAGTCAGAAGTTTTTGCTGAGTCCACCAACAAAATGTTACCCTATTGCGGAAGTCATTTCCATGAAGATCCTGGTGTAAATGAACATGGTAAGGATGAAATTTATGACGTTGAAGAAAACGCTGTGCACTTGATTTCAACACACCAACTTCACGTTCAATTTGGCGTGTGCTGATTTGAGGATTCACAGCTATGGTAGCGAGCACAGCAACTTCAGCACGTTCATCTGAGCGTGTTCTAGGACGATGTCGAGGTCTTGGATTTAAGCTTCCCGTTTCACGTAGACGAGATGTGAGACGACCAAACATCCTGCGCGAAGGCGATGGCTTGTCAGGGAATCGTCTTCTGTACAGTCGTTCTGCCTGAACAGCATTTCGTCCACCTACAACAGGGTGCAGTACAGGTACGTAGAGTAGGGTAGAAAAGAGACATATTAACTTAATAATCATGATGTTCGCTAACAGTACTATCAACAAACAAGCAATCTTATAAACGTATTTCCCTTCAACGTACATTCTCCATAGATCAGCAGCATTTCTACCATATCTTCATGTGTGTACATTATACTGTACAGTATAAGTTCCACAACACAACGTTTATTCACAATGTGTACTACCTCCGTGCCGTCACTAGATTACTCTGATGCATGACTACACTGGCAAGCGGTGTACTGCACGCCAAAGCAACAACAAATGGGATGCTCGGAGGGTGGTGGAGTACAGGAGTTTGCATGGGTCGCAAATCATGAACAAGGCGAAGTGGTAGCTGTGGCAGTAGTGGGAACTACGTTGGACACTTGACTAGGTAGAGCCAGGCCCTGCGCGACAGGCACAATGGGTCATATAACGCATTAGATAAACCTTATTTTGGTGTGCAGGATAAATAAGACAACCTGATGGGTGTACGCCGATCGGTACTGGTTCATATTGTATACGTAGACACGTAAAACGTGCAAGATGGAAACCATTATGTGCTTATGAGAGTTGATGGCAGCAGACCGTATTATTCGTTCCGGACCGGAGGTGTGATTACACATGTCAATCATATCGCGATTACGGGCAGCATGGGGTTCACACCTGAGCCTCAGGACGTGCGCTAGCAGCGCATGTCGGGTGTTTCAAGCGTCAACTTCGCGTCTCAATATCTCGGTATGTAATGGGAATATTGCGATGCAATCAACGCCATTGTGTGTGTACTTTGTCATGCTATGAATTGCTGAAGAAAAAATATAGGAGGTCCATTTAAAAAAACATAAGTTTGTTTTAAAAAACACATATGCTTTCGTTTTAGAATGTTTCCAAATATGTACATTCACGGGCCCCATCCCTACTTTGATACCGGTGAAAGTCGTTTTCTAATAGCTGTTGTTGTTCCAGAGATATTTTGGGTGGACAAGATAGCTGGGACGCCCTGTATATTCACAATTGTAAGCCCACAGAGCCTGTTAAAATGGAGACAGTACTCCATACAACCCATTGTTCAAATTATTCATACAATTTGTTCTTGTGTTTTTGAAATATTAATGACATGAGGGTAATTTTTCCATATGAAACATGGGGTGCGCCAAGTAAAAGTGGCACAGAGAAGAGAGTTCCAGGCTACAAAGAAACACAGCACAGGAAAGAAAATACCTGACTGTCGTAGATGTTGAAAGTGACCACCATTCATCTCGTGGCACTTCTGGGCCCCGGTCTGCAAGTCGCTGAAGACAGATCGAAGCTGTATTGCAGAAATTGTTGCAGTCTCATTCGAAATGTTCTGCTGTAATTCGTAAAGACTGTGAGGGTTGTAGTCACAAACTGAGAGATCAGGTGACTTGGGTGGCCAGTTAGGGCCTTGACCAGACTGACCTGTGCTAACAGTCTATCAGGCGCGGAGACCGTGTAAATGTGCTCCAATGTTCAGCTGGCTGTATGGAAGTTGTTGGAAGTAACTATAGGTCTTTTTCTAGTCCGTTAATGCTGGTACAAATGATTTAAAAATATTTGCAATGCAATGCGCCGAATTCAGCTTATGATGAAAGAAGATGGAACCAATAATGCGGTGTGCAGACATTGCACACCAAACCCGAACCTTCTGATCACGCAGTGGTGTTTCATGAAAGTTACGCGGATTATTTGATGCCCAGAAACTGATTCTGTGAGTTGGCAATCAAGTGAAACCAGGCTTCATCAGATGTAAAGAACACATCCATAACCAAGCCATTCATTGTTATCTCAGTGAACAGCCACTCACAAAACTGGAGGCACTGAGGAACATCTGTTGTTTTAATACACGGACAACAGACACTTTGTAGGGATGCATGTGCATATCTAGGTGGAGTATTCGTCAGCATGATCAACGTGGTATGCCAACCTCTTGCGACAGGCGTCAGTTTGATATGGTAGGACTCTGAAACATTTTCTGGTGAACTGCAGCCACATATTTTGGTGTGTGGGCACATTTTGGAATGTTTTTTTTTGACTTGTTCAAAACAGATCCTGTCATACGCCATTTTCGGATTAGGCGTTGCATGGCACGGTTTGCTGACACTTTGACACCATTAAACCTCTCAGCAAACAACTGACCACACCGTTTCCATGACTTTGTTTTCACATAACTTTCCACAATGAAAACCTGCTGCTCCACTATGAGTACCACCATTCCCTTTGCACTGCTCCACTCACACTGATACAACACGCATTATGCTCTGAACCGATGAGGTTCGCGTGGCAGGTGTACACATGGTGTGTGTGTGTGTGTGTGTGTCAAGTGTGTGATTATATGCACACATTCATGTCCAGTTGTCTCCATTCGTCTGGGCTACTTTTATTTTCCCCACTCTGTATGTAACTGGAACAGACAAAAATACATTACTCAATGATATACTCTGCTCACCATGTATCTTACCCCACAAATCCTCTTCCCGCTGGAGTTTGGAATCTATTGGATGTCTAAATATTTTACTAATTTATTTGCCTATAGACGGCTGGAATTAGAGCTGAAGGTGTTCATAATGTTTAGCCTGTGTTATATACAAGTTTATAGCGGCGAACGAGTGCAAAATAGAAGCTTTTGTTTTCTGATTCAGAGATGAAATGTCCTGATGCGTAATGAGTATTGTCGTGTCATCAACCTAATGTATGACAGACTGATGTATGTAACAAGGATAGCTTATCTCTACTCGATTTGCTTTTCTTTCAACCCTAAACCTATGAAACCTGCCCACTCTCGTCTTTTGTTCTCTGTCATGCTTTTAACTATAATGAACTTCCGAATTACCCTAATTCTGGTCCTAGCTTTTCACAAAAGACACTAAAAGGTGCATTTTAGCATTTTACCTGGACTTCACTTAAGACGTAATGCTTCAAAGTCAAGTTTACAGGACTAATAATTGATAAGATCAACACCCACTATCAAAACACCACTTAATTAAGAAACGTTTGGGACTAGGTGTTCCATCTCAACGTTATTAACTTTCAACGGTAGCAGCAAAACGCTGCAAAATTTTTGACGTTAGACAGCGGCATTACAACTGTTCTTTCTTTATTTGTAAAAACATCAAAATACTCAAGCACCAACACAAAGATTTCTGAACTATGACTGTTAAGATTTCATAACCAACACTGCCTACTCGCGCACATACAACAGGAATGATACTGTAGCTGCCATAGGATCATTTTCATGCAAAATATCTTCAATAATGGATCTACAAGCAAAATCTCTGTTACCAGAAGAATCTGCAGTTCCCGCTTTTACCAGAGGCAAACGCTGGAACTGCTTAAGCAGCCTGTCATGAAGATACAAATGACATAGGCCCTTTACCTCATATAACTCTGCGCGCGTGTCTAAAAGGTAAGTAGCCTTATTATCTATCGTTAAGCGCTGTTTCCGTCACTTTCCCAACGAGTACGGATCTTTATATGCCCCCTGTTCCATTAGCCTGTATACACACAAAATTAGAGCGGTGAACGAGTGCAAAACAGAATCTAATGTTCTCTGATTTAGAGCTGCCTTGCTAAGTTTTGAGTTATTTCCGGGGGGCGCATTCTCGACCGCATCTTGTAATTTATTTGATAGAGCCCACATATACTGCTTCTGCCAGCTAAATGTTCTACTCCTTAGCTCCTCTCCTACAATGTTTGGTTGGCATTCATTAAGTAGCAGTCCAATATAAAAATATTGTAAGACGTATGCGTTGCCGGCGATGGGCAAGGCATGGGAGAGTCTCTGACCAGAGAGCAGTATGTAGTTGGTTGTTGCTTGTCGCTAGTCGGCAGTAGTCTTCTGTAGTCTTCGGTAGTCGGCAGTTGTGTGCGCGTGTCGGGAGTCTGCTCTGGTCGAGACTCTGGAGGATGAGTATTACTGTTTAAGGTAAAGAAGCATCCTTGCGCATATCTAGTAATGTACGTGAATTATCATTCCAATTTTTTTTAAATGCCACAATAATAATTTTTACAATATAAAGTAATTTTTTTTAAAAGAAAGCATTCATTTCAATTTAAAGATTTTATCCAATGAATAATTAATTCCTTTCACGAGTCACAAAGCATAGGCCAGCATTGCACGGAGCTGTGCCGAAAATTTTTTAGGTAAGGGCAGATATATTCGCAGTTTTTATTGAGGTAAGAATTTTTGCTTTTTTTATTCCGAGCACAGGGCCGTGGCGCAGCGCTGCTGTCGTCATAAAATTTACCAGGTTACTGAATTTTTTTATTATTTTGGTGTTTAGGAATTTTTCTGTTTCGAACTTAACATTAAATGAGAAAAGAATTTTGTGGGTACATTAAATGTGAATGCATTTCAGCACGGAGATAATAAATGGGAGCCAATTTTGTTCAGAGGTTACAATATTTAAAATTCATTTAATTATTATTTCCGTGGGAGGTTACACTTGGTTCATGGTTCATATTTTAATATAAAATAATTTTGTGGGGAGGTTACAATATCATCCACTTTTATTTCGTAGAAAATATCATGGTTGCTGCGTTCAAGGACGTCACGCTGTGCTTAGACACTATTTACTTTTATTTCTCAGGTGGAATACAATGATTTCCATATTCTGACATCACAAAATACTCCTCATTACATCGCACGCCATCTGAGTTTGCCAGCTTGCCTTGGCTGTGCATTATATGCAAGTGCCGACTGCAATCTTACTTTCTTAATTCTGCCATCATGTACGTGCAAACATTCCAATCATTCAATAAATTTGACATGGTTGTTATAATTATACCTGGGTACTGAAATTAACTCTCAACAGATGTAGAAAAGCAACAGTCTATCGATGCTGGCAGCAAACACCTCTTGGTCCATTCCTGTGTCAATGTACTAAATGCATTTCCACTAATACTAAAAAAAAAAAAAAAAGTTACATTGTGCCGCAGTTTGACTAATATCATTCGTCACTACAAAAATCAACTAGTAGTTCCCTCTGAAGTTCGGTGGACCAATATTAGTTCAGGAATTTGTCTCGGTGTGTGCATATATGTGAAATTTCATTTCCCCTCGGAACAGTATCCTCTTTCAGATGCCCCACTATAAAAAGAAATTGTTCTTGCACTGACCAAGGTACAGCTAACACAGTTATAAACTCATATACACATAATTTTGCGTGCTCTATCCCTCGCAGATCAAAATAACTGAACTGACAACATCCAATAAATGGACCTTCTGCTAAGGTGACCAATGACTGTTGTACCATCTGTTGCAACAACTGTTGAGTTTGTTGGTCAGTTTCACCCAATTTCTCATCCACACTACTGGCCAGTAAAATTTCTACACCAAGAAGAAAAGCAGATGATAAATGAATATTCATTGGAAAAATATATTATACTAGTACTGATATATGATTACATTTTCACGCAGTTTGGGTGCATCGATCCTGAGAAATCAGTACCCTGAACAACCACCTCTGGCCGTAATGACGGCCTTGATACGCCTGGGCATTGAGTCAAACAGAGCTTGGATGGCGTGTATGGTACAGCTGCCCATGTAGCTTCAACACGATACCACAGTTCATCAAGAGTAGTGACTGGCGTATCGTGACGAGCCAGTTGCTCGGCCACCATTGACCAGACGTTTTCAGTTGGTGAGAGATCTGGAGAATATGCAGGCCAGGGCAGCAGTCGAACATTTTCTGTATCCAGAAAGGCCCGTACAGGACCTGCAACATGCGGTTGTGCATTATCCTGCTGAAATGTAGGGTTTTGCAGGGATCGTATGAAGGGTAGAGCCAAGGGTCGTAACACATCTGAAATGTAACGTCCACTGTTCAAAGTGCCGTCAATGGGAACGAGAGGTGCGTAATGTGCGTTCAGTGCGATGTCGCCAAACACGGATGCGACCATCATGATGCTGCAAACATAACCTGGATTCATCCGAAAAAATGAGGTTTTGCCATTCTTGCACCCAGGTTCGTCGTTGAGTACACCATCGCAGGTGCTCCTGTCTGTGATGCAGCGTCAAGGGTAACCGCAGCCATGGTCTGCGAGCTGATAGTCCATGCTGCTGCATACGTCGTCGAGCTGTTCGTGCAGATGGTTGTTGTCTTGTAAATGTCCCCAATTGTTGACTCAGGGATCGAGACGTGGCTGCACGATCCGTTGCAGCATTGCAGATAAGATGCCTGTCATCTCGACTGCTAGTGATACGAGGCCGTCGGGATTCTCCAGCACTGCGTTCCGTATTACCCTCCTGAATCCACCGATTCCATATTCCACAGTCATTGGATCTCGACCAACGCGAGCAGCAATGTCGCGATACGATAAACCGCAATCGCGATAGGCTACAATCCGACCTTTATCAAAGTCGGAAACGTGATGGTAAGCATTTGTCCTCGTTACACGAGGCATCTAAACAACGTTTCACCAGGCAACGCCGGTCAGCTGGTGTTTTTGTATGAGAAATTGGTTGGAAACTTTCCTCATGGCAGCACGTTGTAGGTGTCGCCACCGGCGCCATCCTTGTGTGAATGGTCTGAAAAGCTAATCATTTACATATCACAGCATCTTCTTCCTGTCGGTTAAATTTCACGACTGTAGCACGTCATCTTCGTGGTGTAGCAATTTTAATGGCCAGTAGTGTACAATGGTATTATGCTGCAGCTGTATACTTTGAAATAATGCACGTATATTCCTCTTACGTCAAACTTGTGATTTGTGTCATCGACGTAGTTACTAAAACGAGTGCGCTGCTCTTGCGCCATATTAGCACTTATACTAGACTAGCGCGCAGCCCAGGCTGTAACGCCGGAAATGCATATCCTCCTATTTCCATCTATTGTACTATAATTTGTTTTCCTTATTTTTGCTACCTGAATATATGATATTTCTGTGTCTTTACATATTGTAATTGTTTTACTATTTGTATATATATATTTATGCACTTATGTCGATGTATAATTGGTTTGTTGTGTAAAGATTATTTGTATTTTTACGCTGGGTCTTGCCTAGGGAAAACTGCTATCGAACGATTACATCGATAGGTCGTGTGAAGACTCAAAGTGTGTAGGATCTTTGGTAGTGTTAACTCTGCCGCGTGGAGCGCGGGCAGGGCTGTCAGAGTCTGGCTGGAGTAGTGAGTGGAGCAGGTGTGTTGTGTGACGCTCCCGCGAGTTGCCGCGCTTTCGGGGTTTGGCAGCATGTAATTGCGCTCGACTCGCGATGATAGTTTCTGACATGGTGTCGCGGACGGGAAGCATTAGCTGGCGCACATCAAGAGCCCGTTTCGCCTGGTGACCGTGTCGAGAAGAAGGCGCGCCAACATCCAGCTTCTGCAACAGCGACGGCCGACAATGAGTGACTGTCGCCACCTCCTCGATCGACGGCTTCAAACCTTCAATCAACCAACAAGGAAGACTAAAAGCACGTAAAGTTTCAGAACTGTATGGCAGACCTCAGCTTTTCAAATTGTTCCATTTGCCTCACAAAATTACAGCAACTTAGCATGAACCATTTGTTGCTCATTGTCCCAATTGCATTGCCAAGCAGGGTCCCTTCCTTTTCCGAAATGAACCCGAGTGTCGTTGAAATTCAAACGCCAGCGTAATTCCATTTCACTGCTTTAATTTCAAAGTTCAATTTAAGTATTCATAGCTGGCTACAATAGTTAGATTACACAAGCACAAATTAAGAGTGCGAGTTTTGTTACCGTATTTTAGCTTACCTGTGACTGCAGCTCAGCTTGGTACGTACTAAATTTTACTATTGTTAATTATTCAGAATCGTTTAATTCAAGTTCAAAGTTAAATCTCTTCTTTCTAAATTGCGTAGATTCAAGTAGCTTTAGAAATGATTGTTGAGATAGTCCAAGACTAACTGTATTTCGATGTGCTTCAGAAAGAAAGCTCGCTATTAACTTCAGTCACTAAATTCACTTTCGATTTTCCGGTTTCATTAATTCTTTTGCTAAATTAAGTGTAGCGAAATTTATTACTTCTGACAAACTTTCAGTTTTCACACTACACGTGTCAACCTTCAGTTGCCACGCTTCTAGTGCTAATTATACACTCCTGGAAATGGAAAAAAGAACACATTGACACCGGTGTGTCAGACCCACCATACTTGCTCCGGACACTGCGAGAGGGCTGTACAAGCAATGATCACACGCACGGCACAGCGGACACACCAGGAACCGCGGTGTTGGCCGTCGAATGGCGCTAGCTGCGCAGCATTTGTGCACCGCCGCCGTCAGTGTCAACCAGTTTGCCGTGGCATACGGAGCTCCATCGCAGTCTTTAACACTGGTAGCATGCAGCGACAGCGTGGACGTGAACCGTATGTGCAGTTGACGGACTTTGAGCGAGGGCGTATAGAGGGCATGCGGAAGGCCGGGTGGACGTACCGCCGAATTGCTCAACACGTGGGGCGTGGGGTCTCCACAGTACATCGATGTTGTCGCCAGTGGTCGGCGGAAGGTGCATGTGCCCGTCGACCTGGGACCGGACCGCAGCGACGCACGGATGCACGCCAAGACCGTAGGATCCTACGCAGTGCCGTAGGGGACCGCACCGCCACTTCCCAGCAAATTAGGGACACTGTTGCTCCTGGGGTATCGGCGAGCACCATTCGCAACCGTCTCCATGAAGCTGGGCTACGGTCCCGCACACCGTTAGGCCGTCTTCCGCTCACGCCCCAACATCGTGCAGCCCGCCTCCAGTGGTGTCACGACAGGCGTGAATGGAGGGACGAATGGAGACGTGTCGTCTTCAGCGATGAGAGTCGCTTCTGCCTTGGTGCCAATGATGGTCGTATGCGTGTTTGGCGCCGTGCAGGTGAGCGCCACAATCAGGACTGCATACGACCGAGGCACACAGGGCCAACACCCGGCATCATGGTGTGGGGAGCGATCTCCTACACTGGCCGTACACCACTGGTGATCGTCGAGGGGACACTGAATAGTGCACGGTACATCCAAACCGTCATCGAACCCATCGTTCTACCATTCCTAGACCGGCAAGGGAACTTGCTGTTCCAACAGGACAATGCACGTCCGCATGTATCCCGTGCCACCCAACGTGCTCTAGAAGTGTGAGTCAACTACCCTGGCCAGCAAGATCTCCGGATCTGTCCCCCATTGAGCATGTTTGGGACTGGATGAAGCGTCGTCTCACGCGGTCTGCACGTCCAGCACGAACGCTGGTCCAACTGAGGCGCCAGGTGGAAATGGCATGGCAAGCCGTTCCACAGGACTACATCCAGCATGTCTACGATCGTCTCCATGGGAGAATAGCAGCCTGCATTGCTGCGAAAGGTGGATATACACTGTACTAGTGCCGACATTGTGCATGCTCTGTTGCCTGTGTCTATGTGCCTGTGGTTCTGTCAGTGTAATCATGTGATGTATCTGACCCCAAGAATGTGTCAATAAAGTTTCCCCTTCCTGGGACAATGAATTCACGGTGTTCTTATTTCAATTTCCAGGAGTGTATGTGTAATAACCTTTCTTTTTCAGTTATTATAGTAATTGTCCATAGGACTGGCGACCGTAATTTCCCCCAAATCTCAAATATCTAATTACCGCTAGTTGATTGTTAACGTAACGGCCGCACATTTACTTTCTTTATTAACTTTATCCCTATTTCAAAATTAATTTCCACCAGTTTCACTTGCATTTTTCCTTTCATTTAGATGTAACCCTTTCCTCCCTCTTTACCGACAGGTTAACTTCGGTGACGATTACTTTTCAAAAATTACCATTAGGTACACGCGGTTTCATTTTTCACTGTCATTAAGGTCGATAAGTGAGGGGGAGGTTACACGTGGCGACCTGGTGACAGGACAATCTTCAAATTTGAGGTTGTTCTGGACACGAATTTTGCATTGTACAAATCTCGTAACAAAGTACTGGTTACGAAATGGTCGATACTTCAGCGAGAATATTAGTGTGAGGAATCCTAATTAGATTTGAGATTTGGCATTTATATTGAAAATTATTAAAATGAGTGAAGGCAACAATTACCAAAATTTGGTAGTCTTGGATAAGGAACAATCGGTCGAACAGTGGGGAACGCGCACCGCTGTACCCATTGTTCAGGGACAGGCGGCTAGCATGAAAGACGCGACCGCCGAAACGCAACAAAGAGCAGAAATGGAATTCCACACTTTAGAAAATGTTTCGGAGTCGGAAGTGAAAATCAAATGCGAATCCCTTGATGACGAATACGGGGGACAATTAAAGAGGAAGCCGCTACGGAAGTAAAACCGGTAGTTTCCGGGAATTTAACTGATTTATTGAATGTTTTGATTAACGAAATCAAGAGTCAATCGGCCAAGCAAGAAGCTCAGTCTGAAAAAATTGAACGAAAGCTAGACAGTCACAACAAAGCTATAAATGTTGTTAACAACAATGTTGGAGTTGTTAACACAAAAGTTGATAAAATCAAAGAAGATATTATTGTGATTAATAGCGAAATCGGTAATCTTAAACAGGAAATGATAGGCGTTCAGGAGGAAATTGCGAGCATAAATACTCGTTTTTATTCCGAAATTAGCAGAATCGAGAAAAGTGTAGGAGAATCAGTTGCTCCGATCATCGAGAATAAGGTGACGGAACAAATTCAATTAGTGAAAAAAAGAGGATCAAAAGAAGGTGGAAACTTTAAAGGCTTTAGTATCCGAAGTAGATACCAAAGTGACGAAGCAGGCTAATACCTGCGAAGAGAAAAAAAGGGAAGTAGAAACGCTTGCGACAACCACTTGCCAAGTAATTACGAGAGTGTCGGAATTAGAAAAGAAGCTTGACGAAAAACAGAGCTATGTGCCAATCTATGCACATAGTTCGGAATTGTTGACGAAAGAGGAGCGGTTCGATCCCTTGAAAAAAGGCGGTATACACGCGACGGATTTCATTAAGAATTGTGAAAGAGTTTTACCCAGATCATGGACTAATGAGAGAAAAATTAATGCGATTATTGATGTGTTGGCTGGTGATGCCAAGCGTTGGGGCTTAAACCTCAACATTACGGACCTGACTTTTGACGAATTTAAAAATTTGTTTCTGGCTGAATACTGGTCAGAGCAAAAACAGCAAAGTGTCTGGCGCGAATTTGTCGTATCGAGGCCTTTCGATGCGAATTCGCGCGGTTCGATGAAGGAGTTTTGTGAGGGCTGGATCCGCAAGTTGGAATACTTGCGTGATCGCCGCACGGAATCCGAAATAGTCTGGGAACTCTACAAAAAGCTTCCAGATGATACAAAACGCTACGTAGGAAGCAATTACAGAACAATAAATGATTTCCTGGAAAGAGTGGAGGACGAGGACAATTGGCGCAATAATCGCGACAGTGGTAGAGGCCGTGGTAACAACAACGGGTACCACAGCAACCACAACAACGATAACCATGGGAATAATGCATACCGCAACCATGGCAGCAATAACAATAATGGTTCGGATCGTAATAACAATCGGTACAATGCAAATAATAACAGGAATGACGGAAACCAGTATCATACTAACGTGATACGGGCTTCACAGAATAGTAATAACGCCAGAGGGTGTGATCAGCCGCCTCAGCAGCATCCGGGGACCGTATCTGCTGGGACGAGACAGGGAAATCATTAGCCGCGCCGGTGAGGGGCCGACCGGGCGTGGAGAAATTTTGGCGGCCCAATAGCAGGAGAAAACCCAGGTGTCGTCGATATGAAAATTCCGTGTGGAATAATCAACGGCGGGAGAGTGTGCCAGTGTTAGGAGAAAGGAGTGCGCCCACAAGTAGTAGATCAGCTGTATACACGGCAGTAGGAAGTACATTCACTGTCAGTGAGAACAATTTAAGTAGTGTTCCGGAAATCGATTATAAAGTGGCAGCTGTAATACCCACAGCGGAACTGGAGATTGAGTTTAAGAATGATTCGCAAGTGTTGAGAGAAGATCAGATGTCGGATAAAACGTCCGTCATCGAGCGAGGGGATGCAGAGAGGGATGAGGTCTGGTTAAGGCAGTTCGGTCGCTTATACGTCGAACTAAGAGATTATAGGGGCCTGTATGGGAGAAGTGATTACGGGGAGCGCGTGCAGGATTTTCCGCGTCTCGTCCCGCAGGAAGATAGTGTTTGTGAAATGATAGAAAGTTCTGGCCCTAACCGGCAGACTTTACTAGAAATAGTTGATGTTAATGGGGAGCACGAGCAAGATTCGTCGTGTTTCGTCCCGCAAGAGTTGGATGTTGAAGTAGTAACGGAAAGTTCTGGCCCTAACCGGCAGACCTTACCGAAAGTTTCAGTGGTAGAAGTAGCCGACCCATCCGACGCAAACCTCCAGTTTAAACATTGCGAAAGTATTAAGGAGAAAGATTGCGAAAATTTTAGTGATAGCTGGACACGATTGGTAGAAAACCACGTAGATTACAGTGTGTATGAGGTTAGAGCTGACGTTATACGGTCAGACGATAACAGCGTGGGTTGCGCAGATCTAGAGGAAGTAATTGCAGATACTACTGGGCACATTTCTCCAGGTAGATTGGCAGATGAGATCAATCTGGCTAAAGAGGAATCAACGAAGATGACAATTAGTGAATTGATAGCAAAGCAACACTCGCTAGTTGACGAGTTACAGGAAAAGGTTTCGGTATTGGAGGCGAAGCTACAGACAAAGCCTCAGGACAAACGTGTTGAAATTAAAACTGTATGTGAACAGAGGCTGAAAAAGCCGCCAGATAAGCCGGATTTGGGATCAAAGCCGGATGGTTTTTTCTGGAATGACCTGGATATAGACGAGGATTTACTGTGGGAAAATAAAGAAACAGTCGAGGACAAGTGTAGACGGGTACTAGTGTCTGTTAATATGCACGACCTACAACTAAACGTGTTGATTGACACCGGTGCAGAATTGAGTGTTGTATCTGGGAAAATATTTGAGTTACTGAAAGATAGACCTGGCATCGTAGTTATGCCAGTAACAGGAGTGAAAATTATCGGTGCTACT
This sequence comes from Schistocerca serialis cubense, assembly GCF_023864345.2. Lineage (NCBI taxonomy): Eukaryota > Metazoa > Arthropoda > Insecta > Orthoptera > Acrididae > Schistocerca > Schistocerca serialis. Next base: position 871,150,139 of record NC_064638.1, on the reverse strand, counting down.
GGGAAGGCCAGTAAACCGGTCACAAAACAGATTTTTGTCCACTTCGAGATATGTGGGGCACGATTTGAACAAGAGTTTGTCATCGTGCCAGACTTGACTACGGAAGTAATTATCGGGTTGGATTGGCTATTAAAGTACCGTGCAGTGATTAAGTGCGAAAGCAAAACTTTGACATGTACGTCACAAGATAAAACAATAGTAGTTAGTTTTGACGAGGCAGGAGACGGTGTGCATAGGCAATACCAGCCTATCACATTGTTAACTGGCCGGATGCTATTGACGTAGGTATGAATTTGAACTACTGTAATGTGAGGAATCTCGGCATTGACAATAGTGTAGAAAGTGAATTGGAAAGTATTATAGACGGTGTGTCAAACGTAACACACGAACAAAGACGAGGCCTGTATGAAGTAATAATGAAGAATAAGAGTGTGTTTTCAGACAAACCGGGACTTGTGGAAGGATATAAATGCAAGTTGCATGTGATTCCGCACGAACCATTCTTCGTGAAACCGTATGCTATACCGCTGTTCAAAAAGGAAGCAGTGCAACGGGAGATAGATAAGATGATCGAATGGGGAGTGATTGAAAGAAGTACGAGTCCATATAATAACGGTTTGGTCACTGTAGCAAAACGGGATGGTAGTGTGCGTATTGTGATTGACGCACGCACGTTGAATAGGGTCGTTCAACGTGAAACAGACAGACCAGAGAGTATGGAGGACATTTTGCAACGTTTTCATGACGTTAAATTCATGACTAGCCTCGATCTGACGGCTAGTTACTGGCAAATAGAACTCGAAGAAGAATCTAGGCCATACACCGCCTTCTTGTTTGCGGGCAGGTGTTATCAGTATAGAGTACTGCCGTTTGGACTTAATATATCTGTGTCCGTATTCATCAGGGCCCTAGATAAAGTGCTAGGACCGGCTTTGAGTTCAAGATTAACTGTATATGTTGACGACCTATTGTTGGCCAATGCCACTTGGCATGACCATTGTGACCTGTTAGATGAAGTTTTTAGAGCATTGCGCCGTGGCAGAATGACTCTAAAGCTAAAGAAATGCGAATTTGTGAAGCAGGAACTGAAATTTTTAGGGCATGTAATTACCACTGCTGGTATTACAAAGGACCCAGAGAAACTAGAGGCAATAAGGAATTGTCCTCCACCCAAGTCTAGGAAACAGTTAAAAAGTTTTCTAGGGCTAACAGGATTTTACCGTAAATTTGTAAAAGGACAAGTGTTTAATGATGAAAATTTGAATAACCTCTTACGCAAAAACGTTCCGTTTGTGTGGACTGACGGGTGTCAGGCCGCTTTCGAGAGATTAAAAGACGAGTTGTTAAGATCTAACATACTGTTTCATCCTGATTTATCGCTACCCTTCCATCTGGGAACGGATTCGTCGAATTATGGGGTGGGGGTAGAACTGTTCCAAGAAGTTGGTAAAGGAGAGGATAAGGAACACCGGACGATAGCGTTCGCGAGTCGAACTTTATCAAAAAGTGAGCGAAACTACACGATTTCTGAGAAAGAGTGTCTCGCTATCGTGTGGGGATTCAAAAAGTTCAAGGGTTACCTATGGGACCGTAAGGTGATTATTCATACGGACCATAAGGCGCTCACTTATCTGAAGGATTGTAAACTACTTCACGAAAGACTGACTAGGTGGTCGCTGTATTTACAGCAATTTAACTATGACATCTGTTACGTAAAAGGGACCGACAATTGCGTAGCGGATGCGCTGTCGCGTTTGCCCGAGTCTAATCGAGAGATATTGAAAGATGAGTCAGATGGAGTGGTCAAATTGTACTATTTTAAAGAAGTTGAGGGACGTAAATTATTAATGAACATCTGTAAGAATCTACGTCGTCATCAGAACGAGGATGGTTGTTTAAATATGGTGAAAACCCGATATGATGAAAAGAGTCCAGAAGGAGAGAAATTAAGGAAGTATTACAAGATATACGATCATATCTTGTACATACGTAAGGGTGAAGATAGTAATATTTGGCGGGTATGCTGGCCCACCAAATACGTCACGGAAAAAATAGACTACTACCATTTGGCGTATGGTCACTGTGGACCAAAGAAATGTACGGAAAAGCTGAGTGAAGTAGTGCATTTTAACAACATGTTAAAACGAGTTACTGACAGAGTGAAAACTTGCGATTTATGTCAGAAGGTGAAGGTTACCAACTGTACGAGTCGTGGTCCTATGCAAAGTATAAGGCCTAACGACGCCTTTGAGTTACTGTGCGTGGACTTGTACGGACCTTTGCCCAAGTCATCAGGAAACTTTGCCTACATTTTAGTAGTGCTAGAAGCTTTTTCCAAGTTCATCAAACTATACCCGATTAGGAAAGCTACAGCCAAAGCGGTCTATAGCAAGCTTGTGAACGATTATTTTGTTCATATTGGTAAGCCCAAGGCGATTCTATCAGACAATGGGGCACAATTTACTTCTAAGTTGTGGAATGAAGGCATGGAAAGTAATGGTGTCGAGGTGATCCATATTTCAGCTTATTGTCCGGCTGGGAATCTCGCTGAGAGGTATATGCGCGAGCTAGGCCGACTGTGCCGTACCTATTGCCATCACAACCATAGGGCATGGGGCAAATATGTAGCAGTATTTGAGAGAATTATGAACACCTTGAGACATGAATCTACGGGATTTTCTCCAGAGGAAATCCTGTTGGATGACAGAAGTAAAAGTTTAGTGGAAGAGATAATCAAATTCCCTCCACGGATTGACATTAGTATTGGTGTGAAAAAGGATCGTTTGCGAGAAGTAATGAAGCTAAAAGCCGATGCTCGCATACGTCGTCATGACGCTAAAGCGCGTTTTGCTAAGTTTGCAATCGGAGACTTAGTACTTGTAAAAGCTCATGAGAAATCGAGCGAGTTAGACCATGAAATCTCTAAATTTAAGTTTGTTTATAATGGACCATATAAAGTCATTGGTATACCTCACACAAATGCTTATTGCTTAGAGTATCCAAGCTCTGGAAAACTATTAGGTATACGGAACATTGTAGACTTGAAATTGTACCAACCTAGGATCGATTAATACCACACAATGGGTAATTTATACAGTATGTAAAATAGAGTGTAAGATTTAACGATTTGCTAGATTGCCATGCTTTTGACTGACCAAGGTCATTAAAGAAGTTGTAATTAACAAGTAATTAATTTTGAATAATCAATTTAATTTTAATCAATTTAATCATGATCTAATCAACTGAAAAATCCAAGCTGCTAGTTTAAGTTTTCAGCTGAGTCACAGTAGATTAAGGAATGTAAATATGATTTTGTAAATAGCTGTAAGATTCCATAAATATGTGATTTACTAGTCATTGCCGATGTACTTAGACGCTGTTTTAAGTTTCAGGCTAGTGCATGCGTGTGATGATGGACAGTGTTGAGTTATCCACTGTGATAGTGTTTATGGACTCCTTGAGATTACTCGGGAGTGAGTTTTACCGAAAGAATTCAGTGAAACGGACGTTCTGGAAATGCCGTTACAAGAGCCAGAGAGATCAAGCGTGCCGCACAGGCGGGCGCAACAATACTGGCGGGGCGGAACCGCTGTCGGCTCTTGTGCCGCTGTCGGCTCTTGTGCCGCTGTCGGCATTCTTTGTACTTGCGAGTACGGAAGGCGGAGTTGTTTTTCTTCCCGGACAGCTGATATGAAAGAATTCTGTTGTCAATATTTATGTTTTTGTCGATCTGCTGTATATTATTTTCTTGTTTAGCGTTAAGTGCACACTCATGACGAGAATATTAATTATGAAAAGGTTATATAAAATGTATAGTCTATTTAATTATTTATTTGCGTATTTTGATCTACCTGTTTTTATGACCATGCACTCTAATTAATTTTGCAAATAGTATTCCATTTCTCATAGTGTTACGAATTTTAATGATTTTGGAATAGCTAAACCATTTTCTATGTTTTCTATGAATTTTAATATGTTGTCAACCTGTTTTATTTTGTGCAAGATGACAGAGTGGAATAAGATTAGGAGTGTCTCCACTCAATTATTATCGTCTAAAAATTGGTTTATGGTTAATTAGGCGAATGCTAAATTTTGTTGATGTTTTGAGCATATGCATTTCCGCTGTTTCTTTTTTTTTTTGGACATTTTCTGAGTCTGTTTACGTTACACGAACATCCTCAGACAATGTGGGGCACGTGTAACGCCGGAAATACATATCCTCCTATTTCCATCTATTGTACTATAATTTGTTTTCCTTATTTTTGCTACCTGAATATATGATATTTCTGTGTCTTTACATATTGTAATTGTTTTACTATTTGTATATATATATTTATGCACTTATGTCGATGTATAATTGGTTTGTTGTGTAAAGATTATTTGTATTTTTACGCTGGGTCTTGCCTAGGGAAAACTGCTATCGAACGATTACATCGATAGGTCGTGTGAAGACTCAAAGTGTGTAGGATCTTTGGTAGTGTTAACTCTGCCGCGTGGAGCGCGGGCAGGGCTGTCGGAGTCTGGCTGGAGTAGCGAGTGGAGCAGGTGTGTTGTGTGACGCTCCCGCGAGTTGCCGCGCTTTCGGGGTTTGGCAGCATGTAATTGCGCTCGACTCGCGATGATAGTTTTTGACATGGTGTCGCGGACGGGAAGCATTAGCTGGCGCACATCAAGAGCCCGTTTCGCCTGGTGACCGTGTCGAGAAGAAGGCGCGCCAACATCCAGCTTCTGCAACAGCGACGGCCGACAATGAGTGACTGTCGCCACCTCCTCGATCGACGGCTTCAAACCTTCAATCAATCAACAAGGAAGACTAAAAGCACGTAAAGTTTCAGAACTGTATGGCAGACCTCAGCTTTTCAAATTGTTCCATTTGCCTCACAAAATTACAGCAACTTAGCATGAACCATTTGTTGCTCATTGTCCCAATTGCATTGCCAAGCAGGGTCCCTTCCTTTTCCGAAATGAACCCGAGTGTCGTTGAAATTCAAACGCCAGCATAATTCCATTTCACTGCTTTAATTTCAAAGTTCAATTTAAGTATTCATAGCTGGCTACAATAGTTAGATTACACAAGCACAAATTAAGAGTGCGAGTTTTGTTACCGTATTTTAGCTTACCTGTGACTGCAGCTCAGCTTGGTACGTACTAAATTTTACTATTGTTAATTGTTCAGAATCGTTTAATTCAAGTTCAAAGTTAAATCTCTTCTTTCTAAATTGCGTAGATTCAAGTAGCTTTAGAAATGATTGTTGAGGTAGTCCAAGACTAACTGTATTTCGATGTGCTTCAGAAAGAAAGCTCACTATTAACTTCAGTCACTAAATTAACTTTCGATTTTCTGGTTTCATTAATTCTTTTGCTAAATTAAGTGTAGCGAAATTTATTACTTCTGACAAACTTTCAGTTTTCACACTACACGTGTCAACCTTCAGTTGCCACGCTTCTAGTGCTAATTATATGTGTAATAACCTTTCTTTTTCAGTTATTATAGTAATTGTCCATAGGACTGGCGACCGTAATTTCCCCCAAATCTCAAATATCTAATTACCGCTAGTTGATTGTTAACGTAACGGCCGCACATTTACTTTCTTTATTAACTTTATCCCTATTTCAAAATTAATTTCCACCAGTTTCACTTGCATTTTTCCTTTCATTTAGATGTAACCCTTTCCTCCCTCTTTACCGACAGGTTAACTTCGGTGACGATTGCTTTTCCAAAATTCCCATTAGGTACACGCGGTTTCATTTTTCACTGTCATTAAGGTCGATAAGTGAGGGGGAGGTTACAAGGCTTCGCATCCGTAGTACTAAGTAATGTCATTTTTCCTCCTATCTATGTAATTATGTAGTTCTCAATTCGCTCGAGCACTCAATCATTCATAATAGGAAACACAATCATAACTCAGTCACTCAAAATGATTCAGAAATTTTACTTGTTAGAATGAAATCAGCTGATGATTCTTCTTCTCTGCAGGCTCGTGCTTTGCGGCAGTCTGCTAATCTGTACAAATAAAATGCCTCGTAATTTTGGGAGCGTTGTATAACCAGTCGGGAAACCTCAGATCAAGCGGATATTTGGCTTTGATGAAGTTTAACCTTCGGAAGAAGTAATGGAGCTCTTGGATTATTAAATACAGTTTCGTATCCAGTCTTTCGGAAGTTCTTTTCTGATTAACAACTACGTAATATATATTCCTTTTAGTCGTACAATTTCGTATCAGTTATCTTTTGTCATAAATCTCAATATTCAGATTACACTTCTTCAAACAATGCTCAGGCTAATCGGCACCAAGACAAGCTCGGAGGCTTTATTCTAACAACCACCAGAGAGAGTACTACAAAGAATAATTATGCGCTCATGGCATAGCTATTGTATGAAACTACTTTGCGCATGGATTCTGCGAGTATGAAGATAGAAAATTAGTAAACGTCATTCAAGGGTAGAATTGTATCAGAATAATTCATCGAATATAAAGAGATATTACAGTAACTACGGCTGTACAACTTGTCTAGCGTAGCGGTAATTTTGTTTACACGCCACTGAATAGAGCAATCATAAAAATAAGAACGTTAGGTTACTGAATAGCATCACTTTCATACAAATTAAACGATTTTAGCAATACACACCACTTGCTAGCGTACTGTAGCACCTAAAGGCTTCAGCAGACTGCCCGACTGCAACACGTCAACTATGCAAACAGTGCATCGAAGGTGCCACTTCTCTGCGGCCGCTTCATACCCGATACGGCCGTAAAAGCAGGTCATTAGCTGGCGGTCACAGCTGTGCCCTGCTTCCCCCGCTGCAGGTGGCGCAGTAGCTCGCAGCTCCCATTAATGCCACAACTCGTCACTCCAAGTGCCAGCTAAACATGTAACAGATATCATCAGTGCCTCCTGAGAACTTACACCAGTCTGCCACGAGTGTAATAATCCCTACAGTAGTTCACGACACTAGCCCGAAAATACAGACAGAAGCGGGCAGGGAACTTGCATTTATACAGACAGCTGTTTACACACGGATTTTTCGGGTCTGGCTTGCGGAGCCTCTATTTGTTTAGTGACTGTGTTACAGGCGTTTTCATTTACTTCCAACTTTTACTCGAGTTTGAGCTTAGATTGTTGTGTGCTCAAAGTGTGCTTACTGTGCCAAATTCCAGGTCGACATTAACAAGTAACAACTTTCAATTTGGAAGTGACATGTTCATCCAACTGTACTCTAGAGAGAGTAAACTGGTATTCAATGGCCTGTTTCGCTTCCAGTTTTAAGTTAAAAATTTTATTTGAAAGATATGTTCGTACATCATTGATCTCAGTTATTACGAGTATACAGGAATAAAATGTCATTTTCATGTTTCAATTTGGACTTGAGATCACCGGATGCATCTATTAAAGACAATGCCAAAACGTTTTGCACTCTGGGTTTGACATCCAAAGACAGTCTCTGCACTGTTCTTCTGACATATGCGAGTGTCTTCAGTACCTCTAGGTGCTGAATCGCTCACCTCGAGTTCAACTGCTTTAATCTTCTCTTGAGCTGCCAATCTCACACTAAGCTGTTACTCCGCGATTTTGTCATCATCCTGAGTAAGAAAGGAATACATATCATGACTGAAACCTACTGTATGCTCACCTCAGCTTTAATTCTGCTGCACATTATACTGAGCATCACTAGGTGGTATAGAATCTACTTGTTCCCTACTCTGAGCTATTCTGTTTGGGAATTTTACAGGAGTGCCCAGCAGCTGCAAAATTACTTTTTGTCTTAGCTTTTACGGAGTCTGTGGATGGGTTATGGAGAGCTGTGTTCTCACTGATGTGGCAAACCTCCAGCGTGACCCTCGGGTGTAGGGCCATCGGTGTGCCAATCGCGTACGTCGTGTGACTAGGGCCTCCCGTCGGGTAGACCGTTCGCCTGGTGCAGGTCTTTCGAGTTGACGCCACTTCGGCGACCTGCGCGTCAATGGCGATGAAATGATGATGATTTGGACAACACAACACCCAGTCCCTGAGCGGAGAAAATCTCCGACCCAGCCGGGAATCGAACCCGGGCCCTTAGGACTGACATTCTGTCGCGCTGAACACTCAGCTACCGGAGGCGGACACTCGCGCAGGTGATTCCTTGCTACCTGCGCAATGGGATTGGTTATTGGTCTTTCCCGTGGGATAGTAGACAGATATAAAAATCTCCCTTCTGTCTTTAAAGGTCCATGCTACCACCTGACAACTCTGTTCTCAATGTCTCTTAAAAAAATCCCATGTTTCAAAACTTTTATGCTCAGTGCCTCCTATTGCAGTATTCCTAAGGTTCCACAGAATCCTGATGTACCAATTTGTAACTTAGCGTCCTACCTGTTAATATTGCGTCGATTTGTACAAGCTATGTCAAAAACACACTACATACAACATCGCCGTCAAAAAAGATTCTCTGCATAGGCGGCAGCTTGAGCTACAGGCACTCACAACCGCACACTACAGTGAACACAGCTATTCGTTTCGTCAAGTCGACACACGTAAGTGGCGCTGCAGCCTCCAAAACTGACCTGCCTATCGTTTACTGCGCAATTCTGTCATTCCAGTCCTGCTGGTGGCACATGTGTACACTTTATTTGAAATAATAGGCCAGGGAAGAGGTTGATTGACCAGAAAATAAGTACCCAGTGCGTCTGGTGAAACCAGACATGTTGTTGACATGCTGTATCCACCAAGTAAGTTGGTTTACAGACGTATAATATTAAAAATCAAAGATATGTGTGCGTCAAACCCAAATTCAAGGAGTCTTCACTGCAGCCACTTATTCCGAGTAATCGTCTCTCTACGAACTAGCAACACCTGTGGCATCTTGCCCACTCATCACGTATACTACACTACTGGCCATTAAAATTGCTACACCAAGAAAAAATGCAGATGATAACCGGGTATTCATTGGACAAATATATTTTACTAGAACTGACATGTGATTACATTTTCACGCAATTTGGGTGCATAGATCCTGAGAAATCAGTACCCAGCACAACCACCTCTGGACGTAATAACGGCCTTAATACGCCTGGGCATTGAGTCAAACAGAGCTTGGATGGCGTGTACAGATACAGCTGCCCATGTAGCTTCAACACGATACCACAGTTCATCAAGAGTAGTGACTGGCGTATTGTGACGAGCCAGTTGCTCGGCCACCATTGACCAGACGTTTTCAGTTGGTGAGAGATCTGGAGAATGTGCTGGCCAGGGCAGCAGTCGAACATTTTCTGTATCCAGAAAGGCCCGTACAGGACCTGCAACATGCGGTCGTGTATTATCCTGCTGAAATGTAGGGTTTCGCAGGGATCGAATGAAGGGTAGAGCCACGGGTCGTAACACATCTGAAATGTAACGTCCACCGTTCAAAGTGCCGTCAATGCAAATAAGAGGTGACCGAGACGTGTAACCAATGACACCCCATACCATCACGCCCGGTGATACGCCAGTATGGCGATGATGAATACACGCTTCCAATGTGCGTTCACCGCGATGTCGCCAAATACGGATGCGACCTTCATGATGCTGTAAACAGAACCTGGATTCATCCGAAAAAATGACGTTTTGCCATTCGTGCATCCAGGTTCGTCGCTGAGACACCATCGCAGGTCCTCCCGTCTGTGATGCAGCGTCAAGGATAACCGCAGCCATGGTCTCCGAGCTGATGATCCATGCTGCTGCAAACATCGTCGAACTGTTCGTGCAGATGTTTGTTGTCTTGCAAACGGCCCCATCTGTTGACTCAGGGATCGAGACATGGCTGCACGATCCGTTACAGCCATGCGGTTGCCTGTCATGTCGACTGCTAGTTATACGAGACCGTTGGGATCCAGCAAGGCGTTCCGTATTACCCTCCTGAACCCACCGATTCCATATTCTGCTAACAGTGATTGGATCTCGACCAACGCGAGTAGCAATGTCGCGATACGATAAACCGCAATCGCGATAAGCTATTATCCGACCTTTATCAAAGTCGGTAACGTGATGGTATGCATTTCACCTCCTTACACGAGGCATCGCAACAACGTTGCACCAGGCAACGCCGGTCAACTGCTGTTTGTGTATGAGAAATCGGTTGAAAACTTTCCTCATGCCAGCACGTTGTAGGTGTCGCCACCGGCACCAACCTTGTGTGAATGCTCTGAAAAGCTAATCATTTGCATATCACAGCATCTTCTTCCTGTTGGTTAAATTTCGCGTCTGTAGCACGTCATCTTCGTGATGTAGCAATTTTAATGGCCAGTAGTGTATGTGTAAATGATGCTGCGCTCTCGGAATGCTATACAACAGTTAAAGCGAATAACATTAATAGTTTTTATTACAAATAAGAAGACTGACAATACTTAACTTCTATTTACAACACGTGGTTGCGAGCGATGGGCGACATGCAAATAAGTGGCCTTTGCTATATACAATATTCCTGCAAGCAGTTGATATGGATGATACGTCGCTACTATCGTAGCACTCTCTGCTAGGCCTGTCCGTATACCGTACGAATCCTGTCCGAATAATGAGGGAATACTGAGCGGCCGAGGCTGTCAGGAGCGGAGCTTATATTCTCCTCTTGTAGAGGCCTCTCCTGTCGTGTGCGGTCCTAATCAGCGCACCTTTGGCCGACGTTTCACCGCCTTTTCTTCTCTTGCGTTCTTCATCTTCGTTCCGGCGCTTGTGGTTACTCCAGAACAACACCAGTGGGAGGTAAATAAACGGGGGGTATTACAGCCACACATTCAATGACTCCTGAACAAAATTTGCTGCCACACTGGACTTTACACACGAAACGACAGGATATTTAAGATACCGCTTGGGATTGTACGCAATAAGATCCTCCTCTGCTATTACGTTTCCCAACTCAATCCCTACAGTAGTTCACGACATTAGCCCGAAAATATAGACAGAAGCGGGCAGGGAACTTGCATTTATATATAGACAACTGTTTACACACGGATTTATGGAGTTGAGAGTCACGATACAATAGACTGGCATAAGCTTTGTTCATCTGCGTTAATCCTGCCTAATTAGTAGGAATAACTACTACTTATTCTTACCATTCAAAATAAAACTTTTGTGCAGTGATCAAATTCACTTCCTACACGACTGTACATGGTTTTACTGTTCAACATCAGATAAACTACCAATTGAGCTAGACCGAGCGAGGTGGCGCAGTGGTTAGACACTGGACTCGCATTAGGGAGGACGACGGTTCAATTCCGCGTCCGGCCATCCTGATTTAGGTTCTCCGTGATTTCCCTAAATCACTCCAGGCAAATGCCGGGATGGTTCCTCTGAAAGGGCAGGGCCGACTTCCTTCCCCATCCTTCCCTAATCTGATGAAACCGATGACCACGCTGTCTGGTCTCCTTCCCCAAACCAACCAACCAATTGAGCTTAGTGTGGCAATGAGGTAGGACTGCCTCCAGTGACATGGTCTGCCCTCAGCCAACCCCCTCACGATCCGCCTCAAACAAGAAGATGCTATTCCCATTGGTAAACCTTTCTGTCTTGTGATCTCAGATACATCACTTTTCACAAAATCCGTAAGTAACATACTTTTACTAGCTCCAATGGTGACTGACGCTTATACTCACTCGGAGCGCCTGTTGGGAGAATTTTAGGATGTATTTTTCTTATCGAAACAGTATATTTATTGATAACTATTCTGCATCTCCTCCCCTTCTGGGACATGGGCGAGTCCATTCTACTATTGCCAAGGGGTGTCTCTCTTCAAATTGCGTGCTAGTTTTTAGTTTCATCAGAAATATTCCCAATGCCATCTTGTAGAACATTCGAGACACGTCTTTTCCCTTCCTCTGGAACACGGCTTCCACCCACTTTTAGCCACCTTACTTTTTCTGCGGCCATTCCGCATCTCCTTGCATAACAGTGGCCATACACGGCTGCCTAGCACCATGAATTCTGCTCCTCTGCTAAATTCAGAATTCCTGAGCCCACGATTGGATTTAGATATGGGTTGTATCAATAAATTACAAAATTCCAATCGCATGTTTTACGATCTGTTGTATATTAAATTATACTTTCCCTCAGTTTAAGGAATTATGTGATCTGGTGTTCGGAAATGAGTGTGGACAAGGAGATAACATGTCACTGCCATGTTTCAAATATGCTTCCAGTTATTTCACGGGAGTAACATGTTGTTGTTGTGGTCTTCAGTCCCGAGACTGGTTTGATGCAGCTCTCCATGCTACTCTATCCTGTGCAAGCTTTTTCATCTCCCAGTACCTACTGCAACCTAAATCCTTCTGAATCTGCTTAGTGTATTCATCTCTTGGTCTCCCTCTACGATTTTTACCCTCCACGCTGCCCTCCAATACTAAATTGGTGATCCCTTGATGCCTCAGAACATGTCCTACCAACCGATCCCTTCTTCTGGTCAAGTTGTGCCACAAACTTCTCTTCTCCCCAATCCTATTCAATACTTCCTCATTAGTTATGTGATCTACCCATCTAATCTTCAGCATTCTTCTGTAGCACCACATTTCGAAAGCTTCTATTCTCTTCTTGTCCAAACTATTTATCGTCCATGTTTCACTTCCATACATGGCTACACTCCATACGAATACTTTCAGAAATGACTTCCTGACACTTAAATCTATACTGGATGTTAACAAATTTCTCTTCTTCAGAAACGCTTTCCTTGCCATTGCCAGCCTACATTTTATATCCTCTCTACTTCGACCATCATCAGTTATTTTGCTCCCCAAATAGCAAAACTCCTTTACTACTTTAAGTGCCTCATTTCCTAATCTAATTCCCTCAGCATCACCCGACTTAATTAGACTACATTCCATTATCCTTGTTTTGCTTTTGTTGATGTTCATCTTATATCCTCCTTTCAAGACACTGTCCATTCCATTCAACTGCTCTTCCAAGTCCTTTGCTGTCTCTGACAGAATTACAATGTCATCGGCGAACCTCAAAGTTTTTATTTCTTCTCCATGAATTTTAATACCTACTCCGAATTTTTCTTTTGTTTCCTTTACTGCTTGCTCAATATACAGATTGAACAACATCGGGGAGAGGCTACAACCCTGTCTTACTCCCTTCCCAACCACTGCTTCCCTTTCATGTCCCTCGACTCTTATAACTGCCATCTGGTTTCTGTACAAATTGTAAATAGCCTTTCGCTCCCTGTATTTTACCCCTGCCACCTTTAGAATTTGAAAGAGAGAATTCCAGTCAACATTGTCAAAAGCTTTCTCTAAGTCTACAAATGCTAGAAACGTAGGTTTGCCTTTCCTTAATCTTTCTTCTAAGATAAGTCGTAAGGTCAGTATTGCCTCACGTGTTCCAGTGTTTCTACGGAATCCAAACTGATCTTCCCCGAGGTTGGCTTCTACTAGTTTTTCCATTCTTCTGTAAAGAATTCGTGTTAGTATTTTGCAGCTGTGACTTAACATCTGACTATATAAATTATCTCCCATATACGAATCGAAGAGGAAGGCTCTGTTCTCGCTTCGATTGATACCTTCCCTCGCAAGTGAAAGGCGACTGAGTGTTCAAGTTGGCACCTAAGAAGAAATGGGTAGATTCACTCTGTCCTCTCCCTACCTCTCTTGGAGTCAATGACCCATCACGTCACCCAACCAATGTGACCTGTGACATGAGTACGTGTTCGGTTAAGGTGAATGTGGTACACAAACTGCCTACAATCGCTAATGAATAAATTTGTCACGCAGAATATAATTCTCTCTTTCATCCCGAGAGGAAGAATTATAAGCAAACGAGAAAATACCGTTAATTATTGTGATTTTGAGCTTGAGATATGTAGATCCATTTTCCGCTGCCGGAATAATAGGCTCTCAATTTCTAATTCGTGACCGTGTGAATAATAGTTGTAACACGCACTTCAATTTGATCGTGCTAAGACATCGGACTCCGTAGAAAATCTGCAGGCTCTGAAAAGGTTTACTACCGTTAGTAGCGATCTGCATGAGATGTAACGAATGGTTGCTAATTGTTCCCGTTATTCCGGGAAGCGTTGCAAGTACTTACAAAAATTCAACATCAGGTCGGTCATCTGTGAAAATAGTAATTATTATTCTTTGAAGTTAACATACTCATATAATTTCGTATTAACATACTTATTATTAACGAACCTTACAAATGCTTACATAGGCAATGGCTAAGGAAGCAGGGACGGATGTGTCTGACTGTAAAGAACAAGCGAGAGTGAGTCTCTTAAAAACAAGTGATGAACAAATTACAAAAGTTCAGAGAAGCAGTTCGTTAATTTTCATCGCAGTCACTGATATGCTAAGTCTGCCTTCTCTGGCCATGAAAAGTCATTGGATTACATATTTTAGATAGCATGGAGGCAAGAAATTTTCTTTATAAAATTACGCGGTGAAAACAAGTGTTCCTTTCACTGCAAGGAGCCTGTATGTAGGAAATGTATTTCATATTGAAAGTCACTTTCTATACGTTTCGCGTTATGATTTAGATATAACACGGAGAATTATATTTTTTTGTCTACATCGTTTTAGAATTAGGTAGTAAGTTTGTTAACCTGTATTCGTGTTTCCTTCGCTCTCATTTTAGTTCGACTTAGTCGCCTTACACTTGTGACACAACAGATTCAAGCATTTCAATTGATTTTGGCCTGTTCACTTAACATCTAACAGAAAATTACAAATTTTTTTTATTGAATGTTGTTCTAGAAAGAAAATTAAGGAACAGTTACCTAACCATTTCTTTGAGGTAAAATGTAGTTAATTGATATTGGACTGTGGTGATGTTCGTGGTAGACGTGAGATCAGATGTGATGAATCGCAGGTACAGTGATGAAACGGCCAAGGTTTCATTGGCTGAACCAAGAAGCTCCAGGAAAGTCTTTCACGACAATCGGGTAAAGTACTTCCTGGCGGCCTTGGATAGGAATCCAGGGAGCTGTATCGCCGCCCAGAATTAGCGGTTTAAGTAGAGATGACATAGAAGTAGCAGTTAGGGTGACTGGCCAAGCCAGTTACTTGAGCGTGCAGTAACGTAAGTAATCCTAGTGAATTACTTGTTCGGTCTTTAATGATATTAGGCATTAAATTTTACTGGTGATATCTAGATTGATTTACAGAAGAATGGAAAGACTGTTAGAAGCCGGAAGATGAGTTTGGATTCCAGAGAAATGTAGGAACACCTGAGGCAATACTGGCCCTACGACTTCTCACAGAAGATAGGTTAAGGAAAGGCAAAACTATGTTTATAGCATTTGTAGTCTCAGAGAAAGACTTTGACAATGTTGAATGGAAAACTCTCTTTCAGATTCTAAACGTGGCAAGGGTAAAATACAGGGAGCGAAAGGCTATTTACAATTTGTACAGAAACCAGTTGGCCGTTATAGGTGTCGAAGGGCACGAAAACGAATCAGTGGTTGAGAATGGACTGAGACAGGGTTGCATCCTATCCCCGATGTTATTCAATCTGTATATGGAGCAAGCAGTAAAGGAAACAAAAGAAAAGTTTGGAGTAAGAATTAAAGTCCTGAGAGAAGAAATAAAAAACTTTGAGATTTGTCGATGACATTCTTATTCTGTCAGACAGAGCAAAGGACCTGGAAGAGCAGTTAAATGGAATTAACAGTATCTTGAAACGAGGATATAAGATGAACATCAACAAAAGCAAAACCAAGATAATGGAATGTAGTCGAATTAAATCAGGTGATGCTAAGGAAATTAGATAAGGAAATGAGACACTTAAAGTGATAAATGAGTTTTACTATTTCGGCAACAAAATAACTGATGATGGTCGAAGTAGAGAGGATATAAAATGTAGAGTGGCAATGACAAGAAAAGCGCTTCTGAAGAAAAGAAATTTATTAACATGAATGTAGATTTAAGTGTCAGGAAGCCTATCCTGAAAGTATTGTATGGAGTGTTGCCACGTATGGAAGTGAAACATGGACGATGAGCAGTTTAGGCAAGAAGAGAATAGAAGCTTTTGAAATGTGGTGCTACAGAAGAATGCTGGATATTAGATGGGTAGATCTCGAACTAATGAGGAGGTACTGAATAGAATTGGGGGGAAGACAAATTTGTGGCACAACCGGACTAGAAGAAGGGATCGTTTAGTAGGACACATTCCGAGGCATCAAGGGATTATCAGTTTAATGCTGCAGGAAAGCGTGGGAGGTAAAAATCGTAGAGGAAGACCAAGAGGTGAATACAGTAAGCAGATTAAGAAGGATGTAGGTTGCAGTAATTACTCGGAGATGAAGAGGCTTGTACAGGATAAAGTAGCATACAGAACTGCAGCAAACCAGTCTTTGGACTGAAGATTAACAACAACAACATGTTATTCTCGTGAGTGCAATAGATGTCGTGTTACCATTAGATAACTTAATGGTCGCAAACTTTACATACCCGTTTACAAAGTGCATTACGTACCTCTTGAATAAATTAATTCAATCGATAGCAGCTTAATAGAAAATAGCAGTTACAGATGCTACAGGTGGCATCGCCTTTATACGTCATCTCGTAGACTGAGAAATTATTTTCATTCACGCACTTAAATTTCAAGAACGCGGACTCCATGTCCAAGGCAGCCGCGCGGGAATAGCCGAGCGGTCTGAGGCGCTGCAGTCATGGACTGTGCGGCTGGTCCCGGTGGAGGTTCGAGTCCTCCCTCGGGCATGGGAGTGTGTGTTTGTCCTTAGGGAAAATTAGGTTACGTAGTGAGTAAGCTTAGGGACTGATGACCTCAGCAGTTAAGTCCCATAAGATTTCACACACATTTGAACATTTTCCATGTCCAAGGCACCGCCGACAATGACAGCTAAACCGCCGCAGCGGCCATTTCGTTGCTCACGTTACCAGCTGCAGTGTCACCAACTCAGCCGATTTTCGGATCATTCTGGCAGTTTTGTGTTTCTTAAAGTCGAAAAACATTCCTTTCAGCTGACAGCCGAAAACCGGTCACATTTCTTGTACTGATTTATTTTAATAAACTAAATACTTTAATCAATCAACTCAGTTCACATTGTTATTAAAATATTAACACTTAAACAAGAAATTCCATTGAGTTAATAATGAAATTTATATTCTGGGCGAACTTCTAGAATACACAGCTTAATACATTGTTTAACAATCATTATTCTTATTATTACTGCGTACAGCGTAACATCTGACGCGATGACAGACTGCTGCGGGACCACAGTGGGTTGCTAGAATAATCACTCTTGATACAGTACACTCTGAAGTGTTATCACAGCCATTATTATTATCAACAATACACTGGCAGCGGTCTCTAAATCGTTTCCAGTGCATTTATTTAAATCTTTTCACTCTGAATAAGAAGTTAGTTTTCTTAGACATGTGTACGTTTTGCAAAAAAATGTCGAAAAAACATACACGCAGCATTTTGGAGAAGAATGATTAAAAGATGAAGAGTTAAAAGGCTGGATTCAAAAGTTGCTGACAGATAAAAAATGCTGCATTGTCCTTTTTATCAGTGCCTTCTCAACACTGTAAGTATTTGGGACTGAGAGATCATTCTAAATCCGACAACTATCTGAAAGCGGCTAAGCCATTTTCTCGTGCTGGGCAGTCTACATCGAATTTTCAGCCCAAAATTCCATAAGTGACGACACTTAGAGTTGAGGCCAGAATGAAAATATTTGTGAGAATGCGTTGTGCGGTACAGAGTTTTGATCATCTCAGCGAGCTTAACAAATGGTGTTTCTAAATAACTGATCTGAAAAAACATCGCACGAAATGCACTGAAATGATAAAAATGTAATATATCTACACTTTAAAGTTTTGTTAAAAATGGTGTTGGCGATAGTTTGTATAGTGTACTTGTGGACGACAGCACCGTCATTACTACACTGCTGGCCATTAAAATTGCTACACCAAGACGAAATGCAGATGATAAACGGGTATTCATTGGACAAATATATTATACTAGAACTGACATGTGATTACATTTTCACGCACTTTGGGTGCATAGATCCTAAGAAATCAGTACCCAGAACAACCACCTCTGGCCGTAATAACGGCCTTGATACGCTTGGGCATTGAGTCAAACAGAGCTTGGATGGCGTGTACAGGTACAGCTGCCCGTGCAGCTTCAACACGATACCACAGTTCATCAAGAGTAGTGACTGGCATATTGTGACGAGCCAGTTGCTCGGTCACCATTGACCAAACGTTTACAATCGGTGAGAAATCTGGAGAATGTGCTGGCCAGGGCAGCAGTCGAACATTTTCTGTATCCAGAAAGGCCCGTACAGGACCTGCAACATGCGGTGGTGCATTATCCTGCAGAAATGTAGGGTTTCGCAGGGATCGAATGAAGGGTAGAGCCACGGGTCGTAACACATCTGAAATGTAACGTCCACTGTTCAAAGTGCCGTCAATGCGAACATGAGGTGACCGAGACGTGTAACCAATGGCACCCCATACCATCAAGCCGGGTGATACGACAGTATGGCGATGATGAATACACGCTTCCAATGTGCGTTCACCACGATATTACCAAACACGGATGCGATCATCATGATGCAGTAAAAAGAACCTGAAGTCATCGGAAAAAATGACGTTTTTCCATTCGTGCACCCAGGTTCGTCGTTGAGTACACTATCGCAGGCGCTCCTGCCTGTGATGCAGTGTCAATGGTAATCGCAGCCATGGTCTCCGAGCTGATAGTCTATGCTGCTGCAAACGTTGTCGAACTGTTCGTGCAGATGGTTATTGTCTTGTAAATGTCCCCATTTGTTGACTCAGGGATCGAGACGTGGCTGCACGATCCGTTACAGCCATGCGGATAAGATGCCTGTCATCTCGACTGCTAATGATACGAGGCCTTTGGGATCCAGCACGGCGTTCCGTATTACCCTCCTGAACCCACCGATTCCATATTCTGCTAACAGTCATAGGATCTCGACTAACGCGAGCAGCAATGTCGCGATCCAATAAACCACAATCGCGATAGGCTACAATCTGACCTTTATCAAAGTCGGAAACGTGATGGTACGCATTTCTCCTCCTTACACGAGGCATCACAACAACGTTTCACCAGGCAACGCCGGTCAACTGCTGTTTGTGTATGAGAAATCCGTTGGAAACTTTCCTCATGTCAGCACGTTGTATG
Source organism: Schistocerca serialis cubense (assembly GCF_023864345.2). Taxonomy (NCBI): domain Eukaryota; kingdom Metazoa; phylum Arthropoda; class Insecta; order Orthoptera; family Acrididae; genus Schistocerca; species Schistocerca serialis. The sequence goes on along the minus strand of NC_064638.1, from coordinate 871,131,020 downwards.
TGTCGCCACCGGCGCCAACCTTGTGTGAATGCTCTGAAATGCTAATAATTTGCAAATCACAGCGTCTTCTTCCTGTCGGTTAAATTTCGCGTCTGTAGCACGTCATCTTCGTGGTGTAGCAATTTTAATGGCCAGTAGTGTATTATGAAACAGCTAGGTGTTTGTATTTTGTACTTCTCAGAAAACAAAGAGCATATAGTTTCAACGTTTTCGAAACTGTTACAGGTAGATTCAGCTGACGCAAAAGCAACTGTTGATAGAGCTAAAGCTTATATTAGCTGCCTTGAACTCAAATGTGTGTGAAATGTTCAAATGTGTGTGAAATCTTATGAGACTTAACTGCTAAGGTCATCAGTCCCTAAGCTTACACACTACTTAACCTAAATTATCCTAAGGACAAACACACACACCCATGCCCGAAGGAGGACTCCAACCTCCTCTGGGACCAGCTGCACAGTCCATGACTGCAGTGCCTTAGGCCTCTCGGCTAATCCTGCGCAGCTGTCTTCGAACTGAATTTGGAGTAAATGCATGGTAGGCACAGGTAACACATGTGTTATGGTAGGGAAAGCAGCAGAATTTATACTCTCCATAGGCAACGAATTTCATATTTAATCCTAATATGATGTTCTTTTCATTAGATCCAGTTGGCCTTTTCTCACTCTTGTAAGGGAGAATTACCGACCTATTTTTTTCAAAAACACACCACTGCTTTCACCGCTCTTCAATAAGGCAAAAGGCCTGCAATGATCTGTATAATACACTTTATGATGATCTCTTGCAGATACTACAAAGCGCCGGTACACGATGGATCTCAAGTGAGCGTGTCAGTGGGAGGCTCTAACAGAGCACTTCAGAGAAGACTCGGTGAATGAAAAGTACTACACTTCTCAGATACTATATAAAATGTATAAAGACAATGAGACGAAATTATAGTGCGAGAGTGCAACGTAGTTAATAAAGGCGCTCCAGTCTAGATCTACTGACTCACGAAGTTGTTGCAAGATCTCACTGTTTTAATCAGAACACTTGTGCAAATGGTAATCGTAAGAGGGTGTCAAGAAGATCTACTTTTTCCAAATGTTAAGGATTTTCCTCTTCCGAAGCCACATTTGGTTTCCGCTTTTGAGATGGTTCAAATGGTTCTGAGCAGTATGGGACTTAACATCTGTGGTCGTCAGTCCCCTAGAACTTAGAACTACTTAAACCTAACTAACCTAAGGACATCACACACATCCATGCCCGAGGCAAGATTCGAACCTGCGACCGTAGCGGTCACGCGGTTCCAGACTGAAGCGCCTAGAACCTCACGGTCCCACCGGCCAGCTCCGCTTTTGAGACGCAAATAGGAATTTGCGTACCTGCGGTAGAATGACTGTGGCCACTGAAATGGAAAGTCGGGTAATTTGCCCTAATTTTATCGTACGCCTTGTCAGTGAACTCCAGTCCAGTCTCCCGAAGAGTGTAGAGGTGCTACGCAGGGCATTTTCTATAGTACCATGAAACTGTTTGAGAAAAATAAAGGACAATATCACATCATTAGTTTCGGAAATAGTTATCAGACTGGCCATCCTGTCTGACGTAGAACACCAGTAACAGAAAATCCGGAGAATGTGACAGAGACGGTGCTCTGACGTATCAAAATATGAGCTTGCAAGTAAACAGAAGCCTTTTAGGCTCTGAGCACTATGGGACTCAACTGCTGTGGGCATCCGTCCCCTAGAACTTAGAACTACTTAAACGTAACCAACCTAAGGACATCACACACACCCATGCCCGAGGCAGGATTCGTACCTGCGACCGTAGCAGCAGCGCGGCTCCGGACTGAAGCGCCTAGAACCGCACGGCCACCGCGGCCGGCAGAAGCCTTTTAGTAAATGCGGCCATTTGGCTAAGACACTTCTAGTGCTGCTTTGAATAAATACAAAAGCAGGGAGGTGCTTTAGCGAAAAGAATATTGCCAAAAGATCGTACACGAACAGGATAGGGAAGGCCATGCTCAGTTCCATTCTGGCGATTCGTGTTGGCGTTCGGCACCTCAGAGTGTAAATATTCCTGAATGTAAATATTCCTGAATTCCAATGATGAACAACTGCCAAGATGAGAAACATAGAAGTAGATATCCTGGGTGTAGCAAAGCAGCTTAAATCACTTAATAAAGGCAAGACCTCCGGTACAAATTGTATAGCAGTCAGGTTCCTTTCAGAGTATGCTGATGCAATAGCTCCGTATTTAGCATTTATATACAACCGCTCGCTCACAGAAAGTTCCGTACCTAAAGACCGGAAAATTACTCAAGTCACACCAATATCCAAAAACGGAAATACGAGTAATCCTCTGAATTACAGGCCCATATCACTAACGTGGATTTACAGTAGGGTTTTGGAACATATACTGTGTTCGAACATTATGAATTACCTCGAAGAAAAAGATTTATTGATACACAGTCAGCACGGATTCAGGAAACATCGTTCTTCGGAAACACAACTAGCACTTTATACTCGTGAAGTAATAAGTGCTATCGACAGGGGATGTCAAATTGATTCCAAATTTTTAGATTTCCAGAAGGCTTTCGACACCTTTCTTCACGAGCGAGTTCTAACCAAACTGCGTGCCTATGGAATGTCGACTCAGTTGTGCGACTGGATTCGTGATTTCCTGTCGGAAAGGTCACAGTTCGTAGTAACAGACGGAAAGTCATCGAGTAAAATAGAAGTAATATCCGGCGTTCTCCAAGGAAGTGTTATAGGCCCTTTATTGTTCTTGATCTGTATTAACGACATAGGAGACGCTCTGAGTAGCCCTGTTAGATTGTTTGAAGATGATGCTCTCACTTACCGTCTTGTAAAGTCATCAGATGACCAAAACGAATTGCAAAGTGATGTAGATAAGATATCTGTATGGTGTGAAAAGTGGCAATTGACCCTGAATAAAGAAAAGTGTGAAGTTATTCACATGAGTACTAAAAGAAATCTGCTAAGTTTGGATTACCCAACAAGTCACACAAATTTGAAGGCTGTAAATTCAACTAAATACTTAGGGATTACAATTACAAATAATCTAAATTAGAACGATCACATAAATAATGTTGTGGGTAGAGCAAACCAAAAACTGCGATTCATTGGCAGAACACTTAGAAGGTGTAACAGGTCTATTACAGAGACTGCTTACACCACGCTTGTCCGCCCTATTCTGGAGTATTGTTGTGCGGTGTGGGATCCGCATCAGGTGGGACTGACGCATGACATCGAAGAAGTTCAAAGAAGAGCGGCTCGTTTTGTACTATTGCGAATTAGAGGAGATAGTGCCACAAACGTGATACGTGAATTGGAATGGCAATCATTAAAACAAAGGCGTTTCTCGTTGCGATGGGATCTTCTCATGAAATTTCAATCACCAGTTTTCTCCTCCGATTGCGAAAACATTCTGTTGGCTCCCACCTACATAGGGAGAAATGATCATCACGATAAAATAAGAGAAATCAGGGCTCGCAGAGAAAAATTTAACTGCTCGCTTTTCCCGCACGTCGTTCGAGAGTGGAACGGTAGAGAGGCAGTTTGGAGATGGTTCATTGATTCCTCTGCCAGGCGCTTTATTGTGAGTAGCAGAGTAATCACGTAGATGTAGATGTAGACCATCGTGAGTCCTCTCCATCTTGCCATATTTCTATAGTGCTTTACATACATGTATCTAGGTCCCAACCACGAGAAATCCCATTAGAGTACAGTTACTGGCATGTCTAAAGCCTTAACATTTCACTACAGCAATTTGCGCATTTGCATGTTGTTTGCATAATCTCATTCTCACTTTACGGAAATACTAATTTTTTACAGGTTGTGTCCTCGTCAATTGTTGCTAACAGAGCAAAGTCACTCAGTAACGTTTGGCGTCACTGACCAGATGGTCACGATCGCTTTAGTCATACTATGAACGCCGTTGGCAAAGCTGCAGCCTTTCAGAAGATTCTGAATGGTAGAATAATAGACCTTGGACAGCAGACAGCAATTCAAAAACTACGAAATCGCAGTACTGTCTTGTAGCTTTTCTGCATACAGCAGACGAGAGACATGAACTCCAACGAGAATGAAGAAACTCAGAAACATCTCAACGAGAGAGTTTAAGGAGGGAGGTGCTCCCAAGATCATTGCATACTACGTGATAGAGGAGAAATCCCAGCCAGAAAAGCGAAGTTCAGAATCGTGTTCTAACTTCGCTAAAATACGAGTTCACCTGAGAGCAAAACGCAACAAGAGCTGAAGCGAAAGACGTCCTTTCCCCACGGCCTTGCAGATAGAAGACACTTCATCAAACCTTCTGGCTCTCCAGCAAACACCAGATTTCCTCCACCATAAATGCGGGCGGCGAATCGTAATCATAGAACCCCTTGTACATTCTCCCTCTCTGTTCATCCTTCCGACCGCTGAGCAACGTCCGACTTTTGTCTGTTTTTTGGCGTCGAAAATTCTAGAATTTATCCCTACTTTGTCGTCTAAACAAAATTAGAAATTTGTGGTGAGTTCTATGGAACCAAACCGCTGAGGGCATCGTTCCCTAAGCTTACACACTACTTAATCTAACTTAAACTAAGTTACGCTAAGGACAACACACATACCCGTGCCCGAGGGAGGACTCGAACCACCGACGGGGGGAGCCGCCCGAACCGTGACAAGGTGCCCCAGACCGAACGGCTACCACGCGCGGCTTAACAAAATTCTACCACTCGGACACCACTTAGTGAAAAATTCGAGGGAAGCAACCTGACGTACGTGACTGCCGAGCTAACGGCTGCTGGAGCCTCAGTGTCGCTTAGGACAATCCAAACTTCCTCTGTGTTCTTCAACAAGATTTCCAGAAGCGACAGCAAAGGCGCCGACCAGGCTTAGGTGCACATTATTGCCACGCTCTCGCAGTCCAGTCTACGAGGTTGCCGACCGCTCTAACATGAAAGGACCGTGGGCCGCCCCGCGTGTCCCTGTGGGAACTCGCGTGGCAAGCTGGACTCAGAAACAGCCGTTGAAAGCTGTGCCGCCGCATCCCCACACTATCTGCCGCTTCCGGCCTGGCGACGACTGCCCACACACACATACACATACCGTGAGACCTATGTTCCGTTTGTCTCTCTTATTCCACTGAGCTCGATAACAAAATCAATCACCCGCCAAGCAATGAATGGGTGGAAAAGTGTACCTGACGATGTCAGTCACATTCAAATGTCCTCATAAACGATGCGGAACCTATCAAATATTTCCTAATTACAGATTAATCACGTGGCAAGGAGTGGCAATTGAATCATTGCAAGGTGTAAAATACTACCACCTTATAACACTTACAAACATACATGCACATGGTGACCCATAAGATAAATAAAAGAAAATTCAGTTGCCATCGCTACGTGGTTATTCCAACATTTTAGTAATATTCTTCATCCTACCCTTAATGGTAATACAATTATTGTCATCCATGGGCTCACTCATCACTGTGTGCTTAACAAATTTTACTCAGTTTCCGAAACAGCAGACAATTAGTTAAGTCATTTTGGTTCAAATGGTTCAAATGGCTCTGAGCATCATGGGACTCAACTGCTGAGGTCATTAGTCCCCTAGAACTTAGAACTAGTTAAACCTAACTAACCTAAGGACGTCACAAACTTCCATGCCCGAGGCAGGATTCGAACCTGCGACTGTAGCGGTCTTGCGGTTCCAGACTGCAGCGCCTTTAACCGCACGGCCACTTCGGCCGGCTAAGTCATTTTGATAATACATTATGCTTACATCATTTGATCATTTTGTGATCGTAGAAGTCTTTACTGCACCAATTTCATGTAACCAAGAAAATGAAATTGTCTCATCACTGTCCTTAAAAAAATATTCATTCAACATTTACTTCGATGACAGTCATTCCATCATTAGAAATCTTCACTATTTACACTCACTTGAGCGTCATTATTGGTCACTTTATATACCTACGTTCCAGACGTCGTACAATGCTTATAGCATTTTTGCTCATTAGGCTTAAAATCACAGAACAGAAAATTTATTCTATAATGCAGACGGAGCACTTACTGGCCCAGCTTCAGGTACATGATGGTTGAATAGAATTCGTAAATTATAGGCTGCCACATCTACATTAGATCTTAGCTACAGATGACAGACAGGCTTACAATATGATCTTTTGCCTAAACTTTACTATTACTAACACTTAGTCCTCACCATCATCATCATCAGTGTTCTGCCAAAAGGCAGGTTTTCACATGGTAGTTCTCCAGGCTGTCCGGTCTTCTGCCATCCCCTGCAGGTCTGCATAATTTCCTCTTCCCTCTATGTCATCTATCACCTTGTATCTCCTTCTTCCTCTCAGTCTTCTCCCACAAACCAATCCTTCCAAAGCATCTACTAGCAAGCACTCCCTTCTCAATGAATGTCCCAACCAGTTCTTTTTCCTTTCTCTTACAACCTTCAGCAGACATCTTCTCTCACCAACCCTTTCCAATACTCTTTCATTACTCATTCTTTCCATTCAGATTATTCTCTCCATTCTCCTCCACATCCACATCTCAAATGCTTCTAACCTTTTTTCATCCTCTCGTCTGAGTGTCCATGTTTCTGCCCTGTATAGTGCCACACTCCAGACAAAACATTTGCCAAACCTTTTCCTTAGTCCTTTATCTAATTTGCCACATAAGAGTCTCCTCTTCCTGTTGAATGCCTCCTTTGCTACGGCAATTCGAGTTTTCACCTCCTGGTGACATCTCAAGTCTTCAGTTATTGTGCTTCCGAGATATTTAAGTTGACTTACTTGGCTAATGGTAGATTGTCCTATTTTAATATTGGACAGTCTGCGTCTTGTCCATACTCTTTGTTTTTGCTGTGTTTATTTGCATCCCATATTCCACACAAGCTTCATTCAGATCTTTGACCATGTTATTCACTGTCCGCTCACTTTCTCCCACTAATACTATGTTATCAGCAAATCTTATAAAATTTGCTGACTTAGTCCTATAGCAGATTATTTTGTGAGGACATAGCATTTGGCTGGCTATTCATGTGACATGTGAAGTTTTTACATACACTCGCTTACTTATTATACAAAACACTTCCATACCTTGTACAGGGCCTTTAATTTTTTGTTTGCTCTTACCCAATAGGCATATGACCAAACTGCTTTTACTTACATACTAAATGAGTCGTGTCCAATGACTCCAATTACTTTAATCAATACTTAAGGTTGTAGTGGTCATACTACTCAAACATTCTCCTCTGACACATCAAGTGCATGTTTTCACTTAATCAGATGACTAGTTGTCTATGTCCTAGCTCCTGTTGCTACACCCACCAATAAAATTTGTATATGGAGTAGATGTACTTTCTGACGTACTTCCAACCAAATACGGGCACGTCCCCTCCATAACTAAAACTTGTGGTAATTTAAATTATCAATTTTTTAACATTATTAACTAAGCATGAAATTATATTTACTGTAATTAGCGCAACTGTATAACAGAAGCCTGTACTAATCCTATTTTACTGGTTCTGTCAATATATGCTTTCAGCTACTGAAATGTCTCTTGAAGTCAGGATTTTCCTCGCAGTTGGTTATGCCAATAGGTAACTATGTTTGTGGGAAATTATATAGTAATTGCCATTTGTTATTCTTTTTCAAACAACTGTGAAGGTTTATAGTGGGGTTTCAACATTACACTCTCACTTACATAGTATACCTGCATTCTGCCTAATCTTTTTTCACACTGCTACTTTCGCAAATTAGCATTTTCCATGATAGTTTTCAACACTTGTTTTGTCTTTTTTACCACATTTCTCCGTTCATGCCATATGTGGAATAGTGCTCAGCCCCTCATTCTTTTATTTTCCTCCTCTTCAAAAAATTTGCTGGAGTGTGTGAGGTGGAGTACATAGGAAGATTATTCATTATTTGGAGTTGATAGTCTCCCATCGGACGCCTCCCTGGGTAGAAGATAGGGGAAGCTCACCAGATATGGTGGGTACCAGGCAAATAAAATACCTTTTGTGGACCATAATTAGCAGCTGCTGCCTTGTAGCGTGATATTGTCTTATCAAAAGGCTAAAGAAAGAAAACCTTAAGAATAAGTTACCCAGTCCCTGAGGTTGGGGGCTGTGCAGTGTGCCAGCTCATTACTCACATGAAAAAATTAAAATGCTAAAAAACATAACATGCTTCAGAAAGAGAGGAATCTTTGATGACTAACTTGCAAAGAGAAACGGAAAATGATATTTGGATGCTGGAATGCGCAGGGCGTCTCCACAAAATTGAATACATTACCAAACAGAACTTGACAGGTTCAAAATAGATGTTGTCATGCTCTCTGAGACCTAGAGGAAAGGCAAAGGAGAAGAACTTGGTAGTTATGTAGGTAAGTGGAGTAGGGTGTCCAAAGTGGTAAGAGACAAAGCAGAAGTCTCCATTATGATAAAGTAAATATGGAAAAAGAGAATCACAAGTTGTAAATTTATTAATGAACGTATTGTTACCCTGGAACTGACTCTGTTTGCTGTGGAAGTTGTAATTATTGTGTACCGACAAATGATACGAGAGACCAGTAGAAATATGCTTTTTGGACAATCCTTATCGAGACTACAGCAAAAAACCCAACGAACCAGCAAAAAAGCAACTGATTCTCATGAGAGATATGAATAGAAGAGTAGGAATTAGAGAATCATGTACAATAGTGTGAAAACATGGAGAGATGAATATAATGACAATGGAGAACGACTGATTGAAATTTGTGAACAGTTTGTCCAAAAATTACCAACACATTTTTAAATACAAGGATATTCATAAATATACTTGGCAAGAGAATACTAGAAAACTTCATTGTATAATAGATTATGTTACCATTAGACAGACAAGTAGTTTCAAAGCAGCAGATGTTAGATCTTATAGAGGAGTCCAGTGTGGACCAGACCATTAACTAGTAAACAAGAAAGGTCTTTGGCCATGGAAGAATGCAAAGAATGATACTAACAACACTAAAATGAGTTGTGCCGAGAAAGCTCAAAATCTACACTTCAATGTAACGTCTGTGTTAGATTCGTTTCATATTATTTAACCCAATTACATTAAAGTATTAATATTCCAGTAAGCATCTAATCCTATGTACATTACCTACATTTTGTGCTCCCAAATTTCCATTCTCTCTTTATCATCTGTATGAATGAGTTAGTGAGTGTGTATATTGAATTTGTCATATATGTTGTAGTAGTACAGCATCTGGCTATCTGCTGCGGTCGCAACAATGTAGTCAATGTAGCTTTCTCAGTCAAGGCAAAGAGATATGCACCCTTTTGGTAGTCATTCGACAGTAGCCAAGTTGGTGGTGGGAAAGAACCCTTTGGCCCCTTCCAGCTGTATGGAAGAAGTTCACTGCAGGGAGAATGTGCTATCAGCACTCTGGACTGGGTATAATAATTAAAAATAAGCTGAAAATAAATTTTCAAATCCAGGTAGAACAATTATTTGCTTGACAGCTGGTAGACTATGCATAGATCATATTTGCACATTACGACAAATTTTAGAGAAACATAAAGAAAAATTAAAAAAAAACATGGGATTGATTTTCATGTTTTCAGAAAAAAGCATGTAATACTGTTCGGAGAAAACTGCTTTGGAGAGCGTTACATAAGGCCAACATAAAGGGTCCTTCAATTAAAATAATTCAAGAAATATGTAAATATAACATGTGAATTGAAACTTGATAATACCGATTCACAGATATTTAGAACAAGCAAAGGTCTGTTACAAGGCTCCCACATGTCACCAACATTATGTGAGATCTATATAGACATTAATCTTAAGACATGATCTCATAAATGCAATGGGGTGGGGCTAGAAATTAAAGATGGAGTTTATTTACATCACCTATTATTTGCTGATCATCAACTAGTTACAGTATAAGATGGGGAGGATGAAAATTACATATTCTGACACTCCACTCCTTTTCATTTTTGTCAGGCATCAGCAAAAACACCCTGTGAGTGCATTAGTGTCTCTAGAATCAGTGATTGGGGTCAGGAGTGGATCCTTATTCTAGGACAGAACACGTTGGTGTTTAGCTGTACACAGTTTGTTTAATTTCAGAATTATTGTCAAAGAAGTACATGAATTTACATAGGTTGCGACATGACAGTTGTCAAGATAACGCATTACGTGCTGTTTAACCGAAATACCACTGAACACAACAATATTAAATTTAAATAGAAAGTTCTCTACAATTGAAGTTGGCCAATATTACGACAAATCATCCGATTCCGGTTCTAAGTTCGGTACTATTTAGGATGACAATGAAGTCTACGGAGCATGGTTAGTTTTTGTGACAAGATGAGCAAAAGATTACTCAAGCTTACTCGAGTTCACAGTGGACGCAAGCTGGAGAATCAACATGTTTATGCATTTGCTAATGGCATTTACCTTAGCTGCGATGAACTGGCGGCTGAAGGGCTGCTCTCGCCATCTGAAAATCCTATAAAAAAGCTAAACTGCGGAAACAGTCCTATGTTCCTCGTTAAGCAAGAAAACATTCACAATCCCCTAGTCTGGAAATATGGTGATATACACGTGCATAGATAGAGCAGCATGTATATTACAATGCCCTCTCAGTTACCGCAAGAACAATTAACTACGTGGCTGTTTAGTTTCTCCGCTGTTGGAGCTCAACGACTCTTCAGCTAATTTCTAGCTGAATGTCAGCCGAAGTGAATACAGTGTTCACACAAAATTCCTCTTTTGGCGTCATACAGAGCGTGAGGTGCCCTGTTCTAAACTTGACACTGGTTCAGAGTCGGTCTAGTGTCTTTTGTAGCAAACTGTTCCCCACTTTCGTGTTTCACGTCACAGTTTTTCAGACCATTGGGAGCATTCCTTTCATCTTGTGGAAACTACCTCTGCCAATCGCAAAGGGCCTACCTTCAAACTGCGTCGAAATTTCGCTCCTTTCTACTCCTTCGGGGTTTATTACAGCCAATCAGACATTTTGTGCCCGCTACTGACACCCAAAAGTTACATGCATATATCACGAGCGCACCATGGGCATTTCACGTGATCAAGTGTGTTGCTGGTCTATTTGTATCCATCTGGAAATTCCCCAGCCCAGTTTTATAAAGAATATCTCTGTAGCAAGCAGCACTAGCCTGCTACCTGCTCTCCTTGATGTATCAGCAGGCATGTTCATTGTTCCTTTCGCCATGTGTCACCAACTCCTTTTTAAAAGCATTCCGTTGTGCTCGGACCATGATGGCGCAATGCGTCTGCTCCCAAACTAAAATGTTTCCTCCAGCAGCTTTTTTCACCTTTTGCTCATTGACATGCATGATTTGGGTTCGGTGTGTTAATACCATTGAATCTAGTGTCATCCCTTTACGTTACATACTGTAAATTTTAATAGGCAAATCTGCTCATTATCGCCAAAGTATGTCAGTTGACATACTCATCTACTTTTTATGACATAAAATCTCTCATGTAAGGTGCGAAATTGACATTCATTCCATCTACCACCTTACAATATGTAATCAGTTAGAAGTGGTATACAGAAACTGGGGATTAAAGATTAATTAATCAGAAAACAGCATACTGCAGTAATGATCCAGATGACTTATACATAGCAGGAAAAAGAATTAAGAAGGTCAGTACTTTGTTATTTGGGATCCATTTTAGAGATGGGTGGAAAATCAGAGATGGAAATTAATAAAAGAATTAGCATTGTAAGGAATGTTATTGGAATGTTTAATTCAGTCTTATGGAACAGAAATGTAATAAACTGAACCAAAATAATCATGTATAAATCAATACTAGAGAGCATAATTATGTATTGACTGAAGACATGTACTACTAATCTGAAACACAAGAAAAACTGCAAGCAGTAGAAATTGACTTCTGGAGAAGGTCACCAAGAGTTTCTGGGAATGAGAAAGTAAGAAACGTTGAAATAATAAAGAGAATGGAAGGAAGGGAAAGAATATATGACATAATGAATAGAAGGAAGTTACAATGGTATAGGCATGTAAGAAGAATGGAGGAAGATGGAATATCAAAAATGATCCTGCAATAGAAACCAGAAGAAAGGAGGGCACCCTACGATCACCTGGTTCCAAAATGCTCTATTAACAATGAAAACACTTGGTACAGAAGAAGAAGATACACAAGATCTAAACACTTGGAGGGACATCCTGAGGATATAAATTAAGATCTTGTTGTAACAGATGGTGATCTGTAGGGGGAAAATGGCGCGAAAATGACTCAGGCTGCGCTGGGCTGCTGGGGAGAATAAGGAAGCAGTGCACTCTATTTATTTTTGAACATTTTATTTATCACACTCATACAAAGAGACATCCTTCAGGCCATCTCACACAGTCCAGAAATCTATAAACAACTTCTAAATAACGCTCTCCAGACACGCAAACAACTCATAATTTTCCCAAATAATTTCATTACACACTTGCAGACTCCTCCTAACTAATGCAGCACAGGGATGTGTAGACATGCTCAATACTCGTAAACTGTTCAAATAACACGTAGCACAGCCTACAGGACCGCTCTCAAAATACTGCAATAAACATGCATAATCACCCTCGGCCAATCCCTGTCCAGTAGAGCACACAGACAACCCAAACGAAGGGGCGCGGCTGTCAGCTGTCAAACCATGCACAGGCCCCCGCTCAGGTCCCACAAGCATGAGTCGGCCACATCCCTTTTCATACTTGACACAAGAGAAATTCCTATCGCAATACGTATTCACCTAGACACATGTCCTGACGCGACCGACCAGGGACCCGCGTGCTGTCACAGTCGCGACCTGCCACCGAACATAGGTGAAAGTTGGCTGGCCATATTTTCGTGTATACACTCACGCTTATACTGACGTCACTAAATTCCTAGATGCGCTCACACGAGACACCTCCGAGCAGCACATGTTTTTACCGCCCATGACAGAACAGCACAGGGCGCACTGCTCCTAGCGCGACATGAGACATCCACTGAACCATACTTAACTACCCAGCGTGGCTCTCGCCTCGCCGCGAAACGTCTCCATGGCTACTCGCCATCTAAAACGTTCTCAATGTTATTCTTACGTCACATGGCTTTGTAAAGAAAAGTAAGAGCCAAGTAGACCTCTCGGGAATTGTATAGTGTCGCAGAAATAGTTAACGCACGATTTCTACGTGTCTCAGCTTGTTTGCACGAAAATTCATACCCTCACAGAACCTGTTTAAGAAAATAACATACAATTCACTCGTCCCAGCACACCTAACGTGATACCCTTGCTGCACTCAACATACGCAAACGTCCTTAACGCTATGTAGAGGGTCCTGTATTCCAGCACAAACGATATCAATCAATTGAGCATTATGATTCGCTCTTGTCGAATTTACCCACAGAATTACTTATACTGCCGATATCGAAGCACTGTCAACAGTTTTTCCTTCTGCACAGATCGTCATATTGCACTGACAATTAAATCATACAATCTACCATATATATCGTCAAATATGGAAAGACTATCACTATAGGACACATAGTCATCCTCTCTAGTCAGACCATAACATAAGCCGTAATAACTTTACATTGCAATATATACATATTACACACATCGTAAGCTACATTAACTTTACAATACAATATATACACATTTCAACACACATGCAGTTATCTTTTATATCTGTACAGCACTCGAAAAAATTATACTATGCCTACACTCACACAGGCTATATGTTACCATGCACAGCAGGTCGCGACTGTGACAGGGCGTGCATCCCTGGCCGGTCGCGCTAGGGCATGTGCCTAGGTGAACATGTATTGCGATAGGAATTTCTCTTGTGTCAAGAATGAAAAGTGATGTGGCTGCGTCATGCTTGCAGGACCTGAGCAGGGGCCTGTGCGTCGTTTGACAGCTGACGGCCGCACCCCTTCGTTGGGGTTGTCTGTGCGCTCTACTGGACAGGGTTTGGCGGAGGATGCTTGCATGTGTTGATTGCATTTTGGGAGTGGGCATGTAGGCAGAGCTATGCGTTATTAGGACAGTTTACAAGTACTGAGCTTGTCTAAACATCCCTGTGCTGCATTCGTTAGGAGAAGTCTGCAAGTGTGTAATGAAATTATTTGGGAATATTAAGAGTTGTTTGCGTGTCTGGAGAGCGTTATTTAGAAGTTGTTTACAGGTCTGTGGACTGTATGAGATGGCGCGAAGGATGTCTTTTGTATGAGTGTGGTAAATAAAATGTTCAAAAACAAATAGAGTGCACTGCTTCCTTATTCTCCCCAGCAGCCCAGTGCAGCCTGCGTCATTTTCGCGCCATTTTCCCCACTACTGATCACCATCTTGGGTTCTATGACGTAGAATCACATGACTAATGCAGTAGCCAATAGGAGTGCAGCATTCTAGGGGTGGGGGGTGCTACGTGATGAATGAATGAGCATTGCAGTCCTATTGGGAAAATGTGAAAATTATCAATTGATAACTGAATATAGAAATAGTATATTAATTTATGGAATATAATTAAAATTGAATTGGAATTAAGTACTTAGGTAATTGATTGGTTAGATGTGCGATGTGGGTGTCACATGTGTTCAGTTACATTCGTTAGGGTATCTGTGGTGTGGATATGAACGTGCAGGCTGGAGGTTGTGACCTCAGCGGTCACATGCTCGCAGGCCGCATATGCGAAAGAGATAGAATGGATGATCTGGGGTTCCATAATGGGACCGTGCAGTGGTTGTGAGTCCTAGAGCACATGGTGAAGAAAATGTATGCAGCCATCTTGAACAATGGTACTTGCTTCATGACCCAACATCATGGTAGTGCCCTCTGGTGGCGACGATGTGAACTAAGCCAATTGGGCTCTGGACCTCTTGGTGGACACACTGGGTGGCGCCATCTTGGATAACGGTACTTGCATCACAACCTGATGACCTGAGAGTGCCCTCTGCTGGTGGCAATCTGAACTAAGTCAGTTGGAGTCCAGACCCAGTGGCGAACACACCTGCTTGAAATTGGTTAAAAAATAAAGAAAAGTGCTTTTTTACAACGAATCCTTAGGTGGAGCAGTCGACTGAGGTTAGTACAAGTGTCCTTTCTCTCACGCCAGCAGCAAAACCACAAGTGACCTACGTTCCCTCGAAAATTGAAACCTTTGTAGGAGGAAATGGTGATCTGGTGACTTACGTTAGTGGAGGTAGGCCAAGTGTCCTATCTTCCCGCGATTTTCTTTGCTTAGTAGAGATAAGTGTGGTGTGGTGCATTGTACTGTTGGAATTTGAATTTCGCACAATTTTTCTGGGGAGGGGGGCATGGCACTTACCTGCCAAAATTCAAACTTCCCACCAAAATCTGCCATCGTGAATGACGACACAGACGCCATCTTGGATTACGTCATCGCCGCCATCTTGGATGACATCATCGCCGCCATCTTGGATAACGGTACTTTGGGGTCGTACATACTTTGTTCCAATACTCATGATGTATTTAGAAAAGATGCCATATAAGGCAGAAGGCAGTGACCATGAAAAGTAATTGTAAACAGCACTCAGAGGTTTTGTAGCTAATGTCAGATGAAATTCTGTCTTACTAAGCAAGTTAAAAGGTTTTACCTTTTAGTGGAGTGGACAAGCTTGCAAAATTTGTTGAGCATGTCACAACATATTTGGGAAATAGCAATGTACGTTCAGTTTCCTGTGGCACTTCTTTGCGACATAATGCTCCTGAACATAATCAGTATATAATGCAAGAGCATGATAAGTGCTGAGAACACACACACAAACACACACACACACACACACATTTGTCAGATGAGATATCTCTCCTGTAGAACAAACCACCGTCCTATGATTAATAATGTTGTTGTATCTTGGTATTATTCATTTGCTGAAGAAGAAGCTTCATTTTACTCCACCTAGGGTCGTTACTTTGTTACTCCTTCACGTCCTTACAATGGCTAGAAAATGGTGCTTATACTGCGAATCTTTCATCAGCATAATTTTCAATTCAGGGGTTTGTTCTACCAGGTTTTCAAAGTCGGGTAATCCCTGGGGTAATCGTGATAAGGCGTCAGCAATAATACTGCCACTTCCTTTTAAGTAAATACTCTCAAAGTCATATGACAGAAGAAGCATTGTGCAAGGGGCAAGACGATTGTGTAACACTTTACGTGGCGGTAAGAAACTCAAGGCTCGGTGATCACAGTAATCTTTGAAATGAGAAAATTTTTTAAAAGTCCAGACAGTAGCCAAGATCTCTAGTTCAGTTTCAGTGTATCTTTATTTGCTCTCACATAAGGCCCATCTGGTGAAGCTGATTATCCTTACTTCATCTTTTCCTTCATTGGGTATAAACTGAAAGAGGCATGCCTCCAGCCCAGAATATGAGGCATAAGAGGCAAGGCAAAAGTCTTTCGACTTGTCACGACGATAGAATATGTTAGAGTGTGCTAATGCATTCTTTATAGCCTCAAAGTCTTCCTTCCAACGCTCCATCCAGTTCCACTGGCTATTCTTCTTATCTAATAAGGCATTATTATTTATTAACTGATGTGGCACAAATCACCTAAAAAGAGAACATAACGCTATAAAGGCTTTCAGTTGTCGTTTGTTGCTTGGATACGGAGAGTTTTTAATAGCATCCAATTTCACAGACTCGGATATTATACCCTCAAATGAAATTACATTATCTAAAAATTGGATTTTGTTTTGTACGAACTTAGATTTTGATAAATTTGCAGTAATTTCAACAGATAAAAATTTCTGCAATACTTTTTCTAACAATTCAGTGTGCTATTGCCAGGTAGGACTGCAATTAGGATGTCATCCATGTACACAGTTATTTTATCCAATAATTTTGCCCAAGCATTGTGTCATGTGCGACTGTAAAGACTTCTGAACTAACATTCAATCCGAAGGGCAACACATGGTATTAGTGACATCTTCCAGCCCAGTTAAACGCAATATATTTTCTCGAATCTTCCGAGAGCAAAATCTGCCAGTATGAAGAACTTCTATAGTTGTTCTTCCATGTTTTCAGGAGAAGTTCATACCAGAACAATTATGCGGTTAACATCCCTTGCGTCGACTACGAGGCAGACTTTACCATCGGGCTTGGCCGCAGCAAGAAGCGAACTACCATAGGGAGAGGAAGAAGACTTGATGACCACCACTCCAACATACGTCGTATTTCTCGAATCACAACATCTAGCTTAGACCACAGAATTGAACGGGGGTTTTTACAAAAAGTTTCATACCTCAGTGCCGTATTAATAAATTTTAATACGCCTGGGTTCTTGTAAAGCACTTTGACAGTAAATCTTTTAACTCCTTCTACTGCTGGACAGACTTTAAGACTTTGCCTAGAACTAATTTTTCATCGCAAAATTCGAAGTACTCTGATGAACGAATCATCAACCAGTAATTGTCTCGTTTTGACAAGCTGTAATCGAATGTTTTGACAATGCTTATGACGAATAGAAATTTTGATTAAATCCACAGCGACCTCCTTCTCATCAACACGGAGATAGCATTTACCATTATTACCAAGCAGGGACCCTTTCCTTTCCATGCAATCACCGAGTGTCGTAAAAATATGAAAACTGATTAACTATTTACTGCCAGTTTTGTTTGTTTGCTAAGGATCACTTTCAGCGCAAATTTTACTGCCTCAGTAACTGTTCATTATCGTATTGCATAATCGAGGCTTAACAAATTTGCGGTTTTGAGTATGAAGTTCACCCACTTAAGGTAACGTAAAAGTTCATTGGCAAAACTAATAACTAAAGATACAGCAAAAATTAAGAGTGTGCAATTTCACTTTTTCTGTATTTACTTTATCGAGTGAATTCTGTTGGCTTGGTAAGTACGTTGTTGCTCTTATGTTAATAGTAAATTCAGTTGCTCATTCGCTTGAATTAAATTCAATTCAGTTGTTCAATAATTAAAAATAAATTGCTTGCTTTTTCCAAATTTTGCATTACGTTATGCAGGGTTTGTAGCCGCCCACCGTCGATCTGCTGTCGTCGATTTCTCTGAGATAATATATTTATGTCGTTATCTACTGCATATGTCCGACTTTTCTTTATATCTACGCATCAGATGGAGCAGCCGCAAATATATTCACTGTAACGGCAACTAAATTTCGGGTTTCCATAATAATAATAATTAATGTTGACTTTTTGCACAGTCGATCACCCTTCATTTTTTGCTGCGTTACTGAAGACAAAACAGTTAATAACGTCTTTGGATGTTAGTTATTATTTCAACTTACTATTTCCGACGTTACTATTTATCCGCACTGTTTCTGATTCTGTATTAATTCTGTCCGATTGAAAATGAAATGTTAAATAGCTTTTAAGTCACAATTCACGCTTCGTAATATTTCATAATCGAACCTTCCGTCATTCAGAGATATAGCTTTCAGCTTGCCTATAATTATCGTTCACTAATACACATGCTATTGTGGAAATCACTTTCGTTTTTTATTAACAACATTTAATAATAATTAAATGACCATGAATGATTTCGCTTTGTGTATAGAGAAAAGGAAGGTTGATCCTGCAATTACTCTCAGCAGCTACGGCAACTTATAGTTCGTCACTTAATGATATTACAGCAAGGACTATGGGCCATTGCTATACTTGGATACAGTCATTGAAACTTATTACGATTTTACTTTCACAAAGCTAAGTGTCCAATTCCGTTCTTATGTTCAATTTAACGTTCCTTCGTGTAGTCCACGGACCCTATTATCAGTTATTCGGCATCTAAACAAAGTTTAATACTGAGCACTACTTTCTCTCGCGCACACAATTCCTCAGATATTCTTAGTCCGCGACCTTATGGCAAAGATCTACCAAGATCTCAGTATAAGTTTCAACCTAAGTCTGTCCCGTATGAATTAACTATAGTCACTTTTCTTGCAGTTTAACAGAAGTGCCCTGATTCCTTCCGTAGCATATCACACGGAAATGCCAGCTATATCGCACGTCGCAGCTACGTAGACTTATTCAGAACGCAGAAAACAAGACAACAGAACTAAAAATACCCATGCATAATTTATATAGTAGAATTTAGAAACTAAAGTAGCCGCTTTGAACCCTCTTTGATTCCCCTGAGGCGCTACTTCGTTGCGCGTTTTATTCAGACGAGAGACTGTTGTTGTGGTCTTCAGTCCAGAGACTGGTTAGATGCAGCTCTCCATGCTACTCTATCCTGTGCAAGCTTCTTCATCTCCCATTACTAACTGCAACCTACATCCTTCTGAATCTGCTTAGTGTATTCATCTCTTGGTCTCCCTCTACGATTTTTACCCTCCACGATGCCCTCCAATACTAAATTGGTGACGCCTCAGGACATGTCCTACCAACCGATCCCTTCTTCTAGTCAAGTTGTGCCACAAATTTCCCTTCTCCTTAATTCTGTTCAATACCTCCTCATTAGTTATGTGATCTACCCATCTAATCTTCAGCATTTTTCTGTAGCACCACATTTCGTAAGCTTCTATTCTCTTCTTGTCCAAACTATTTATCGTCCATGTTTCACTTCCATACAAATACTTTCAGAAACGACTTCCTGACACTTAAATCTATACTCTATGTTAACAAATTTCTCTTCTTCAGAAACACTTTCCTTGCCATTGCCAGTCTACATTTTATATTCCCTCTACTTCGACCATCATCAGTTATTTTGCCCCCGAAATACCAGAACTCATTTACTACTTTAAGTGTCTCATTTCCTAATCTAATTCCCTCAGCATCACCCGATTTAATTCGACTACATTCCATTATCCTTGTTTTGCTTTTTTTGATGTTTATCTTATACCCTCCTTTCAACACACTGTCCATTCCGTTCAGTTGCTCTTCCAGGTCCTTTGCTGTCTCTGACAGAATTACAGTGTCATCGGACAACCTCAAAGTTTTTATTTCTTCTCCGTGGATTTTAATTCCTATTCCGAATTTTTCTTTTATTTCCTTTACTGCTTGCTCAATATACAGATTGAATAACATCGGGGTTAGGGTACAACCCTGTCTCACTCCCTTCCTACCACTGCTTCCCTTTCATGCCCCTCGATTCTCATAACTGCCATCTGGATTCTGTACAAATTGTAAATAGCCTTTCGCTCCCTATATTTTACCCCTGCCACCTTCAGAATATGAAAGAGAGCATTCCAGTCAACATTGCCAAAAGCTTTCTCTAAGTGTACAAATGCTAGAAACGTAGGTTTGCCGTTCCGTAATCTCTCTTGTAAGATAAGTCGTAGGGTCAGTATTGCCTCACGTGTTCCAATTATCGATATACAATCTCTCCCCTCCCGCGCCCCCCCCCCTTCCTAACATGAACCATGAACCTTGCCATTGGTGGGGAGGCTTGCGTGCCTCACTGATACATATAGCCGTACCATAGATGCAACTACAACGGAGGGGTATCTGTTGAGAGACCAGACAAACGGGTGGATCCTGAATTTTTAATTAAAATTATCGAGAGATTATATATCGATTATTATAATTAAAATTTTTTCAGTGCTATTAATTATTTCCGATATTATCCATCACTTCTCCCCTGTCTGCATCTGCTGCACAGTGTTGTCATTCTCACCCTTAACCATGATCTTTATATTTCCACTAAGTCAGTAAACAATCTTTACTTCGCCTAAGAGGAGGAATGAACTTATATTTGCTGATTTATTTAGTGATTTTAATGTAGACTGTGAGGCTAATTCTCTTGGCTTTTGCAGCACCGAGGTGTTGATGATTGGGGAAAGGGGGAAGATTGTTGGTTATGTTACATTGTTCTTTCTATAGTAGTTTGTACAGTGCTTCTTACAAATAATATGTTTACACAATATCATCGTAGATTTTTAAATATTATAAGTCATTTAAATACTTCATGACTGTTATGCAGAAAAAGTCTGCCTATCATAAATATCTGCATTGTAGATATAGTTCATTTAAATACTTCATCGCTAAATTGTGCACAATAAGTCTGCCTATCATTAATAAGTTCATTACAAGTATTTTACAATTGTGTTAAAGTTGCCTAAAAGAACTATCTTTGGTCTTGAGCTTTATAGATTTTTCAGGTGACTTCAGCTTGTCAACTCCGCGTCGCCTTCTCTTGAGGCCCTCCGTGCGGTTGCGCGGGGGAAAGTAAAACCAATTTTCGTGAGGCCCTCCGTGCGGCTGCACGAGGGAATGCAGCAATTATTTGAGATGGGACTCATCTTTTCGAGCCGCCTCTTGAATAGGCTAGCGACTCGACAGACTGTTGTTAGCATTGTCTACATGCCGACTTCAGTTATTTGTTTGTTACGGCAGCGTCTCCACGAGACTGTTTCAACACATGTACCAACCTCCTCTTATGACTTGCGGAATACGTTAGTTCAACTAAGTATTTGCTGGTATGTCTCTTCTTACAATTATTAATCAGCGGTAGACGATATATCTTGATCATTGGTGCATCTGATTTCTTCTTGCTGATTGATGAAATACTTATTGACATCTTCTTGTTTTCCGTTGCTTTTAATGCATCATGGCTTTATTAAGTGGGGTTTTATTTTGCAGATGTTGTCCCCCGCAAGTTTCTTTCTTGACATTATCGTCAATCTTGACATAAGCAGCTTTAGACGAGGTTGTCGTTGCAATATTCTTAACTTCTTGGTTCCTAGCTGTGTGCAATTTCGTCCGACAGGATACTGGTACAGCATCTTCAATCTCGTTTCACTTAGAACTTTACCAAGAAGTACATTTCTATCGATTGTGCTCTAGCCCCATCAGAGAATTCAGGCAGCGAAAGCACGTCATCTCGACCAGCAGATAGTTGTGGCAGCCTCGGCATGTTAGCTCACCCCGTAAGATGTTGCAGGCAGCGTCGGCGTGTATTCTCGCCTTATGAGGTACGTTGTGCTGCGTCGGTACGTTGCACCGAGCTGACTCTCGAAGTAAGTGGTTCTGCAGAACTCAGTCATATAGATAGTGTGGATATGGGTGATCAAATTTGTGCATACATACGGTAGCAACAATTGCATCGCTTCAAGACAAAAGAATGATAATTGGTCACACTTAAAATAGTTACCACCTTAGGAGCTCGTGAGCTTCACGAAATAAACTTAATCATAGTCATTTTTCACCAAATCACTCACCTCACTGTCTTTAACACAGATTCTACATCGTCATGTATTACATACATAATCACATCGGGTTCATTTGATAGTAACACTCACATTAATTACATTTAATAATTGTGCAACTAGTTACGTGACAGATACCGTCCTTTCAGTTCTACCCACGTACAGCCGCAACACATGATCAGTCAACGTCTCCCAACACGAGCTCAGATTCTTTCCTTTCACCTCTAAACACGTAATGACATGACGTTTGATTAACCACTTCCTGCGCGTAACTAGCCAAGATTCTGTCTTTTTTCATTTCCGAACACGTAAAACGCATGATACGATGGTCCAAGCTTCTGTCTCACACTTTATGATTCAGTTACTTTTATCTTTAATAACGCAGTTGCACATCATCAAATAACCAAGTATAGTACCAAGATTCTGTCCTCACGTCAGTTCTTGACAACAGGTCAGTCACAGTCGGTGATCATATATTGCAAAAACTCACACAGTTTGTTACAATGAATTAGGATCAACCCCCACTAAATAGGAAATAACTGACTGTTAACTTTTACCACAATTGTACTCCGGCTACTCCTGCTACGTACTGAATTACTGCTTCAATACTCATCGTGCTTTTACATATAATGGCCTCATGAAACTGACTTTACACCTGACGCATTTATTCAACTTAATCCTAGAACATAAATTCACTAATAATGCAAATAACCATATAGAAAACATGCACTAAGATAGTTTCCTTACAATTACATGAAATCGCACAAAAAATATAACTTATCCTAAAGACAATAACTAAACTTTTCTTCCTCGTTTTCT
The DNA here is from genome assembly GCF_023864345.2 of Schistocerca serialis cubense. Lineage (NCBI taxonomy): Eukaryota > Metazoa > Arthropoda > Insecta > Orthoptera > Acrididae > Schistocerca > Schistocerca serialis. Next base: position 871,108,069 of record NC_064638.1, on the reverse strand, counting down.
TCTCATTCTTAATATTTCTTTAGGTCTTTGAGTGAACAATCCTTTGGCAAGCCCCTCATTATGGATACCTCCCAATACATGTCTACCCAGACATGAAATCTTGATTATCTTATACAGTCCGGTATACAGATGTTGCCATTATTTATTCATCGTCTTCAACGAAGATGACTTAGCGTGTTTCCGTAACAGTACTTTATCATTCAAATTATATGCATTAACTTTAATTAGTTTCCTATGATACTTTCGTTTCCTTAACGTCGCAGCTTTGTGCGAGGCTAGCTGAACTTTACCAAGAAGTACATTTCTATCGATTACGGGATCAGCTATTCTCTGTAAGTTCTTAATTCGTTCCCAGGGTGCTGCCTTGTGGAACATTATTTCTACAGAACTACACTGGACGGATGACTGAGGCAGTTCGTTATGAATCTTTTCAAACATATCTACGTGTTCTATCCATATAAACTGGTTTGTCTCTAGATATGTTCTAAGAAACCTATTGAATTCCCGGAATACCTAGCCCCTGATCGTTTAAAGAACACACACCCTTCTCAGTGTTGAGTGTTACACCTCGTTCACGCACAAAATCCCATCCTCAAATACTTGGGTAAGTTAAATTACGAGCCAAGGAAGTGCTAATAAGTCGTTCCCCATGCGCTACTATTTCTACCTGTACTTGCGCGTTTATGCATACTGACTGGGTTCCTAATGTTCTAGACAAAGTACAGTTTGCTACTTGTACTACTGGCAACTTCTGTTTGCTATTCAAATATAAATAAAGTCTCATATTCATCACACTAAAAGTTGCGCCAGTGTCCAACAGGATGCTAATATCGTCATCTAAGATTTTAACTTTAACCATGGCTTCACCACTTCAACCTGGATTACCTAAGAGTTCTTCTCATCGTATACCTCGTTATAAAATATTAATTGGCTCCCGTCTCTTCGCCAGCTGCGCTGGGAAGGCTCAGGGCAGCTGGTTTTAGTTTGACGCATCTGTTTGGTGGTTATCCGTTTCATCGAGTACCACCACTCGAATCCTAGAATTCTGCCCATTCCATTCATTGTTACTGATAGTCGAGATATTCTCAGGCATAGACATTAAGGACGTTGGTACAAACTGTCCGGTAGATGTAATAACATTAGTGGGAGAGCCCTGCCCCCCCCCCCCCTTTTTCACTGAATATTCGGTCCATTACCCCACTGAACACCACTGTCTTGCGCTTGTCCTTGCTGTCCCGACTGCTCTTCGTACTTTCGTTTTCTATTAAAACCGTTTGAATTGTGTCCATTCTGCTGATTCTGTTGATTTCTATTGCTGTATTCAGCGTTATTATTACGATTTTGTCCGTAATTGTTATTAGAGTTGTTCTGTTTATAATTTTATCTCCAGAGTGATTACCATTATCCTGATAGTTATACTTACTATTCTGATTTCGATTAACATAGTGATCATTTCCATTGTCTTTCGTTTTACTATTACTGTTATTGCCACTACAACAAGTATTTTGTTGAGAGTTGCTACAATTAGTACAATGAAATTGATACTCCATGCTTTTAGCGTCTTCCTAAATTACGTCCAGGGAATCAGTAACTCACAAAAATTGGTCAACATCGTCATCCGGTATGTTTATTAATTTCTCGCGTAACAAATAAGTAATTTTCGCTTGAGAATTCCAATAACCTCTCTGTGACTAATGGAATTATCAGACAATGTGAGTTCTTAAGGGACCAAACTGCAGAGGTCATCGGTCCCTAGACTTAAACGCTACTTAAACTAACCTATGCTAAGAACAACACACACACCCATGCCCGAGGGAGGACTCGAACCTCGGCGGGAGGGGCCGCCCAGTCAGTGACACGGCGCCTCTAACAGCGTGGCCACTCCGCGCGGCGGCGATTATCCCAATATCAAATTTTATTAATGTACTTTCCACTGGTGTTTGACAGTATAAACTGTATTTTATCTTGTTCCTCTCAAGATCGGAGAAATACCTTTCTGAACATTTTATAAACACCATTGAGTGTACAGAATTTTTGTCGTTCGAAAATATTTGTAACTGCCTACCTTTGAAAATACTGTGTTCAGTCTTAGAGAATGAAACAGTCCGCTTGCGATCATACTATAGAACTTCAAGTTCCGACTCATCGCTACTCCTGCTGTTGCTATGATCGCTCTCTCGCCACTTGATTTTTAGAATACGGTTCTGGATATCTTTCAAATTGGTTTTGTTTTTTAGGACTATCTTCATCTTTTGACAAACGATTAGGTACATATTCCTGTCACATAGGCATCTCGGATAATAAAACTTTCCCCTTGTTGTTGTTGTTGTTGTGGTCTTCAGTCCTGAGACTGGTTTGATGCAGCTCTCCATGCTACTCTATCCTGTGCAAGCTTCTTCATCTCCCAGTACCTACTGCAACCTACATCCTTCTGAATCTGCTTAGTGTATTGATCTCTTGGTCACCCTCTACGATTTTTACCCTCCACGCTGCCCTCCAGTGCTAAATTTGTGATCCCTTGATGCCTCAAAACATGTCCTACCAACCGGTCCCTTCTTCTTGTCAAGTTGTGCCACAAACTTCTCTTCTCCCCAATCCTATTCAATACCTCCTCATTAGTTACGTGATCTACCCACCTTATCTTCAGCATTCTTCTGTAGCACCACATTTCGAAAGCTTCTATTCTCTTCTTGTCCAAACTGGTTATCGTCCATGTTTCACTTCCATACATGGCTACACTCCATACAAATACTTTCAGAAACGACTTCCTGACACTTAAATCTATACTCGATGTTAACAAATTTCTCTTCTTCAGAAACGATTTCCGTGCCATTGCCAGTCTACATTTTATATCCTCTCTACTTCGACCATCATCAGTTATTTTACTCCCCAAATAGCAAAACTCCTTTACTACTTTAAGTGTCTCATTTCCTAATCTAATCCCCTCAGCATCACCCGATTTAATTTGACTACATTCCATTATCCTCGTTTTGCTTTTGTTGATGTTCATCTTATATCCTCCTTTCAAGACACTGTCCATTCCGTTCAACTGCTCTTCCAAGTCCTTTGCTGTCTCTGACAGAATTACAATGTCATCGGCGAACCTCAAAGTTTTTACTTCTTCTCCATGAATTTAAATCCTACTCCGAATTTTTCTTTTGTTTCCTTTACTGCTTGCTCAATATACAGATTGAATAACATCGGGGAGAGGCTACAACCCTGTCTCACTCCCTTCCCAACCACTGCTTCCCTTTCATGCCCCTCGACTCTTATAACTGCCATCTGGTTTCTGTACAAATTGTAAATAGCCTTTCGCTCCCTGTATTTTACCCCTGCCACCTTCAGAATTTGAAAGAGAGTATTCCAGTTAACGTTGTCAAAAGCTTTCTCTAAGTCTACAAATGCTAGAAACGTAGGTTTGCCTTTTCTTAATCTTTCTTCTAAGATAAGTCGTAAGGTTAGTATTGCCTCACGTGTTCCAACATTTCTACGGAATCCAAACTGATCTTCCCCGAGGTCCGCTTCTACCAGTTTTTCCATTCGTCTATAAAGAATTCGCGTTAGTATTTTGCAGCTGTGACTTATTAAACTGATAGTTCGGTAATTTTCACATCTGTCAACACCTGCTTTCTTTGGTATTGGAATTATTATATTCTTCTTGAAGTCTGTGGGTATTTCGCCTGTCTCATACATCTTGCTCACCAGATGGTAGAGTTTTGTCATCACTGGCTCTCCCAAGGCCATCAGTAGTTCTAATGGAATGTTGTCTACTCCCGGGGCGTTGTTTCGACTCAGGTCTTTCAGTGCTCTGTCAAACTCTTTACGCAGTATCTTATCTCCCATTTCATCTTCATCTACATCCACTTCCATTTCCATAATATTGTCCCTTATATAAACACTCTACATACTCCTTCCACCTTTCTGCCTTCCCTTCTTTGCTTAGAACTGGGTTGCCATCTGAGCTCTTGATATTCATACAAGTGGTTCTCTTCTCTCCAAAGGTCTCTTTAATTTTCCTGTAGGCAGTATCTATCTTACCCCTAGTGAGACAAGCCTCTACATCCTTACATTTGTCCTCTAGCCATCCCTGCTTAGCCATTTTGCACTTTCTGTCGATCTCATTTTTGAGACGTTTGTATTCCCTTTTGCCTGCTTCATTTACTGCATTTTTATATTTTCTCCTTTCATCAATTAAATTCAATATTTCTTCTGTTACCCAAGGATTTCTATTAGCCCTCGTCTTTTTACCTACTTGATCCTCTGCTGCCTTCACTACTTCATCCCTCAGAGCTACCCATTCTTCTTCTACTGTATTTCTTTCCCCCATTCCTGTCAATTGTTCCCTTATGCTCTCCCTGAAACTCTGTACAACCTCTGGTTCTTTCAGTTTATCCAGGTCCCATCTCCTTAAATTCCCACCTTTTTGCAGTTTCTTCAGTTTCAATCTGCAGTTCATAACCAATAGATTGTGGTCAGAATCCACATCTGCCCCTGGAAATGTCTTACAATTTAAAACCTGGTTCCTAAATCTCTGTCTTACCATTATATAATCTATCTGATACCTATTAGTATCTCCAGGATTCTTCCAGGTATACAACCTTCTTTTATGATTCTTGAACCAAGTGTTAGCTATGATTAAGTTATGCTCTGTGCAAAATTCTACAAGGCGGCTTCCTCTTTCATTTCTTCCCCCCAATCCATATTCACCTACTATGTTTCCTTCTCTCCCTTTTCCTACTGACGAATTCCAGTCACCCATGACTATTAAATTTTCGTCTCCCTTCACTACCTGAATAATTTCTTTTATCTCGTCATACATTTCATCAATTTCTTCATCATCTGCAGAGCTAGTTGGCATATAAACTTGTACTACTGTAGTAGGCATGGGCTTTGTGTCTATCTTGGCCACAATAATGCGTTCACTATGCTGTTTGTAGTAGCTAACCCGCACTCCTATTTTTTTATTCATTATTAAACCTATTCCTGCATTACCCCTATTTGATTTTGTATTTATAACCCTGTAATCACCTGACCAAAAGTCTTGTTCCTCCTGCCACCGAACTTCACTAATTCCCACTATATCTAACTTTAACCTATCCATTTCCCTTTTTAAATTTTCTAACCGACCTGCCCGATTAAGGGATCTGACATTCCACGCTCCGATCCGTAGAATGCCAGTTTTCTTTCTCCTGATAACGACGTCCTCTTGAGTAGTCCCCGCCCGGAGATCCGAATGGGGGACTATTTTACCTCCGGAATATTTTACCCAAGAGGACGCCATCATCATTTAATCATACAGTAAAGCTGCATGTCCTCGGGAAAAATTACGGCTGTAGTTTCCCCTTGCTTTCAGCCGTTCGTAGTACCAGCACAGCAAGGCCGTTTTGGTTAATGTTACAAGGCCAGATCAGTCAATCATCCAGACTGTTGCCACTGCAACTACTGAAAAGGCTGCTGCCCCTCTTCAGGAACCACATGTTTGTCTGGCCTCTCAACAGATACCCCTCCGTTGTGGTTGCACCTACGGTACGGCCATCTGTATCGCTGAGGCACGCAAGCCTCCCCACCAACGGCAAGGTCCATGGTTCATGGGGGAAGACTTTCCCCTTAATAAGATTGAATTCTGCTTTCATGTGTTCCACCTGTCTACCTCCTCGCGTCGCGGTGCATTTGGTTTATTCTGTTGCGTCACGTTGTCGATAGCATTCTGAACTTGCGTTTGAACTTCTCCCGCCTTTGCTTCTAATCATTCTGACAAATCATCCTCTATCTTAGTTGTCTGTTTACTAAGGTACTCATCAATTACTACAGTCATCAGTAAACTCCTGCCCTGTGATTTTTAAACCTTCTACTTGTTTAGTTCTTTACCGATCTGTCCACCTATTTTAGTCTGTTCTTTATTTATTGCCTCCACATTCACCCTCTAATTTGGAGGCTGACGTTTGCAATGTTTCGTTCATTTCATTAGCAGATTTTACACTTAATGTTAATTTATCTATCTCGGCAGATAAGTATTCATCCCTTTTGTTAGTTCATGATTCTAGGTCATCAACAATCTTTAATACCCCTTTCTTAAATTCTTGGTCTTGATGATCTCGTTGTTCCTGTAATTCTAACATCTTCTCCTTAAAAGCTTTTTCCGCAGGTTCGCGTCGTTTCTGTTGTTCTCTTTCTCTAAGCTCGCGTCGTTTATTTTACTCTTAAATTTCTTCTCTAAAGCGTTTATGTCTAAGATCACACTGTTCATTTAGCACTATTCCTCTGAGTTCACGTTGTTTGTTTTACTCTAATTGTTCCTGATTTGATTTCACTAGAAATTCAAACAGCTTACTGATACTGACATCTCCAGTCGGCATATTGACCACACTGGTAGGATTACTTTCCTCACAAGTTCCTACAGCTTCAAACTCGTCACTTTCGGTATAATCATTACTCCTTACCAAACTTGGCCTACTCATATTTGACATTTCACGTTCCAACACATCCTCTGTGCTATTAACATCTAAATTTTCCACACCGCTTCCGTCCTCGCTCGTATATTCTCTCTCTCAAAGTTCCTAGACTTGTACCTAGATTCGCCGGCCGGAGTGGCCGAGCGGTTCTAGACGCTACAGTCTGGAACCGCGCGACCGCTACGGTAGCAGGTTCGAATCCTGCTTCGGGCATGGATGTGTGTGATGTCCTTAGGTTAGTTAGGTATAAGTAGTTCTAAGTTCTAGGGGACTGATGACCTCGGCAGTTAAGTCCCATAGTGCTCAGAGCCATTTGAACCATTTTGTACCTAGATTCGATCTTAAATGATATCCCCGTTTCATTGTTATCAATATTCACTCCCAGAATAACACCGAAATAATAATATACAATAAATAAAATATAACTCTAACTACTTATACAATTTCTGCGTCACGGACTTGCCTCATTTATCCACGCAATTAAAATAAAAAAGCAAGCACAATGAGGTACCGTTCATCCAGTAATAAAATGTCTTCACACATATAAGTCCGAGACGCAGTAACACAAGTCACTTATTACCCACCTTCCGCACAGCTCCCGACGCCTTGTAGTTCCAGGAGGTAAGCGCCTCGTTGTCGGCCGCACTCGCAGATGCGATCTACCGTCCGCAATCAGCTCGTGTCGTTGCACGTGCGTCGTCGGTTGTCATAGTGGAGAATATGAAACAGCCGCGCGGGATTAGCCGAGCGGTCTCGGGCGCTGCAGTCGTGGACCGTGCGACTGGTCCTGGCGGTGCCTCGAGTCCTCCCTTGGGCATGGGTGTGTGTGTTTGTTCTTAGGATAATTTAGGTTAAGTAGTGTGTAAGCTTAGGGACTGATAACCTTAGCAGTTAAGCCCCATAAGATCTCACACACATTTGAACATTTTGAATATGACACATAACGTTGGAAGTTTACAGTCGCTGTTCATTACGTAATCACAACAGTTATATTTCATCACCGTTTATTATGTAATAATTGTTTTCATACCTTTCTTCGAGCCCCACGTTGGGTGCCAGTTGTAGCCGCCCACCGTTGATCTGCTGTCGTCGACTTCTCTGAGATATATATTGATGTTGTTATCTACTGTATATGACCGACTTTTCGTAATACCTACGCATCAGGTGGAGCAGCCGCAAACATCTTCACTGTAACGGCGACTAAATTTCGGGTTTTCATAATAATAATTAATGTTGACGTTTTGCACAGTCGATCACCCTTCATTTGTTGCTGCGTTACCGAAGACAAGACAGTTAATAACGTCTTTGGATGGTAGTTATTATTTCAACTTACTATTTCCGACGTTACTACTTATCCACACTGTTTCTGATTCTCTATTATTTCTGTCCAGTTGAAAATGAAATGTTAAGTAGCTTTTACGTCACAATTTACGCTTCGTAATATTTCATAATTGAACCTTCTGTCATCCAGAGATACAGTTTGCAGATTGCGTATGATTATCGTTGACTAATACACATGCTATTATGGAAATCACTTTAGTTTTTTATTAACAACATTTAATAATAATTAAATGATAATGAATGACTGCGTTTTGTGTATAGAGAAACAGAGGGTTGCTCCTACAATTACTCTAAGCAATTACGGCAACTAAAATAGTTTATAGTTCGTCACTCAAAGATATTATGGCAAGGCCTACGATCCATTACTATACTTCGATACAGTCATTAAAACTTCGTACGCTTTTACTTTCACAAAGCTAAGTGTCCAATTCTGTTCTTACATTCAGTTTAGCGTCCCTTCGTATAGTTCACGTATCCTGTTATTAGTTATTCGGTATGTAACAGAGTTTAGCACTGAGCGCAACTTTCTCTCGCGCACATAATTCCTCAGATATTCTTAGTCCGTGACTTTACGGCAAAGATCTACGGAGATCTCAGAATAAGATTCAACGTAAATCTGTCCTGTATAAATTAACTAAAGTCACTTTTCTTGCAGTTTAACAGAAGTGCCCTGATTCCATCCGTAGCATATCACACGGAAATGCCAGCTATATCGCATGTTGCAACTATGTAGACATATTCAGAGCGCAGAAAACAAGACAAGAGGTCTAAAAATACCCGCCCATTATTTACGTAGCAGAAGTTAGAAACAACAGTAGTCGAATGGAACACTCTTTGATTTTCCCGAGGCGATACTTTGCTGCGGGCGTCTTTTTGATGAGAGATTATAAATCTATAATTTTAATTAAAATTTTTCAATGCTATTAATTATTTCCGATGTTATCGATCACCTCTCTCCTGAATGAGAATAAGCCTCATCAATTAAAAGAGCGGTTATAGATTACTTAAAGTAATTTTTTATGTAACAAAGTTTCAGTTACAGTCAGTCATTTATTTAACCAGCAACCTCATTTAACTTTGCTTTTAAAATTTAGTATTTCAGAATTAGTAACTGCAAACTCATTGCTTTTGATTCATTTAATTTCTCGTGAACTGTTGTGTTATGGGAAAGCGTGATAATCTTCTGCTGCCACGCCAGTGATTACTTGCTTAATTTTCTTTGCCATTACCTATCTTAAGATTCTGGATAATTATGGCCCTAGTGGGCTAATCAGTATTTTTTGTATTATCAGTATTTTTGTATTTAAATATTGCGTGGTATCCTTTTCCTCCCTGTGTTGCTCCTGAGCGACTGCACTCTATTCCACCCATTTCAAAATTATTACCAGTAGGATTAGATTATGGTTAGACTAGATTCTGCTATCAGGAGGGATTGTTGTGCACTTTCCTCCTGCTAACTGGTATTATTTTCCTTCGGCTCACTGTGAAATTTCATTAGGCGTAAGCGATCACGGTCAATTATATCGCAGTCCAGTAGGCCGATTAGGAAGGGGGAGGTTACAGTGTTATCAGCAATTTACCATTTTACAGTATTTGATTGCTTTCCCACTTTATTAGGTCGAACGGTTAATTTAACTTGAACCTCTTGTTGCCAGCTGCGCAGATCCTGAGTCTAAGTTTCTCTCAGGAAACAAAGTTCGTTTTTGACAGCTTGTGCTATTGTACCCTGTTAAACACGTACATCAATGACTGTTCTACTTCGAATTTTTAGTTGTTTTACTATCGTTTTCTTTCAGAAATTCCTCCAATTTTCTTCACACAACACTTCTTGTTTCACTGTAAGTTTCAGACTATTTTTCTCTAGCCGCAAAGTGACAAAACTTTCGGACCATTCTGTTACCTTTTCAAATGGCTCTAAGCACTATGGGAGTTAACTTTTGAGGTCATCAGTCCCCTAGAACTTAGAACTACTTAAACCTAACTAACCTAAGGACATCACACACATTCAAACCCGAGACAAGATTCGAACCTGCAACCGTAGTGGTCGCGCGGTTCCAGACTGCAGCGCCTAGAACCGGCTGGCCACTCCGGCCGGCCTTTACCTTTTCAGGAACGCCCTTAACAGTTCCTGCAAACCTGATATTTCGGTATTTATGTGATCCAGATGGGTTCTTAACACTTCTGTTACGTGGTTTGCCCCTTCTGCTTTCTACTGTTTGGTTTGATTCTGAAGTTATTCGTTGACATGCTCCACTTGTTGTTTCAAAGCAGAAAAATCATTAGACATTGGACTGGAATGACATATTTCAAGAGGAATTTGAAAGGAGTAAAGAAGCATTGTGTAATGCAGATATAGTATCCGATCCTGATTTCGCTAGAGACTTTTACTTGGGAGTGGATAGCTCAGATTATGGACTAGGCGTACATTAATACCACATCGAAAAAGGAGGAGATACCAAGGTGATAAAGACTACAGCCTTTGGTAGCAGAAGAGTGAATGCATGGGAAAGGAGATATAGCGTTACAGAGAAAGAGACACTGGCTATCATGTGCAGTTTTAAATGATTTCGTTATTATCTGGCAGGATGACATGTAAAGGTGGTCATGAACCACAAAGCTCTGACATTTTTAACTAAAATAACCTGAGACACAGCCACGTGATAAGATGGACATTGGCGTTGCAAGATATTGACTTCAAAGTGATACTCAAACCTGGTAAAGCACATACCATACCTGATGTGTTATCAAGGCTGCCACTCGATTCTTGGGGAACAGCCATGAGCGGACCAGAAGGCAGAGAAGTTTGACTAAATTTAATGAAGGCATTAGAGCATGAAGATTTTGTGAAGTGGTTCTTGAGGAACATACGTAGAGAGCCAAACCAGGGTGAAAAACTGATAGTAATCAAGATTAAGTATAGATGTGCTGACGAAGAAAAGATTAGGGCATACTATTATATGTATCAGGGTATACTGCACAAGAGAAGAAGAGAGGATGAAGAGAGCTGGAGATTATGTATGCCAGAGCATACAATAGAAAAGTTAATCTGGTACACACATTATAGCAATGCCCATTATGGATCTAAGAAATGCCTTGACAAACTGAAAGTGGACTGCGTCTTCAATAACGTGGGAAGGTGTACACACAAGTTACTGAGCACTTGTGATACCTGTCAGAAAACTAAAACTACCACTGTTCAACACAAAGGTTACATGCATCAAGTCATACCAGAATCAATTAGAGACATCGTGGAAGTGGATCTGTTCAGCCAACAGAGAGGTGCCAAAAGGAAATTAAACCCAAATTCTACTTGCAGAAGAATTAGGGAAATTACACACAAATTCTACTTGCAGAAGAATTATTATCTAAATTTGTGAAGTTTTATCTATTAAAGAAAGCGAGAAGCAAGGCTATCATTAATAAGTTTGAAAAATATTACTTCAGCTATGTATGTAAACCGAAACGAATCGTAAGTGAGAATGGATCCCAATTCTGATCCAAGGAGTGGAGGAAATAGTTGAATAGGCATCAAGTGGAAGAGATCACCATCTCTAGATACAAACTGGCCTCAAACCCAGCTGAACGAATGATGAAGTTGAGTACTTGGAAGGAATACCTAGAAGAATTAGAGCATATTCAGAACCACCTGTAACACCATAGCTTAGACACTACATACCTTTTGTTGATTCATTTTGCTTTCTGTTTTGTTCAACATTCCATTGTTGAGCTTCTGTAAATGTTGTTTGATTGAATCGATAACACAAAATTGTATACTCCTTTCTTTGTAAAAAATTTGATGTCATGGTTTGATTCCATGCAATGTAGTGTATCTGTCATTTAAATTCTTTGTCTCATTTGGAGGGAACAAAACTTACTGTAAATAATTGCAATTTCTGTGTGAATAATATTTTTGTAGATACGTCAATATTGTAGGCTGCAGTAGGTGCTGGGAGATGAAGAATCTTGCACAGGATAGAGTAGCATGGAGAGCTGCATCAAACCAGTCTCAGGACTGAAGACCACAACAACAACAACAACGTCAATATTGCAAATGTTCTGTTTTAATTAATATGTTTGGTTGCTGTTATGTAAGCTGCTGACCTTCACTTATGGTTCAGAGTTATTTTGTATGTAAAAGGTGGTGTGGTTCCCCTCAGGAACGGAACTGTGTAGCATGTGCAAAATGTGGTGGGCATGGATAGAAAGGTGGAACCAAGGGTCAGTCGGGGACGAGCTACCAAACTATCAACTGCTCATGTAAAAGTTGTGTATTATGCTGGTTCCGAGAGAGGCTTTTTCTGACGCTTTCCAATGCCTCAGATGGATGGATAAAGAGCTTGAACTATTCTGGAATTGGTATCTATCATCGCCACCAGGAAATGACAGAGTCCAGCAATTCTACCTGCAAATCCACCTACCAACATGCACTCGCCACCACATTGCACAATCACTGTAATGGAATAGAAGAACTATAGTAATGTATAGTGAAGGGTTAGGTCATTGGATGTTTTAGTGTGCTCAAATATAAGGTAATTTATAACTGAATTTATGTGCCTACCTTGATTTTTTCCTTATCACAACACCTCTCCAGTTCCTCTCCATTTGAACTATAATTACCGAGTGTCCTTGTTGTAAAAGAAAAAAAAACCTCAAAGCCAAACAGTTAATTAAGTAATGTTGTTTGATCTTTGGTAAGAAGAGAGTATCCAGTTTTACTGTGGATTTGGTAAAATTGTGAGAGGTAGCAAATGTAGCTTTGTGAAAACCTCCCAGCGATTGAAACAGTCCAATTTAAAGTTTTGTGGACTTTCAAAGTTACTTGTTTGATCATTGACTTGAAAGTAGAAGACTGTAGTAATAAAGACAATTTGCTGTTACTTTTAAAAATTAAAAGTTCTTAAAACTGAGGCTTATAAAGTTTTGCTTAGTTAATGATCACAGTGCTGCCTGTTGTAAATTTTAAAAGGTGAGTCAGTTTTTTTTTATAAATTTGTCAATATTGTGTCTCACTGCAGTAAAAGTCGTGAACTGCATTTGTGGAAAGTTATATACTTATGTTTGCTAAGTGCTTGTCTCTCTTGTGAATTGGAAGTGCATGTTAATAGTGTAACAGGATCCACAGTTTGTCTATTGTGCTCTTGCTAGATAACAATTAATAGAAAGACCACTATCTATGAAAATAGTAACTTCTTTATTCAAAAGACAGTGAGAAGTAATTTGTTAGTGAACTCTATTTAATTTTCATTCTAGGTAGAAAGGTATTCAGTAGTGAGAGACTTAATCTATGCACAATAACTAATTTTGCTGTGAGCTATATCAATATTGCTTGTCAGACAGGAATTTGTTTGAAAAGTAATATTAAACCTAGGCCCAATTTATGATTCTACAGTGAATATTAATAGTAACATTATTGAGACCATTCAGTCTGACTAAGTCCTCAAGGTAATAGTGTGTTTTGTTATCTGTTATATTTATGCAAATAGTTTGTTCTGCTCTGTCAGCTCCAACCTTAACGTGAACATACTGCATGTAGGTGCCAGAGTTCATTGCACTCTCGTGTGACAAAGTATAGGCTGTGTTTGCCCATTGAAGTTACTTATTTTCAGTTTCTTGAACAAGAGTGTTACTCATTCTCATGTGTAATTAGGCTGGCGACCGTTTTTATTATCATTTGGACGCTGTGGATAGGTAAATTATTGTTTGTTACTGTTTAAATATTTATTTATTTCTGACATTCACTTCCGATATGCCACCTCCATTAGGTACATCGCGGTCATCAGAACAAAATTCCTTTCAGAGGGTAACGCTGCTCTGTTGCTTGATACCATAATTGCTTTAACAAAATAGTTCCATTTTACGATCTACATCCAACTTTAATGTTATGGTATAGCAGTAACACACGGTAGTGTTATACACCTACCACATAATTCAACACGATTTGCACCATGCGAAATCCTACTTAATCAGGAGCCTGACACTGCTTTTTGTGCGTTGGTGGAATATCCACAAGGAGATAACCTAACTTGGGAGAACAAACTTGGACTAGTAGAAGCGAACAGAAGGGAGAAGGCGACAAGGAGACAGGGAAGACATGATAAATTGGTGAAACTTATAACCTACAGGGTAGGAGACTTAGTGTTGGTAAAAGTGCACGATAAGCCAAAGAAGATAGATTCTGAAGTACATAAATTGAACCAAGTATACAAGAGACCATTTAGAATTACCAAGATCGAACACCCCAATACTCTGGAGTTGGAATATGCTCAAACCAGTCAATTGCATGGCAAGGAACATGTTGAAAATGTAAAATGATACTATCTGCATGAAGATCAGGGCAACCCAGAGGAAAGAAGGGATCAGGACGATGAAGTAGGGCCTAGCCAGGCGTAAACATAAATGTGTATAGGTGTTTTTTGGTTGTTATGTGTATTTGGAGAGTAAAGATCATGAGCACTGGCGTTCAAGTGTCAGCTGTTGTCTTTTGGTTACTATATTTGTGTCTGTTCAGGATTATGGGTTTTCATGATGACTTAACCATATTTAAGGGATGAATTGCATATAAACTGAGATACAGTTATCCTTTCTAGTGTGAGAAGTTTTAGTATTTAGAATATTGTAGTATTTATATGACCTTGATATAAACCATTCTGTGAACTGTGTTAATAATAAACGCTCAGAAGCAGGAAACACAATTTGTAACCAGGAAGAAAGACATTTCTTTAGAGATTGATCTTGTAATGACCACACTGATGGTAGATTCATATATACATTATTGAATAGAGAGTAAATTATTGTCATTTATCTGCATTTGTATTAAGTATTATTTGTTATGTACTGTGTTTTCGGTCACTGATGTTTTAGGTTAAGTAGGTATTAGTCGAATGAGAGAAAGTTATTTCCTGTGATGTGTGGTGCTAATATAGTAGGGTTTTGACTGTGTTCTGGATGACAAACCTCACTGAGATGAACCGAAATGGAAATAGTTTTGTTACAATATGATTCAGTAGATAGCCAGAGTTTTATAGTTCATCAATTGCAGTGGAGAGGAGTTTTGTTATAATCTATATGTGATAATGTTGTTTCAACAGATTACAATTTTGAGTGGTGTCATTAGGATAGTTTGTAATTTGGATGTAACTTGTTTTGTAGAAGCAGTTTATAACTGGAGTCAGGGGATTTACCACTGAATTTGTAAATTTCATTGTACTTGTATTTAATGTTTATTCTCTTTATACCACTGTGTCTATATTCTTTTCCACCTCCGGTTTCAAAGAAGTCCTTTTTTTGGGGGGGGGGGGATATAAGGGTTCAACTGCCCCTTCCGTATTGAGAACAGTATACCTTTGCATCATGCTGGACGCATTAGGTACTATCGATAGTCGAGCGCCCGGTGTGTAAGAGTAGTCTCTGTTGAGACTCCGAATAAGTAAGTTGTTGACTGCTAAACGAGCAGGGCGGATTTCGGCGGGACGGCCGACTGCATACAAGTGTTTAATGGCTGTGTGCGTCACCCAACGCCTGGAGCCTGACCTCCAGCAAATACGGAAATGGCATTAATTGAGTGATTTGTCGATGTGTTTAAGTGTTCATTTGTGCATCGTGATTACACACAACCACGCCGGGTACCAACGATTTTGATTGCACGGAGGAATGTGCATTCGGTGCTACATGAAGCATATTGGCATGTGACGATGTTAGTAGGCGACCTGTGATGAGTTAACCGTTATTATTTTGTCAGACGAAGGGAGTAACTACCTCAGTCGTGACGTTTAGACAATATATATAGAACCTTAACAACAAAGTATTTACCGATTATTGCTACCTGACATCCTAATTAGCTTTGTTGGATTTGAAAAGAAACAACTCCAGTGCAAATATTAACCGACCAGCCTTTATCAGTTGCACACTGTCAAACTATTCTAAACTGTTAGGCTATAGTCCACTAGTCAATAATAGTAGGTTAATGAGTGAGTGTTTCAAGCTATATTTGAGGTTCCAATGAAAATGGACATTGCGACCTCAGTTGTTTCACGTTGTTTAATAAAAAATACAAACATCGAAGAAGAATTGGAAACAATGTTAAACACTACTTCCACTGACTCACAGGAAATTGAATATGACGGCCAAAGAATTGATGCCAGTGAATCGAGTACCGGAACAGAAGGAATGGAGGTAGAAAATGCTGCTATAGCAGGTGAGGAAGCACCAGAGACACAGGATTTGATGACAGTTAACAACGAGACACCAGCACCAACTAATGGTTGTTACAAGATACTGACAACTTCAAACAGTGTTAATAAAGTGAAACGCATTCGAGAAGCTTCCAAAGAAGGTTTTCAATTGCAGCCAAAGAAAATGAAAGCAGCCTTATGTAACAAAATTCCAAAACCTTCTGTTGGACAGAATGTCAGAATTAAAGTACCAAATGTAGACTCGGCAGAGATACAAAATCTGTAATAGCAGTAGTGATAAATATTCAGGATGACGAATTTTATCAACTTGGTACCAAAGCTGGTAAACTGAAGTCGTACACCAGGAACCAATTTACACTGTGCAAGGAAAATTTTATCAACGTCAAAGAAGTAGCAAGAGAAAAATTTAGTCCAAGGGAAGTGGTTGCCAAACAGTCTTTTGTTGGAGGACAAAGGCTCACAAAGTGCAAATGCTTAAAAAAGGTATTCAACTAAAAAATGCTTGCGTAAATTGTCTTCCATATTATGTAATTCGAAATGCCACAATAGTCAGCCTTGTAACAAAATTCAAAGTTTACAAGGTAACATTTTTCACTAATATGGAATATTGCTCATTAGAATCACATTGGAACGCAAGAATGTATAAAATACGAGGGCAGTTCAATAAGTAATGCCTCACATTTTTTTTCTCGGCCAATTTTGGTTGAAAAAACCGGAAATTTCTTGTGGAATATTTTCAAACATTCCCGCTTCGTCTCGTATAGTTTCATTGACTTCCGACAGGTGGCAGCGCTGTACGGAGCTGTTGAAATGGCGTCTGTAACGGATGTGCGTTGCAAACAACGGGCAGTGATCGAGTTTCTTTTGGCGGAAAACCAGGGCATCTCAGATATTCATAGGTGCTTGCAGAATGTCTACGGTGGTCTGGCAGTGGACAAAAGCACGGTGAGTCGTTGGGCAAAGCGTGTGTCATCATCGCCGCAAGGTCAAGCAAGACTATCTGATCTCCCGCGTGCGGGCCGGCCGTGCACAGCTGTGACTCCTGCAATGGCGGAGCGTGCGAACACACTCGTTCGAGATGATCGACGGATCACCATCAAACAACTCAGTGCTCAACTTGACATCTCTGTTGGTAGTGCTGTCACAATTGTTCACCAGTTGGGATATTCCAAGGTTTGTTCCCGCTGAGTCCCTCGTTGTCTAATCGAACACCATAAAGAGCAAAGGAGAACCATCTGTGCGGAATTGCTTGCTCGTCATGTGGCTGAGGGTGACAATTTCTTGTCAAAGATTGTTACAGGCGATGAAACATGGGTTCATCACTTCGAACCTGAAACAAAACGGCAATCAATGGAGTGGCGCCACGCCCACTCCCTACCAAGAAAAAGTTTAAAGCCATACCCTCAGCCAGTAAAGTCATGGTTACAGTCTTCTGGGACGCTGAAGGGGTTATTCTGTACGATGTCCTTCCCCATGGTCAAACGATCAACTCTGAAGTGTATTGTGCTACTCTTCAGAAATTGAAGAAACGACTTCAGCATGTTCGTAGGCACAAAAATCTGAACGAACTTCTCCTTCTTCATGACAACGCAAGACCTCACACAAGTCTTCGCACCCGAGAGGAGCTCACAAAACTTCAGTGGACTGTTCTTCCTCATGCACCCTACAGCCCCGATCTCGCACCATCGGATTTCCGTATGTTTGGCCCAATGAAGGACGCAATCCGTGGGAGGCACTACGCAGATGATGAAGAAGTTATTGATGCAGTACGACGTTGGCTCCGACATCGACCAGTGGAATGGCACCGTGCAGGCATACAGGCCCTCATTTCAAGGTGGCGTTATGCCGTAGCATTGAATGGAGATTACGTTGAAAAATAGTGTTGTGTAGCTAAAAGATTGGGGAATAACCTGGTGTATTTCAATGCTGAATAAAACAACCCCTGTTTCAGAAAAAAAATGTGTTGCATTACTTATTGAACTGCCCTCGTACATAAAGTTACAATAAATACGAATGGGTACATCCTAAAATTTACCAATGTCTCTTGGTGAAAGTTCAAAATCTAAGCATATAATAAGAAATTTCGGACTTTTACCACACCATGATGGTAAGTCTTAGGTTTCACGAGTTAATTCTACGATTTACCAATCATGTTACTTTTACAGTAACATATACAGCACAAAATTCAAGTCCTGTTATGGTCGGCAGTATAACTCTCCCTTTCAGACCGAGAGGAAGAGCTGTATTGGTAAAAGTACAAATATTGTTAATTACTGCTATTTGGAGATTGAGATATGTAGAACCATTGTCGGCTGCCGGAATAAGAGGTTCCCGCCGGCCGTTGTGGCCGAGCGGTTCTAGGCCATTCAGTCAGGAACCGCGCGACCGCTACGGTCGCAGGTTCGAATCCTGCATCTTGCATGGATGTGTATGATGTCCTTAGGTTAGTTAGGTTTAAGTAGTTCTAAGTTCTAGGGGACTGATGACCTCAGATGTTAAGTCCCATAGAGCTCAGAGCCATTTGAACCATTTTAACAGGTTCCCAATTTCTAATTCCCGACCGCATGATTGATAATTATTGCAGGCACGTCAATTTGTTCACGTTAAGACATCGGACTTCGAAGAGAATTAATAACAGCAGTTTTCTACTGTTAGTACCGATTTGCTTGAGATGTAAAAAATAGTTTCTAATTGTTTGTTGGCAAGCATTCCAGAACGCGTTACAAGTACTTACAAAAACTCAACATCAGGTCCGTCAGCTGTGAAAATGGTAATTATTATTGTCTGAAATAAAGACAATTACACAATTTCATGTTGACACACTTATTATTAACGATAGTTACAAATGTTTATATAGGCAATGGCCGAGGGAGGAGAGGGAGAAGTGTCTGTTTCTAAAGAACAAGTCAGAGAGGGTCTCTTAAAAACAAGTGATGAACAACTTAGAAACTTTCTCAGATAACCTTTTGTTAATTTAATTACAATCACTGACATACACTAAATGTGCCTTCTCTGACCATGAGAAGTCCTGAATTACATATTTTAAACAGCGCGTATAATACAAAATACAAATCAGTTTACGTACCCTTTCAAGAAGTAATAATCTGGGAAACTGATGGGTTTATTTTTATGGTTTATCCGATACTGTAGGTCTAGGACAGGGATGCCGCTTATGACCGGCCATTGATCTGATGGAGCCTCATTCCCTCACCGCTCGTTCATATAATTTTGTTTTACTCGTCTTTCATCTGTTCTGGACACGAGAGGGTGGACCCTAGTTAACATAGTTCTTTTGAGCCACGCCAGTGTAACTGGCATTGGGCAGGGGGATCCCAATACGGAATAATAACTTGTCTTTCATGATTTAAGTAATGAAAACTGTATCAGTTACTTATTTTTTGATGAGTAGAATTTATTCTCATTTTCAAGTGCATTTGTGCGTTTGTTTACATGAATATGTTTGGTGATATTTTCCTGTGTAATTTTCTGCCTCTCTTGCGTCTTTTTGTAAGTAGGCTATAATCGGAAAAGTGAACAAAATGAATCTTTGAGTGTTTTTAAATGGTAATGTTAGGAATGGTATTTTTCTTTGTCTACTTATAGGTATTATTCTTCGCGCATTATAGAGAATATCACACACACACAAGACATGCTACAAAGATATTACGACAGTATGGCTTCACAAAGAGTTTGTATACAGTCAGAGTTGTTAGTGTTTTGGATTACATAATCTACGTATATGAGGCTTTAGATTATACACCAAAGACACAAATAACATTATAAATTTGTTTAATACTGTAGACAAGAAAATAAATATCACAGTACAATTTGACGGAAAGAGTAGCATTAATTTTCTACATTGTGCGTAGAAAATGAAAATAAGAGGCGCAATTTCAAAACATACAGAAGGAAGACAACCTCCAGCAACATAATCCCTACCACATTGTGTCACCCAAATGTACACAAGAAAGCTGCATTCCAAACGATGATACACACAGCACACAAAATTCCAGTGAACAAAAAGGATAGAGAGAAAGAATTAGAGATCATTATGAAAATTACAGTGGATAATGACTTCCGCAGCTCAGTGATAGTATGCAGAGTCAAATAACAAAAAAAGAAAGATATTCCTGGATCTTTAGAAGAAACCAATGATGCAATCAAATGTACGGTTAACATACCTTACATAGATAACATTCCTCTAGAAATAACAAACCTACTTAGGATACATAAAGTGAAGTTAGTTATCTCCATAAGTAACAACAAATAACAAACCTTAAAAAATAAAGAAAAGATAAATTCTAAGACTCAGGAATATAGAAAATAACATGTCAAACTTGCTCAAGCTACTACATAGGACAAACTGGCAGGAATTTTCAAATTAGATACATTGAGCGCATCAGCTGTTACACACGCAATCGGTTTACAAAATCAGCAATAGCAACACACACAAGAAACACTGGACACTCATTCGAAAACATAGAAGACGATCTTAAGATATTCCACCACTTCCAAAAATCTCATAGAATGGATTTAATGGAGGAGCTTGAAATTTTTGTACACCAAAAAAGCAAGGGAAAAAGTTCTCAATAACAAGGTAGATAGTGAATCAGTTATTTTCTTTAAATGTTTCTTCTGCATGTGCTAACTGTAACAATTTTCGTAAATATGTACATTTCCTCATTAGGAGAAAAAATATACTCGATAATTAAGCAATCAATAGTGGTAAAAATATATTTTACAATTAACAACCTTATTTAGGCCCCTACGTATATAATGTAGTCCAAAACACTGTAACAACTCTGACTGTGGTTCAAATGGCTCTGAGCACTATGGGACTTTACTGCTGAGGTCATCAGTCCCCTTGAACTTAGAACTACTTAAACCTAACTAACCTAAGGACATCACACACGTCCATGTCCGAGGCAGGATTCGAACCTGCGACCGTAGCGGTCTCGCGGTTCCAGACTGTAGCGCCTAGAACCGCTCGGCCACTCCGGCCAGCACTCTGTGTACAAACTCTTTGTGAAGCCATATTGTCGCAATATCTCAGTAGCATGTTTTGCAAACATTGTAAGTGATGATTTGCGTGTGTGCGACATTCTGTACAATGAAGGAGGTACAATATCTGTAAGTCGACAAACAAAAATACTATTTCTAATATTAGCGTTTAAAAACACTCAAAGATGTATTTTGTCCGAATTTCCGATTACAGTCCGCCTTCAAAAAGACGCAAGAGAGGCAGCAAATCATACATGCAGACATCCACTAAAAACACATTCATGTAAACAAATGCACAAATTCCCTTGAAAATGAGAATAAATTTTCTAAACGCATTCTTCTAAGCATCAAAAACATAAGTAACTGGAGTAGTTTTAATTGTTCAAGTCATGAGTGACACAGTTGTAGGTTTTTCTGAAACATCTAATATGATGAACGAAATTAAGTTAATGAGCACTTGCGACTGCAGGGAACGACGTGTTTCTGTATAAATATGTTGTTGTAATTAAATTTGTTAAATAAAATAAATATTTGTCTGGTCTCAGGAAACCTCTTCTCCTTATCCTAGTGAGCCCAAATTCCGCAAGTTAATTTTTACATGCAATGGAACTGAACCGAAGGCTATCGTAAAAAACGTATTGAAATTTTTTTTAAAAAAGGTGCCAAACAAGATTAGTAAAGCTGCGAGGACAGCCTGAATTTCCACGTCAGTCAAGGCACCACAAATTTCTATATGATTCGGCGTAAGGAATCATTAAATATAACACTTTCTCCAAAATGAGGAATGTGGCCCTACTGGAGTCAAACGCATCTCCTTTTTTTAGTCATTTTTACATGTGATTTATGTTCTGTCGTACTTATTCATTGATGAGTAAACAAAGGAACGTCGCGGAGTATTGGAAGTCGAAAGAATTACGGAAATATTTGACGAAACACTCGAATTACCGCGTTTTAAACAGCCACTAACTTCGAACTGAGTGCTTCTGGGCCGTCGCTCGTAACAATCGCTTTGATTTATCGAATGTGCTAAAACACAAGAATTATTCGATTTATCGATGGTTTTCCAACGGGCAACTAATCTGAATTATCGAAAAATTATATTTATTGCAGTTTGTATTAGCAAGAGTCGACTGAATGTATCCTCCTCCAGGCGCCACATTGTATTCTTTTACATTCGTGTAAGATCAGTGTATTAGTTGAATGAACTCCAGAAAATGACTGTTACTTTTGTGGATTTAGGAAATCTCGCTGTAATTATTATTTTCACTTGATATACCAACGTTACAGTAATACAGTCTTCAGACATTTAGGTTCGTTAAAACCGAATTAGCGGGTGACGACTTCCGGCCATCAGTAAAGACTGATTTCTGTCTTACATGTAGCCGATATGATCTTTAAAGAAGTGTTTGAGATAAGATTATCTTACTGCCGACTTCCGCTGTTTGTTGACTTCAAAATTATCGGTTTTACTGATTGTATTCTATCGTAGCCTCGAGCAGGCTACTTATCTGGAACGTGTTCGTGGAGAAGTTCAAGGAAATCTCCCTTTGCGATCGCTGTTTACTTGTTTTCGTGGAATCTGCAAAGCAACAGCTTAACTCTATGGCGTGGAACAATGTATTGGTGTGCTTTTCCAGGCTGAAGATCTCTTTCTCTGCCTGATCAGCAACGTCCTTGATATCTATACTTCGCTAAAAGGCACTCAAGAAAACACGGTTCCGTATAATAGGTCCAAGGAAGTTCGTTTTGATTACTGCTTGATGACAGACACAATATAACACTCTATGTAAGACATACGAATGAACGTGAAATCTGAAACAACATATGTGTTTTAGCAACAAACATGTATGGGTTAATATGGTTATTCTCTCGTTTATCTGCTCTGCGTATGAGTGGAGCAAACAAGTCTGTTTACCACAAAGATAAAGGCTAAGTATACTCAACTTGCTTCTGAAACAATGTGTTCGCGGAATATGGAAAACAATTTTTTCTTTTTATCTTATGTTCTTCCTGAATAGTGGACATTCATGTGCTGCGAACTTAATATTCCATTTTTAGTAATATGTATAATGCTGTTGATCTTTTTGTGTATTTATTGGTCTTGGATCAAGATAGGCCTTCTTGAATCTATTGCACATCGTTTAACACAAGCGTAACAAAAGCTTACGCTTTTTCTGAAACAAAATACCTCTGTCAAAGCTTCCTTTTCTTTGAATATCGGCTACAAATTACTTATCAGTGAAATGAAACATAGCATTCACCATTGGCTACTATATCGGTAGTTCACCCACAGTATCGTTGGATAGCTTAGGATGGCTGCAACTACACACAGAATATTGCATGCATCTATGGTGCAAGCAGTGTGATGTGGAGGTTAGCGCCGCTGACTGGCGTGCTGTGGATCAGCGGCTCAAATTCGAACAGCAACAGTTATTTTTTATTTCGTATTTATCATTTGTGGAAGGTATTTGAAATATTGTGTTTGTATATCTGGAATATCATTGGTTGTATAAATACTAGCATTATGGAGTATTCGATGTTTATACTAACAGAGAACAGTTTTGTTCTGGATGTAAGTTGGCGTCAGTAATGAACGTACTGTCTATACAAAGTGTTGAGCTTCACTGTCGACCCTGCCTGCGGATTTGAACTTAGTTCCGGTTTAGACGTGACAATATTAGAAGAACAAAGTTTTCCGACTTCTAATGGTTAAGAACAAGATATTGCAGACGCTAAGATAAATTGCATCATAATATGCACTTCATACTCTACCAACCTCTATGCCAATACGCAGTGCGGTGACGCACTGATAGTCTTGCTGTTGAATTAACTGTGTTGTCTAATGGTGTTGTGTTTAAGTGTTATGACGGAAGATGACTGGTGACACAGAAACACGTACCCAGAGAGGAGCAGGTCAGATGCCACCCTCCTCCCCTCCCCTCCCGAATAAGCAAAAGAAATGTACCCCACAGACCAATCTCTCATGTTGCTCTGACACACTGATAGACGTGAAGAAAGTCACAACATGTGACTTTTGTTGAGTCGTAGCAGGTGTACCCGCAACCCTTCGCCGAGCAATCTCAAAACGTTTATGCCCTTTGCCGATATTCTCCCTACAGATAGATGAATTTGCTAGATGGCTCTTGGTTCTAAAAGCTTTAATTATTGCGTCGCAGCTTCACTTCGCAATGCTTTTTCTCGCGTTACCTGCCAATGTCAAAAACTATTAAACAAAAGTATTTACTAAGTATTTACACGTGTCTGAACGTTATCGCGTGACAGCAAAATGTACTGCCCTGAATATGGAAGTCAATAGGAATATAAAAAAGGGAGGAAGGTTTATCTGTTTAGCAAGAGTAATAGAAGGCAGATTTCAGACTATCTAACAGATCAAAACGAAAATTTCTGTTCCGATACTGACAATGTTGAGTGTTTATGAAAAAAGTTCAAGGCAATCGTAAAATGCGTTTTAGATAGGTACGTGCCGAGTAAAACTGTGAGGGACGGGAAAAACCCACCGTGGTTCAACAAAGCTAGGAAACTACTGCGAAAGCAAAGAGAGCTTTACCGCAAGTTTAAACGCAGCCAAAACCTCTCAGACAAACAGAAGCTAAACAATGTCAAAGTTAGCGTAAGGAGGGCTATGCGTGAAGCGTTCAGTGAATTCGAAAGTAAAATTCTATGCACCGACTTGACAGAAAATCCTAGGAAGTTCTGGTCTTACGTTAAATCAGTAAGTGGCTCGAAACAGCATATCCAGACACTCTGGGATGATGATGGCATTGAAACAGAGGATGACACGTGTAAAGCTGAAATACTAAACACCTTTTTCCAAAGCTGTTTCACAGAGAAAGACCGCACTGCAGTTCCTTCTCTAAATCCTCGCACAAACTAAAAAATGGCTGACATCGAAATAAGTGTCCAAGGAATAGAAAAGCAACTGAAATCACTAAACAGAGGAAAGTCCACTGGACCTGACGGGATACCAATTCGATTCTACACAGAGTACGCGAAAGAACTTGCCCCCATTCTAACAGCCGTGTACCGCAAGTCTCTAGAGTCTAGAGGAACGGAAGGTTCCAAATGATTGGAAAAGAGCACAGGTAGTCCCAGTCTTCAAGAAGGGTCGTCGAGCAGATGCGCAAAACTATAGACCTATATCTCTGACGTCGATCTGTTGTAGAATTTTAGAACACGTTTTTTGCTGGAAACCCAGAGTCTACTCTGTAGGAATCAACATGGATTCCGGAAAGGGCGATCGTGTGAGACCCAACTCGCTTTATTTGTTCATGAGACCCAGAAAATATTAGATACAGGCTCCCAGGTAGATGCCATTTTCCTTGACTTCCGGAAGGCGTTCGATACAGTTCCGCACTGATAAACAAGGTAAGAAAAATGGTTCAAATGGCTCTGAGCGACTTAACTTCTGAGGTCATCAGTCGCCTAGAACTTAGAACTAATTAAACCTAACTAACCTAAGCACATCACACACATCCATGCCCGAGGCAGGATTCGAACCTCCGACCGGAGCGGTCACTCGGCTCCAGACTGTAGCGCCTAGAAGAGCACGTCCACTCCGCCCGGCCAAACAAGGTAACAGCCTACGGAATATCAGACCAGATGTGTGGCTGGATTGAAGAGTTTTTAGCAAACAGAACACAGCGTGCTGTTCTCAATGGAGAGACGTCTACAGACGTTAAAGTAACCTCTGGCGTGCCACAGGGGAGTGTTATGGGACCATTGCTTTCACAATATATATAAATGACCTAGTAGATAGTGTCGAAGGTTCCATGCGGCTTTTCGCGGATGATGGTCTAGTATACAGAGAAGTTGCAGCATTAGAAAATTGCAGCTAAATGCAGGAAGATCTGCAGCGGATAGGCACTTGGTGCGGGGAGTGGCAACTGACCCTTAACATAGACAAATGTAATGTATTACGAATACATAGAAAGAAGGATCCTTTATTGTATGATTATATGATAGCGGAACAAACACTGGTAGCAGTTACTTCTGTAAAATATCTGGGAGTATGCGTGCGGAACGATTCGAAGTGGAATGATCATATAAAATTAATTGTTGGTAAGGCGGGTGCCAGATTGAGATTCATTGGGAGAGTCCTTATAAAATGTAGTCCATCAACAAAGGAGGTGGCTTACAAAACACTCGTTCGACCTATACTTGAGTATTGCTCATCAGTGGGGGATCCGTACCAGATCGGTCTTACGGAGGAGATAGAGAAGATCCAAAGAAGAGCGGCGCGTTCGTCACAGGGTTATATGGTAACCGTGATAGCGTTACGGCAGACTCTGCAAGAGAGGCTCTCTGCCTCGCGGTGTAGCTTGCTGTCCAGGTTTCGAGAGAATGCATTTCTGGATGAGGTATCGAATATATTGCTTCCCCCTACTTATACCTCCCTAGGAGATCACGAATGTAAAATTAGAGAGATTCGAGCGCGCACGGAGCCTTTCGGCAGTCGTTCTTCTCGCGAACCATACGCGACTGGAACGGGAAAGGGAGGTAATGACAGTGGCCCTCCGCCACACACCGTTGTGTGGTTTGCGGAGTATAGATGTAGATGTAGATGTCATCACAGAGTTAAATATGTTGTAGGTGGCAGGTATCTATTACAAAATGATAGTATTAGTATGTCTGGTAGCGTTTCTGAAGAAGAGAAACTTGTTAACATCGAGTATAGATTTAAGTGTCAGGAAGTTATTTCTGAAAGTATTCGTGTGGAGTGTAGCCATGTATGGAAGTGAAACATGGACGGTAAATAGTTTGGACAAGAAGGGAATAGAAGCTTTTGAAATGTGGTGCTACAGGAGAATGCTGAAGATTAGATGGGTAGATCACATAACTAATGAGGAAGTATTGAATAGGATTGGGGAGAAGAGAAGTTTGTGGCACAACTTGACCAGAAGAAGGGATCGGTTGGTAGGACATGTTCTGAGGCATCAAGGGATCACCAATTTAGTATTGGAGGGCAGCGTGGAGGGTAAAAATCATAGGGGGAGACCAAGAGATGAATACACTAAGCAGATTCAGAAGGATGTAGGTTGCAGTAGGTACTGGGAGAGGAAGAAGCTTGCACAGGATAGATTAGCATGGAGAGCTGCATCAAACCAGTCTCAGGACTGAAGACCACAACAACAACAAGTATGTCTGGTGGTTAATAAATATAGTTACTCAATAGTTCTTAGTTTTATTTTATAACTAGCTAGCAAACTCAGTACTGCTCGGGTATTGATTTCGCCAATTTTCTAATAGAAATCAAAACAAAAATATACTGTGTTTGTAGTGTAACATAGAAAAAAATTTCTTTCCATTTCGGCATTTATGACGTCGTATCTTTCGAACTATGTGTCGTGCAATGATATACTTATGGAAGTACATCCAACGGCATATGTGAATACTATCTGTGAAATACGTTGCAAATAGAGTTGGTAGCAAAGAGGTAAGAAATTTCGACGCCATGCATCATGTAACCGCTTTTCTCGCGTCTGTGTTTATGATGGTCTTGTCTCCTGAACTATGTATGGCATCATGATATTATTTTGTAGGTGCCTTTTAGCGGCATGTGTGTACACAATCTGCGAAATTTATTGCGAGTAGAGTTATTAGCACAGAGATAATAAATTTAAACGTCATGCGTAACGCGGCAGTTTTTCACTCATCTCATCGTTTATGACAACATACCACCTGAACTATAATAGGCAGATGGTTCTTATCCCCACAGCGATTGTTGTCTGATAGTAGGGGTTCTGTGTACAAAGTTTGGTTGAAATCAGTCCAGTGGTTTAGGAGGAGATATAGAACATACTCATATGCACACACAAATACATACATCCATTTTTATAATATGATTGGATTATGCTTCTTTTCCTCCATCCTTCACTCTTCCACGAAACTTAATATGAAGGAGATATTCGTGTAGCTCACAAGCTGTGTGGTGTTGCTGGTCATCGTAGTCATCACCTAAACCTTCTAGGAAAGAGAACTCGCAATTCACGTATTAGTAAACTTTACTCGAAATTGAAAGGCGCCAATCTTCTGCTTATTCTTCTTCGGCCAGTTTCCACATCCACATCTTGCAGCTGAAGGATAGAACAGGCTGACCTAATATGGGCAGCCAGCTGGTCAACCTTGTCATTGCACAGCAGTGAATTGAGGCTCACAGCAAGAAATTCCAATATCTGTTCTTACACTTTTCAGTTATTCTTGAGTTATTTATAGTATCTGGATATTCATTTTGCTGTCCAATTTCGGATTTTCAATGGTTAATCTGATAATATAAATAGCTTCTAGAGCCTTGAATGACAATCAAATCTGAAAGGTTCTCAGATCACTATCGCTTCTGCAGTAAAAACTGAACAATATGGGGGCAGGTGAAACTGTTTGGAATGTTTCTAATTGGGAACAAGAAACGCAGCTATCTCCGCTTGTTAATGACATGCACTAATGCACACCAGTACGAGCCGCCTGCCAGTTGTCCATTTCTGTCAAAGCATCGACCAGAACCCCGGAAGGTGGCCCAGCGATTTATATTAACAAAATGGATGTATTTTGTTTCCTTTTTAATTATACGTAGCTTGTAATGGGAAGATAATAATTGTTTCAGAATTAAAACGTAGCTGTAGTCTAAAGTGATATAATGTTATGTGAAGATAACAGCAATTGTAACGTATGGTACTCTTCTTACGTTCCTATAGCAGGCGCGCCCTTTATTTGTTACTAATTGCAAATGGCGCATTGGAGAAACGTAACTAATATTAATTAGTTTCAAAAAATGGGGTTAAACTAATTGCAACACTACGTAAATTGCACCCAACGTCCGCCCTTAACAAAGTGCTCACAACATACGCAATGCCCATCGTGAGGTTAACGACATTCTTCATCCTATAACACCTGTACTGAGAAACACATTCTTTTATGCGAGAGAAAATAGAATGAAGACGCCCGTTCCAGTGAGCATATGAAACTTATTAAGGAAGGTATAACTGAAGGCCTTTACGCTGACGGACTAGAAAATGTTTTATCATGAATATCTGACCGAACGCTCGAAAACGGATATGCCATAGATGTGGAGTAATTGATTAAAATTTAATTCGTACACGATATTATTTTGAATTTATTTAGTAGCGAAAAAAAACCAATTGCACAGATGAAAAATGATGTGAGTACATTATAGCTGTTGGGTATGTCTAACATTACTTGAATTTTCAAGTGGTGATCTCAACACTATCCCGAAAGACGTGGAGCTGCAACTTGGTGCCATCTTTCAGACTGCGAGAAATCGAATCGTTAGCACTGTATCGTACGAGTCAAGTCAGGGAGCAGTGCTGTATTTAGGGCACGAGTTGAAGTCAGGCGATGCAGCATTTCGTCACATCAACAGCTTCCTCAGTAGCGATCCAGATCTCCGAAAATTGACCCGCCTACAGGAAGTTTCGACAGCATTAAAGTACATCTACATCTACATCCATACTCCGCAAGCCACCTGACGGTGTGTGGCGGAGGGTACTTCGAGTACCTCTATCGGTTCTCCCTTCTATTCCAGTCTCTTATTATTTGTGGAAAGAAAGATTGTCGGTATGCCCTTGTGTGGGCTCTAATCTCTCTGATTTTATCGTCATGGTCGCTTCATGAGATATACGTAGGAGGGAGCAATGTACTGCTTGACTCCTCGGTGACGGTATGTTCTCGAAACTTCAACAAAAGCCCGTACCGAGCTACTGAGCGTCTCTCCTGCAAAGTCTTCCACTGGAGTTTATCTCCGTAACGCTTTCCCGATTACTAAATGAACCTGTAACGAATCGCGCTGCTCTCCGTTGGATCTTTTCTGTCTCGTCTATCAACCCTATCTGGTACGGATTCCACACTGGTGAGCAATATTCAAGCAGTGGGCGAACAAGTGTACTGTAACCTACTGCCTTTGTTTTCGGATTGCATTTCCTTAGGATTCTTCCAATGAATCTCAGTCTGGCATCTGCTTTACCGACGATCAGCTTCATATGATCATTCCATTTTAAACCACTCCTAATGACTACTCCCAGATAATTTATGGAATTAAATGCTTCCAGTTGCTGACCTGCTGTACTGTAGCTAAATGATAAGGGATCTTTCTTTCTATGTATTCGCAACAGATTACACTTGTCTACATTGAGATTCAATTGCCATTCCGTGCACCATGCGTCAATTCGTTGCAGATCCTCCTGCATTTCAGTACAATTTTTCATTGTTACAACCTCTCGATATACCACAGCATCATTCGCAAAAAGCCTCAGTGAACTTCCGATGTTATCCACAAGGTCATTTATGTATAATGTAAATAGGAACGGTCCTACGACACTCCCCTGCGGCACACCTGAAATCACTCTTACTTCAGAAGACTTCTCTCCATCGAGAATGACATGCTGCGTTCTGTTATCTAGGAACTCTTCAATCCACTCACACAATTGGTCTGATAGTCCATATGCTCTTATTTTGTTCATTAAACGACTGTGAGGAACTGTATCGAACGCCTTGCGGAAGTCAAGAAACACGGCATCTACCTGGGAACCCGTGTCTATGGCCCTCTCAGTTTCGTGGACGAATAGCGCGAGCTGGGTTTCACACGATCGTCTTTTTCGAAACCCATGCTGATTCCTACAGAGTAGATTTCTAGTCTCCAGAAAAGTCATTATACTCGAACATAATACGTGTTCCAAAATTGAGGCAGAACGCGACTTCCGCATTAACAGGGTCCATTTTGCTGCATATACATCCTCAGACAGGCTGAGCAGGTCACCAGCACAGCCAAGCCAAGAGCCGGTCTCTGCTGCTGGGTCGTGGAAACTTTCCTTACGCAGCTGTCATATTAACGCACTGGTGATGCGAACCAACGCCTTCTGCCAGAGAGTCGTTGCTTCGCCATCAGAGCACCTACACTTCGCCGTCATCTCCACATGACTGCCTGCCAGAAGTCCACTTACTGCCTCGCAGTCCGAGATAAGAACTGTGAGCCTCCCAGCCGCATGTTAATGTGATCTGCCGACGCCAGCCTTTGCATTCCAGCCAGCGGTTCACGTTTCGACCTTTGGCAACACCACCAACCACCACTGATGCTGCGTCTGGGCTTGCTCCACTTGCAGCATCAGGAGCGGAGGCGCTTCTACGTGACTCTGCATTGAGAAACAGCTGTTACCAATGTGGAAGCACAGCCGTGCAAATGAGAAGTGCTGACAGAGCACATCTAGCCCAGCCCATCTTGACCTGAGGTTCATCGCCTGGCGCCCGTCACCCGCTGGCACATAGTTTCTGCACCTGTTCACTAGATAATCAGTAATTGTTCGTCAACCACTGGCTGCCTCAATCTTCTGCACGTCCTCTCCACCTCTCTGAGATAACTTATCGTCCGCAACAATCCGAGTCATTACAAGTGGTATCAGAAGAGCTGTTGGAGTTTGAAACGATCGACTGATAAGCGGCGGCACGGACGATGGTAGCGGCAATTTAGCAGTGGCGTACAGAAAAAGTGTGCTAGTAAATGCTGACTTTAAGTTTTTTCTGTTTGACCTTGTATCGTTGTTCTCTGTCTTTCTTTTTCATTTTGGGGTATATAGTACATTTCTGATAGTGATGGATGAGAAGATGACAGTAAGTGAACAGTATCAACTTAGGAAGCGATTTAGCACTTGCTGGGTAAGTTCGCTTAAATGTTAGCTGCTAATGTACCGGGTGATCAAAAAGTCAGTATAAATTTGAAAACTTAATAAACCACGGATTAATGCAGATAGAGAGGTAAAAATTGCGGTTTTATTAGCACTAAAAAGAAAAAAAAAACAAAGTATTGCTAGACGCGTGAAAGAACTCTTGCGCGTCGTTTGGTGATGATCGTGTGCTCAGCCGCCGCTTTCGTCATGCTTGGCCTCCCAGGTCCCCAGACCTCAGTCCGTGCGATTATTGGCTTTGGGGTTACCTGAAGTCGCAAGTGTATCGTGATCGACCGACATCTCTAGGGATGCTGAAAGACAAAATCCGACGCCAATGCCTCACCATAACTTCGGACATGCTTTACAGTGCTGTTCGCAACATTATTCCTCGACTACAGCTATTGTTGAGGAATGATGGTGGACATATTGAGCATTTCCTGTAAAGAACGTCATCTTTATTTTGTCTTATTTTGTTATGTTAATTATTGCTATTCTGATCAGATGAAGCGCCATCTGTCGGACATTTTTTGAACTTTTGTATTTTTTGGTTCTAATGAAACCCCATGTCATTCCAAGCATGTGTGTCAATTTGTAACTCTCTATCTACATTATTCCGTGATTTATTCAGTTTTCAAATTTATACTGACTTTTTGATCACCCGGTAGATTTAAATACGGACCTAGAAAGGCTAAGAGAGGAGAGACGGGGGCCAAATCCTAACACATCACCACCTGTCCTACAGTAGAGTCGGCATAGGCTGATTCTGGGCAGCTGGCTGCCCAGTTGCCAGCTTCCAACTACGAAGCGCCAACTGCTGCAGGTGAAAACAATAGCCATGCATACAGCTCCAGCAAGGCAAGCCAAGGCAAAAGAAAGTAATTAATGTTGAGATCGAACAATGAAGCACAAAAAAAAAACTGGTGTAGGTATGTTTAGCCGGCCGGTGTGGCCGTGCGGTTAAAGGCGCTTCAGTCTGGAACCGCGCGAACGCTACGGTCGCAGGTTCGAATCCTGCCTCGGGCATGGATGTGTGTGATGTCCTTAGGTTAGTTAGGTTTAATTAGTTCTCAGTTCTAGGCGACTGATGACCTCAGAAGTTAAGTCGCATAGTGCTCAGAGCCATTTGAACCATTTTAGGTATGTTTATTCAAATACAGAGACATGTAAACAGGCAGAATACGGCGCTTCGGTCGGCAGCGCCTATATAAGACAAGTGTCTGGCGCAGTTGTCACATCGGTTACTGCTGTTGCAGTGGAAGGTTACCAAGACTTAAGTTACTTTGAACATGGTGTTATAGTCGGCAGATGAACGATGGGACTCTGCATCTCCGAGGTAGCGATGAAGTGGGGATTTTCTCGCACGACCATTTCATGAGTGTACCGTGAATATCAGGAATCCAGTAAAATATTAAATATCCGATATCTCTGCGGCCGGAAAAAGATTTTCCAAGAACGGGAGACAACCGTTCAACTTGCAACCCTTCCGCAAATTGCTGCAGATTTCAATGTTGGGCCATCAACAAGTGTCAGCGTGTGAATCATTCAACGATACATCATGTGTATGGTCTTCCGGAGCCGAAGGCCCACTCGTGTACCCTTGATGACTGCACGACACAAAGCTTTATGCCTCGCCAGGGTCCGCCAACACCGACATTGTACTGTTGACGACTGGTAACATATTGCCTGGTCGGACGACTCTCGTTTCAAATTCTATCGAGCGGATGGACGCGTACCAGTACGGAGACCACCTTATGAGTCCATGGACACCGCATGTCAGCAGAGGACTGTTCAAGCTGATGGAGGCTCTGCAATGGTGTGGGGCGTGTACAGTTGGACTAATATGGGATCCCTGATACGCCTAGATACGCCTCTGACAGGTGACACGTACGTAAGCATCCTGTCCGATCACCTGCATGGCTTCCATTCTGAGGTGCAACAGCTGGTAAGATAGGTATAATCCTGAACAGCAAGGAATCAGATCAGTCTACTGACCAATCAGGAAAACTGAAGAAATTTCGCTACCTGTTAAAGATCGTCTTGGCCAGAGAGTGCGGGAAATTTATAATATTCCTTACGAGTGTGGCAAAAGCCATGTGGACCAGTCTGTATGGACTACTGCCGAGCGCCACGTCTAGCATGAGCGTAGTCTTAAATATAGCTATTAAAAAAAATCAGCTGTAACACAGCCTCTTAAACAAACATAAGATTTTGTATGAACAATGAGAATACTTGCTCACACACTGATCTATTGGGTCTCTGTGATCAGGAAAGCAGTTGGCATTAGACTATGTGAAAACAAATTCAGTAGACACACTGGGTATGCATTTAGCAATGCATGGAAGTGCGCACTTAATAAAAAAAAAAGAGCACAGAATAAAACTTCTCAAAGTATATTGCTGTTGCGGTTGATGCAAGGGATGGCGCTGTAAGCAATACTGTATAGAGAGTGCAAACAAAATCTATGGACGTAGAGAGCGCCACCTCAACAAACACCATTTCTGTGTTGACATCATACGTCATTCAGTATAAAATAGGAGCCTCGCCAGCTTCACGTACCAACTCATCAAATTCCCACCTCTCCTTAATCACTTTCAACACGTCCACAAACTCAACTCCAATAATCCTCTCGGTTCCCCTCTACTTTCCAATCCTCATATCCTGCTGCATCTTTACCAACACATCCTACCAACCCTGCACTTACCTCCATATGCTTTCCCAACGAAATTTCAACCATGTCCCCTTACCAGATCGTGAACTCCGCCCTGACATTTATGCATCCTACCAGCTATAGGCCACCCTATCCAATCCATCTTATCAGTGTACCTCTCCCTTCTCTCCCCACATTTCCTTACCCCCTTTTTTCCCCATCTGCCTTTCTTTCCCTATCGCCTTTTCGCACCAACTATTAGTGTCAGCAACTCCCACTCTAATCCACCCCCTCTTGTGTCCCAACAGCCACTCCTACACCATCGCTGCTGCACACCAGTCTTCCTTCCCTCCTTGTATCACCACATTCCGACCCTCCTTACCGGACAAACTTTCTCCCCTTCACAAACTGAATCCCTATCCCACGGCAGGTGCTTACCAGTTTATAGTGATAGGAAAGTGCTTATTTTAAACATCAGTGTTTCAGCAACATGTTTTAGACGTTTTAAATAGATTAAGGAAAGGCAAACCTACGTTTGTAGCATTTGTAGACTTAGAGAAACCTTTTGACGATGTTGACTGGAATACTCTCTTTCAAATCCTGAGGGTAGCAGGGGTAAAATACAGGGAGCGAAAGGCTATTTACAATTTGTACAGAAACCAGATGGCAGTTATAAGAGTCGAGGGACATGGAAGGGAAGCAGAGGTTGGGAAGGGAGTGAGACAGGGTTGTAGCCTATCCCCGATGATATTAAATCTGTATATTGAGCAAGCAGTAAAGGAAACAAAAGAAAAATTCAGAGTAGGAATTAAAATCCATGGAGAAGAAACAAAAACTTTGAGGTTCGCCGATGACATTGTAATTCTGTCAGAGATAGCAAAAGACCTGGAAGAGCAGTTGAACGGAACGGACAGTGTCTTGAAAGGAGGATATAAGATGAAAATCAAAAAAAGCAAAACGAGGATAATGGAATGTAGTCGAATTAAATCGGGCGATGCTGCCGGAATTAGATTAGGAAATGAGACACTTAAAGTAGTAGAGGAGTTTTGCTATTTGGGGAGCAAAATAACTGATGATGGTCGAAGTAGAGAAGATATAAAATGTAGACTGGCAATGGCAAGGAAAGCGTTTCTGAAGAACAGAAATTTGTTAACATCGAGTATGGATTTACGTGTCAGAAAGTCGTTTCTGAAAGTATTTGTATTGATTGTAGCCATGTATGGAAATGAAACGTGGACGATAAATAGTTTAGACAAGAAGAGAATAGAAGCTTTCGAAATGTGGTGCTACAGAAGAATGCTGAAGATTAGATGGGTAGATCACATAACTAATGAGAAGGTACTGAATAGAACTGGGGAGAAGAGAAATTTGTGGCACAACTTGACTAGAAGAAGGGATCGGCTGGTAGGGCATATTCTGAGGCATCAAGGGATCCCAACTTTAGTATTGGAGGGCAGCGTGGAGGGTAAAAATCGTAGAGGGAGACCAAGAGATGAATACACTAAGCAGATTCAGAAGGATGAAGGTTGCAGTAGGTACTGGGAGATGAAGAAGCTTGCACAGGATAGAGTAGCATGGAGAGTTGCATCAAACCAGTCTCTGGACTGAAGACCACAACAACAACAAATTTGCCCTTATTGTGTTTCATTTTACCTTTTATTATTACTGTTCCTTACTACTAGTGCAAGAAGGCATCTAGTATACATCTGACAACTTCCATTTTATTTTTCACATCTAAAAAGTTTTAAATTCAACGCAAATGTCTCCACTATGTGTTTGTTTTTCGTCTCATTCACTTTTATATTGTAAATTTGCAGGAGGTCGTGTAGTGGGACTTTGAAGTTCGCCGCGGTAAAAACTTATTGAAGTGCAGACATATAGCATAGTGGAAGCTTGTATGAAATCTGGAGGATGGAAGCAGTCATAAAATACATTGCATTCAAGATCAAGATGGTTTTAATTTGTAGACATTAGTAATTCCTGGACGATGAAATTTGCTGCATGATTTTGGAGCAGCTACGACTTTTTCAAGCAGAAATGAAGCAGGAGATCGTTGGAGAACAAGACCTGAACGCCGCACGAAAGAAGACATATTAACTTGGTAATGAATGTACTCTTATCTACGCCATTTCCCCCTGTTAATCACATTTTGTTATTCTCTGTTCTCTTTCAAATAATTTTTGTAGTGGAAATTGGTTTGACTTTTGCTCAGAAACGCCACAAGGACCACCCCAACAATAGCTTTTCCGAATCACGAAGTCCGATAGCTTTTGTGTAATACGAAGTCCGATTTGCATTTCATTCTTTCCATTTTTCACGGTCATTAACGATTTTAGAACCCCTTTTTATTCACCATTTCATCCCACATTTTCAACCTTTTCTTTTCTTCTCTTTTTCTTTTTTATTAGCCACTACAGGCGGGTGCCTGTACCGCTGACAGCCCACCACCTGCCTTGCCTATATGTGGCGAGGGGGGATGAAATAAAAAAAAATCCTGTTTCACGTCAGTCACACTTAGCCCCTGACGTCAATAATACGGGCCATCATCTAAATTTTATCCGAATCTGACATGGCAAGTAAACTGAGAACTTGTTATGCACTGGATATTCGAGATATGGATAACAGAGACTGTAGTAATCCGGCAGGGCAGGAAATTTATTACGGAACAAGTAAAGCTATTGTGTCGACTTTTACAGTAAGGAGAAATTGTGAACTAGCGCACTATATCTGCAAGTAAATGGGAGGGCAGAGAGGACGCACAGAAAACGGAAAAATGCTAAGTTTTTGCGTAAATAATTATCATAGTTACTGGGACACTACTACTGTACATAGTAGCAGCACATAATTCAAAAATACATGATACTCTTGGCTTGACAACATACAAAGTTGTTTATGGGCAAAGGATACAATCCCCACAACCTACAGATGTATCTTCCGTTTGAAATTTTGCTACGATGTTGAAGAGCCCATGTTGCAGGGTTCAGAAGATGAACACAATAGCCCTGGAGCGGCAAGAGGATGTGCAAAAAAGAAAAGGAAAGCTACCCAAGTAGCGAACCTCGTTGGGCAATTGGTAATACTAACTAACCACTAAGAACTAAAAGTTAAAACAAAGAAATTTGTGAAGTGGTAGCAACGTCCTCATCGAGTAACTGAAATGACATCTCCAGTCAATGTCAAACTGCAACTTGCGATTCAGACCACGGTAGTACCTGTGGGATGAGTCCGTCCATTTAAGCACTACTGCAGTTGCTGACAGCTCCTTCGAAGGAGAGGAAAGAAGAGTATAAGGTCAAGCAGAAGGAACAGGATATACACCGGCGGTTATTCTAACGTATCAATACAGTTCGAAGTCATAGGGTCTCCTCGTACCCTATGATATGATCCAAATCCTACCCAGGACCAAACCATAGAGTACAATGGATGTTTATCACTTCCAGAATAAAGAGTATCGGAAAATGGGAATGGTAAAAATGAGAGGTATCGCCGCAGTGATGGTTCAAAATGGTTCAAATGGCTCTGAGCACTAAGGGACTTAACATCTGAGGTCATCAGTCCCCAAGAGCTCAGAACTACTTAAACCTAACTAACCTAAGGACATCACTCACATCCATGCCCGAGGCAGGATTCCAACCTGCGACCGTAGCGATCGCGCGGTTCCAGACTGAAGGGCCTAGAACCGCTCGGCCACACCGTCCGGCCGCACTGATTGTCTTGGCCCTGTTGTGCAGGTAAGAATCCAACAGACCTTATGTTTCGTGTGTGAGCAGAGGCCCACCAGACACTTTCTGGGATGGCAACGGTGTTCGTTTCCTAAGGCTATTGAGTAATAAAAGACTGTTTTTAACGTGGTGTATCCGTCGACGCCAGGGGCGCGTCGCAACCTTTTCCCACAAACTAACAATGACAACGTAGGCAGAACTGTAAAGAACTGACTCCTGCAGGAATCCCATATTCTGGGAAACACTAGGCTAGGACAGTTTAGAGATAAAGTTTTTTATTCCTGTCTTTGATCAAAATATGAAGTGCTTCGACGATGACCGGTTTCAGTCAGTAATGACCATCTTCAGATCTACAATATAAAAATATACAACTAGTGGGAAATTTATCAATCAAAACAATACAGTATTTCATATCACGATATACTCTCATATAAACAGGGAATGTACAGATAAAATAAGGTAAAGCTACCTGTTTTCCACCATGTCCTGATGTGATAAAGCCTTAATAGCGTCGTCAAAATATATAAATACACTCAGCAAATCGTCATCACGTAGAACTAAGATATGGTGTAAAATAGGCCACATCGTCCACACAGTCATTTTGCAACTGGCGTTACTGTACAAAACATACCCAAGTATGTTTTCCTATATGCTTCATAGATGTCGCTACTTTGGGCTTAGATGTATTCTTTATTTACGTAAGAACAATAATATGATGAAAATACGGTAGGTAAAATACACTCCTGGAAATGGAAAAAAGAACACATTGACACCGGTGTGTCAGACCCACCATACTTGCTCCGGACACTGCGAGAGGGCTGTACAAGCAATGATCACACGCACGGCACAGCGGACACACCAGGAACCGCGGTGTTGGCCGTCGAATGACGCTAGCTGCGCAGCATTTGTGCACCGCCGCCGTCAGTGTCAGCCAGTTTGCCGTGGCATACGGAGCTCCATCGCAGTCTTTAACACTGGTAGCATGCCGCGACAGCGTGGACGTGAACCGTATGTGCAGTTGACGGACTTTGAGCGAGGGCGTATAGTGGGCATGCGGGAGCCCGGGTGGACGTACCGCCGAATTGCTCAACACGTGGGGCGTGAGGTCTCCACAGTACATCGATGTTGTCGCCAGTGGTCGGCGGAAGGTGCACGTGCCCGTCGACCTGGGACCGGACCGCAGCGACGCACGGATGCACGCCAAGACCGTAGGATCCTACGCAGTGCCGTAGGGGACCGCACCGCCACTTCCCAGCAAATTAGGGACACTGTTGCTCCTGGGGTATCGGCGAGGACCATTCGCAACCGTCTCCATGAAGCTGGGCTACGGTCGCGCACACCGTTAGGCCGTCTTCCACTCACGCCCCAACATCGTGCAGCCCGCCTCCAGTGGTGTCGCGACAGGCGTGAATGGAGGGACGAATGGAGACGTGTCGTCTTCAGCGATGAGAGTCGCTTCTGCCTTGGTGCCAATGATGGTCGTATGCGTGTTTGGCGCCGTGCAGGTGAGCGCCACAATCAGGACTGCATACGACCGAGGCACACAGGGCCAACACCCGGCATCATGGTGTGGGGAGCGATCTCCTACACTGGCCGTACACCACTGGTGATCGTCGATGGGACACTGAATAGTGCACGGTACATCCAAACCGTCATCGAACCCATCGTTCTACCATTCCTAGACCGGCAAGGGAACTTGCTGTTCCAACAGGACAATGGACGTCCGCATGTATCCCGTGCCACCCAACGTGCTCTAGAAGGTGTAAGTCAATTAACCTGGCCAGCAAGATCTCCGGATCTGTCCCCCATTGAGCATGTTTGGGACTGGATGAAGCGTCGTCTCACGCGGTCTGCACGTCCAGCACGAACGCTGGTCCAACTGAGGCGCCAGGTGGAAATGGCGTGGCAAGCCGTTCCACA
This sequence comes from Schistocerca serialis cubense, assembly GCF_023864345.2. Lineage (NCBI taxonomy): Eukaryota > Metazoa > Arthropoda > Insecta > Orthoptera > Acrididae > Schistocerca > Schistocerca serialis. Next base: position 871,068,103 of record NC_064638.1, on the reverse strand, counting down.
GGACTACATCCAGCATCTCTACGATCGTCTCCATGGGAGAATAGCAGCCTGCATTGCTGCGAAAGGCGGATGTACACTGTACTAGTGCCGACATTGTGCATGCTCTGTTGCCTGTGTCTATGTGCCTGTGGTTCTGTCAGTGTGATCATGTGATGTATGTGACCCCAGGAATGTGTCAATAAAGTTTCCCCTTCCTGGGACAATGAATTCATGGTGTTCTTATTTCAATTTCCAGGAGTGTACATGTAGCAGACTTTTAAATTTTGGTAACTGTTATAGAAATAAATAGTGATTAAATAGAAGACGAATACAGTTAAATATATAAAATTATTTAAAGGAAATATATAAAGATAATAGGTTTGACTCTTTTATGGTGAATTTACGGTCAAAATAAAATGTACGTGATACATTGCCTATAGCAACCTATAAATTACCTATGAAAGATAAAATGTCTATATGACAAAATTAAGAACTTATCCGCTAGAGGGATTTTCGTATATCGTGATATGTCTTCCAAAGAAAAGATCTATACAACATAATAACAGTCAATAAATAAGATTATATAGTCTGACCATACAATCCATGAATAGGTAGGATATAATCAATTACAGGATTAGAACATTCCCAGTTTGTATGAGAGTATATCGTGATATGAAATACTGTATTGTTTTGATAGATAGACTGCCACTAGTTGTATATTGTAGATCTGAAGATGGTCACTACTGATTAAAATCGGTCATCGACGAAGGACTTTATATTGTAATCAAAGACTGGAATAAAAAACATTTGACAGTACCTGGATCATTGTTCACATTCGCGACCACGTCGTGAGTTTAGAGATAAGTTGTGAGAGGTAGAATGAGAAGACGCCATCCGGCATCTTGGAGCTTAGGAGTGTGGCACCAGCAGAACTCAAGCTAAACGAGGTCGCTGATTTTTGCTAAGAAATTGCAAGAGCAACTACTGTTGGTTAACATAAATAAACTGTTCAGTGGCAGAACGCAACTCGCCCGTTCGCATGTGGAGGAGGCTTCACTGGCTGCAGTGTGAAATAGGACAGACAGTGAGAGTCAGACGCTTTCTGATTCTGAGGTCCACCACTAATAGTCCCCACTGTTGGATAATCATGTTAAAATTGGGGGTGGGACGGATACTGCTGACTTATTTGAAAGTATCTGATTGGTCATCGCTCAGTAGAACCACTGTATTTGGCTATCAAAATCATGCACCAGGTTTATACAATAAGAGTAAAGATTCATTTCTTGCTGCGAATAGTCTGAAGAGCACTTCCGTTCGAAACTTGACAGGGGACACTTCATCCGAGACACGGATTTCGACTCTGTGCTCCGAGGTATATAAGGGTTTGATGCAGGGCAGGTGACTTAGAGTTTACAGCCACCACAGCAGCCACTCATCAACATCAGCAGTTCCAAGCGTGGTGAGTAACAGAAGTATTCTCCAACCGAGTTGTAGGACACACGCAAAGAATGCAGATCAACGTTAGACATTTCACATTTTTATTTCGAGTACACTGATAAGCAATCGCAGGCCCAACATGCACGCAATTAAGGCAGCAGGTGCATGTGTGATTCTTTCTGTTGTTCTTTCCTTCCTTCTTGATTAACAACAGGCAATCACTGTGCAGAATCTGTGCAGTTAAGTGTTTCCACAAATGCATGCTGATTCTAACTTGTTCTGTAACCTATATTAACCTCTAGCGTCCGTAGGTATCGTATGCGATACCTCTAGTCTAAAATTTTTTACTTGTTTTTCGACCGCTTTAGCGAGAGCGCCTGCCGCTATCACAGTATACATTCAGCACATTCTGTTCGTCATTTGTTTAAACTTCTTCACGGCATCAACAGGTGGCAGCAGCAGCAGCTGGAAAGTGAGTGTTACGATGGCATGCACCATGTCGGGAATAAAAAAGATAAATATTCTTACCTTTTGCAATTTCACACATTTAGAAGCACATATATATTCGCAAATGGTTCATTTATCCTATAAATAAATATCTCTACCGAGTCCTGTAAATAAATATCTCTACCGAGAAACTACTCATCAAGAACAAAATCTTCTACTTAATTGGAGGAATCATCCCTGATACCTCGGGATTCTAATAAATCTCCTGTCATTGTTTACTTGGTTATAGTGGCGCGTGTGTTCGTTTCTCATTTTTTGGTAAATGTTCTTCTGTTTGCTGTCGTTGTCCTGATTAAATTACGTGTTTCCCTTACATGTAAATATATTGGGCATTTATTGTATTACTTTCATGAAAATAATGAACCCAGTATTCCCATTTTTCCCTGCTGTGGGGCTAACTGATGAAGAAATAGCGGAACTTTTGGTAGTGGAAGTTCCAAATATTTCTGAATTTTATCTATCTGAAGAAGAAGATGGGCTTGATATAGCTTCAGATCACAAACTACAGCAGCTGATGAGTCATCATCCGAATCAGATGACGATGGGGTACCTTTGAATGAGATTGCAAAGATTTTCAATATTTCATGCAACGTATTGACCAAACATTGTTTGATGATTTGGCTTATTATATATATTTACGTCATGTTACAATAACGGGAAGGTAAATGGACTGTAGTGGAGCAGAATTGAGACAGTTTTGGGGGGTTGGTATGCTGATTGCATTACTGGGGTTCCCTAGTTTGATAATGTGTTGGGAAAGGCGAACACCTTATCCACTGATTGCAGGGACAGGTTTTACCTGACAAGAAATAATCTGAAACTGATAAATGAAAAGCACCAGTTTGCTTTTGTTCTACAATATTACTTTTATTGTAAACCGGTTTTCGGCATACAAGGCCATCTTCAGACATTTACTGAGTATTATCACCAAAGAAGTTAAATGTTAGCAGACAACATTGGAAGAGAAGTAACACATCTAGACTGATGTAGAAACATACTGTAAGTAACATCTTTGCAATGAAAAAGTAAAAACTAAACTGTACATGAATAACAATGGAGTAGGCAGGAAAAACTTTAGCACAAAATAGGAATAGCATGCCTACATAACAGTCTCTATTAATAAACAAAACTAATAAAAAAAATTAGTACTAGACAAGGCTTCATCAGGAGGTATGAAACATGGAGAGTGATATACAACAAATTAAAAGAAGAGACAGTTATCAGTGTAAATACAGAATACATAAGGAACTTAAGAAATATCAATAAGATAAACAGAAATAAATAAATGCAGGAAAATGGAGGTGTTTGAGGGAACCCACAGTCTAAGAGTGTGGTGGTACTGCATTTTAACATTAACATTATAATCAAAGCAGTGGCTGTGTAACAGTTTTCATTAAATAAATGAGCAAAGTAAAATATGAACAGTATTTGACGAGACAACTACAAGGGGTGTTAAACATGGACAGTAATACAAGTACCTGTTAAAAGAAAGCCTTAACTATTGAAACTACAGTCTATGTGGAATACAAAGACAACTTCAACAAAACAAAACAACTTAATGAATACAGGAAAACGGGAATATGTAGGAAGAGAGAGTGTGGGGAGTCATTAACAACAAAGATGATTATATGAAGTTTAGGAGAGGGGAAGTGTTGACCTGTATCTGGTCATTTAGGATCTGGACTGTGAGCAAGATGTTTAATTTCGAGGGCTTCGAGCAGGTTGAGTTTATGGCCTTTGTTTGCTAAGTGAAGTACATGGGACACTGGCTGGTAGTTGTGTCCCTCACTCAGTACATGCTCAGCAAATGCAGAGTCTGAATTCTGCAACCTCCAACTGCGTTCATGTTCAGCCATCCTAGTTGATATGTCTGTGCCTGACTGACCAATGTAAAATTTGTCACAATCAGAACAGTTGATTTTGTATACCCCACTGTTGGCTAATAACTAGATCTTGTCTTTGCTATTAAAAACACACCGGGCTGTTGTGTTCCTGACATAGTAGGAAACCATATACTTGCAGGATTTCAGTGCTTTGGCTACAATCTGTGTTACCTGACCTAGAAATGGTAGTGTACACCATTTCTTACAGACAGTGGATGGGGAAGCAGGTGGGGCATAGAGGAGGGGTATAATTTTTCGTTTTTGTTTCCTGTGCAAGATGTGGTCAATAAGAACTGGATTGTAGCCATTGGCTGTGGCAATAAATTTTATTGTATCCAACTCTGCTTTAAAATCATCTCTGTACATGGGGATAGATATGAGACGGTGTACCATTGAGTGGAAGGCTGCATGTTTGTGAGCTATGGGGTGTTGTGAGCAAGAAGGTATTACTGTGCCTGTAGTTGTTGTTTTTCTGTAAATTTTGAAACAATGTGTGTGTGTGTACTGATGTCAATGGTGAGATCTAAGAAGTTTATGGATTTGTTGCCAATCTCCATAGTGAACTGGATATTTTTGTGTTGACTGTTTAGGTTTTTCAAGAATGTGTTGAGTTGTCTTGTAGTACCAGTCCACATACACAGGACATCATCTAATATCTACACCAGTATTTGATGTTTGCACTGAAAGGTTCTGTTTTAGAAAATTTTGTTCAAAATGGTCCATAAATATTTCAGCCAACAGTGGACTAAGAGGGGAACCCACAGCTAAGCCATCTAATTGTTTAAAAAAAGTCCATTGGAACTGGAAATAGTTCTGTGTGAGGCATGTCTGTGTGGCCAGTTTCAAGTCATTCAATTCTACAGGATTGACATTAGACTTGTGCATCAGCTCTGTCAGAATATCAATGCATTCTTCTACTGGTATGTTAGAAAACAAACTGTTGACATCAAAGGATACTAATTTATCACTGTGTGAGACAGATATACCTTTTAACTTGTTTACTAGGTGCACAGAGTTCGAAATACCATGCTTTGGTTTGAATTTAGTCTTGCTCTTGATTAGGACATCCAGTTCACTGGCTAGTTTGTAGGATGGAGCAATGAATGATGATACAGCTGGACGAATAGGAACATCTTGTTTATGCTGTTTAGGAAGCCCATACATTCTAGTAGGCACTGGGTTCAGTTATTAGAAGATATGACCACTCCTTGACAGACTAAGAAGTAAACCCCACCCAGTTGGCTTGAAAAACTTTGTGCTAGCTACATCCAATGGTATACCACTTGACTTTTTGCTGTACCAAGGAAAGGGTAAAGATATCACGCCTGGAAAAATTCTAGTTCCTGACAACCTTGATATTGGAGGGCGTGTTGTTCTAAAGCTTACAGATTCCTTACCACATGGATCACTAATACTTCACATCTGTCGCCTTACTAGATAGTCTCCTAACTCGTGGGCCAATCTTAGCAACTGGGACTGTCATGGCTAAGAGATTTAGATTTGAAAAAGAAGGGCAGAGGTTCTTTTGATCAGGTTGTAAGGAGTGATGAAAAAAACAGCTGCAATGAAATGGTTTGACAATAAACCTATTGTTAATGTATATGATTTCACTTCTGGTCGTCAGTGTTAATGTATACGGGCAGGGAAGGGGGGAGAAGGTTGTTGCATACGCCTCGTGACGACAAGGTGCAGGAGGTCGAACGGTTAGGATTTAAGAGTGAGCATCCAGGGCTGCCGTTAAATGACAAAACAGGAAATTAGGTACCGGTACAATAAAGACGATATATTTGAATGTTCAGTGTACAAGGGGCGCGCCTAGGGTCGCAAGTAACCAGGTTTACACCAGTCTAGGAGGTCGAACAATTAATTGAAATGGGCAACGGAAGGGGAAGGGCGGTTCATGTTAACTTACGTTGGTGGCCGGTCGTGAAAAGCAGAGCCGGAGGCTCTGCCTTCCAAAAAGACGACTGTTCTGCTCGAGGTCTGGATTACAAGAGAGAGAGGCAACCGTGTTCCGCACCGCAGAACACTCCAGCGTCCATACACGTGACCTGTATCCCACGCTATTGGCTAAAACCAATGGCGTGAATTTGCTAGCAGTTTCAGGGGAGGGCTCAGGGCGTCTCTTGTCAGCCTCTTTAACTGGACAGAACTGCCTCGGTTTTGAAAGACAGGCAACTTGTGTCACGTAGCCACAGCGTAACTTGCTCTCGGAGTAAACTTGTAAAGATTTGACTGGCCCTTTGAAATAATGGTTCAAATGGCTCTAAGCACTATGGGACTCAACTGCTGAGGTCATTAGTCCCCTAGAACTTAGAACTAGTTAAACGTAACTAACCTAAGGACATCACAAACATCCATGCCCGAGGCAGGATTCGAACCTGCGACCGTAGCGGTCTTGCGGTTCCAGACTGCAGCGCCTTTAACCGCACGGCCACTTCGGCCGGCCTTTGAAATAATTTTTTTAAACCAATTCCCTAAAATATTCCTTGAGTGGCTGCCACCATGTACACTATTTAAGTTGCATCTTTTGCTTTTGGTGTTCATCTCACTGTCAAACTACAACGTTGGTCAAAGAAAGATAAGGTTTATGTCCAAACTCCTAGGCCAAATGCAGTTACCAAATATAACAAATATATGGGTGATGCGGATCTCCTGGGTAGGGTAGTGGGAAAATACACAATGAGAAGCAGAACTAACAAATTGACAGCACGCGTGATCCAACACTTCATAGATTTTGCTGTTGCAGTAGCTTGGCTAGAATATAGGCAAGCAACGCAAAGTAATAAATTTATGAGAAAATACATCATGCAGTATCAAGCTTTCAAGCTTGATGCTGCACAAAATCTTATTTTCTGTGGTCTACTAGAAAATGAGCAAAGATCAGACTCAAGCAATGATAATGATGACTACCATATTTTGACATTCAGGGTATCAAATGCTAAGCACATGCCTCAGATGATGAACAACATACAGAAAAATAGATCAAAATGCAAGTTAGGGGGTTTAAAGGTCTAACGTTTGTACGATGTAGCACATGTCAAATGTTCCTCTGCTTTACATCTGAAAGAAATTGCTTTGATCGTATTCACAAGAAGTGAATTTGAACTTACGTTTCTCACACAAAAAAGGATTATTTTATATATTAATAATAATTTTGTTGTAACACTCGTATGTATTACTTTGTATTAACATAGACTGCAGGTATCACATATGATACGATCTGAAAAATATATGTAAAAATGATAATAAAATTTTTCTCTGTAATAAGTTTCCTTTAATTTACGTCTATGGTCACAAACTTTTTGTTAACAGATTACTGGTTTCGGTCTTTAATGACCATCATCAGATCTGTTTCATAAAAACAAAGTCCTAATGTACTGCAGCCATAGTGGCATCGTCAAATGTTAAATGCGGAATCAGCACCAGCATCGTCAAATACATATAAATAACATCACATGCACGCGTCATGTTGCCAGTAGTACTTTTTCTCTGTATTTTTTACGTATTTGTGACCTTATCACTTGTGAATATCTGTTTTAATAAACTCAGACTTCGGACCAACCTTCAGGACTCTAGAGGTTAAAGGACTTATAATAAATAGAGCTTTATAGTGACCATTTGTTTCACTCAATAGTCTCATGAACTTCCTATTTTTACCATCTTTGCGTGCTACAGCATCCATTTTCACGTACATTAGGGCCACTGCTGTTTAATTATGTTATCAGTTGCACAATACCCATAATAAAATAAACATGATCCTATAGCAAGCGATTTGTTTATCAATACAGTCAACCCACTACAGGTCACTCTGACATCCGCATTGGTATGTCGATTGCTCAGCCAAAACATCACAGTATGCACGATCATCCTGGATGAATGATGTTTTAAACACTCAATTTAGCGCAACTTTCCTCTGTCCCTTCCATTACCTCACCAGACTTTTCGACGAGTGACTGACTTTGATTTTACATAGGACCGGAATATTCTCAGGTTCTCGGCACTATGGGAACTGTTGTAATAGTATGACTATTTGCGAATCGATCTTTTTATAGATGAACGAATTTCTACAAACTTCTGCCTGTAGACATCTCCACGTTCCTTTATGAACCGAGAGTGAAACAGTCTTTGTTTTGTCAGCATTCTCCGAATTTTGCTATTATAGCGTGGTGCGTCTTATCCGTTCGTAATCCACTTACCCCGCACATATTTTTCCAGAGCGCGGTTAACAATTAGTTTAAGCTGCGCTCATAATTCCCCTATGTCCGTCGTACTGAAACTAAATTATGTCCATTAATTGTCTAATGTAGGAGGCTAACGACTGCTTATCTGCCCCTTCCAGCATAAAAAGTCTCATAGCTGCTACTGACATAGTTATTAACTTTTGTATCAATAGTCATTATGGTGACACCGTGATCACTAATCCCTGACTATTGCGACGGTGCCAATAAAATCAGGCCTATCTGTAGCTACAAGGTCTAAAATATTACAATTGCATGCGGATTGATGAACTAATAGCGCAGAAGAGTTTTCGGAAAAGAGTGTTAAGAACTACTTCACAGTATTGTCCGTGCATACACTGAGCGAAATGGCCCAGTAGAAGCCGGCACGGTAGCTCAATGTGTTCTGCCAGAGGGTTAGCTGTCCTCTGTAGTAAAAAAACTTGAGTGAATGGATCAACAATGAACTACAATGGATGTCATGGGACGTCCGCCCCGAACAAATTCAGTGAGCAATAACGAACAAAATGAGATAAAAAAGTGGTTCGGAATTGCTGTAGGGATGGTTCCTTTGACAGGGCACGGCCAGTTTCCTATCCTACCATTCTCTAACCAGACCTTGCGCTCCGTCACTGATGATCTCGTTGTCGACGGTATGTTAAATTAATTTTCCTTCCTTTTTCCTGTGCATCCCATATGCAAAGAATGTGTAGGAGTCCCAGTCTGTACTCGGTAGGTTAAAGTCGCCTCCAAGTAATATTACATTCCCGAGATATTTCTGCACTACTGAGACTACACTTTCCTTGAATGATTCTGCAACTCTTACTGCGCAATCTCTCGGCAGCTGAAAATATCTTGTAATTAACTTGAATTTCACGTAAGTCGGTTATTCACGCCCTTATAACATGGTAGCCAGAGTCAATTACGACCTCTATAAACACAATATTTTTGTCGGCTGTAATGGACATTCTCCTATGGCGTCTAACATGTCTTTTCAATATTATGTTCCATGCTTCACTAAATATTTTGGAAATTTCCACTTCGGATTTCGTCCTGTTCTCTGTGCCGAGTGTGATTTGAAAGCAACAGCAACCAGCAGGGTATACGGATCAGGTGTGCTACATCTGCATACTGCGTACCCCAGAAAATTGATAGAGTGATTTTCAACACAAAACCTTAGAAGTGATTCAGGAAGTTTACCTACCCAATTTCACGTGGAGCAGATAACTGGATTATAAGCAACATACCCCGCATATGTACACTGCAGAGTGCCTCCTCCTTATTGCCTCTCGGAGCCATAACCAACCACAAATCACGCCTAACCTAATAAGGAAGCGTCAGCAAATATTTTCCCCATGATTTGATCTATGACCTCTATAAATTTGATGCAATAACGTTGAGACTTTTTATATATGCAGCCTGTTAGGGTTATAAGAGCAGATATTTCTATAGATGATTGAGGACGATGTACTGAACAACATTACATCAGTGTTTATTTCGTTTGCAGATTAATAATTATAGCTAATAAGGTAGTATGTTTTTAGGATGGTTGGTACCTCTAAGACCACGCGGCTAGAGGAAGTCATTAATTTAACAGGTTAGGTGTCGATGTGTGGATGCATAGACTCAAATCGGTTAGAGTATCCTGACGGTCGTAGTACACTTAGCGATGAAATTATGACCGTGCAGAAAACATCAGGCAGTAAGTTACGTGATGAGTTTGCGGGAAAATTGTTAGATGCAGAGAAAAAACAATTAACATGTTGAAGTGGGTACGTATTAAGATAAAAATGATCACAAAATCTGCACTTATACCCCTAACACAGGGTCAAAGTCATTGCATAAAACATATACCGATGGTAGATCATAACATGAGGAACAACTTCTGTTGGAGAGAAGATGTTCGCTGCCGCTTCCCAAAGACGCTGGGGGTCTTTTATGATATGTGATGCTCCTGCATCTTGTCTGATATTACACTACTGTCCATTAAAATTGCTACACCAAGAAGAAATGCAGATGATGAACGGGTATTCATTGGACAAATATATTATACTAGAACTGACATGTGATCACATTTTCACACAATTTGAGTGCGTAGATCCTGAGAAATCAGTACCCAGAACAATCACCTCTGGCCGTAATAACGGCTTTGATACGCCTGGGTATTGAGTCAAACACAGCTGGGATGGCGTGAACAGGTACAGCTGTCCATGCAGCTTCAACACGATACCACAGTTCATGAAGAGTAGTGACTGGCGTATTGTGACGGGCCAGTTGCTCGGCCATCGTTGACCAGACGTTTTCAATTGGTGAGAGATCTGGAGAATGTGCTGGCCAGGGCAGGAGTCGAACACTTTCTGTATCCAGAAAGCCCTGTCCAGGGCCTGCAACATGCGATCGTGCATTATCCTGCTGAAATGTAGGGTTCCGCAGGGATCGAATGAAGGGTAGAGCCACGGGTCGTAACACATCTGAAATGTAACGTCCACTGTTCAAAGTGCCGTCAATGTGAACAAGAGGTGACCGAGACGTGTAACCAATGGCACCCCATACCATCACGTCGGGTGATAACGCCAGTACGACGATGACGAATACAAGCTTCAAATGTGCGTTCACCGCGATGTCGCCAAACACTAATGCGACCATCATGATGCTGTAAACAGAACCTGGATTCATCCGAAAAAATGACGTTTTGCCATTCGTGCACCCAGGTTCGTCGTTGAGTACACCATCGCAAGCGCTCCTGTCTGTGATGCAGCGTCAAGGGTAACCGCAGCCATGGTCTCCGAGCTGACAATCCATGCTGCTGCAAACGTTGTCGAACTGTTGGTGCAGATGGTTGTTGTGCAAACGTCCCCATCTGTTGACTCGGGGATCGAGACGTGGCTGCACGATCCGTTACAGCCATGCGGATAAGATGCAAGTCATCTCGACTGCTAATGATACGAGGCCATTGGGATCCAGCACGGCGTTCCGTATTACCCTCCTGAACCCACCGATTCCATATTCTGCTAACAGTCATTGAATCTCGACCAACGCGAGCAGCAATGTCGCGATATGATTAACCGCAATCGCGATAGGCTACAATCCGACCTTTATCAAAGTCGGAAACGTGATGGTACGCATTTCTCCTCCTTACACGAGGCATCACAACAACGTTTCACCAGGCAACGCCGGTCAACTAACTGCTGTTTGTGTATGCGAAATCGGTTGGAAACTTTCCTCATGTTAGCACGTTGTAGGTGTCGCCACTGGCGCCAACCTTGTGTGAATGCTCTGGAAAGCTAATCATTTGCACATCATAGAATCGTCTTCCTGCCAGTTAAATTTCGCGTCTGTAGCACGTCATCTTCGTGGTGTAGCAATTTTAATGGCCGGTAGTGTATTTTACACATTCCAACGGGTTGAAGGAAACGTATATAAAAATTATTTCAAATTATCTGTAATATCTTACTAGTTTCATTAAAATCTATCATACGACTAGGATTAGGCTACAGAAAACGTATCTATATTAGCGACTATCCCAGAACTCGGGACGCAGGTTGTCTGTCCTATCGGCTTCCAGGAGCAACAAAATTGATTTTAAATATTTTGCGTAATTATTGACCGTAATCTACGCTAAAAGAGGTATAATCCTATGTCAAAAGCTTAACATAACAAGTATTATAAATAGAAACTGTGCATTTGTCTTAAGGCAGGACAAATCACGGCGTGCAAATATCCTGGATGTATTCTTCCAGTATTTGAGAACGAGAGAATTTAGCGATTTCCAATGAACTTTACACTTTATTACTAACCTTTACGAAAATTTTTTTCCCTGACACCCCCACAAAATGATGAAAGGAAAAAAGCTTATCTCTTACTACATTTTTGCTGTTCATGTAGTAAAATTTCAGCATTAAACATGATTTTTTGATGTATTAGTTCTTTACTGCTAACTCCAAAATTATATATAAATTATATGCTTCAGGATACATATAGCCGTAAGTTAAGTCATTACCAATACTTCTCCTTTTATAAAAAATTGTAAAGCGCCAAAAACAACCTGAACAAAGACATCATGGGGTTAACATTAGTAGAGAAAGGAGGCAGATACACAAGGTACGCTTGTATTCAACAACTTACCAGAGCATACTAAATGTGTTGTAAGAACTTTGGTAGAGTTTATGATTCAACTAAAAAACCTCTTGAGCACATCCTTTTAGGATATCTTAACGGAAACTCTTAAAATTAATATGTTAGCTTATTTTATGATCAAGTATCTCTGATAAATCTTCTAAGAAGCGGTCATGGTTTCACTGTAAGTCAGTATAAGGCTGTAATACCTTTATAATTTTATTATCACTTCAATTTTAAAGTTCAGAAGCTGTAACTTCAAATCGGTCTCACTTAGTTGAGCCACCATCAAACCCCATATTCTTTAAAGAATCGAAATCACATGTATAAAACAGCTTCAAACGTCTGATTATTTGACAAACCAGTAAATGTATTCAGCATTTGATGCAAGTCATGTAAGCAAGAAAAAATTTAGGTAAGGTCTGAAATTATGCTAAAACTACCCCCCTTCTTCAAACACTTGCAGCATTTACCAGCACTTATCCTGGAACACAGTCTGACTAATTTCCACGCAAAAACAGGTGTCTGTCATTCTCTGAGTCTGCTTCATCTTTAGTGGAGTCACAGCTCCAACCACAGCCTCATTTCTTGATTCCTTTTGGCGATAATGGCCTAAATTTCCTTTTCATCAGTCTTCTTGCTTGTCCTTTCTTCTTGTTTCTGTTACTATTTTTTCATTTCATTCCTGTGTTAATCCGTATAAATAGGGCGTTTTGATAAAGGAACAGCAGGCAGCTTTTCGTTTCCTTACTGACCTGGGTCCATCCAGCTTCGGCAATAAGAAAATTTCCTGAAAAGTTATTTGGAGGAGTTTCACTTGTACTTGTAGCTGTGGCTGTCCAATTTATTGACCTGTTGCAGTCGTTTCTAGGAACTTCGCTCAGGATTTCCGCTTATTCATTGTCTGCTTGCTCAGTCGTCACTGATGTGAGAAAGTCAGCTTCAGTAAGCCGGCCGGGGTGGCCGAGCGGTTCTAATCGCTACAGTCTGGAACCGCACGAGAGCTACGGTCGCAGGTTCGAATCCTGCCTCGGGCATGGATGTGTGTGATGTCCTTAGGTTAGTTAGGTTTAAGTAGTTCTAAGTTCTAGGGGACTGATGACCTTAGAAGTTAAGTCCCATAACGCTCAGAGCCATTTGAACCAGCTTCAGTAAAAAACATTGGGATTGTGTGGCGTAACCCAGTTGGCGATATTCATTGGTGTACATCATCTGAAATGTTTCACACAAAATATTGCGGTCGTTTCAAAAACTTATTCATCCAGATGTCAAGAGCTTGGTCATGACAGGCACTAAACGGAAACATAACCTCAACATCTGAAAGCTGGAGCTAATGTGCCCAGTGTAGTGGCAAGCACAAAACTGGAGTGCAGTTATCTCCTACTGCCTCAATAAGTTTTAGGTCCTTCTCGTCTAATCTCCATCTCCATCTATACACTGCAAACAACTGTAGAGCGCATGGTGGATGGTACTTCCCGTGGTACCAAGTATTAGGGCCGCTTCCCGTTCCACTCGTGTATGACGCAAGAAAAGAGTGATTGTTTGAATACCTCTGTACGCGCTCTAACTACTGTAATACTGTTTGCGACGCCTTTAGAGCGATACGTAGATAGTTATAATATAATTTTAGATTTATCGCTTAAAGTTGTTTCTTGATTCTTCGGAAGCAGGCTTTCACGGGACAGTTTGAGTTATGTTCAGGCGTCTGGCACATCAGGCAGTCCAGCACCTTCGCTACACTCTCCTGTGGTTCAAATAAGCCTGTGACTACTCTTGCTGGTCTTCCTTGTTTATGTTCAATATCCACTGTTATTCCTATCTGATATGAGTCCCACATACGCCTGCGATATTCTAGTATGCGTCACACGAGTGTTTTCAAAACAATCTACTTCGTCTACTAGTTGGATTTTCCTAGTATACTACCAATGCAGCAGTCTACATCCGTTCTACCTTCGACTTAGCCTATATGGTCATTCCGTTTCTCGTTCCTACAAATTATTACACCGAGGTTTTTTATGAGTCGGCTGATTCCAACTGTGACTCATTGACACTTAGGTCAGAGGGTATTACGTGTTTCCCTTTGTGAAGGCACACTTTTACATTTCTGAACTTCTAAAACAATCTGTAAATTTTTACAGTTTGAAATCTTATCAAGATGTGATTGAATATTTATGCAGCTTTTTTCAGACAGTGCTTCAGTGTAGATAATTCTATGATGGGGAAGATGAGCGATATATACTGGGTGTCTACACCAAAATTCCCTTATTTTGTGAGGCAATATAAAAATAGTAAATCTTTCTTTGTTTCAGGTCCGACTTGTCCATTGGGTGCAATAGGACTTAAAGTTGCTGCCTAAATTTTTTCAACATCTGGCGCACTTTCATTTCTGAATTGTTGTCAGTAGAAGCGAAAACGCGTCAGTTCAGAAGAAGACACAAACAGTGCTTTGGTACGCAGAGTTTAAATCCACTGTATGGTGCAAATGCAGTTAGTGGTTTTTAGAGGAAAGCGGCACCAAACGCCAAGAGCGTAAAACCACGCCACGGTCGGTTTCTGGAAACTTGCAGAATTTCCAGAGGGGCATGGAGGAGGTCGTCGGGTCTCTGAAGAATAAGTTGAGAATATCCGCCAAACATTCCAACGAAGTCCACGAAAATCAGTCCGTCAAGCTTCACGAGAACGTCAGATGCCTCGTGCAACTGTTCATAAAGTCCTCAGAAAGCGTTGCATCTCTATTCATACAAGGTGCAGATACTGCGGGCCACAAAGCCTGACGACAAGTAGCGACGAAACGAATTTGCATGTGAAATGCTTAAAAAACGGTTCAAATGGCTCTGAGCACTATGGGACTTGACATATGAGGTCATCAGTCCCCTAGAACTTAGAACTACTTAAACCTAACTAACCTAAGGACATCACACACATCCATGCCTGAGGCAGGATTCGAACCTGCGACCGTAGCAGTCGCGCAGTTCCGGACTGAAGTGCCTAGAACCGCTTGGCCACAACGGCCGGCTGTGAAATGCTTAACCGAATCGAGTGGAATCCCGCGTTTCTGTCAAGTATAATGTTATCTGACGAGGCCACATTCCATGTCTCTGGAACTGTGAACAACCATAATGTTCCAATTTGAGGGTCGCAGAATTCTCACGCTGTCAGGGAAAAGGTACGAGATAGCCCGAAAGTGAATGTTTGGTGTGGCCTCATGTGTGACGAGATAATTTGACCATTCTACTTTGCTGACACAACTGTCACAGGAACGACGTACCAAGACATGATGGAGATCTTTGTCTTTCCCCAGGCTGAAGACTTGCAACGAAACCTTTGGTTTCAGCAAGTTGGTGCTTCTAGCGTTAAAAGGTTTTGCTTTTCACATTTAACCAAATATAACATTGATGATGATAATTTATGGCAATGTTTGCCGACAAGATAAAGAATGCAACCTTTAACACTAGATTGCGTACTCACGGCAATTCTCCTTGGCCGTTTTTTTTTTGGTACGACTTGGAAAGAGAGTAAAATTAATGAATGACCGCCGATGCGTCGGTTCTCGATTGTGTTCAGGAGATGTACAGATTGACTGCGCGAAAATAATTTCTGAAATGACCTCTTAACCCGGATTGCTTTCGCGCAATCAGACTCCTTAATGAAATTACCTAAGGGACCTATTTGAATAATAATAAAAAATTGTAAATGAGTGCAAAAAAGTGAAATTTTGTAAAAAAAGTTGTCAGATCGGAAATTGAACACATTAATGGTCTCCCAAATACAATCGAGACAGCGCGATAAAGAGCGAACCTGTAACAAAGTTCATTTAAACATAAACATTATTTGTGGTTTATTTAAAGAAAAGAATAAGCATAGATTTTCTGTACAGTGAAGCATCAATGTATTCTCAAAGAACAAAGGCGTTAAACTATAAACATTAACAAATTTACAATGAATACAAAACTTACATTTTTATGTTTTTCTCATACATGGAGCAGTCCAACAATCGCTGCTTTTGTATGTGTGATATTTTGTAAAAATTAAATGTCCTGGCGTGCGCGTAAGTATTTTTTATCGTCACAAGGTTTACAAAACCGTTTTTTTTTCTTAGTGCTAACGTGGTTTTTCACACTAAATGAAATATAACTTGTAGCGGTATTACACATGTCTTAACAAGTCGGCGACCAAACATCAAAGGTAATGAAGTACATGTTAACATATCGGCGACCAGAAGTACAACTAACTATAAAGACTTTAGAATTTTCCTAACAAATGATAAATTCCCGAATGAGATTTTCACTCTGCAGCGGAGTGTGCGCTGATGTGAAACTTCCTGTGAGAGCGGGCTTGAGTCGTGCTTCGGTAGCTCAGTTGGTAGAGCACTTGCCCGCGAAAGGCAAAGGTCCCGCGTTCGAGTCTCGGTCGGGCACACAGTTTCATCTGCCAGGAAGTTTCAAATGATAAATTGTTCTTTCTTCTGTTTCGCAGCTTCTTGCTATCAAGCGCTGCGGCAATGATTTTAAATATCTGCGCCCAGCGAGTCATAGTGTTTAAAACTACCTTTTAAACGCTGGCCGCGCGTCTTGGTATAGGCGCACGTTATAAACAGATTTCGTTTCTTCACTCTCGCGTTGTCATGCTTAGTATCATTACAAATTACAGCTCGATGGCTGTCCTTTTCTCATATGCAAAATGTCTGAAATCCAATAATATCACATGCTCCACCACACTGGTCGACGAATGTTCGGGAAGCTCTAAATGCAACATTTCCAGGACACTGAATTGGACGAGGTGCACTCATGAATTGGCCTCCAAGTTCTCCTGACATCACGCCATGAATTTTTTTCTATGGGGATACTTCAAGGACAGCGTGTGCGCCACTGCAGTGCGGGACATTCAAGACCTCCGTACTCTGATTGTGGAAGTAATTGACACCATTCTTTCGTACATGTTGCAGTGGACCTGGATGGAAATTGAAAAAAGACTCGACATTCTTCGTGTCACCGCAGGAGCTCACGTGGAAGCGTTTTGACTTGTTACTGTAATTTTCTTTCAAAACTTAGGTTCACTTAAACCTATTTTTATGGAAAAAACTGTTTCATTTAGTTTTGTATATGGAACACATTTAAAACAGCGAATTTCGGTGAGACACACTGTATACTTGTACCGCGATGGACACGGCACCATTCCAATAGTGCCAGCATGGACTTGAATTCCCTGGCGGTAGTGTCGAGCGTCACCGCTGGACCCGTGCTGATTCTGGGCCCTATAGAGCCGCATTGTCCCTGTACTGCCAGAGGCAGAAGGACACTACCTGCATCACGGAATTTGGGCTACACTTGGACGGCACAGCAACTGCCTGGCGTGCCGTGACTGCAGCTGAGCGAGGGGCACCAGTTCCGCCTGGCGGTCGACTTGTAAATGTTGGTGAATGTGGTGGCACTCCATCATGACACAGCTTCCCGGGTGTTGTCACCAGTTGTTCAGAGTAGTCAGTAACAATGCTCCTTTCGAGAGTATACTAGTAGTAATAATGTTAGATTACTGTCTAAGACCGTAGAGTTTTTCCGTAAGTTCAATAAACAGAGACTTTAGTCGTCACTAATATATTCTCCTACACTATTTACAATAGTCTGCCAACGCTGGGGTAACTTTTCTATTTTGTGACGGTAGAAATAACGTGGTTTTGAGGGGAAGAACCCGTCGAACCCTGTTCACAGCGCATTTTCATCCGGAATGGAAGTTCCTTCAAGCTTGTTCGACAGGGAGCAGGAAAGGTGAAAATCTGAGGACGCAAGGTGAGGTGAAGAACTTAAGAGTGGAATGACTTCCCAACCCAGCTCCTGTGTAGTGTTTCTTTTGTCAGTCTAGGAAAATACGGCCCGGCTTATTGTGACGCAGCATCACTTCACACTGTCTTCCTGGTCGTTGGATTGCGTCTGCAAGACGTCTCATCTGTTGACAATAAATGTCAGCAGTGATGGTTACACGACGGGGAAGCAATTCGTAGTACAGGCACACCTTTGCTGTTCCACCAGATGCATAACATTATCTTTTGTGGATGCACGCAGGTCTTTGTACGGGGAGCTGCTGCTGTTTTGGGCTCAACCATTCCTTTCTCTTCCTTATGTTAGCATAAAGACACCATTTCTCGTCACCAGTAACGATACAGGATACGAATAGTCGACATAGTTCACGAGCCAATAGACGACGAGCAAGCAGAGATGCACATGTGGCCACCAGCAGATTTTTTGTTGTTTTGGCTTAGAGCATGCGGTACCCATACCATTTTTTAACCTTCCCCATTGCATGCAAATGTCGCACCATGGCGGAATGATCACAGTTAATCAAATTTGTTGTTCTCTAGTACACTGACGTGGATCATTGTGGATTAAATGATCTTCAGCAAACCCCCGAAGATCTTCCCAAACGTGGATAGTCACTAATGTCAAAACGATCGTGTTTAAAACGAGAAACCATTCTTTACAGTGGTCTGCTCAACGGCATTATCCCCTTACACGCTAAAAATGTTTCTGCGTGCCTCCACTGATGTCGCTCCTCTACTGAACACAAACAGAAGAATACGTCGAAATGTTCCGATTTCTCCAATTGTCATTCCATTTTCTAGCGTCTACAGTTCCACTCACTGTTTCCAAATGACAAAAAATCCGAGGTCCGACTGCGATTCGATGCCGCGACCTCTTGGTTTCCAGTCAAGTACTAAAGTAAAAAAAAATAAAAAAATAAAAATAAAAAGTGAAACGAAAATCAAATCTACCTCTTCTTGGCACCGTCACTTTTTCCCTACCACAAGAAATGAACTATCCCTCTTCATGCGTTGCCCCTAATTATTCTCAAAAATTCTCCCGAGGCGACAGGATCCACGGTTTTATAATTATATTTATTATTATTATTTTTTAATTGTTTTTCATTTATTTAAATACTTTTGTTACATGATAATAATTAGTAAATGTGTACAAATGAAAATCCTGTAAAACAGAATGCTATAAAAGTTTTATTCAGAGGATGAACTAAAATAGCGTTGTGTATTATTCGTGTAACTTCAGCTGAAAAGAAATCTTTCTTCAAGGGATGATCTAATTGGAGTTTTCTTGTCTTCAGCCACTGGCGTTTTCTGTCTCTAACGATTCAGTCTAAAATATCTGCAACAGACTGTTGCTGCTTTGCTAATGTCTTAATGAATGCAGCTTTCCATGTGTCAGCCAACATCTTTCCCTGCTCACTGCTTACAATTCAGGTCATTCTGTCTTCGATGTGATGCTGCACGGAAAGTGTTGTGTTGGCGGAAGAGCCAACATCGTGTTACTAGAGGAGGCCGAAATGCACGCGTTTTAGCTCACGCAGGCTGGCGTGAGGAGGGAAGGACTATACTGACTTGAGGTCTGGAACATGACAAGGAATTAGAATTCAGAAAGCGGACGGAATTAGTTTGATACTTAACTTTAATCCATTAATGATGAACGGCGCTCTTGACGGTACATGATTCACAATATTATTTGTTCAGAATACAGTCTTGAAGTAATTAGTTGCAGTAACTGAATATGGCGCCTTGCTAGGTCGTAGCAAATGACGTAGCTGAAGGCTATGCTAAACTGTCGTCTCTGCAAATGAGAGCGTAAGTAGTCAGTGAACTATCGTTAGCAAAGTCGGCTGTACAACTGGGGCGAGTGCTAGGGAGTCTCTCTAGACTAGACCTGCCATGTGGCGGCGCTCGGTCTGCAATCACTGATAGTGGCGACACGCGGATCCGACGTATACTAACGGACCGCGACCTATTTAAAGGCTACCACCTGGCAAGTGTGGTGTCTGGCGGTGACACCACAGAAAGACACACTGAACCTGGCACTCCCCAACTAGAAAGGGGAGGGAGGGTTACGAAAACACTGCTTAAATAATTTGCAAAGAGCGTACGGTACCTCAGTCTACGTTCAAGAGCGTTTAGCAGGTACCACGAATAATCGAGCTCCACACTTTCTCCCCTTCGCCGAAGACGTAGTCGATGTTCGTTCCCTTGAACCATGTAAGCGCATGACATTTATCGAGGGGAAAGTAACAGTCATCTGGGCACAGAAGGGTTTGAGGTTCAGTCAGGTCTGCTGTGACGCAGTGGTAACAAGCTAAGATCTTTTATATCTCCCGCCAAACGCTGGACGACGACACAAACGTGAAGCGATGTTCATCGGTGTCCAGGAAGCGACAGTCAGGGCAAAGTGGGGGGTCCGTTAAGCCGATAGCGTGGAGCTGGTGTCTCGTCGCATACATTTTGTTGGTGACTTGATATCACGTGACACGCACAGTGGTTGACAGGAAGTGGTGAAGTATAGTTTTCCACATTCAAGGCCAATTGACAACCGGGTACTTAGTTTCTACCATGTTACGCGGAACTGTGCACGGAAGGCCGGTGTAAAAATCTTTTGTCTTCGGCAGATACGAGAGAGCTACCGAGAGAGCTACCGACACCGACAGGACGTGAGAGACAGACAGACCCATGAGGGAGGCGTGTTGATTGGTCCATTGGTTCCACGTATTCCTCATATAAAGGGCACTTGCCTCTGCCCGGACGTTAACCAGTCCCAGCCATCCATCGTGCAGAGGGAGGGTGATAGTATCACAATGTACTTTAAACACCAGTCCTGTGGATAGGAAATAGCCGAAAACCGCCTGAAGTCGGTAGGGTGAGGACCAGTGTCACGTTATTGAGTTTTGACGCCGCATTGAGGTTCAGATATTCCACACGTTGCAGCTGGTTCAAATCTTGGAGCAGGCTCTGGTGCACCATCACGCATACGCTCTGTAGTAATTGTCGATATTTGCAGCGGCCTCTCCGCGCACGTCCTTTGTAAACATGACTCCCAAATACCTCAATTCGGTAACTGGCGAGAGGGGGGCGACAGCACCCGGCCCGACACCGCGCCTTGTATATAGCGCTGCCAACTTGATAATGTTTAGAAGACTGCTTGCAGCCAGTCCATATTGCTCGAACCAGTTTAATATGCTGCGGACTTCATCGGTGGAACGAACCAGCAATGGCAGGTCGTCGGCGCACGCTATGCAGGGAAAAATGATGTCCTACAGGACGATGCCAGATAGCCTACGGTTGAGACCCCAGAAGGAGTGGCTTTACCGTAATTGTATAAAGGTAGGTAGAAAGGGGCACCGTTTTTGTAGAGACCTCTTAATGGGTATTGAGGCCACTATCCATCTGTCGATCTGGACCTGAGACCTGGCTGGTGCCAGAAGGCACTACAGGGTGTCAATGAGCCTCAGAAATCCCATGAAATCCATCGCCTGTAGGAGGAAGTTATGGTGCACTATCGAAGGCCCAATTGAAATCGATGGAGACAATCACCACTCTCAGGCGGCACTCTGAGGCGATAGCTATTAATTCACAGCAGATGTTGGCATCGCACCTCAGCGACACTTGTGTACTGGGTCTAGGATCATTGGCAAAGTCTGCAACCAGCCAAAAGCCTGGCGACCACCTTGTAGTTGGCGTCCGACATTGTAAGTGAGTGATAATCATTCAAAGATTGCCCTCCCGCTGGCTTGTGTACCAGTGTGAGAAGTCCTTTGACTGATGTAGGCAGTACAGTCTGGGAACATGAGTTCTCAGAACACTGTAACCCGTTGGGGCATCATGATGTCACGAAATGTCTGGTAAAACTCTATTGGTGATCCACTGGGCCTGGAGACTTACTGACCGCACATTTATCCAAGGTGCCCTCACCTCCTCAGGTGAGACTTCCTCTATTAATGCTGTCGTTGTTACTGTGTCGATAGCGCGTGTCACATATTGTAATGCTTCCGCAGTGACCTCATCACCTAATGTTCTTTCCTGGTAAAGATGACGAAAATGATCCTCCATGGCTTTTACTGTGGTTGCTTGAGTTGTACAGGAACTACTGTCTCGCATCGTAAGGCGTTTGGTTAACTGTCAGCGGTGTTGGCGCAAGTCCGCCACAATGTGGTGCGTGATGGATACTTCTGTGGCCGTTTGGTTGTGTCCTCACGAGCGGAGTACAGCGCCTTCTAATCGGCGCTTCGTAAGCGATAGTTTGTGAGCCGTGATTTGGAGTCATTCTCGTTATCTGCCTGGCAGCGGGGGTAGAGCGGTGAGGTCCCTGAGCACCACGTAATAAAAGTTCAGGGTCTGCCAGTGCCATGCAGCTCTGTCCTAGCCAAACTGCATAAGCATCTTGTGGATTGTAGAGGAGCCACCACGCCATAGTCGAGTGGTATGGGGAGTGATGTTGTTCACAGTTTGCCCATGTTGTGGCAGCTTGCCAAAGGCAGTTTGGGTCCTGGAGGGTGTTACATCTTCCAAAGTGCCAGACATGTTGAGGATGGAAATACATCATGCAAATATAACAGTGTCACGAGAGAAGGTCAGAGGCCATAATTCAGCGGCCGCTACTCCCTGTTAAGAAATTGTCACGCATATACGCGATCCAGTCGGCTCGCCGAACTACTGGTAAGATGCGTGTGTACAGAGCTTCTTTTTTATCTTTACCCACGGGTCGCACAAGTGAAGATCGTGAATCACCGTACCAACTTGTGGACAAGGCATGTAGAGTGGGATTCGATCCTTGGGATGAAGGACGCAATTAAAATCGCCAACGTAGAAGCTGTGTTTACGCCGTCCTAGGAAAAGGGGGACGACATCAGTGGAGCAGAAAATGGCCCAGTCACAACATCTAGTGATGCCCGACGGTTCATGAACATTAATCAATCGGGCGTTGAGTGCTGTGACCACTAATCCTCGAGTTGAGGAAAGATGTCAGTAACTTCGATACTGTCACACATTAAAATCGCCACTCCAGTATCTGTGGGACCATCAGGTGTCACATACGTCGCATAACCATAAAAGTTCGGAAGTATGCTCGTTCGCACCTATTGCAGGAATGCAAAGTCGACTCCTGTGGTGTGTATTCTCTCAGGACTTGGATTTGGGCAAGGGAGCTAACCAAGTTGGTATTCATAATGGCCAAACAGTAAGCCTGGCGGTACGTTGGTTGGGTAGGGTTATCCATGTGACGATGGAGAGAAGCAGACGTCGCTAGTGACGTCACACCCCACCGAATGCGGCCCTTCTGGTACTGTTCAGAACTCAGTGGGCTCCAGATCAGGATCCCGGCCAGTCTCGACGTCCTCGGTCCACGATGTGGGCGCGGAAATCTGTTCACGTTCCGTAATGTTGTAGTGGTTGATAGGAACGCACCGAGCAGTTTCACAGTCTGCCCTGGAACCTTCCTGCTGACCACTGTTTGCCCCAGAAGGTTGGCAGACGGACTCTGTTTGCCCCACCGTCCGTTCTGCAGGGCAGAGTCAGTAGATTATCGTGTCGTTCTTATGGTCGGCGCCTTACAGGATCAGTTCTTCTTCCTTCTGCGAGTGAGAGGTGTTATGTTCCGACATGGTCTTGTAGCATCGCTTTCGGCATTCGTGCGTGGCCTTGCTTGTCGGACAATAGCACTGACTCACACTTCGCCAGCACGAAGGCTTCTGTTGATACGATAAGTGTATCGATTACCATCTTCCTGTCAATGGTGCCTACAGTGTTCAGTGGTATTGATGGCATTGTATGGACTTCTCTCACTGGCTACATTGACTGATTGTCCAGGCATTGGCCCATGGACTGTTGTTTCGGTACTGAAACGTCGGTCTGTTGTGCATGGACAGATGTAGAAATCGTGAGTGCCGCCACTTACGTTTGGTAAGATAGTTGGCGTCAGTGCAGGTCCCACATCCTGTGGTGGAAGTTGTGTGATTCGACATTTGGAGAAACTCGCTTTTGGCTGGCTGTCACGAATAGCTATGGGTCAGTAGCGTCCTATTTGGAGATATGATGATATGTGTCATCGGAGTTCAATGTGCACCTGATGTACTCCGTTGAGGGCTGGATACGTTATAAGTTGAGTCCAATTTTCTGTCACGTGTTCTTCTAGCATGCCATAGGGCCGAGCGCCGCCACGATGTCTGCCGCTGGGACTTTAAAGGGTTGTTCGAATATGCATATCGTTTGCAGTCCCAGTCCAGCACGGTCAACCTCGACGTTGCCAACATTTCCGCCTGCATAGGAGAAGAGGAGTCTTTGCTTCATCTCTCGAAAAACCCTATCGAATGTAACGACGTTGATCAGTTTCACACAGACCTTGTTACTTACGATCGAAAAGTGGATGCTGACAGCGTTGGTAGCCGGGGTCTTGACTGCTTCCTCTAGAAAGCGCTCGACACAGAGTGCTTTTGGGCTAGCAAAGTCGTTTCTAAAAGCGAATTTCTGTGAAGATTTTCGGTACTGATTCGGCATGATGCTGTCGCCCTACGGCCTCACGTTAGTGTCGGCCGGAAGAAGTGAGCATGCTTGCGCTACAGGCGAAAACACACAGCACCTCTGCTCTGCTTGGGTCCTAAAGCCGGACTGACCGCTAAACCACAAGGCGCGACTTATTTCGAGAAATGTTGAAGGCAGTTGAGTCATCTCAGTTGGTACACTGATGTACTATTATTTATTATCTGAACTGTGTTCCAACGTCAAATGCTAATACTGGGAAGAGAATCTATATTGTATGAGGATCATCTCTTGAAGAATGGAATTTCTATTGAATCTCGTTAATATGACTTTTGACTCAGTCATGTCATTAAATATCTGAGTGTAGCGTTGCGATGCTATGTTAAACAGAACGAGCATGTGAGAATTGTGTTCGGGAAGGTGAATGGTCGACTTCACTTTATTGGGAGAATTTTAGGAAAGTGTGGTCCATCTGTAAAGGAGACGGTATATAGGACGCTAATGAGACCTACTCTTGAGTACTGCTCGAGTGTTTGGGATCCGCACCAGATTGAATTGAAAGAAGACATCGAAGCAATTCAGAGGCGAGCTGCTAGATTTGTTACTGGTAGATTCGATCAGCATGCAAGTGTTACGGATGAGTTCAAGTAGGAATCCCTGGAAGGAAGAAGACGTTCATTTCGAAGAACACTACTGAGAAAGTTTACAGAACCAGCATTTGAAGCTGACTGCAGAACAATCCTGCTGCCGCCAACATATATTTCGCGTAGGGTCCACGATGATAAGACACGAGAAATTAGGGCTCATTCCGAGGCATTTAGATAGTCGTTTTTCTCGTTCTATCTGCGAGTGGAACAGGAAAGCAAACGATTAGTTGTGGTAAAGAGTACCCTCGCACACTGTACTGTGGCTTGCGGAGTATGTATGTAGATGTAGATTAATCACACACATAACTATTATACAATAAGTTTTATACTGTGAACTTATTGTGCTGTCCAGCAACTTTGTCTGTGATGAGAATTTTCTGTTTATTGTACTTTATTCATGCTTACGTGCCTGGAAGGTCGACTTTACACTGTGCAGTGGTTTTCAATAAATATTATGAGACCAAGTGCACGTAATGAGCCAGTCCTATCACTCCACTACCGCTCCATAACACTTAATTCTGTATGTCAAGTTATTAATATATAATATGAACTGCTATAGTCCCAACACACTTCCCCCGGACACGTCTGAAATCGACGATTCTCCATCCAAGATAACACGCTGTGTTGTCTGTACCAAGAAATCCTCAACCTAGTAACAAAATTTCTTTTGATACCTCATATGGTTGTACTTTTGTTAGTAAGTGTTGGTGTGGTGGTGGGTCAAATACTTTTCTAAAAATCAAGAAATATTGCCTTTACCTGACGGCCCCGATCCATGGCTTTCAGTTTCCAAAATATGCATTTGTACAGAATTTTAGGGTTTTAAATGTTAATGTAATTTTACACAACAGTTATAATTTTGTCAGTATGATGGTGTTGACTGTACTATGATGTAATGGTGATGATAGTGCTGCACGAAAATGACCATATCACTAAAGAGATAAAATGATGACTGCTACAGTGGGATCCCGTGGAACCACAATAACAAGTTATTGAGTGAAGAGATGGAGGAGGGAGAATACGTAAGGATGGTTGAGTTGGAGCATTGTTGACTACGACAGGAAGGGATGTTGTAGCTCAGGACGGATTACATAGTTGCACAGTGAAAGTTGGTTGAGGTTGGATAAAGTAGCAAGGTACCCGTATTGGTGATTAATGGCCAGGGTATTCGGTGATGGGATTGGATTTTCCGATGAATGTTTGACTCTGAAGATGCTCCAAGGACATCAGAAAGTTTCGGAAATGGACGAGTTAGTATAGGATGCGGATTTGGGGAAGTTAGGCTGATGCGGAAGGCTAGGTGGAATGCATGCTTTTATACGGTTTAAAGTGATTTGTGGAATTTAGGAGGGCGGATATCCAGATAACATCGGAATGTGTTAGGATGGGACGGATGACGGATTTATAGGTGAGGATAATGGCAAAAGTATGGGCTATTACTAGTTTTAGTCCGTATTCTGGCTTTGTTTTAAACGGATGCGGATCCAAAAGGGAGGATTGTGGAGATAAAGGCCTCCCCCCCCTCCCCCCCCCCCCCCGCCGACAACATTTTGGTGAAATCATTTATACGAGTTGTACATACATCAGTTTCAATTTTTTTTCTTTTGGAAAAAAATATCGGAACACCCAGAAGGAGTTATGCGACATAAACGAAAGTTGGTGCATTTGTTTCTACATCTGAAAGAGCATGTCTATTCAGTCACATAAGACTGGCGCTAGTAGCACCACTATGATAATTCAAATCACGTTTGCTTTAAATATACTCTGTAACGATCGTGAGCATTAGTTGCCTTTGAGATCGGACGTCGAGAGTGGATGTTAGTCAAGGATAGTTACTATTAAAATCAGTCTGGCTCACAAATTTATTTATTCTGGTAACCGGTTTCGACCACGCCTGTGGTCATCTTCAGACCAAAGTGCTGTATGAGCAGGAGCCTCCTTCTGGTGGTAAATCACTGTGATTTACCACAGGCTCCTGCTCATACAGCATTTTGGTCTGAAGATGACCACAGGCGTGGTCGAAACCGGTTACCAGAATAAACAAATTTGTGATCAAGACTGATTGTAATAGTAATTATTAGTAATAACATTGATCACTGTCTGCTCCCACGATGTATTCAAAAGTAATTAGTCAAGTATGCCTTTAAGGAGACAAAGACTACATTATCAACGTGTCATTAAGTTTGAGCAAGGTCGTGTAACAGGGCTACGAGAGCTAACTGTTTCTCCTGCGATATTGCAGAAAAACTTGGCAGGAATGTAGCCATTGCACATGGTTGGGCGCAGCGGTGATCACGAGAATGTATGGTCGCAAAGAGACCGGGCTCTGGGCGGCCATGTAGCACTACGAGAGGGAAGATCATCGTGTTCGGTGTGTGGCTCTAGCAAATCGGTTACTTCAAGGAAAGCTCCGAGCCAGACGCCCTGTAGCGTGCAATCCACTGACCCCAAATCACCGCCATTTGCCACTTCAGTAGTGTTAAGCGAGAGCTCATTGGAGGGCACGGTGGAGGTCTGTTGTGTTTTCCGATGAAAGATGTTTCTGCCTCAGTGTCGGTAATCGCTGTATGTTGATCAGAAGGAGACTAGTTGAGGGCCTGTAACCAATCTATCTGCGTCCTTGACACACTGGACCTACACCTGGAGTTATGGTCTGGTGTGTGATATCGTACGACAGGCGGAGCACTCTCGTGGTTATCTCACGCACCCTGACTGCAAATTTGTACGTCAGCTTCGTGGTTCGATCTGTTGTGCTGCCATTCATGAACAGCATTCCCTGAGGTGTTTTCGAAAGGGTGACGCTGGCCCAAATACCGCTGTTGTAACATAACACGCTCTAGGATGTGTCGACATGTTTCCTTGACCTGCTCGATCACCAGATCTGTCCCCAGCCGAGCACATATGGGACATCATCGGACAACTCCAGTATCATCCACAACCAGCGTTAACCGTCTCTGTATTGACTGACTAAGTGTAACAGGCATGGAACTCCATCTCTAAAAGTGACGTCCGGCACCTGTACAACTTAAATGTACCAGAATTTCACATTTGCAGTGGCTTACCTTATGCTTCCATTACCCTGTGATTTTGCAACGTTAATCACTTAAATACGTTATCTACACAAATGTATACCCGAAATTTCATTTCTCTACATTAATTATTTTTTGGTGTTCATTTTTTTTCCGTCAGTGGAAATCTCAATAATGGCAAGGAATTTTCAGGCTGCAGCGAAGGAGAGTTGCCGACGAATTGTTTGGTGGCCACAGCCGAACGCTACTAATATTCAACCGGCATGATTCACTGATGTGAGAATGTCAGCTTCAGTAAGCCGGCCGAAGTGGCCGTGCGGTTCAAGGCGCTGCAGCCTGGAACCGCAAGACCGCTACGGTCGCAGGTTCGAATCCTGCCTCGGGCATGGATGTTTGTGATGTCCTTAGGTTAGTTAGGTTTAACTAGTTCTAAGTTCTAGGGGACTAATGACCTCAGCAGTTGAGTCCCATAGTGCTCAGAGCCATCTACTTTATCAACTTTTTTTTCAGCGTCCCTGAGATCTCTTTTTACCGATCTTTTCTATCAATATCCGGGAAATGTAATTACGCAAACTGTTTAACAATCAGTAAATGTCTTTTGAGGGAATTAATTTCAGTCAGGAATATTTAAAGAAGATACCAGAAATTAACTTCCACAGCTAATGTTAAACTCAATATTTAAAATTAACACCTCCACCTCCAAAAGATCGCAATATAATGTTTTAATATAAGTAATATTACATTCTGACCGATTGCAGAAAATGTTATAGCTACGAAAAGGTGCTCACTCATAAGCTGACTCTACCTATTGCCAACAACCAATTCTACGCGCTTCGTGGTATTTATGCTACAATGATGTACTAAGCACTGATATAAACAAATTATTATCACTATTATATTAAAACATTCTATATTTTTATTATTAATATTAGGCGCTGCAGTCTCGAACCGCGAGACCGCTACGGTTGCAGGTTCGAATCCTGCCTCGGGCATGGATGTGTGTGATGTCCTTAGGTTAGTTAGGTTTAACTAGTTCTAAGTTCTAGGGGACTAATGACCTCAGAAGTTGAGTCCCATAGTGCTCAGAGCCATTTGAACCATTTATTAATATTATTAAAATGTTCGGCATCTGTGGCTCGTTAAATGTGAGGATGACGGAAAGTTATGTCTGCGGGAGGGGGCCACAGTAACAAACCGTGTTCTTTCCCCCTTCCCCCTCTCCGTAGAACTTAATGCCGGATTCGTATCTGGAGTAGAATGATAACGAGGTGTACATTCCATTTTAGTATTCAGTGAACAGTTAGTCCTGAATACTTTACGGTATATTGAGATCTGATGCCATGTGCCAGTTTCTCTTAATGTTTGTACAGGTATTCTGCCTCTTCATTTTTTTTTTTCATCAGAATGAGAGCTTATTAGGGCATAGATCTGAATGATTTACAATGAATATTTTTTTATCTTTGTAACAAGTTTTGTTAGTCATACACCGAATTAGAATACAGCTATGTGTGTGTGTGAGGGGGGGGGGGGGGACACAGAGTTACCGTCTTGTAAATGAAATTTTTTAAAATTAAATATTTCGTCTTCAGGTCACACAAATGGTATCATTACCGGTCTCTCTTGATTATTAAAGCATCAGTGATACTGACTTCCTAAGAAGTCAAAACCTATAATGATACCACTTACGTGACATATTTAAATAAAAAATTTCTTGTTATTCTGAGATTGCTTCAACAACTGCATAACTATATTTAATTTTATTTTTTATATGAGACTATTCGTTTAAAATTGTGAGATGGCTGTTGTGCATTCCAGGGGGCAAGTTATATAATAGTTGACCTCTTTCTATCCCTAAACATCAGTGTCATTGTTTTTTTCTGTGCGCTCCGGTATTCTTCGAGACATATGAGTAGATCAGGCAACAACTACTATTTCGGTGTATTACTTTTCTGTGTCTTTTCCTACGTCAGATTTTACATTTGTCTGATACTGCTCCTGCTCTTCACGCTATCCGTGACAAATTACAAATCCTGATAAGATGCTATCGACAGCGTAACAATTGCCGGAAGTCCACTTGAAATTATCGCGATATCCAGAACACGTGATGTGAAACCATTACTCTTATCTGGCTCTCTCCCCACCCTCAGATTACCATCGAAAAACATGCAACTCACAAGCTACAAAAGAGCGCATTGTGCAGGGACTCTCGCAAACAAGCCATCAGCAATCATTAGAGGAGTCAGACACAAGTAAGTAAATACTGCTTCCACCGCGGTAATTACTCCATCATAATGTCGCTGAAACGAAGCACTTTTACGTTTAGTGAAGTTCACAGTTTTACATCTCTGTACATTAAAAGCTAGTTGCTAGTCTTTCGCCGGCCGCTGTGGCCGAGCGGTTCTAGGCGCTTCAGTCCGGAACCGCGGTGCTGCTACGGTCGCAGGTTCGAATTCTGCCTCGGGCATGGATGTGTGTGATGTCCTTAGGTTAGTTAGGTTTAAGTAGTTGTAAGTCTAGGGGACTGATGACCTCAAATGTTAAGTCCCATAGTGCTTAGAGCCATTTGAACCATTCTGAGCTAGTCTTTCCCGCAGACAGATAGTTTTGAACGTCCTAGTCGATATCACTACGCCTTCCGTCGGATATAAGTTCCTCATACATAACTACATCACCTGGGGAAACTCTGAAATTTCAACTACTACTATTGAGTGGGTAACATCGCTAATAATCATATCTGATCGAGGACCATGATATTATTTCTATGCCTGTAGATGGCTGTTAGTCCGAGGATAGAGTCCTACGCTGTGACTGGCAACAAATTTTCAGTTCTAGCTGAATCTGCAGTTCATTAGATATGGATTTGAAACAGCTTATAGCATCCTGCCAAAAGTAGGAATGAGTGATACTGGCTAGATATGGCAGCTCCATAAATAAGTTTTGACGCTTTTTTGTGGAGGAATGTGACCGTTGTGATTTTCTGATGACTGGGAATATTTCATTGCTTAGGCGATCTACAGTACATTATGGTCGAAAACAGAGCGGGCTATGTGTACCGCCTGACAGGGAGTCGGTCGGGTCCAGTCGCCTTGCTGGGTTTTAACGATTTCAGTCGTCTTTCAGCATCGTTAGTACTGTCTGCTGTCAGTCAGCCTTACAGCGGTAAGGCAGTTGAATGGAGAAGACATTCGTTGCTTCTTCCTTTGTGAACGATACTAAAAAAAAAATTCAGCTTTACAACTTTCGTTTACCATTAACTACTGTCGTCTGTATCAACATTAATATGTGTGTCACTGGCAGCCTTCACGTATGACTAAACTGATTAGTGTTTTGGGAGAGGTTCTGCATTAACAAATGGTTCAAATGGCTCTGACCACTATGGGACTTAACTACTGAGATCATCAGTCCCATAGAACTTAGAACTACTTAAACCTAACTGACCTAAGGACATCACACACATCCATGCCTGAGGCAGGATTCGAACCTGCGAACGTAGCGGTCGTGCGGTTCCAGACTGTAGCGCCTAGAACCGCTCGGCCACTCCGACCGGCCCTGCTTAACAGCGGACGCTGTTTCTTAATAAGCTTTCCAACACTGAACGTCTACCAAGTGGGGTCTCACTATTCTACTAGGTCAAAGAAAATGGCGCATGACATACACAGACTATGGAATGGTTACTGTAATATATAAAACGGGGGATTCTGTGAGTTATCCCCGAGAGAGAACCTGTGTTACCATGGCACCACAAGAACGTGGCTGTTAGATCAGAAGTAAAAGTGTTTTTCAACGCCGACCCGTTTTTAATCATTTAATTTGTCTAACATTTCTCAAGTGAATCAGAGTGCTCCATAGCTGGTGAATAAGTTGGTTACATCAACAATGTGTGCTGGATGCTATTCAGTTTTTGCACTGGTTAAGTAGCCTTGTGAACAAATATATTGTCTTCATGAAAGTGACTGCATTTCACCCAAGCATCTTCTCGAGTACTTTTTACCCGGCTGGTCCAAGAAACTTGCATGGCATCGTTAGCTACTGTTTGCCCATTTCAGGATAATCTTTTGCATTTTAGAGAAATTTGGCTGTAGTTTTTCATTGAGGGAGAATCCATTTTACCTGTCACTTGCATCCACTGATTGAAGTTTCCTTTCTTGCTGAAGAGGAAGTTCTCCATGTCATTTACTGTAACAAACTGATTGCCCAAACTCAGCTGCATAAGACGTTCCAAACAACTACTGGATATTATTTTCTATCTTTCCTTTGGTCATTATCAACAAATACAGTACCAGTCTTGCACAAAGCTGTCTTATTGTGTAATCTTCATGTAAAATGAACCGTACGCCTTCTTCTCGTGCAGTTTGCTGATTTACACACTGTTAATTTACAACCGCCAATTCAGCATCGTGACTTCATTTGTGATTGCATTTCAAGCATGTCACTCTTTGGATAATTTTTGATACTTTTCGAGAATAAAAGATAATTCCGATCCTACGTAAATATGCTAAACTGGTAAAAAGCATTCTATCGGTCACTTATCGATGAGTCTGATATCAATACAGAAGACAGCTGAATGAAATCTACAATACACTACTGGCCATTAAAATTGCTACATCAAGAAGAAATGCAGATGATAAACGGGTATTCATTGGACAAAGATATTATACTAGAACTGACATGTGATTACATTTTCACGCAATTTGGGTGCATAGATCCTGAGAAATCAGTACCAGAACAACCACCTCTGGCCGTAATAACGGCCTTGATACACCTGGGCATTGAGTCAAACAGCTTGGATGGCGTGTACAGGTACAGTTGCCCATGCAGCTTCAACACGATACCACAGTTCATCACGAGTAGTGACTGGCGTATTGTGACGAGCCAGCTGCTCGGCCACCATTGACCAGACGTTTTAAATTGGTGAGACATCTGGAGAATGTGCTGGCCAGGGCAGCAGTCTAACATTTTCTGTATCCAGAAAGGCCCGTACAGGACCTGCAACATGCGGTCGTGCATTATTCTGCTGAAATGTAGGGTTTCGCAGGCATCGAATGAAGGGTAGAGCCACGGGTCATAACACATCTGAAATGCAACGTCCACTGTTCAAAGTGCCGTCAATGCGAACAAGAAGTGAGCGAGACGTGTAACCAATGACACCCCATACCATCACGCCGGGTGATACGCCAGTATGGCGATGACGAATACACGCTTCCAACTTGCGTTCACCGCGATGTCGCCAAACACGGATGCGACCATCATGATGCTGTAAACAGAACCTGGATTCGTCCGAAAAAATGACGTTTTGCCATTCGTGCACCCAGGTTCGTCGTTGAGTACACCATCTCAGCTGCTCCTGTCTGTGATGCAGCGTCAAGGGTAACCGCACCCATGGTCTCCGAGCTGATAGTCCATGCTGCTGCAAACGTCGTCGAATTGTTCATGCAGATGGTTGTTGTCTTGCAAACGTCCCCATCTGATGACTCAGGGATCGAGACGTGGCCGCACGATCCGTTACAGCCATGCGGATAAGATGCCTGTCATCTCGACTTCTAGTGATCTGAGGCCGTTGGGATCCAGCACGGCGTTCCGTATTACCATCCTGCACCCTCCGATTCCATATTCTGCTAACAGTCATTGGATCTCGACCAACGCGAGCAGCAATGTCGCGATACGATAATCCGCAATCGCGATAGGTTACAATCCGACCTTTATCAAATTGGGAAACGTGATGTTACGCATTTCTCGTTACACGAGGCATCACAACAACGTTTCACCAGGCAACGCCAGTCAACCTTGTGTGAATGCTCTGAAAAGCTAATCATTTGCATATCACAGCGTCTTCTTCCTGTCGGTTAAATTTCGCGTCTGTAGCACGTCATCTCCGTGGTGTAGCAATTTTATTGGGCAGTAGTGTATTAAATCCCGTATTTAAAAAATTATTTAAATATCCTACGAGATTAATGGTGTGTTTTCTGCGCTCAGCTGAGGTGTTAATTCAGTTTTTCTGCACGGTATTACGACGACCGACCCAGTGATCCTGAGGAGCTACGAATTGTGTTGTTATGCTTACTCGTTGCCTGGGCTCCAACCAGTCTGTGGTCTGGCCTTGTGCTTGATGTTTATGGCGTTATAACCCCTGAACTATGTGTCGTACACTGATATAATTTTGTAGGTACATTCAGCGGGGAATGTGAATACTGTCTGTAACCTGTATTGAGAGTGGAGTTAGTAGCAACGAAGTAATAAATTGAAACGTCATACACGATGCGACAGTTTTTCAAGCATCTCACTATTTATGACGTCATATCTCCCGAACTATGTGTCGTACAATGATATAATACTGTAGGTACGCTGAGCATCATATATGCATACTGTCTGCGAAATTTATTGCGAATAGAGTTAATAGGGGAGATGTAATACTTTTAAATGTCGTGCGTAATGCGGCAGTTTTTCACATATCTCATTGTTTATGATGTCATATCTCCTGAACTATTAGTCGTACAGTGATATAATTTTGCACTTACATTCAGTGTCATATGTGAATTACGTGTATAAAATGTGTCACGAATGTAGCTACTAGTAAAGAAGTAGTAAGTTACAATGTCATGCCTCATGT
Organism: Schistocerca serialis cubense; assembly: GCF_023864345.2. Taxonomy (NCBI): domain Eukaryota; kingdom Metazoa; phylum Arthropoda; class Insecta; order Orthoptera; family Acrididae; genus Schistocerca; species Schistocerca serialis. Next base: position 871,033,380 of record NC_064638.1, on the reverse strand, counting down.
GGTACTTACAGGGCAAAAGTAGTAAGCGATAAATGTTTTCCCTTTCATCATTTTATACGGGTTGTCAGCGAGAAAAAAAAAAATTCGTAATATTTTGAAATTATGTGGAAAGTTTGTTGCAAGTCGCTAAGAGCTCTCGTTCTCAAATTCAGGACGAATGAAATATGGGAATTTACGCTTCGCAGACTACGCTTCTTTTTCACCACTATCCGCACCTCTTTTGATGAGTAAGTGGTCCTTACTCCCACAACGGTTGTCGCCTGGCAGTAAGCGATATGTGTACCAAGTTTGGTTGAAATCAGTCCAGTGGTTTAGGAGCAGATGTGGGACACACACACACACACACACACACACACACACACACACACACACACACACACTAACACATCCATTTTCATAGTTGTATCTGTGGGTATTGTTAACGTCGTTCTCCTTTGGAGTCCTTGACCATACACCGTCCGTCCAAAGAGTTGCGAGACAGGTTTCATTGTTGGCGTGTAAGCTAAGTCAGCGCAGTAGCTACTATGGCTGAGATTATAAATGTAGATAACTGAAGTTTGTTCTACTAATCGGTTGTCAGTAGGCAGTGTTAAGCAGAGGACGTGTGGCTGAAGTGTGTCAACGTTATTGCGTCCGAAATCGTATTGGAGCCACGTCTCTAAATCAAATGTTCAAGACATTTTCCAGAATGAGAAAAGTGTGTCTAAAATTTGTACAGCACGCTTTGATTTCCGAGCAAAACCAACGATGCATGGACGCCTGCCGCGAGTTGACTGAAATGCAAAACGCGCACAATTCTTTTTTGTGAAAATTCGTGACGGGTGACGAGACTTGGTGTTATCAATAGAATCTACCACAGAACGACAATGTGCAGAAATTCACACGAAGGATCAACGCTTTGACAGGATAACCAAAAGCCGGCCGGTGTGGCCGAGCGGTTCTAGGCGCTTCAGTCTGGAACCGCGCGACCGCTACGGTCGCAGGTTCGAATGCTGCCTCGGGCATGGATGTGTGTGATGTCCTTAGGTTAGTTAGATTTAAGTAGTTCTAAGTCCTAGGGGACTGATGACCTCAGATGTTAAGTCCCATAGTGCTCAGAGCCATTTGAACCATTTTTGAACCATTTGAACCATAACCGAAAAATTGTTGTGGTAAGGTCTTATGGTACCAAATTGCTGAGGTCATCGGTTCCTGAACCTACACGTTACTTAATCTAACTTAAACTAACATACGATATGGACAACACACACACCCATGCCCGAGGGAGGACTCGAACTTCCGACGTGGGGAGCCGCACGGACCGTGACAAGACGCCCATAGACTACGCGGTATCCCGCGCGGCAACATAACCGACATTCAAGCCAAGGTGAAGTGCAAGTCGAGCAGAATCGCTACGAAAGACGTTTCTGACAGTTTCAAATGTTCGTATGAACGATCTGTTCGCTGTATTGAAGTTTAAGAGGGAGAGGTTGGAGGAGTCTATGTAGAACATATGGAGCATTAGTATCACCATGTTGACTTTTCTCTATTCTTTTATAATCCATTCGCGAAACTTTTTGGACTGACGGGGTTTTATAAGCTGGAATGTAATGAGTTTGCCCGAGAGAGGAAAATTTCTAGCCGAAAATCAGCACAGATATAGAAAGGTTCATTCGTACGAAACATGGATTGCCTTTTTCACACACGATAGATATCCTTCGAATCATGGATGCAGATCATCAGGCGGGTTCTATGTACCTACATTTCCCGAAAGGTGTTCGACACTGAACCACACTGTGGAGTGTAGACACTTAGGGAAGTCCGAGCGTAAGGAACAGGTACTCATATGTGTGGTCAGTACCTTGTCCTGGGCGGCGAGTGTTTATCGGAGATGAAGGTAACATCCGGAGTGCCCCAGACAAGAGTGAAGTGACCGCTCCTGTTCTCAATGTACATGAACAAACTATCCGACAGGGCGGACATCGATCGGAGACTGTTTTGGCGTTGACACTTATGTATACTGAGAAGTGTTGTCTTTGAGTGAGTACAGAGCTGTTCAGGTTGACAGAGACAGAATTTCTATTTTATACAACGAATGACATTCTGTTTTAAATGCGGATAAATGTAAATTAATGTACTAAGAGAAATCTTTTGGAAATATTCGTATTCAGCACTAATGGTATGGAATACCTAGGTGCAACACCGCAAACGGACTTGAAATGCAACAAGGAAGTAATGTCGGTCGTAGGGAAGACGAATGCTCGACCACATCTACATCTAGATCTATACTCTGCAAACCATCGTGAGGTGCATAGCAGAGGGTCCCATTGTACCAATTACTAGGGATTCTTCCTGTTCCAATCACGTATGGAGAGGAGGAAGAATAATTGTTTGAATGCCTCGGTGCATGCAGTAATTATTCTAATCTTATCCTCACGATCCCCCTGTGACCGGTACGTAAGGGGTTGTAGTATATTCCTAGAACATTTAAAGCCATTTCTTGAAACTTTCTTAATAGACTTTCTCGAGATGGTTTACGTCTATCGTCAAGAGTCTTCCACTTCAGTTCCTTCAGTATCTCTGTGACGCAATCCCACGTATTAAACAAACCTGTGGCCATTCGTACTGCCGTTCTATGTATACGTTCAATATCTCCTCTTAGTCCTATCTGGTACGGGTCCTACACACTTCAACAGTATTCTAGAACCGGTCGCACGAGTGTTCTGTAAGCAATCTCCTTTGTAGACTAATTGCACTTCCCCAATATTCTACCAATAAACCGAAGTCTACCACCTGCATTACCTACGACTGAACATATGTGATCATTCCATTTCATATTTCTACAAAGTGTTACACCCAGATCTGTGTATGAGTTGGCTGATTCCAGCAGTGGCTCATTATTATTATAGTCACAGGATGCTACTTTTTTTTGTTTTATGAAGTGCAAAATTTTACGTTCCTGAACATTTACAGCAACCCGCACCACGTTAAAATCTTACCAAGATTTGTGCAGCTTCTTTAAGATAATACTTCATTATAGACAACTGCATCACCCGCAAAAAGCCTGATTTTACTATTAATATTGTCTTCAGAGTCATTAATATACAACATGGATAGTAAGTTTCACAACACACTTCAATAGGGCACACCCGAAGTTACTTCTACATCTGATGAAGACTCTCCATCCAAGATAACATGCTGTGTCCTCCCAGCCAAAAAGTCCTGAATCCAATCACAAATTTCACTTGATACCCCATAGGATCATACTTTTGACAATAAACGTAGGTGTGGTACTGACTCGAATGCTTCTCGGAAATCAATAAACGCTGGATCTACCTCTTTGGTCCGATCCAAAACTTTCATGAGAGAAAAGTGCGAGTTGGGTTGCACATGATCGACGTTTTCGAAATCCGAGCTGGTTGGCACTGAAAAGTTCATTCTGTTCAAGATATCTCATCGTGTTTCAGTTCAGAATATGTTCTAAGATTCTACAACAACTGGGGGCCGAACCGCACAATAAACCTGGGTTTGGTGTGGGACGGCGTTGGGGTGGGTGACCTGTTGTGGGGTTGTGAACCACTGAGGGCTAAGGAGGGACGAAACCTATCTGTCATTTCTAGGTCCCCAGTTTAAATACACTATCATTGCATCACAAGATTTTATACTGAGCTATCCATTCTTTCTCTCTTGTATCATCACTATATACGCGATAATTAGTCTGCCACATAAATCTTGTTCTATATTGCTAATAAAGCGTTATCATGATTTTGCGTGCGCTTTCCCAGTTATGTTCCAAATTCTTGTTTCCGAGATTCAGTATAACCTCGGAAACTGGACTTTGCAGCCTATAGTAAAAAAACAAAATTCTGATGATATTAAAGCTATGTTTGTGTCATGCCGAGAAATGTCTCGTTTCTATCGTTCCTGAGCGGTAGAGCAGAGCTTTATTAGTCTTTTACCTTACAGTCAGACTAAATCAGGCACGCACCATCTATCCCATCAAAACGTAATTTCCTCTAAAACATACACGTCGCAGAAGATCTCAACAGGTCATATTTTATCCTCTAATTTTTTTTATTTACTCAGTGAATGAAAAAATCGCTTTCTCAGTCCGGCAGTTTTTAGAAAATATCATCCATGATTGGCTAAGTACTCCACTTTGCACCCATTGGTGACAAACTGTGACTATATTACCTTTTCATAAATTTAGGAAAATGATGCAAGAAGAGAGATCAGCTAGAAATAATTGCTATCTGTGTAATCACTCGTTGTGTATAGTAGCATAACATTAACATAAGCAAGCTGAACAAAAACATTTGTCTTTTCCAGGAGACATCAAGCTATATTTCTAGGTGACATCACGATAATACGGTCAAACACCACCTTTAGACCGGATAATGCCCTCAATTTGGCGAGGAAGAGAGTCTACTAATTTCTTAAGGTGTGCCAAGTCCAGCTGAAGCTACTCATTGATGGTTGGATTCCGTAGGGCTGCCAGATTTTGGGGATACTGATTACTGCGTTTCACCCGCTGGCCTAAATAATCCCAGAAATTTTCTATGCCATTAAGATAGGGTGATTTAGCGGGCCAGTCGAAGTTCTATATGGTGCCCGATTGTTCATCAAACGAGGAATGTGTGTGTGTGGAGCTCTGTGAACATGACTGCCGTCTGGGAAGACATCATCATCCAAAGCATACTCATCCCGAAGAGATAGGAGAAAAGGCAACATTTGATAGCCGAGAATGTTGAAATGAACACTCTGGTACATGTTCATGGTAACCTGAATGGGTGCGAACATATCATGATACGTAAAACACCCTAAAAAACATCACAGAACCACTTCCAGCCGGAACTACACCTTTCAAACGCTACACCTTTCAAAACGCTTCATTAGGTCGTCGCTGAACTCGACGCCTTGCATCATTTGAAAAGACTCACTTGACGACACTACGCGCCTCCGGTAAACCACTATGCAGTTTATGTATTTTTTAGTCCACTGAGGATATGAATCTTTATATGCTACCGTCAGTAATGATCTTTGTGGAGATGCTCTACACCAAATCTTCTTCGCAATATTCGCTCGGAAACTGGTTGAGACGGACCTACATTCACTGACTGTAGCAGTCCGTTTCGGTTTTGAAACTGACTGACAAGACATAACACTCGTCACGGGTCCGTGTCGATTGGAATCGCCGACAGCTAACGAAAAAACAAGCATGAGAACAGAAAACCAAAAAATCTAGACGTGAGTATATGCCGATTTTTCATAATTTAAGTATAAGTGGGCGCTGTGGCCTATGGCCAGATAGAGGAAAAGCATATTTGGGCACGATATACGAAGAAAAAACACTGAAGTGTATGTTGTACAACTGCGAAAGGCGTCTGGAAAGTAAGTAAAAAATATACGGCAGTAATAGAAACACATTTGATTTTGTAAAACGAAAGTAATACCTTAAACTAGGAGACCGGCGAGACTTCTAAGCTTTTATGGTTTTAAACAATGATAGTATTTGGAATAAGTGTGTTCATTGGGGTATGTGTAACTGTGGGAAGGAAGGGAAAAATCTTTAAATATGAAGCGAAAGTTGTCAAATAAAAATAATGAATTTATGAAACGTCCTTGTTATACATATTTTCATACGGTAATGCTTGAAATTTCTAAGTTTCGACAGTAATACTTCTATTTGCCTGTTTTTGACGAGAAGTTTAATGAGAAATACGAATATAAAATACAAATAAATAAATATGAAATGTGTAAGTTAGAACGCAGTGTTCGCTTCTTACCTGTTATATTACTCAGGCCACAAGAACCTGTTAGTGGATTTTGTGATTGTAATTGAACTTCGTATTTTATGTAATTACTTTAGGCCTTAGTAGCAATAGGTAAATAACAATTCGAAGAGACAATGACAGGTATTTTTATCGTTTTTTTCCGTATAGAAAAGTTAATTCATACGACGGGCAGAGATAATGGACTACGACCGTTGTCAGGGTTATTAATCTGGGACAATGCAGTATGTAAATTATCCAGTTAATAAGAACTTTAAAATAAATAAAATGGTATTTGTAATACGATAATATGAAAAGGGAGCCTTATTCGTGATCAATGACACAATTTCGTAAAATTCAGTATGTTCGAAATTCTCATTACTTACTTCTAGGGCTTGTAGAGAGGAGTACGTAATATTTTGCATAGGAAACCATGTCCGTAAACGTACCGTTTCCGTTCTACGACGGTTTCAGTTCAGATGTGTCACACGTCCAAGCCCGCTGAGGGAAAGAGAAAATTCTGAGTTGTTTGTCCCGGTATGCAATACGGTAGTGGGGTGGACTACTACTTGTGGAGTCGTATGCTGCACTAGAAACTGCAGGCACACCAGGTGGGATGGAGGGTGTTTACCAGAACATGCTTCGTAGGTACAGTGTCTGTAACAAGGTTGGTCGTCGCCACGTCGAGCGTCTGTTGTATTTCATCAGTACTGTTCTCAACGTACGATATGCTGGTTTTTTTTCGTTTTGGAATAATGTAAACACATAAAGTTTAAGTGTTAATACAAATGTGCTTAAGTGATAAATGGATGTTTCCTTTCGAATTGTTACCTAAATGTTTACTGCTTCAAGCCTAATTCAATTCCTCAAGCAGAAGTGGATGAGTCGAGCGTCTGAATTGGAACCATGTAGAACTCCCCTCTACAAGTCCTAGAAGTCTGTAACGGGAAATTCCGAACACCCTGTATAGTTATGAAGTTGGGCACCCATGATGCCCTTTTGCCTATGATAGTTTTAAAGTCTGTTATGTTAAAACTTTCCACAAATAGTAAGTTTTAGCGCCAAATCGGTATGCAATGTCAAAAGATGGTTAAATAACCTTTCTAACGATGCCTCAGTCGTCCCTATACAATTAGTATGTGTCGAGAAAAAAGGTTGTTAACTTGAGAAATAATATGTGCACAGAAGAGCCAAAGAAACTGGTACAACCACCTAATATCCTGTAGGGCCCCCACGAGCACACGCAGAAGTGCCGCAACATGACGTGGCTTGGACTGGACTGACGTTTGAAGCGGTGCTGGAGGGAACTGACACCATGAATCCTGCGGGGCTGCCCATTAATCTGTAAGAGTACGAGGGGGTGGAGATTTCTTCTGAACAGCACGTTGCAAGGCATCCCAAATATGTTCCATAACGTTCACGTCTGGGGAGTTTGGTGGCCAGCGGAAGTGTTAAAACTCAGAGTAAAGTTCCTGGAGCCACTCTGTAACAATTCTGGACGTGTGGGGTGTCGCATTGCCCTACTGGAAGTTCCCAAGTCCGTCGCAATGCACAATGGACGTGAATGGATGCAGGTGATCAGACAGGATGCTTACGTACGTGTCACCTGTCAGAGTCGTATCTAGACGTATCAGGGGTCCTATACCACTCCACACCATTACAGAGCCTTCACCAGCTTGAATAGTCCCCTGCTGACTTGCAGGGTCCATGGATTCGTGAGGTTGTCTTCATACCCATAAACGTCCATCCGCCGAAACCATTTGAAACGAGACTCATTCGATCAAGTAACATGTTTCCAGTCATCAACATTCAGACGTCACTGTTGAGGGCCCAGGCGAGGTGTAAAGCTTTGTGTCGTGCAGTCATCAAAGGTACACGAGTGGGCCTTCGGCTCCGAAAGCCCATATCGACGATGTTTTCCATGAATGGTTCGCACGCTGTCATTTGTTGATGGTCCAGCATTGAAATTTGCAGATATTTGCATGAGGGTTGTAATTCTGTCACGCTGAATGATTATTTTCAGCCGTCGTTGGTCCCGTTCTTGCAGGATCTCTTTTCGGCCTCAGCGGTGTCGGAGATTTGATGTTTTACCGGATTCCTGATATTCACGGTACACTCGTGAAATGGTCGTACGGGAAAATCCCCACTTCATCGTTACCTCGGAGATGCTGTGCCCCATCGCTCGTAGCCTACTATTATAACACCACGTTCAAACTCACTTAAATCATGATAACCTGCCATTGTAGCAGCAGTAACCGATCTGACAACTGCGCCAGACACTTGTTGTCTTATATAGGCGTTGCCGACCGCAGCGCCGTATTCTGCTTGTTTACGTATCTCTGTTTCTTCGGTGCTTCAGTGTATGATCCATTTAGACAGTTATTGTTATTATTTTTCACGTGTGGACCCAATAGGACCATGCGAGGTACAATCAAGCAATGTAGCTTTTGATGGTTGGCCTTTGTTTGTGTCCGAATTTGTTTCATTCTGTCAGAATGAAGTCTCTTTCTTTCATCAGACCATGGTATTCCAGTCCGTTTTCTAATATCTCTCTGACCAACTTTCGAATCAAATATCTTTTGTCTGAATGCTTTTCTATTTGTAACGTCTGCCTGAGTTATACCGGCTACTGTAAGATCCTCCTTAATCGCAGCGATCCATTTAATTGGTTCAGTTTTGGGCTTATTTGTGTTTTCTTAGAATCCTACTATTTATTTTGTCAACCTAGTGGACGCCGTTCTTTTAGTGTTGCCATAAAACTTAAGTCTTTATTTTCTCATGTCACCATGTATGTTTGTGTATTCTTCTATTTCCTTATAACTTCTCAGTCTATAAGTTCCTCCATCAATAATTTTGGGGCCTAACATTTCCCCCCCCCCCCCCATGAACCTTGCCGTTGTTGGGGAGGCTTGCGTGCCTCAGTGATACAGATGGCCGTACCGCAGGTGCAACCACAACGGAGGGGTATCTGTTGAGGGGCCAGACAAACGTGTGGTTCCTGAAGATGGGCAGCAGCCTTTTCAGTAGTTGCAGGGGCAACAGTTTGGATGATTGACTGATCTGGCTTTGTAACAATAACCAAAACGACCTTGCTGTGCTGGTACTGCGAACGGCTGAAAGCAAGGGGAAACTACAGCCGTAATTTTTCCCGAGGGCATGCAGCTTTACTGTATGGTTAAATGATGATGGCGTCCTCTTGGGTAAAATATTCCGAAGGTAAAACAGTCCCCCATTCGGATCTCCGGGCGGGGACTACTCAAGAGAAAGTTGTTATCAGGAGAAAGAAAACTGGCGTTCTACGGATCGGAGCGTGGAATGTCAGATCCCTTAATCGAGCAGGTAGATTAGAAAATTTGGGAAATGGATAGGTTAAAATTAGATATGGTGGGAATTAGTGAAGTTCTGTGTCAGGAGGAACAAGACTTTTGGTCAGGTGAATACAGGGTTATAAACACAAAATCAAATAGGGGTAATGGAGGAGTAGTTTCAATAATGAATAGGAAAACAGGAATGCCGGTAAGCTACTACAAACAGCATAGTGAACGCATTATTGTGGCCAAGATAGACACGAAGCCCACGTCTACTACAGTAGTACAAGTTTATATGCCAACTAGCTCTGCAGATGATGAAGAAATTGATGAAATGTATGATGAGATAAAAGAAATTATTCAGATAGTGAAGGGAGACGAAAATTTAATAGTCATGGGTCACTGGAATTCGAGTGTAGGAAAAGGGAGAGAATGAAACGTAGTAGGTGAATATGGATTGGATGTAAGAAATGAAAGAGGAAGCCGTCTGGTAGAATTTTGCACAGAGCATAACTTAATCATAGCTAACACTTGGTTCAAGAATCATAAAAGAAGGTTGTATACATGGAAGAATGCCGGAGTACTAAAAGGTATCAGATAGATTATATAATGGTAAGACAGAGATTTAGGAACAAGGTTTTAAATTGTAAGACATTTCCAGGGGCAGATGTGGACTCTGACCACAATCTATTGGTTATGAACTGCAGATTAAAATTGAAGAAACTGCAAAAAGGTGGGAATTTAAGGAGATGGGACCTGGATAAACTGACTAAACCAGAGGTTGTACAGAGTTTCAGGGAGAGCATAAGGGAACAATTGACAGCAGAGGGGGAAAGAAGTACAGTAGAAGAAGAATGGGTAGCTCTGAGGGATGAAGTAGTGAAGGCAGCAGAGGATCAAGTAGGTAAAAAGATGAGGGCTAGTAGAAATCCTTGGGAAACAGAATAAATACTGAATTTAATTGATGAAAGGAGAAAATATAAAAATGCAGTAAATGAAGCAGGCAAAAAGGAATACAAACATCTCAAAAATGAGATCGACAGGAAGTGCAAAATGGCTAAGCAGGGATGGCTAGAGGACAAATGTAAGGATTTAGAGGCTTATCTCACTAGGGGTAAGATAGATACTGCCTACAGGAAGATTAAAGAGACCTTTGGAGAAAAGAGAACCACTTGTATGAATATCAAGAGCTCAGATGGAGACCAAAGAAGGGAAAGCAGAAAGATGGAAGGATTATATAGAGGGTCTATACAACGGCGATGTACTTGAGGACAATATTATGGAAATGGAAGAGGATGTAGATGAAAATGAAATGAGAGATACGATACTGCGTGAAGAGTTTGACAGAGCACTGAAAGACCTGAGCCGAAACAAGGCCCCGGGAGTAGACAACATTCCATTAGAACTACTGACGGCCTTGGGAGAGCCAGTCCTGACAGAACTCTACCACCTGGTGAGCAAGATGTATGATACAGGCAAAGTACCCTCAGAAGAATATAATAATTCCAATACCAAAGAAAGCAGGTGTTGACAGATGTGAAAATTACCGAACTATCAGTTTAATAAGTCATAGCTGCAATATACTAACACGAATTCTTTACAGACGAATGGAAAAACTGGTAGAAGCCGACATCGGGGGAGATCAGTTTGGATTCCGTAGAAATATTGGAACACGTGAGGCAATACTGACCTTAAGACTTATCTTAGAAGAAAGATTAAGGAAAGGCAAACCTACGTTTTTAGCATTTGTGGACTTAGAGAAAGCTTTTGACAATATTGACTGGAATACTCTCTTTCAAATTCTAAAGGTGGCAGGGGTAAAATACAGAGAGCGAAAGGTTATTTACAATTTGTACAGAAACCAGATGGCAGTTATAAGAGTCGAGGGGCATGAAAGGGAACCAGTGGTTGTGAAGGGAGTGAGACAGGGTTGTAGCCTCTCCCCGATGTTATTCAATCTGTATATTGAGCAAGCAGTGAAGGAAATAAAAGAAAAATTCAGAGTAGGTATTAAAATCCATGGACAGGAAATAAAAACTTTGAGGTTCGCCGATGACATTGTAATTCTGTCAGGGACAGCAAAGGACTTGGAAGAGCAGTTGAACGGAATTGACAGTGTCTTGAAAGGATGATATAAGATGAACATCAGAAAAAGCAAAACGAGGATAATGGAATGTAGTCAAATTAAGTCGGGTGATGCTGAGGGAATTAGATTAGGAAATGAGACACTTAAAGTAGTAGAGGAGTTTTGCTATTTGGGGAGCAAAATAACTGATGATGGTCGAAGTAGAGAAGATATAAAATGTAGACTGGCAATGGCAAGGAAAGCGTTTCTGAAGAAGAGAAATTTGTTAACATCGAGTATAGATTTAAGTGTCAGGAAGTCGTTTCTGAGGGTATTTGTATGGAGTGTAGCCATGTATGGAAATGAATCATGGACGATAAATAGTTTGGACAGGAAGAGAATAGAAGCTTTCGAAATGTGGTGCTACAGAAGAATGCTGAAGATTAGATGGGTAGATCACATAACTAATGAGGTGGTATTGAATAGAATTGGGGAGAAGAGGAGTTTGTGGCACAACTTGACAAGAAGAAGCGACCGGTTGGTAGGACATGTTCTGAGGCATCAAGGGATCACAAATTTAGCATTGGAGGGCAGCGTGGAGGGTAAAAATCGTAGAGGGAGACCAAGAGATGTAAACACTAAGCAGATTCAGAAGAATGCAGGTTGCAGTAGGTACTGGGAGATGAAGAAACTTGCACAGGATAGGGTAGCATGGAGAGCTGCATCAAACTAGTTTCAGGACTGAAGACCACAACAACAACAATATTTTCCTAACAGTCTTTCTTTCTTTAGAATTTCTTCAGTATCCCTCTTTCTACTTAAAATTAAAGCTTCTGCTCCATAAAGACATTCAGGTTTGATTACAGTGCTGTAACGTCTACGTTTAATGGATTTAGAAAGTGATTATTATAAATATTTTGTGCTAATCTGGATGCAGCTGCCAATTTTTGTCACCGAACTTCGTTTGCAGCTTCTTCCAGATCGCTTTCTTGTATGATCTCCCACAATTATTTAAATTGAGGGAGCCTTGTTATGTTTACTCATTTCGTGTTCAAAAACTTTGGTGCTTGCCTGTTACTTGTCATATATTCCGTTTCTTGAACGATATTTGCAGTCCTACTTTTTCCGCAACTTCCTTAAGAATTTAAATTTGTTTATTAGCTGTGGTAGTATCCCTAGCTAAAACTGCCAGATCATCTGCAAACCGAGGCAACCTACTGTAATATCACTTCTGCCTAACTTGACTGATTGATCTACATTTTGATTCTATTTTTGCTCTCCGCCACTCTGTAATTACCTTCACCAAAACACAGTTAAACAGTAATTGGAAGAGTCCATCTCCCTGTCTAACATCAGTCTTCATATTAAATGGTTCAGAAATTTTTCTCATGAATTTATAGCTAGTGTCGTTTAACGTTTCCTTAATCAGTGTTACAGTTTTATTATGTAGCCCTTGTTCCTTTAAAATTTAGAAAAGAGTTTCACGACCAACTGAGTCGTAGGCCTTTTAAAAATCCACAAATGTACGTACAATATTGTTGCCAGAAATCCTTTGCTGTCTAAGGATTAGTTTTAAATTAAAAATTTGCTCCGTACCGGATCTGTTTTGTCTAAAGCCTGCTTGGTATTCACCAATTTAGGTTCTAACTGTCCTTGGGCGCGATCAAGTAAACATTGCGACAGAATTTTGTATGTTACTGGAAGAAGAGAGACTCTTCGGTAATTACTAATATCGGTTCTGTCCCCTTTTCTATGCAGTGGATGTATTAGGGCAGTTTTTCAGTCTTCAGGTATCTTCTCAGTTTCCCAGATCTGTCCTATTAGTTGAGTGACATTTTTTGTAGTGTTAGTGCCAGCTGATTTTAGTCGTTCTGCAGTAGACCTTCTTCTACGGATGCTTTATTGTTTTTAAGTCTCTTAATTTGTTTAGTTATTTCCATTTCGTCAGGTTCTTTAGAGTTAGGGTTGATCTTATTAGTTTGCAGTGGTTGGAATTTATTCGCTGCTTCTGGGCAGTTTAATAGTTTTTTCAAAATAATCAGCAAGTACCTTACAATTTTCCTGGTTGTTAAGAGCCAAACTGCCATTTTCATTTCTGAGGCAAAAACTTTGAGGCTGGTAACTGGTTAGTTTTATTTTGAATATTTTATAGAAGTTTCTTGTATTGTTCTTTTGGAAGTCTTTTTATACTCTAAAAGTCAGGCATTTTCGTAGTTTCTTTTTGTCTGTCAGATTAATTTAGATGTTTCTTTTCTTACAGCTAGAAAGGTGTTCTACATATTTTCAGTTTTGTTACTACTCCAATTTTTGAATGCCTCATGCCTAGATTTAACAGCTGTTTAATTCCGCTTCTTTCGAAGCGAAATTAAATTTTTTGCGGTTCTGATGAACTTTTCTTTTAGGCTTTACCAATTTTGGAATGTTTTTGTCAAATTTGCATGTTAGAGTTCGGGTTATTTTAGTAGTGTCAAATTTTGGCGTAACGTTTTTTATTTTGAAGCGCTTTTGAGGCTGAAGTTTTACTTTTATTCGTGTTAAATAATGGGGAGAATCAATATTAATCTCTTTCCTAACTTGGACATTTAAAATTTCTTTGTAGTTAGCGTATGAAATTGCTATATGATCGATCTGAAATTCCACAATGAATATATTGGGTGCCCGCCAAGTCTTTTGTTTAGAAGGGTTCATTTTAAAACGTGTAGACATTACTTAAAGGTTAAAATTTTTGCACGTTTCGACAAGTCTTTGGCCATTTTGGTTTCCCCATTTACGCGCAGGAACTCCTCCCACTGTTGTCTTACATGTTTTTCTCTTTACCTAATTCAGCATTAAAATCAACTATTAAAATTTTAACATGGTTTGAGGGAATTTTCGAGATGGTGCTTTGTAACGTTTCCCAAGCTTCATTAACTTCTTCAGGTTTTTAACGGTTATGCTCATTGACTGCTATATGGGCATTAATTAAAGTATATGCTTTAGTTTCGCACTTAAGAGAAATTGTCAATAGTTTATTATTAACGGGCTTCACCTCCGTTATTGAATTTAAAATTTTTTTGGAGACTGCGAAAGTAAATCCCAGATTTGGTGTGTTATTAAGTATTCTTTTATGAATTTTAATTTTAAAAAGACGATAATTGCCGAAATCCATGGTGTTATCGTCCATAATTCGTGTTTCTTGAAGTCCAAAAATTAGAATCTCCTGTTCTTTTAATGTACCGGTATCTCCCAGTTAGGAAGTTTACTTGGTTGCAAAAGTGTTTGTATGTTAAGTGTTGCAAAAACCGTATTTGTTTTGTTTTTAAGTTGGCCAGAGAACTCCGACTTCCTCTGTTGAATCACACTGCATTTTAACCTGGCGGCCTCAGCATCCGGAAGACCAGTTCGTCAGTAATACTGGCGGTGGATTGACCACCTGGGGTAATACTGAGATTATCAAAATGCTCCATGATGATTGTACCTGGAATCAGGTGGGGTTGAGTAGACTCATTGAGTAAACTCAGACTGTTAAGACCGGAAGGGTTATTCCAGAATATAAATATCAGCCGCACCACTGCTGAACAGGTGCAACTGCCTTGCCGCAGTGGATACACCGGTTCCCGTGAGATCCGAAGTTAAGCGCTGTCGGGCATGGTCGGCACTTGGATCACCAGGGCCGCCATGCGCTGTTGCCATTTTTCGGGGCGTAGTCAGCCTCGTGATGCCATTGAGGAGCTACTCGACCGAATAGTAGCGGCTTCGGTCAAGAATACCATCATAACGACCGGGAGAGCGGTGTGCTGACCCCACGCCCCTCCTATCCGCATCCTCCACTGAGAATGACACGGCGGTCGAATGGTCCCGGTAGGCCACTCGTGGCCTGAAGACGGAGTGCTTTCTTTATCACTGGTGAACAGGCGCTGGTCACTTTGCCGCTTGCTACAGGACAGACTCAAAGTGGATTTGGTTTTGTTTTGCCTTGGTCCGGACTGCTTATTTTGTATTCGGTCCAGTATCCGAGGCAAGGTCGACTTCTTAGACTTTTAGTTACGAAGTCTTGAAGCCTGGACTTTAGACAATTTATTGTACAGTTCTATTCCTAGATAGAAAATATTCTTCTGAATTTTATGTTTGTTATTTATGGGTAAATGTAAGTCCAGTATAGGTCTCGTATCACAGTCATGGACAGAGCTGTTTGTAGTAAGTACCTAGGTTAGTTTCTGTGTGCGTAACTTAGTGGGAATGTACTGGCATGGTGTGGTGCGGGAATCGCATCCACTTCTACTGTGCAGTGAGCATTACCTAATGCATGGCGTGTGCCGCGCAGGTGATGGACATGCGGCAGTGGGCGGTGCGCTTTCTGCTGGGGTTGGCGGCGTGGGCGGCATGGGCGGCGCCGGCGGTGGGCGGCGGGCTGCTCTTCCCTCGGGACTCGGAGTCCCGCGAGCTGCGCTCCCTGGACGGCGTCTGGAGCTTCCGCCTGGACCCCGGCACGCAGGGTTACGACGACGCTTGGTACTCCACCGATCTCAGCCAGGTACGCTCGACACGTGCTGCCAGCAACCAGGATGCCACCTGCACTCACGTCGATACGTCTTGAATCCTCAGTCAATAATGTGACAACAAATCTGGCCCTGATCTCCTTAAGAAGCTCCCACGGCAAAGACACTAACTCCCTCAGCATAATGCAGCAGAAAGTAAGGTCACATCCATTAATTCAGTTCAAAATGGGGAGAGGGGTACGACAAAATCTCACCAAATATCATTTAAATGGGGGGGGGGGCAATCAAGTTATATTCATGTGGGTTCCTGGCTATGTTGGTTTGCCTGGGAATGACGCTGCTGATGCTGGAGCCAAGGCCGCCGTCCATCTCGGTTGGCCCGCCTCTTGCTCTGTTCCCTCACAAGATATTTGCACTTTCCTCTATCAGCTTATCGCGTCACTTCGGCATGACCATTGGTGCTCCCTTCATGGGAGGAAACTCAGAGAAGTGAAACCTCTCCGAACAGCCTGGTCGACTTCCTCCCGGCCGTCTCGCCGTGAGAAAGTAACGTTGGCTCGGTTGCGAATAGGGCACTGCCGCTTTAGTCATCGCCACTTGTTGAATGGCGGCCCTGCACCCAGCTCTCCTTTCTGTAGCCAGCCATTAACAGTCAAGACATTTTCTGACCCTCTGCCCCTGTTTTAGCCACTTACGTTTCAGTGTTGGGCAGCCGCCCGCTCTGCCAGACATTTTAGCAGATGACGTGCGAGCTGTGGCTTGCGTTTAAGTTTCTAAAAAGCAGTAATATGGCAAAAGAGATTTGATTTCTACCTGGTGACTCCGGTTTCTTGTCGACGTCTTTTAGATACTCTTCCGTAACGTCTTGATGTTTTAGATTTGTTTTTTCTTCCTTTTTGTATTGGACCTCACAACGGTTTTTTCCCCTCGCGGTCCCAGCATTCTCTGGTTCTTTACTGGGCGTTTATGACCTTAGATGTTTTGCGCCCAAAACCCCACACAAAAAAATGCGGGGCAATGAAAATCTCATGTCAACTTATTAGTTCAGAGAATTTACATTATTATAACTGATAACATTTTATTTTATAGAATTAATCTTGAGCACAGACAATACTATAGTGTCCACCAGTCTTTATGGGCTCTCTAACCTGAGTGCTTTACACGAGTCCATGCTTGGGATTCCCCGATATGGAACAAGTGCCGTGAAACGGTCAGATTTCATTCGGTTAGTTCCCTTCCGCGCTGGTCGAAATCACTTAGTGTTAGTTAGTGACTCAATTGCGATATTCTGCAACGCATATAAGGCCGATGTTATTGTGTTCAAAATCAATTTATATCAAAACTTCGTTAAAGCTTATGTTACGCAGCACACCGGCAAGTCGAAACAAATTCGCCAGCAAGAAGCTGATATTTTGTGGAAGCTGAAGTTCACCGACAAGAACTATCTTACTGATGACATAAATCAGTAGACTAGGAATCTACGTAATCATATTGTTCAAGTACAAACGGTGTTGTTTTTCATCTGCAAAATAAGTCAAGGTCCAATGACGTTTAAAGTATGTATTACATCAAAGAATGTAAATTTTTTCGTGGCCTTTCAAAACGATTAATACTATTGTCACGGAGCCTTCTTCTCCATCTGACTCTGCCTGTCTGTCTGAATACTACTCAGGATTGACATGTTTAAAATAAAGTGGTTTTAATAACGTGTTAAAAACACTGTTCAATACACTTAATAAATCCAGGCACTACATTTTTTTCTGTAAAATTAGAGACAAAAACAATAACTACGTTTAAGATGGACTATAACGAGCTTTTATATTAATTCTCTTGGAAGCTGCCAAACAGCAGAGAATTTCAGAGCATTTCCATTACTATAACGGATATCATTTTGCTTTATAGGATTAATTCCGAACAACCTAATAGGTGTTCTAGTGGTATGAAAAAAAACCATGAACACATCAAAAAAATACAATTAGTTAAGAATTACAGAGTAAACATCACGTGAGGGGAAGAGGGGGACACTAAATCTCATCAAATTTCACTAAGCTGGGACGGGGCGTCCCAATAAAAACAAAAACTCACGTATTTAATGGACGTCAGCTATACTCGTCTATTATTCATTTTTTTAAAATACCGTTCCAGAAACGGAAATAATTAACACTAAACCTATAGATCACTTAATACATAGCGCATATAAACACTCTGGACAAAAATTTAGTCGCCCTGGGATGACTTTACGCTAATACCGTGTAACATTGCCTCTTGGTTGCATAATACCCTCAATTCACCGAGGAAGGAAATCTACAATATTTTTTTCAGCTACGCCGTATGCAGCTGACGCCACTGATTGATGATTACATCCCGCAGTGTTACCATTGCGGGGCTGTTGATCGCTACGATTCACAAGTTAATTTCAGACATTTCATATGTTAGTAACATCAGTTGATTTATCGCGCTAATGGAGGTGCAATGCGGTTGCCGTAGTTTTTATCAAACCAGGAACGTATGCATATGGGCCCGTGAATACGTCTGTTTATATTGGAAGATAGGAGTGTTCTTGGCACAGTCATCACGTGGATATAGAAAAAAGGACAATACTTAATCACTGAGAACATTCAGTTCAAATCGGATTCACATTCACGATATCCCGAATGACTATACCCAAGTGCTGGTACGACAAACACCCGCCAAACATCACAGCAACACTTACAATCCAAAATACACCTTCCACACCCCTCGTTTTTAAAACGCCTCATCTGGTCGTCGGTGCACTCCACACCTTGCAGTATTTCAAAACACGCGCACTCGCAACTCCTCGAACCACACTACATGTCCCTTTCAGATACTATCTAGAAAAGAATTGTTAATTATAGGCCTCTAAAGAAGTTGTTGTTAGTCTAATTTTATCTTTTTA
The DNA here is from genome assembly GCF_023864345.2 of Schistocerca serialis cubense. Lineage (NCBI taxonomy): Eukaryota > Metazoa > Arthropoda > Insecta > Orthoptera > Acrididae > Schistocerca > Schistocerca serialis. The sequence continues at coordinate 871,014,862 of NC_064638.1, read as the reverse complement.
CTTCCGCAAGGACCAGATACGCAGATTCCTGAAGAATGTTCCCTGAATTCACATTAATAATCTGACTACTTAATTTTCTAAGTAGCTTTTCGATAGCTATTAGATATTTGTCTTCGAGCGTCCACTATTTCAGATTTTTCAGGTTATAAATCGCCCTAGCTACGAGTGTTGATACAAAGTGATGAATCCATTTCATTCCCTGGAAGTTACCTCAGAACGTGAATGTCACTAACCTTGGTGTTAACGACAAGAGAAGACGAGCTCACGTAAAGCGCAACAAAAAAGGTTGAATGTCGCTCTCAAGTAACGCAACTGAACATAAAATACGACCGAGCGAGGTGGCGCAGTGGTTAACACACTGGACTCGCATTCGGGAGGACGACGGTTCAATCCCGCGTCCGACCATCCAGATTTAGGCTTTCCGTGATTTCCCTAAATCGTTCCAGGCAAATGCCGGGATGGTTCCTTTGAAAGGGCACGACCGGCTTCCTTCCCCGTCCTTCCCTAATCCGATGAGACCGATGACCTCGCAGTTTGGTCTCTTCCCCCAAACAACCCAACCCAACCCCATAGGATACGAGCGTGAAACTGTTAATCGAATGCAACGCTATGTCAAACTGTTGCAAATCACACCTCATATGTAAGATCTGTGCAGGAACAAATTTCTTGGTCGTTTGTTACCTGTTCTGCCTAATAATCTATAAACATTTAGCATGTGTTGTGAATGCAATGGTCCGCAGTTATGTAGTCTCAGTAGGACGAAATCTCGGTGTGACTACATCAGTTTCAACTCATCCTGCTTGCCGATAATCGATTATAAAACGCCATGTGCAGAGTAACGCCCAATTCAAGCGCACCATTCTGTGGAAGTGCATGAGAAGCATAACATGGAGACAAACACAAACGCCTGAAATTGATAACACCTGGAAAAGGTGTGAGTTAATGTATTTGCGAACTCTAAATGCAATAGATAAACAGTATAATTTACCGATACATTAGTTTCACAACCTTGTCGTGGTGGCGATGAATAAACAAGGAATAACATTAGCTAACATTCCTTTTGAAAAACGTCTCAGATTTCAAAGGAAGTAAAATTACAGAGTCCCTGGAAACTTGGCATTGAATGGAAAAAGTTACTTATAAGCCACTTAAGTTTACAGATGCTTAATAGAGACGGATTCAGACCAAAAAGTGTTCTGTAAAAATTGAAATGTGAATAAAGACTCGATATTCTGTATGTGAAATCTGAACACAAACTACATGTAAAGAATACGAGTGAACCTAACCTGACTTCTATCATATTTCGCAGTCATATGAAGGCAACTGCAATTCTTGCGGCAGGCTAAGCTTCATACTAGCGATGTTTGCTGGTAGAAGGCATCCAGTCTATACAAATGTCTGCAAAACTACTTGCTACACGAGCTGTACAGGACGACGAACAAGGAGAAAGTGATATCTTTGCTCAGCAATCCGTGGTAGACCAAAACTGACTTTCACAGTTTAGCGTTCCTGTCTGCTGAAAGTCAGTCAAAGCTCTCCATTCGCAGAAAGATTGACTGATACTTTTTAGTTTTGGCAAAGATTTCTCATTTTGTCAGAAAAAGGCGACACGAGGCTGAATGTCTCTGATCAAACAAATGACATTCTACACTGCACAGTCTAGTAGCACGGCTGTGTATGTTCTGCCATAAACTGCTGACTCAGCACCTGTCAGCGTTTTTTTATCTGCGGTTTCATATTGCAAGTGAGACACTCATGCATGTCATATTTCGCTGACAGCAGCATCAACACTTCCTTATCTCGAAGGCCATACTGGGAACCTCATACCAAGGCCGGCGAGGGGAGAGGAGGTGAGGGAGGGAGGACCAGGTATCATGTAACATCAGTATCAGCACGTTTTTATCGTCAAGGCCATTTCAGGACTCATGACGTCAGCATAACCGCATCTGGCCACTTGTTAAGGGCAATTAGGGGGAGGGGAGGGGTAGTGGGAGACCCCCTATTTACCATATATTGTGAAACATCTCACAACTGTCAACCACAAATTAAATATTGCCGCATCTAATAATCTGTCTAACTTATTAAACTACATGATTATCGAAATATAAGCCAAATTGCTACCAAAATTCGATTTCATACGCCTTGCAGGTGCATTGAACCATCAAAATATACCTAACGCCACCCTCCATTGTTTTATATTCTAAACAAATGCCACAACACATATTAAAGTAGTGATATTCTCTATAATGTACACACATGTAGATGTGAGGGTTGTAATGTTCTAAAATTTTTGGATCACAACGGGAAACATTAGAGATTCTGCCAACCCATGATGCTACCACAGCTGAAACAGACACATTATATCAAGCCCTCAGACACATCGTTCATGTTGTGATGTGTATAAATTAATGATGTGTTCCACAAAAATTGGCGGCGAATAATAATATAATAGTATAATTTAACGATATATTCCGCGACTTGTGTGTGACAGAGTGCCAAATCGCAGAGACTTAAACCATTCTCCGTCATAGAAATTACGCATTTAAGTGGAGTTACTGTGGTGTGTGTACGAAAAAGAAAACGGGAGATTGAAGAGATCGAAGCCAAAAAACGAAAACTGGTGTATATAGCGAAGACAGCTGTCGTAAAGAACAATAAAAACTGAAAACAGAATAAGGAAAAGCTATTACAGATGTGCAGGCAAAGCGTACATATGGTTTTAAACAGAGACTGTTAATAGCACTGGGAAGTGGCCATGTGTTCGAATCCTGCCCGAAAATGGTGGATTGGAACATGTTTACAACAATAAAGAACGCACGAAAAGTCTGTTTACAAAGCTCCATTCCCACCTGGATCTTCTCACAATGGATGGTTACATCATATCCAAATGTGTTAAACTGAATATTATGTACCTAGCAACAGAACAACCACTTGCAGAGTTCAAAACCAACGGAATAACAACATATAATGGCTGCTCGTTTGCAAAAGTTGTAAACATAAAGTTCTATGTTGAAATTTCACAAGAATGTGCAGCAGGAGAGCCGGGAGCGTACACCCAGGAAGATGTGAAGTGTTATAACAATAATGTTATGCACGAAATGAGAGATAAAAAATTAAAATTCGCTATGTTCTTGCCTAGAAGAACTGCTGGAAACAACAGAGCTAATTGTCAAAGCCATAAAAGAGATAGTTTTCAGGAAAAACCTTGATATGTATTGGATTTCGAGAACGTATCTTCCTTGTACCTGTCAAATTACTGGCTGAAGAAAGGGTTAGGGCAGTTAAATGTAGATATAAATTATAAGTTAAAAATGAAACTAGATGATATTAAAACTACACCAAATAAAAGTAAAGAAAGAGTAATTTTCTGTGTGTGAACGTACAGACAAGAATAAAGTTTGACAATATATTACGCTTTCTTATTTACTGTCCTGGCGAAATCCTAAAGAATCTTCCATTTACGATGATCTACGTGTGTGGGATGTGGATAGTTGTAAAGGTAGCTGAAAGTTTAGCGACCCCCTACATGACTTCGAAGTCCTAAATTTCTGGTTTTCTTTTCTTTCGCAGACGTACCATGCTTAGGGGCTTATCACTCAAGTATGCAAACTGCAGAACACCACACATAGCCTGACATTTTTTCTGTTCGCAGAGATGCTCACCATTGGAATATGACAACCGGCTGCTACGGAGCAGTTCAGAATTACCACTGCAAGCTGCTAATGCATCAGTTTTAAACTCGGGAAACGGTTGTTACGTAGTTATCGACAGAACTTACAAGTCGTATTTATTGGCACAGAATACCACTGCATTTGGAATACAAAATGCACAACAGAATCTTATAGCTGTAAACAGGATTTATCGTGTGCTTTACACTGTGCAAGACTTCTTTAAGTGTATTGAAGACCATCTAACAGTATTTGCTGTGTGCTCCGCTCTACTCTGTGCCAATTGCTTGCATGTTAACGAATAACTTACAGAACAACAATCGTTGTGTAAGGTTTAACATAGTTTCTGCTGCTTGTCTACTGGCGTACAGGTAGGGCAATAACTATATTCTATATGGACACTGCTATAATAAGCTACTCTGACTGCCATAGAATTGCTGTATTAAAAACAGGGGATGTAGGAAACATTGTTCTCCACGATACCGTCAGCGGCGCAGTCTGTCCATTGCGATATTGCACTCTGTCACAGACAAACCGCGGAATATGCTATTAAATTATCCTGTTGTGATATTATTCGCCGCCATTTTCCGTGGAAGATGCTATGACATCATTAATTTATACACAGCATATAACGAACATACACTTTCGGATAACTGAAATAATTGATGACACCTATTCCTAATGTCCCTGTTGTCCGGGAAAAAGCATCGGTTCCAAAGAACAAATTAAATCCAAAAGCATGTAGAATCAGTTATAGCCGGATCGTTATTGCGCGGATGCAACTTCGCAATAACGGTCGAAAGAATTTTGACAAATGATAAAAACTGCAAAGTAGTTAGTGAAATTGCAGATAATGAAGTTAAATATTTTTTAATACAGCTTGTAATGTTAATAGAAAACGGTCGCCAGCTGACTGTGTTAATCAATTTGGAAAAGTATTTAAGTAACAATTAAAGCAAAACCATCAGGCGGGAGTCGGCACAATAACACTGACTCGAGCTCAGATTCAAAATCACAGTTAGCAACATGAAATAAATCTAATCGTGAAATCAGGAAAAAAAAGAAGAATTGCACTAAGCGTATACACTTGACTGGTAATTGTTTGGCAACCTGTCTGCGTAATAAATAGCTTTGCGCAGCCTACTATGATACCTACTGTTAATATTTCTGTTCTTAAATAAATGAGTCATACTAGTGCGTAACTTTCATTAAATAACTACTGATTAACGTTTGCTTAAAACTCTTACGTATTTTGGAAATGAGAGCAAAGATTAGTGATCACACAAGGAAATTATACATTCTCATGTACAATAATCCTTGAAAGCTCCCTTACATTATTTTTTCATAGTCACTGAAAATTCACCGAGCAACAAAGTCCATTATCTTTAACTATTAGTCTCAATTATTTTTTAAGTTTTGACAGCCTTCATTGTTATACACATTATCAAAATTAAATTAGCTCAGCAATTTTAGTCTTTTTATTATCAACAGCAACACTCGGTTTTAATTAATAATGATGGGGTATGACCCTACTTGGTAACTGTTCAGGTTTAAGCACTTGTAGCACAGAGTTAACGTTAAGCTGGTAATTGTTCACAAAATGAAACTACTATACTGGCCAGCCTTGATACATTTCTAAATATTAAAGTTGGTCTGATCTTAGTTCAATGAGTGGCTGCTGGTGCTGCTTAAGGTACTAATCGCCGACAATGCATTTAATTCCTCTTGATGCTTTTTGTACTGTGCCCAATTAACACTGTAATTATGCCTCGACATAGCATACAATTCTTTCAGTTTGGTACCTGACAATGCACCACACTACACGCTGCTAGCAACAACTGCGCCTGAGTGCTTCTGTCTGACTCTACTGCACAAGAGCTAGCAGCAGACTCAATTGCACTGTGTGTATTGCCGCCCAACAACAATGTTCCCTACTTCAAATATACTCTTTGTTCACAATAGTAAATCGCCCTGACTAGACCAGCGTGTTTACTATATGTTATTACATAATTCTTTTCCAGCTATTGCATTTAAATTACATAATCATGTTCATTCATAATAATATTCACAAAAAACTGACAAAATATATTATATAAAAATTACGTCAGTACTCAAAATAAGAACATTAATACAGAGAAAATTCTTTCGTTAGACATTGTGTTGTGTGACAAGCATACATGAGATTCACATACTATTCTCGCGAAACTGCATTACAAATCAACATTATTGGAACCAGCCTTCTTTGGTAATTGTATGAAGTATTTACTAGGTGGAGTGTAATGTTCGCTTGGAGGTGATATCTAGCATATACAGTGACAACTAGGGTTATACTATTCGATGAGACAGTAGGCGTTGTCTGTTTATTATGAGCAGCCTGAAACTGTACAGTAAAACTTATATTACATATACCAAATCACAAGCCCAGGGGCAGGCAACGTTATTGGTATCTCCCTTATTGATTTTATAAAGTATCTAGATGTGTGACTCCAGGAAACGTTTACGTCCGTCTTGACTAAAGAACATATTATCACTAGGCTGGAGTCATCTAGCGAATGGATAGTGTGTTTGATCTTTGTGGGAGACTGTTTAGGTATGTACAAGATGACCTGTATCTTTGTTTTCAACTAATGTGTTATAGAATACAATTACGTCACTTCGGTATTTTTGCTGCTGTGATCACATTATTTTGTCCCTTACATATTTTTAGGTTACTGTGAGCAATAACAGAGGAAAAATACAGCATATAAAGCTTTTAGAAAGCCTTGTGATTGCAAATTGCTTTCATTTGCATAGTCTCCAGTAAGCCTGTGTCATTTATAATAACAGCAATTACTGGCAATCAGTAGTATCCTTTATTGTGTTTCTAGTGAATAAGACGATGCATTATCTTTGTCCCTTGTAAAACGGTTCTTGAGAACAATGTAAATGTGGAAATATTTAATTTAGGCTGTGTTGTGACTTACATCAAGAGTAGGCCTAATTAATTACATTCAGTTTGTTATTTGCTTGCTGAACATAGTATTTTTTGCTAACACATGTTTTCTGCAGTTATAATTATGATCAAGTTAGTTTTACGACATCGAATTACTGGGCCTAACTTACAAAATGTCAACTGTTATCCGACATAGAAATTTAGCATTGGGGTACATATTTCAGAATTTTGATCACTGATTTGCCAAATACGTATATATCTGGAAATTTACTCTATTTATCTTTTACATTGTAGATGTATTTTTGCAGTATTGTAGCAATAGATTAATTGATTTGAGTCTTACAGCGTTTTTCATGTCTTAACCTCAACAAACAATATAAACATCGCACTTTTCGCGCTACCGACGTATTTTGCAGACATTTTAGAATTTTTTTCAACTTTCAGATATGGAAGATAATTAATTTAAGGCTCTGATGTGTTTTTTAATTGTGCACCTGTGAACTGGTGGCAATACGAAATCGAGGTTCACAAATCAAACTTCACTCTTTTTATAACGCAGCCATCTGCTGGTGCCACTAAGCACTCATTTTCTACAGTGCCGCTATCTGTTAGTGACAGGAGCGAGGAGGATGTGAAACAGGACATGATTTCAGGGTTTGTGGGATAGTATTTCAGGTAAAACTCGTTTTCAATAAATATGAATTCCTAATTTGTTATTTATATTTTATAAGCAAATGTTGCTTCTTAATTTTTTGTAGAGAAATATGCTATCTGCTCATTCCAGTATTACATGGTGAATGACATACAACTTCAAATGAAATTTTCCATTGTGTCTGGTGACGTAATCTGCAAGCGAATATTTGGGAGTCAGTAATGATAACATTGCTGACGAAGTTTTCGACACATCAGGTATTTTACCGTATTTGGCTGTCACTGCCACTCCTCCCCCCCCCCCCCCCCCCCACCCCCCGTGGCATTGGCACGTGGACAGATGCGATGGTGCTGATGCCATGATGTCCGGAACGACCTCGGATAAAGTGTTGATGCTGATGTGGCGTAACACCTGGTTCTCCTCTCCTCCCCTCTCCTCCTTGGCATTGGCATGTCGTTCCTGGTGTGGTCTTGGTGATAAGGAAGTGCTCTGTTCAATTGTCTCAGCTGTAATGCGACGCTGCGGATAAGAAAGTACTACAGGTGATGAGTCACCATTTTTTGCCAGAACATACAATGCCCTGCTACTCTCCTCCACACATTTTTCCTTACCTTCTCCATTGCTGGTCATTAAAATAACAAGACTACGCATGACATCATGTAACAAAATTACGGATCACTGTCCTCTAGCGCGCCAGTAGATTGGGGCCATTGCTAGATTGCATGGCGTTGATAAGGGATTCTCCTCAACCTAGCGATTCCAAATTCACATGACAGTTACCGGATTCCACCCGGCGCGAGCAGCAATGTCACTGAACGATAAACCGCAGTGTCGAGAGACTATGAACATACTGCTGTCAAATTCCGAAAAGTATAGGTAAATGTTCTCCTCCTTACACGAATCATAACACGACCTTCTCCAAACAAGCAACATTCAGTTGCGATTTCTGAACGAGGAGCGCACTGCGTGATGTTTCGTTATAAACAGAATGCAGATGACGTTGCTCCTACCTGCTTTGCTCGGTAAAAATGGTTCAAATGGCTCTGAGCACTACAGGACTTAACATCTGAGGTCATTAGTCTCCTAGAACTTAGAACTAAATCTAACTAACCTAAGGACATCACACAAATCCATGCCCGAGGCAGGATTCGAATCTGCGACCGTAGCGGTCACGCGGTTCCAGACTGTAGCGCCAAGAACCGCTCGGCCACTCCGACCGGCTTTGCTCGGTGGTACCGAAAAGCAAATCATTAGCATATCACATATATATAGTACACTTCATGCCAATTTGACTTTCGCCATATGCTGCCTTCATGGTGTGGCGACTGTCGTGTCCAGGATTGTGTAAGATGGATGTCACTCACTAGTTCAACATAACGTCGAGCTTACAAACTTTTAGTATTTCTTTTAGGACGTATACCCATAGTTTCACAGTCTCGTACCGATGAATCAAAGTTGCCTCTGCCGGCCGGGGTAGCCGAGCGGCTCTAGCCGCTACAGTCTGGAACCGCCCGACCGCTACGGTCGCAGGTACGAATCCTGCCTCGCGCATGGATGTGTGTGATGTCTTTAGATTAGTTAGGTTTCAGTAGTTCTAAGTTCTAGGGGACTGATGACCTCAGATGTTGACTCCCATAGTGCTCAGAGCCAAAGTTGCCTCTCGATTTAGGCCAAATGTACCTTAGCCCATAAGAAAGTTCCACTTCATATTCTGACGGCTGACACTATCAGATGTTTGTATATCATGACAGAGTGTGGTCAAAGGATGCTGCAGATCTACATTCCGTAAGCAGTACAACTTTAATTGTATCTCCATTTAAAACTGTAGGGTCTGTGCATTAGGATCATATCTTGTCGAGAGCTCATTCGATAGCTGAACAATCTATTTAGAATAACATGCAGATAGCTATGTCAATCGGGAAATGTACGATATACTAACGTTATTCGTTAATTTGAATGTTATGTCAACCGTAATGACATCACCTCACTTTCGTGCTTACATCCGAAATTATTTCGGCATCTCTCTATGGCTCTCCTTCGAGAAAAACGTGCTAGTCTCGTCGTTTGGAGGATGTAAGGATGGCTAGTGGACAAATCTAAGGATGTAGTGGCATATCTCACTAGGGGTAAGATAGATTCTGCCTACAGGAAAATTAAAGAGACTTTTCGGGAAAAGAGAACCAGTTGTATGAATATCAAGAGCTCAGAAGGAAATCCAATTCTAAGCAAAGAAGAGAATGCAGAAAGGTGGAAGGAGTGTATAGTGGTTCTGTACAAGGGTGATGCACTTGAGGACAATATTATGGAAATGAAAGAAGACGTAGAGAAACATGAAAAGGGAGATACAATACTGCGGGAAGAATATGACAAAGCACTGACAGATGTAAGTTCCGATAGACCTACTGGTTGCGCTGGGAGAGCCAACGGGCGAGGGGGGGGGGGGGGGGGGCGGGGAAGACGTATGAGGCATACGAAATACCCTCAGACATCAAGAAGAATATAATAATTCCAATCCCAAAGAAAGCAGGTGTTGACAGATGTGAATATTACCGAACCATCAGATTAATAAGCCACGGCTGCAAAATACTAACACGAATTCTCTACAGACGAATGGAAAAACTGGTAGAAGCCGACCTCGGGGAAGATCAGTTTGGATTCCGTAGAAATGTTGGAACACGTGAGGCAAAACTGACCCTACGAATTACCTTAGAAAATAGATTAAGGAAAGGCAAACCTACGTTTCTAGCATTTGTAGACTTAGAGAAAGCTTTTTACAATGCTGACTGGAATACTCTAAATTCTGAAGGTGGCAGGGATAAAATACAGGGAGCGAAAGGCTATTTACAATTTCTACAGAAACCAGATGGCAGTTATAAGAGCCGAGGGACATGAAAGGGAAGCAGTGGTTGGGAAGGGAGTGAGACAGGGTTGTAGCCTCTCCCCGATGTTATTCAATCTGTATATTAAGCAAGCAGTGAAGGAAACAAAAGAAAAATTCGGAGTAGGTATTAAAATCCAGAATAGGAGCAGAATAGGAGATTTTGAAATGTGTTGCTTCAAAAGAATGCTGAAGATTAGATGGGTAGATCATATAACTAATGAGGAGGTATTGAATAGAATTAGGGAGAAGAGAAATTTATGGCACACCTTGACTAGAAGAAGGGATCTGTTGGTAGGACATGTTCTGAGGCATCAAGGGATCACCCATTTAGTACTGGAATGCAGCGTGGAGGGTAAAGATCGTAGAAGAAGACCAAGAGATGAATACACTAAGCAGATTCAGAAGGATGTAGGTTGCAGTAGGTATTGGGAGATGATGAAGCTTGCACAGGATAGAGTAGCATGGAGAGCTGCATCAAACCAGTCTCCGGAATGAAGACCACAACAACAACAACAAAAAATGGTTCAAATGGCTCTGAGCACTATGGGACTTAACATCTATGGTCATCAGTCCCCTAGAACTTAGAACTACTTAAACCTAACTAACCTAAGGACATCACACAACACCCAGTCATCACGAGGCAGAGAAAATCCCTGACCCCGCCGGGAATCGAACCCGGGCGCGGGGAGTGAGAACGCTACCGCACGACCACGAGCTGCGGACAACAACAACATGTAGTGTGTATATTTAGCGTGCTCTAGTTAGCAGAATGATCATATATGGTTACTCAACTACTTTCGCTTTCTGAATGAAAAAGGAATGTACTGTTACTATGTTTTAGATATTTTAAATAAAAGATATTTTTTTGAATGATTCTTTGCATGTAAAGAGGAAAAACGTAAATCAGCTTATTCACTTGCCACTAATGACATCACATCACAATGGTCACACAAGAAAATTAACTTTGACCAACACTAAAAATTTATGCTATCCCGACTGAGTCAACTTTGTGCTTGTAACAGTACTACGAGAAAAGAACAAGATATTACGCTTGAAAATTTATTTCTAAGATTTTATGTTGGAAAATTTGTTTCTGCTGTAGCACGGCCATCGTCTGGTATTGCCTAGTAGCGGCGACTTTGATTGTCAGGCGCACTACATTCTTCTAAATCAGAGGGAGTAAACCTTTTCTACCTAGCGCGCGCTTTTGCATCTCTGTTAGTAGTAAAATTACCTAGCTGCCCACCAGTTCCACAGTAACGGGGTTTTTTAAATTAGATAAGTAATTTTACTTCACAAGATGTATATAGCAGTGTCACAGCGAGTTAAAGCATATAATAATAATAATAATTACTTGCCAAGTACTTAAGGTCAAAATTTTATGAAAATATAATGAAAATGTTTTTAAAGCCCCCTACCGCCTCGTGCCCAGGCACCAGACTGACTTAACACTAGTCTAAATGGTCAGCTGGGTACTTCATAGCAACAGATTTATCACAACTAGTATGTATTCCTGTAAATAAAACGGAATAAAGCCATCATCATCATCATCATCATTTAAGACTGATTATGCCTTTCAACGTTCAGTCTGGAGCATAGTCCCCCTTATAAAATTCCTCCATGATCCCCTATTCAGTGCTAACATAGGTGCTTCTTCTGATGTTAAGCCTATTACTTCAAAATCATTCTTAACCGAATCCAGGTACCTTCTCCTTGGTCTACCCCGACTCCTCCTACCCTCTACTGCTGAACCCATGAGTCTCTTGGGTAACCTTGCTTCTTCCATGCGTGTAACATGACCCTACCATCTAAGCCTGTTCGCCCTGACTGCTACATTTATAGAGTTCATTCCCAGTTTTTCTTTGATTTCCTCATTGTGCACACCCTCCTGCCATTGTTCCCATCTACTAATACCTGCAATCATCCTAGCTACTTTCATATCCGTAACCTCAACCTTATTGATAAGGTAACCTGAATCCACGCAGCTTTCGTTCCCATACAACAAAGTTGGTCGAAAGATTGAAAGGTGCACAGATAACTTAGTCTTGGTACTGACTTCCTTCTTGCAGAAGAGAGTAGATCGTAGCTGAGCGCTCACTGCATTAGCTTTGCTACACCTCGCTTCCAGTTCTTTCACTATGTTGCCATCCTGTGAGAATATGCATCCTAAGTACTTGAAACCGTCCACCTGTTCTGACTTTGTTCCTCCTATTTGGCACTCAATCCGTTTATATCTCTTTCCCACTGTCATTACTTTTGTTTTGGAGATGCTAATCTTCATACCATAGTCCCTACATTTCTGATCTAACTCCGAAATATTACTTTGCAAACTTTCAATAGAATCTGCCCTCACAACTAAGTCATCCGCATATGCGAGACTGCTTATTTTGTGTTCACCTATCTTAATCTCACCCAGTCAGTCTATTGTTTTCAACATATGATCCATAAATAATATGAACAACAGAGGAGACAGGTTGCAGCCTTGTCTTACCCCTGAAACTACTCTGAACCATGGACTCAATTTACCGTCATCTCTAAAAAAATGGCTCTGAGCACTATGGGACTTAACATCTATGGTCATCAGTCCCCTAGAACTTAGAACTACTTAAACCTAACTAACCTAAGGACAGCACACAACACCCAGCCATCACGAGGCAGAGAAAATCCCTGACCCCGCCGGGAATCGAACCCGGGAACCCGGGCGTGGGAAGCGAGAACGCTACCGCGCGACCACGAGATGCGGGCCGTCAACTCTAACTGCTGCCTGACTATCTATGTAAAGACCTTTAATTGCTTGCAGAAGTTTGGCTCCTATTCCATAATCACGTAGAACAGGCAATAACTTCCTCCTAGGAACCCGGTCATATGCCTTTTCTAGATCTGTAAAGCATAGATCAATTCCCTGTTCCACTCGTAACACTTCTCCATTATTTGCCGTAAGCTAAAGATCTGGTCCTGACAACCTCTAAGAGGCCTAAACCCACACTGATTTTCATCCAATTTGTCCTCAACTAATAGTCGCAATTTCCTTTCAACAATACCTGAGAAGATTTTACCCACAACGCTGATCAAAGAGATACCTCTGTAGTTGTTACAATCTTTTCTGTTTCCATGTTTAAAGATTGGTGTGATTACTGCTTTCGTCCAGTCTGATGGAACCTGTCCCGACTCCCACGCCATTTCAATTATCATGTGTAGCCATTTATGACCTGACATTCTACTGTATTTGATGAGTTCCGACTTAATTTCATCCACCCCAGCTGCTTTATTGCACTGCAATCTATTGACCATTTTCTCCACTTCCTCAAATGTGATCTTATTTCCATCATCATTCCTGTCCCATTGTACATCGAAATCTGAAACATTACTGACCGTATTTTCACCTACATTGAGCTACTCTTCAAGATATTCCCTCCATCTGCCCAAGGCATCAACAGGATTCACCAGCAGTTTTCCTGACTTGTCCAAAATACTTGTCATTTCCTTCTTACCTCTCTTTCGAAGACTGCTTATTACGCTCCAGAATGGTTTTCCAGCAGCTTGACCCATAGTCTCCAACCTGTTTCCAAAGTCTTCCCAAGATATCTTCCTGGATGCTGCAATTATCTGTTTGGCTTTGTTTCTTTCTTCAACATAACTTTCTCTGTCTACCTGAGTTCTAGTATGTAGCCATTTTTGATATTCCTTCTTTTCCCTTTTACAGGCTGCCTTGACTGTGTCATTCCACCAAGCTGTTTGCTTCATCCTACCTTTACACACTACTGTTCCAAGACATTCTTTGGCCACTTCTAGTACTGTGTCCCTGTACCTTGCCCATTCCTTTTCCAGTGACTGTAATTGACTACATTCAACTAACTGGTACCTTTCTGAGATCACTGTTATGTACTTGTGTCTGATTTCCTTATCCTGAAGTTTCTCCACTCTTATCCTCCTACACATGGACCTGACCTCCTGCACTTTCGGCCTCTCAATACCAATTTCACTGCAGATTAAATAGTGATCAGTGTCATCAAAGAATCCCCTGAATACACGTGTGTCCCTCACAGCCTTCCTGAATTCCTGATCTGTTATTATGTAGTCAATGACAGATCTGGTTCCCCTGTCTTCCAAAGTAAACCGGTGAATGTTCTTATGTTTAAAAAAGGAGTTTGTGATTACTAAGCCCATACTGGCACAGAAATCCAAGAGTTGTTTCCCGTTCCTGTTGGCCTCCATATCCTCTCCAAATTTACCCATAACCTTTTCATACCCTTCTGTTCGATTTCCAGTCCTGGCATTAAAATCACCCATGAGCAGAACACTGTCCTTGTTCTTTACTCTGACAACTACATCACTGAGTGCGTCATAAAAACTATCCATCTTATCTTGATCTGTCCCTTCACAATGCGAATATACTGACACAATCCTAATTTTCTTGCTAGACACTGTTAAATCTATCCACATCAGTCGTTCGTTTACATACCTTATTGCAACTACGCTGGGTTCCATTTCATTCCTGATGAAAAGCCCTACACCCCATTGTGCTATTCCTGCTTTGACTCCTGACAGGTAGACCTTGTATTCTCCCACTTCCTCTTCTTTCTCACCCCTTACCCGAATGTCACTTACAGCTAAAACGTCCAACCCCATCTTACTTGCAGCCTCTGCCAGCTCTACCTTCTTCCCAGAGTAGCCCCCATTGATATTAATAGCTCCCCATCTCGTTACCATTCGTTTGCCGAGTCGTATCTTAGGAGTCCCTGGTTTGTCAATTAGAGGTGGAACTCCGTCATCTCCAAAGGTCCGAGGCATTTTGCTCTGATTGTTGCCAGCATCATATTTATAGTACCAGGGAAGCAGGTTGCTAGCCTTACTTGCCCCGGGTACCATTGAGTTTTACCCCTAACGGTTGAGGGACTAACCGGTGGATTTGGTAGTCTTTGCCGTCTGAGCACAAAGGTGGCCACGACTCGGAATATGTCCGAGATGCCCAGCCTTATTCCAAAGTAACTGGTATCCCGACTGTCAGGACCACTTACTTGGTCACTCATACGTTGCCCGTGGTTCATGAACTAGGACATGATACCAGGAATAATAAAGCCGCCTTTAAAAAAACGTTTTCGCTCTTCCTAACCTCACGTCACAAGCAAACTGTAGAGGTATAATTTCTATAGAAGAAAATTCAACGTCCGCATTGTCTCCGCGTTTTCTAATGTCAACATAAACGAAATTTCTTTCCCAGGTGTCGTCGTATAGCAGTGTGGCTTTGAATCATGCACCTGACCACAGTGAAAATGGTTAGATGTACAGGAAGCAGCGTGACATGGTTCCATGTCGGTCACTTAAGTACGGGCACTCAGATTTTGAAGCAATCAGACACAGAATACGGCAAGGTTCTATTTTTGGTCCTCTGTCATTTCTGATATACATTTTTCACTGAATAGTCAGAAGACGGAAATTTTGTCACTTTTACCGACAATACAAAGATAGCAATAAAAAAATGGTACTTCCCCTTAGCGAAAAAGCAGCCAACAGGTAGATCAAAGTAAGTGGATAGTCATTAAATTTTGAGAAGATACAATACATAAAATTTAGTAAGTCTTATAGAACTCCACAAGCTATAAAAATAGCTTACCAAGGAAATGCCATAAATAGAAAGTTTTAAGTTTTCAGCACTAGAGGTAGAACCACGACCTTCACTGGATAACCCGCTGCTTAGAGTTACAGAAGCGCTTCAGTCCGGTAATATTTGTGGTATGCATGGTTACTGGAATAAGTGATTTAAAAACGAACAAACTAATTTATTTTGCGTATTTCCCTTCACTAATAAGTTATGAAATCATTGTTTGGTGACTCAGTTTATAGTGATAGTTTCTTCAAAATGTGGAAGTGTGTTGTAAGAACTGTATCTAGAGTTAATTGAAGAAATTTCAGCAGAGATATCTTCCAAAAAGGATTAAAATTTGCAAACTGTTTCACAGAATATATCTTTTTTGAAGTACTTTGTGACTGCCACTACCTTTTTTCCCGAAAGATAATGAGAAACTTGAATTTGCAATCGGTACCAAAAACGATCTCTGCAGTGGCTTCAAGAGGTTAACATTAGCACAGAATGGAATCCTATACATAGCGATACACGCATTCAGTAACATGGTAAAGCATATTAAACACCTTGTAGATAATGTGGTGGAGTTTAAGACCGAATTTAAGCACTTTCTGTTTGGCAGCTTATTCTACTCGTTTGGAGAGCATGTTCTCAGAATCAATAATACAATGGTCGAAATAAATGTTGCATATTGCTATATTGTCAATACTGGACATAATAGGAAACAAAACTGATTTTGTTCTGTCAGTTACAGTCATAAGGAAACAAAAATAAACAAGATAAACTCTTTTCCACTTGGTAAACAGAAATGAGAGACAGAAACCAAACCACTATAAACACTACAGTTTCTTCTCGCTGTCATGTTGTGTAGCACACTGTCTAGGAACAAATTGGCCCTCCTCGTAATTGAAGATACTTTTAAATGCGGTTAGGCATACTTCTTACTTAATTGTCCAGACGAGCCTTGGTATTTATCCCATTCCTCTACAGCCGCCGTAGACATGTAGCGTTATGTTGGGTGTTTTTTGCCTCTTGTTTTACGCAGGTATCGGTCCTGCATACCTGTTGTTTTGCTTCTGCGGCCATTTCTGCGGCGATCTTCAACTGATCCTCTCTCTAGAAAGTTGTTTCAGATTCCAGAGACATAGAGACATGACTTTGACTCACAACAACGTGCGCTCCCACATACAGTCCGTGAACCAACACAACTCTCGTAATGATACACAACGCAAGTTCTGCAATGTTCACAGGTGACGCAGTTTCCATAGACTGCATATACTACCACCTAACGGCAGAATCATGGACTGCTTCCGATAGAAGTACAGGGTGACCAAACAGTCAGTATAAATTTGAAAACTTAATAAACCATGGAATAATGAGCCGGCCGGTGTGGCCGTGTTCTAGGCGCTTCAGCCTGGAACCGCGTGACCGCTACGGTCGCAGGTTCGAATCCTGCCTCGGGCATGGATGTGTGTGATGTCCTTAGATTAGTTAGGTTAAGTAGTTCTAAGTTCTAGGAGACTGATGACCACAGATGTTAAGTCCCATAGTGCTCAGAGCCATTTGAACCATGGAATAATGTAGATAGAGAGGTAAAAATTGACACACATGCTTGGAATGACATGGGGTTTTATTAGAACAAAAAAAAAAAAAGAAAACACCCCATATTGCTAGACGCGTGAAAGATCTCTTGCGCGCGTCGTTTGGTGATGATCGTGTGCTCACCCACCACTTTCGTCATGCTTGGCCTCCCAGGTCCCCAGACCTCAGTCCGTGCGATTATTGGCTTTGGGGTTACCTGAAATCGCAAGTGCATCGTGATCGACCGACATCTCTAGGGATGCTGAAAGACAACATCTGACGCCAATGCCTCACCATAACTCCGGACATGCTTTACAGTGCTGTTCACAACATTATTCCTCGACTACATATATTGTTGAGGAGTGATGGTGGACATAATGAGCGTTTCCTGTAAAGAACATCATCTTTGTTTTGTCTTATTTTGTTATGTTAATTATTGCTATTCTGATCAGATGAAGCGCCATCTGTCGGACATTTATTGAACTTTTGTATTTTTTTGGTTCTAGCATTTGTAGACTTAGAGAAAGCTTTTGACGATGTTGGCTGGAATACTCTCTTTCAAATTCTGAAGGTGGCAGAGATAAAATACAGGGAGCGAAAGGCTATTTACAATTTGTACAGAAACCAGATGGCAGCTATAAGAGTCGAGGGGCACGAAAGGGAAGCAGTGGTTGGGAAGGTTGTGACACAGGTTTGTAGCCTCTCCCTGATGCTATTCAATCTGTATATTGAGCAAGCAGTGAAGGAAACAAAAGAAAAATTCGGAGTAGGTATTAAAATCCATGGAGAAGAAATAAAAACTTTGAGGTTCGCCGATGACATTGTAATTCCGTCAGAGACAGCAACGGACTTAGAAG
Source organism: Schistocerca serialis cubense (assembly GCF_023864345.2). Lineage (NCBI taxonomy): Eukaryota > Metazoa > Arthropoda > Insecta > Orthoptera > Acrididae > Schistocerca > Schistocerca serialis. Next base: position 870,996,707 of record NC_064638.1, on the reverse strand, counting down.
AGCAGTTGAACGGAATGGATAGTGTCTTGAAAGGAAGATATAAGATGAACATCAACAAAAGCAAAACGAGGGTAATGGAATGTAGGCGAATTAAGTCGGGTGATGCTGAAGGAATTAGATTAGGAAATGAGACACTTACAGTAGTAAAGGAGTTTTGCTATTTGGGGAGCAAAATAACTGATGATGGTCGAAGTAGAGAGGATATAAAATGTAGACTGGTAATGGCAAGGAAAGCGTTTCTGAAGAAGAGAAATTTGTTAACATCGAGTATAGATTTAAGTGTCAGGAAGTCGTTTCTGAAAGTATTTGCATGGAGCGTAGCCATGTATGGAAGTGAAACATGAACGATAACTAGTTTGGACAAGAAGAGAATAGAAGCTTTCGAAATGTGGTGCTACAGAAGAATGCTGAAGATTAGATGGGTAGATCATATAACTAATGAGGAGGTAATGAATAGGACTGGGGAGAAGAGAAGTCTGTGGCACAACTTGACTAGAAGAAGGGATCGATTGGTAGGACATGTTGTGAGGCATCAAGGGATCACCAATTTGGTATTGGAGGGCAGCGTGGAGGGTAAAAATCGTAGAGGGAGACCAGGAGATGGATACACTAAGCAGATTCAGAAGGATGTAAGTTGCAGTAGGTACTGGGAGGTGAAGAAGCTAATTTGTACCTCTCTATCCACTTTATTCTGTGATTTATTCAGTTTTCAAATTTATACTGACTTTTTGATCACCCGGTACATTACAAACAGGCCAATGTACTGGTATCATAACCTATTGCTGTATCACAACGTTCAATACTAAAGATTTAGCAGTATGCAACTTGCGTTTTGTCCACTGTATTTCATGCGCTGTTGGTTGGTTGGTTGGTTGGTTGTTGTGGGGAAGGAGACCAGACAGCGAGGTCATCGGTCTCATCGGATTAGGGAAGGACGGGGCAGGAAGTCGGCCGTGCCCTTTGAAAGGAACCATCCCGGCATTTACCTGGAGCGATTTAGGGAAATCACGGAAAACCTAAATCAGGATTGCCGGACGCGGGATTGAACCGTCGTCCTCCCGAATGCGAGTCCAGTGTCTAACCACTGCGCCACCTCGCTCGGTGTCATGCGCTGTGTCACTTACTTGAAATTCACTTGAAGGAAATGTACGTGTTGACTCGTTTGCACACCCCGGAGAATAGAGCTGACGCAAAGGCGGACACGCTGTTGCAGACGGGCGCCGTGGTGCAGATGCCGGTGCCGGCCAGCTACAACGACGTGACGCAGGAGGCGGCGCTGCGCGACCACGTGGGGCTGGCCTGGTACGACCGGCGCTTCTTCGCGCCCGCCGCCTGGAGGGAGTCCGGCAGACGCGTCTGGCTGCGCTTCGGCAGCGTCCACTACTTCGCGCAGGTGGTGAGTACGCCTGCCCTCGATAGTGCTCGTGGGGGCGTCGGTTGCCATGCGCAACGTGGTTCACGCAGTCTACTCTAAGGCCACCTTTCTTCAGTGGCTCGGCTCCTTAGTCCTGTACTGGTACGGAGTTTTATACACCGAAGAGTTTGAAAAACACAAAAGGTAGAGTACGCGTGGAGAAATTGGAGTCAGAAGAATTTGTAATAAAGAACGGACTTAAGCAGGGAGATGCCCTGTCTCCGGTACTTTTTAATTTAGTCCTACAATATATTGTACGAATGGCAGCATGTAATTCAGAGGGTGTGGAGTTAAATGGAAATATTAAGATATTAGGGTATGCAGATGATCTAAACATCATTAGTGATAGGAAAGAATCTGTAACCGTAAATGTGAATGCATTAATCAAGGCTAGTCAAGATGTAGGTCTAAGGATAAGTGAGGACAAAACTAAATACCTGGTTACTACTAGAATGCCAACAGCAGTAGATCAGGGAATGTTAAGAGTTGGAGACACGCAGTTTGAATTAGTGAACACATTTAAGTATCTAGGCATGGAAATCACTTCGAGATATGAGATTGAATCCAATCTGAAGAAGAGATTATAGGCAGGAAATGTGTGCTACTTCTCACTGAATAGATTACTTTCATCAAGTATATTGTCTAGGAATTTAAAGATTAGAATATACGTAACTATTATTCTACCAGTTATGCTGTAAGGGTGTGAGACTTGGTCTCTCACTGTGCAAAATGAAAAGCCGTTTCGAGTATTTGAAAACAAAATTTTGAGGAAAATTTTCGGAGCAAAAAGGGATGACATTAGCGGAGAGCGGCGAAAACTGAATAACGAAGAGGTTCACGAACTCTATTCAAGCCCTGACATAATCAGTATTATTAAATCACGTAGGCTGCGATGGGCGGGTCACGTAGCTCGAAGGGATGAGGGCAGGGCAGCGTGCAGAATACTGGTAGGGCACCCAGAAGGAAAACGTCCTGTGGGGAGACCGAGGCGTAGATGGGAGGATAATGTGAAGGCTGATTTGAGGAGCCTAGGTATTGAATGAAGGTGAATGGAAGGAAATAGCCCAAGACAGGGACAGATGGAGAAAATACGTTGCTGCGGTAATGGACTCTCGAGTCCGGTATGACCAGTGAGTAAGTAAGTAAGTAAGTAAGTAAGAAGAGTCAAAGACACTGGTACACCCGCCTAATATCGTGTAGAGACAAGCAGCGGTGTCGCAACACGACGTGGCACGGACTCGACTAATGTCTGACGCCGTGAATCCTGTAAGGCTGTCCATAAACCCTCAAGAGTACGAGAGGGTGGACATCTCTTCTGAACAATACGTTGCAAGGCATCTCATATATGCTCAATAATGTTCATGTGTGGGGAGTTTGGTGGCCAGCGGAAGTGTTTAAACTCAGAAGAGTGTTCCTGGAGCCACTCTGTAGGAATTCTGGACGTGTGGGGTGTCTCATTGTCGTGATGGAATTGTCCAATTCCGTCTAAATGCACAATGGACGTGAATGGATACTTACGTACATGTCACCTGTCGTATCTAGACGTATCAGGGATCCCATACCACTCCAACTGCACACGCCCCACACCATTACAGAGCTTCCATCAGCTTGAACAACCTCTTGCTGACACGCAGGGTCCATGGATTCATGACGTTGTCTCCATATCCGTACACGTCCATCCGCTCAGTACAATTTGAAACGAGACGCTTCCGACTGTGCAACTTGTTACCAGTCATCAACAGTCCAATGTCGGTGTTGACGGGCACAGGCGAGGCGTAGAGCTTTGCGTCGTGCGATCATCAAAGGTACACGGGTGGAGCGTCGGCTCCGAAAGCCCATATCGATGACGTTTCGTTGAACAGTTGTTTTTCTCCTCCCTTCTGTTTCCTTTCTTTCCATAATCCCTCTTTTTGTTTACAATTTCAATATTTTCGGCGGAGCTTAGCACTTTGGATGCAGTTGGTGCCTCCGTCTTAATATTCTTAGTTTTATCGACAGATGAAACAGATGACATATCTTTCAAAATTTTTGTAAGTGTTGGTTTAAAAGCAGTCAGTATTGAAGCGGAAATCTTAGAAGATTTAGGTTTAGCAGGAATGGATTCCGAAGTTGTGTCAGTGAAGGAGTTTGTCTTTCGCTCTGCTCTTTTGATGAGCTTGGGATCACTAAGTCGTTTGACGAGCTTTGAGGTGGACGGTTGGCAGCGTGTTCTGTTATAGGTTTATTAAATAAGCGCGACAGCTTCACGGAGGAACTCAGTCATCTCCAGCGGCAGATGCTGCAAATGAGGCGTTCTGCATCACGGTGTGATTTTATGTTAAAAGTTCCGAGAGTGTACGTTCCTAGAAGAGTCAACAAATATATCGCTTCCTCGTACGTATATCTCGCGAAAACACCATAGAGCTAAAATTAGACATATTCCGGTACACACAGAGGCTTACCTACAATCGTTCTTCTCGCGAACCATTCGTGAGTGGAACCTAAATGGAGGAAGTGACAGTGGTAAACAAAGTACCCTCCGCCACGTACCTTATGGTGGCCTGTGAAGTACAGACGCAGATATTCACATCCAATGTACATACAGCGGATAGGCAAAATAATGTGAACACCTGTACTTACTTGGGAATGGTTTATTAATAAGGGGTTGGACCCCATTTGCCTGCAATACAGCTGCGATTCTTCTTGGAATACTGGCATATAATGGTTGCATAGCCTCCAGTGGAATGTTATTGCCACTCTTTGATTAGAAAGTCTAACTCCTGTAGTGACGAGGGGGGCAGAAATCTGCTGCGGAGTGTGCGCTCCGATACCGTCCACAAGGGTTCGATAATGTTCAAATTCGGGGACAGTGCTGGCCAGGGAAGAAGACGCTGCAGTTCAGTTGCATGCTCCTCATATCACGATTATACTGTCCTGGCGGTGTAAATGAGTCCATTATCGTCCTGAACTATGGCATCATTGTTGGGGAGCAACTCTTGAATCATGGGGTGTTCACGTAATCGTTGGCTGTAACACGGCCCTTGAGAGTAATGTTGGGACCAGCAGAATACCATGATATGGCTACCCACGCTATCACACTTCCACCTCCATTCTTAACCGTTGGAATCAAGCAATCAGGATTGTAGGCTTCTTTTGGCGTTCTCCAGACGTAAACCAGGTCCGAAGTTGGAAATAACAAAAATAGTTGAATCGTCGAACCAGATAAGCCGTCCAGGTTCAAATGGTTCAAATGGCTCTAAGCACTATGACCGGCCGCAGTGGCCATGCGGTTCTAGGCGGTGCAGTCTGGAACCGAGCGACCGCTCCGGTCGCAGGTTCGAATCCTGCCACGGGCATGGATGTGTGCGATGTCCTTAGGTTAGTTAGGTTTAATTAGTTCTAAGTTCTAGGCGACTGATGACCTCAGAAGTTAAGCTGCATAGTGCTCAGAGCCATTTGAACCATTTAAGCACTATGGGATTTAACATTTGAGGTCATCAGTCCTCTAGAACTTAGAACTGCTTAAACCTAACTAACCTAAGGACATCACACACATCCATGCCCGAGGCAGGATTCGAACCTGCGACCGCAGCAGTCGCGCGGTTCCGGACTGAAGGCCGTCCAGGATTTATGTTCCTGAGAGCATGTCTTACGCTCCATTGCGTTGGTTGTCGTCAGTAATGGTTTTGGTATAGCAGCTCGTCCATGAATATTCGCTTTATGGAGTTTTCGGAAGGCAGTGTCAATAGATACGGGGTCTCGAGGATGACTATTGAGCTCAGCAGTCACTTTAGCCGTTGTAGTTTTATGTTGGTTTTAAACAATTCGTGTTAGCGTACGACAATCTCTGTCATTTAGTTTTGATTTGCGCCCCGTGTTGCGATTACACTATGATGTCTTTCCATGTTTTGTGTAGGCTGTCATGACTGATGAAATAGTTGGTCTTGAAACACTCAATAAGTTAGCTGTCTTGGTTACTGATGCCCTAGCTAACTGGGCTCCCACAATCTCTTCTCTTTGGAATTCTGTTGGGTCTTTCATTGCACGTCGACTTCGGCCTCTGAATGCAAATACGAAGTGTGTGCTCTACTCATAAACAACATGCACTCATGCCTAGTCCGTACTAAACAAGCGCAGTCCAGCGCGACACGTGCCTTACCTGCGTTGCTGGCCGTCAAAAACAGCCATCCCATTACTGCCACTATTTACCTTATTTTGCATATCCCCTGTATATCCCACTACAGAATAACCGTCCAGCACGCAAAATCGATGCCTTATTGTCAAGCGAGGTGCGTCAGTCCACGTAATTTCCAACGTGCTCGTGCCATGCTATCGGCATTTAGCAACATGTCGCCAAGTGACTTCCTTCCATGCTGTACGCGGCGTTCCTGTGTCCATACTTTGATATATACGACCGGTAGACGTACACCGGTGAGGCGGTGGCTTCTTGTATCTAATAGCGAAGATGTGGTCACGGATAATATGATCGGCATGCAGTAAGTAATACAACACTTTTTTCCTCGGCCAGTTCGGACTGAAAAATGCGGGATTTTTTGTTGGACATCATGGAATTTTCTCGCTTCGGTTCCTATAGTTTCATTAAGTTCAGATAGGTGGCGGTATCTTCAAAATGGCGTCTTTAATAGAGGTGCATTCCAAGCAACGAGTTCTCATTGAGTTTCTTTTGGCGGAAAACCAGAGCGTCACCGATATTCGTAGGCGCTTACAGAATATTTACGGAGACCTGGCAATGAACAAAAGTACGGTGAACCGTTGAGCGAGTTGTCTGTCATCATGACGACAAGGTCGCGCAAGCCTGACCGATCTCCGCTCGCAGGCTTGAGTGGCCGAGCGGTTCTAGGCGCTACTGTCTGGAACCGCGCGACCGCTACGGTCGCAGGTTCGAATCCTGCCTCGGTCATGGATGTGTGTGATGTCCTTAGGTTAGTTAGGTTTAAGTAGTTCTAGGGGACTGATGACCTCAGAAGTTAAGTCCCATAGTGCTCAGAGCCATTTGAACCATTTTTTGATCTCCGCTCGGACACTCTCATTTGAGGTAATCGATGCATCACAAACACCTTGATGCACAACGGCTGTCTCTGTTGGTAGTGGTGACACACTCGTTTACCAGCTGGGGTGCTCAGAGGTGTGCGTCCTCTGTGTTCCTCGTTGCCTAACAGAAGAGCATAAAGAGCAGCGAAGGACTATCTAGCGGAACTGCTTGCGTGTTAGGAGGTCGATCGTGACAATTTTTGTTGAACATCGCATCGAACTGGAAACAAAAGAACAATCCATAGAGTCGCGCCACACCATCTTCCCTCTGAAGAAAAAGTTCAGAGCTGCGTACTCAGTCAGTAAAGTTTTGGCGACAATCTTCTGGGACTCTGAGAGGTTATTTCACTTGATGTTCTCCCTCATGGTGTAACGATCAAATCTGAAGTGTATCGTGCTACCCTCAGGAAATTGAAGAAACGACTTCAGCGTGTTCGTCGCTACAAAAGAGTTTTTAGCAAACAGAACACAGCATGTTGTTCTCAATGGAGAGAAGTCTACAGTCGTTAAAGTAACCTCTGGTGTTATGGGACCATTGCTTTTCACAATATATATAAATGACCTAGTAGATAGTTTTGGAAGTTCCATGTGGCTTTTTGCGGATGAGCGGATGATGCTGTAGTATACAGAGAAGTTGCAGCATTAGAAAATTGCAGCGAAATGCAGGAAGATCTGCAGCGGACAGGCACTTGGCGCAGGGAGTGACAACTGACCCTTAACATAGACAAATGTAATGTATTGGGAATACATAGAAAGAAGGATCCTTTATTGTATGATTATATGATAGCGGCATAAACACTAGTAGCAGTTACTTCTGTAAAATATCTGGGAGTATGCCTACGGAACGATTTGAAGTGGAATGATCATATAAAATTATTTGTTGGTAAGGCGGGTACCAGGTTGCGATTCATTAGAAGAGTCCTTAGAAAATGTAGTCCATCAACAAAGGAAGTGGCTTACAAAACACTCGTTCGACCTATACTTTAGTGTTGCTCATCAGTGTGGGATCCGTACCAGGTCGGGTTGACAGAGGAGACAGAGAAGATCCAAAGAAGAGCGGCGCGTTTCGTCACAGGGTTTATTGGTAAGCGTGATAGCGTTACGGAGATGTTTAGCAAACTCAAGTGGCTGACACTGCAAGAGAGGCGCTCTGCATCGCGGTGTAGCTTGCTGTGCAGGTTTCCTGAGGGTGCGTTTCTGGATGAGGTATCGAATATATTGCTTCCCCCTACTTATACCTCCCTAGGAGATCACGAATGTAAAATAAGAGAGATTCGAGAGCGCACGGAGGCTTTCCGGCAGTCGTTCTTCCCGCGAACCATACGCGACTGGCACAGGAAAGGGAGGTAATGACAGTGGCACGTAAAGTGCCCTCCGCCACACACCGTTGGGTGGCTTGCGGAGTATAAATGAGAGAAGTTCACAGAACTTCATTCTACTTCTTTCTCATCCAGGCTACAGTCCGGATCTCACACCTTCCGACTTCCATCGGTCTGACTCAACGAAGGATGCACTCTGCGGGAAGCGGTACATGAATGGTGGAGAGGTTATCGACGCAGGGAAAAGTTGGATTCGCCGTCTGCCGGTAGAGTGGTACCATATGGACACACAGGCCCTCACACTAATGTGGCATAAAACTATCGCATTGAACGCAGATTATGTTGAAAAATAGGGTTTTGTAGCCAAAAGAGTGGGGAATAATATAATGTATTAAAATACTGAATGTAACCAATTTGCTTTCAGAAAAAAATGTGTTTGCATTACTCACTGAACACTCCTTGTATACCGACTGATGTCGAACACTGAACTGATGAAATGAAATTATCATATGCCATTATTAGCCAGGAAAAGCTATCTGGGGTTGTTCGGCCGCCTATTGCAAGTCATTTTATTTGGCGCCACTTCAGTGTCTTGCGTGTCAGTGATGATGAAATTATGAGGACAACACAACACCCAGTCCCTGAGCAGATAAAACTGACAAGTATACGACATATGAAGACGGATGATTACTGAAGAGATAGATACACCATCTGGAGGCGCCGGAAGGCTTCAGATTGATTATATAATGGTTAGACAGAGATTTAGGAACCAGATTATAAACTGTAATATATTTACAGGGACAGATGTAGAGTCTGACCACGATTTATTAGTTATGAACTGCATACTAAAACTGAACATACTGCAAATAGACAGGAATTTAAGAAGATGGGACCTGGATAAACTGAAAGAAACAGAGGTTTTAGAGGGTTGCAGAGGGAGCATTAGGGAACAACTGACAAGAATGGAGGAAACAAATACCATAGAAGAAGAACTGGTAGCTTTTAGTGATGAAATAGTGAAGTCAGCAGGAGATACAGTAGGTAAAAAGACAAGGGCTAGTAGAAATCCTAGGGTAACACAAGAGATACTGAATTTAATCAGTGAAGGGAAAAAAATATAAAACTGCAGTAAATGAAGCAAGAGAAAGGGAATACGAACGTCTAAAAAATGTAATTGACAGGGGTGCAAAATTGCTAATCGGGAATGGCTAGAGGACAAATGTAAGGATGTAAGAGCATATACCACTAGGGGTAAGATAGATACTGCCTACAGGAACATTAAAGAGACCTTTGGAGATAAGAGAATAATTTGTATGAGTATCAAGAGCTCAAATGGCAAACCAATTCTAAGAAAAGAAGGGAAAGCAGAAAGGTGGAAGGAGTACATAGAGGGTCTATACAAGGGAGATGCACTTGAGCGCAATATTATGGAAACGGAAGAAAACGTAGAGAAACATGAAAAGAGATATACGATACTGCGGGAAGAATCTGACGAAGCACTGAAAGATTTAAGTCGAAACAAGGCCCCAGGAGTAGCCAACATTCCGTTAGACCTGCTGATAGCCCTGGGAGAACCAACGGGGAACAAGATGTATGATGCCGGCGAAATAACCTCAGACTTCAAGAAGAAAACAATAATTCCAATTCCAAAGAAAGCAGATGTTGATAGGTGTGAAAATTACCGAACTATCAGTTTAATAAGTCATGGCTTCAAAATACTAACACGAATCGCTTACAGAAGAACGGAAAAACTTGTAGAAGCCGACCTCTGGGAAGATCAGTTTGGATTCACGAAAAATGTAGCAACACACGAGACAATACTGACCCTACGACTTCTCGTAGAAGATAGATTAAGGAAAGGCAAACCTACGTTTATAGTATTTGCAGACTTAGAGGAAGCTTTTGACAATGTTGATTGGAATACTCTATTTCATATTCTTAAGTTGGCTGGGGTAAAATACAGAGAGCAGAAGGCTATTTACAATTTGTACAGAAACCAGATGGCAGTTATAAGAATTGAGAGAAGCAGTGGTTGAGAAGGGAGTGAGACAGGGTTGCAGTCTGTCTCCGATGTTATTCAATCTGTGTATTGAGATAGCAGTAAAGTAAACAATAGAAAAATTTGGAGTAGGGGTTAAAGTCCAGGTTTGCCGATGACATTACAATTTTGTCAGAGACAGCAAAGGACTTGGAAGAGCAGTTGAACGGCATGGACAGTATCTTGAAAGGAGGATATAAGGCGAACATCAACAAAAGCCAAACGAGAATAATGGAGTGTAGTCGAATAAAATCAGGCGATGCTGAGGGAATTAGAGTAGGAAATGAGACAAAGTAGTAAATGAGGTTTTCTATTTGGGAAGCAAAATAATTGATGATGGTCGATGTCAGGAGGATATAAAATATGGATTGGCAGTGGTAAGAAAAGCATTTCTGAAGGAGAGAAATTTGTTAACATCGAGTATAGAGATAAGTGTCAGGAAGTCGTTTCTGAAAGTATTTGTATGGAGTGTAGCCATGTGAAAGTACTGAATAGAATTGGGGAGATGAGAAATTTGCGGTACAACCTGGCCGAAAGAAGCGATCGGTTGAGTGCAGGACACATTCTGAGGGAACAAAGGATCACCAATTTAGTACTGAAGTGAAGAGTCTGGGGTAAAAATGGTAGAGGGAGACCAAGGGTTGAATACAGTAATCAGATTCAGAGCGATGTAGGTTGCAGTAGTTATTTGGAGATGAAGAAGCTTGCACAGGATAGAGTAGCATGGTGAGCTGCATCAAACCAGTCTTTGGACTGACGACCACAACAGATACACTCATCAACTTAAAAAAAAACCGCACCGTGGCTTGCGTACACGCTAGATGGCAGGTCTGTGGCGGCTGTCTAAAAAATGACGGCATTGCAACAGAAGAGTCTTTATGTGTTACAATATGCGAAGTGTTAGTAGGTTAGGAGCGTTCAGCGTGCATTCGTGCTTAAATACTCAGAAGCTGCAGCTGGTCACCAGAGCATTTTGGCTGATTTTGCCAGTTTCGTCATGCTGGTTGTCTGTGTAGAGGGAAAAGCACTGGTCGAGCGCGTGTCCCAGAGGAAACCGTGGAGACGCGAGACAGAGCTGTGTGTGCAGCCACCAAAAATCAACCATTCGTGCAAACCGTGAACTGGACATTCAGCAGAAAACAATGTGGAATGTTTCGAGGCGGCATTTACATTTCAAGTCCGATCTTTTGCAACTGTTACAACAACTGACTCCAAATGATGTCCGCCTATTAGATTTTTGTCCCTGTTTGCATCAAGTTTTGGAAGATGGTGAAGACTTTACAGGGACACTGATATTCAGCGACGAGGAGTCTTTCCATCCGCCGGGAAACGTGAATCGTCACAGTGTGAGTATTGGGTACTGAACCGCCGCAAGTTTCTGCTGAGTTGGAAAGGGATTTTACCAAAAGTGAATATCTTCTATGCTATATCCAGGACAAATGTGTATGGCCTCTTTCTCTTCATCGAGCTGACAGTGACAGGTTCCGTGTACCTGGACACGTTACCGTTGTGGTTGTTGCCACGACCAACTGCTGACTCCTCGACTTTCATCTTACAACAGGACGGGCTCCACCTCACGGGAACATAATTGTCTGCTCCTTTCTCAACAGGGAACTACACATTGCTGGGTAGGGTGCTCTGGTTTAAGTGCCACGACCCTCCATGTCGGCAGATCTCACGCCAACACGACCCATCTCCTTATGGGTTTATGTTAAGGACAAAATTTATGTGTCCTCAATGCCGTCAACGCTGCAAGAACTGCACCACTGCTTCTGTGTTGGACATTGACGAAAACACGCTATTGATCGTATGTACGGAACTGAATTATCGTTTGGATGTGTGCCGGGTGACCAAGGGCGCACACATTGAACAATTACAGAATGCACCAGAAACTTTGTGAGTGTAAATCGTATATTTGTAAACAAACAATGCTCTGAAACCTAATGAATCGTTTCACATATTAAATATGTTGTGACCGGTATGTAGCCAATTCAAATGGTTTCTTGGTGGGATCATGACGTTCTCGGGAGAGCACGAAGTGAGGCACAACTTGCAGGCAAGGATATTCACCACATTCACATACTGCACAGTCGCAGGTAAATCCCCGTTTTCTCATATTGACCTTCGTTTTGTCAGCTGCAGAGTGCAGCCTATTGAGCGTATTCCATATAAATCAGCTTTTCTCATGATCGTATGGGAGGCCTTCATAAGGCATCATCGATCCTTCAAGGCGGCTGGATGAGGAACGCCATGAATTTTGTCTCAAACTTTAAGATAATTCAGTGAGGCTTTCTGTAGCACGAAATAACTATTTCTTGACTTGACTCTTTGGGTTGCTAGTTGATTCTTACATAAAGTACGAGTTCTCAAATTCAGTGCCTTAGATTTCTCCATTCTGGACGCGCTCTCACAGCGGATGTCTGGAAGCGGAATATCGGCTAGACAGTAAACGTTTTCACGTGGTGTAGATCTCAAACAGCGTGTAATGAGTTTGTAGGTCTTATTGAAGGACACATCTACTTGACTCGCATCGGCAGATCAGCACCAGATGGGGCAGGCATATTCTGCAGCTGAATAACAGAGAGCTACAGCTGAAGTTCTTATGATACGAGGGTGCGTCCCCCAGACTGTTCCATAAAATTTCCGGAGAAATTTGTTGCTTTCTGATACCTTTCCTTTGGTGTTCAAGCAATGTAATCTGTAGATGAGGGCTCCGTCAAGAATATTCCTAAATGTTTCGATCTGAAGCAGTGTTCTAGTTGCTTACCTTCCCAGATCAGCTGGAATTGTGTTGCTGCTTGTCTGTTTCTGCGGTGGAATGCACAGACATGTTTTTGATGGCTCCGCTTTCAGCTGGTTCTCTTGATAGTAACTGTCTAGAGTTTGTAGAGCATGGCAAAGCCTATCTACTGCATCTTCGAAAGTTGCCCCTTCAGCTATTAGGGCGACATCATCTGTATAAGTAGAGACCTTTGTTCCTTGTGAACAGGGCTAATCATTAGTGTCGATATTTTGAAGAGTAAGGGGCTAATAGAAGTCTTTGTGAAAGGTGCTTATGAAAGGCAGTTGTTGGATAAGTCCAAAAATAAAGTCAATGAAAGTACATGCTGTTGTGACTTGGCAAGACATCCAAGTCACTATGAGAGGAAGCCGAAAGGCACGCGCTTAAGCTCACGCAGACTGGAGTGAGGTCTGGAACATTACAAGGAATTAATAGTAGCAAATAAAGTACGTAGTTTATATAATACTTAACTTTAATCCATAATCGGTGTACATCGCTCTTGTACAGATATAATCTCCATTTCAATATACACTGGTAATGGCGCCTTGCTAGGTCGTAGCAATTAACGTAGCTGAAGGCTATGCTAACTATCGTCTCGGCAAATGAGAGCGTATTTGTCAGTGTGGCTTCGCTAACAAAGTCTGCTGTACAACTGGGGCGAGTGCCAGGACGTCTCTCTAGACCTGCCGTGTGGTGGCGCTCGGTCTGCTATCACTGACAGTGGCGACACGCGGGTCCGACGTATACTAACGGACCGCGGCCGATTTAAAGGCTACCACTCAGCAAGTGTGGTGTCTGGCGGTGACACCACACATGCAATTTTTACCAGCAGATCCCGAACGGCCGTATGTATATAGCATGAAAATCGATACTTTTTTAACTGTGGCATCCTATTTTAATTGTACAGCGCATAGCTGACGGATCTTTACTTACCTGTATCTTGCAATTTGTATACGACTAGACGTTCTCCTTGACAGCACAACGTCACTTTTATCTACGAAAGGAATGTCCTGTTCCCGCGCGTCCTCGAACCTTGTACACCCTGTTAAGTATATTTTCGCGCTTTAACTTTTTGTATGTCATGTTTACATTGTATTATCCTTAAACGGGCGAACGAGATGTCCAACATGGCCTCCAGACGTGTAGATGAACCAGAGCAAAGGCCGTTGATCGTTGAGGGCAGATTCGATCTTGTTCTGCCCCACCTTCCTGTCGCTCAAACTAAAAGCCAACGACTTATGCAACACCAGCGAGTCATTGCATGGCAATATCTACATCTACATCTACATGGATCCTCTGCAAATCACATTTAAGTGCCCGGCAGAGGGTTCATCGAACCACCTTCACAGTTCTCTATTATTACAATCCCGTATAGCGTGCGGAAAGAACGAACGCCTATACAGTATCTTGCCGTACGATCTCTGATTTCCCTTATTTTATCGTGGTGATCGTTTCTCCCTATGTAGGTCGGTGTCAACAAAATATTTTCGCATCCGGCGGAGAAAGTTGGTGATTGGAATTTCGTGAGAAGATTCCGTCGCAACGAAAAACGCCTTTCTTTTAATGATGTCCAGCTCAAATCCTGTATCATTTCTGTGACACTCTCTCCTCTGTTTCGCTATAATACAAAACGTGCAGTCCTCCTTTGAACTTTTTCGATGTACTCCGTCAGACCTATCTGGTAAGGATCCCACACCGCGCAGCAGTATTCTAAAAGACGGACAAGAGAGCATGGGCAGTCTCCTTAGCAGATCTGTCACAGTTTCTAAGTGTTCTGCCAATAAAACGCAGTCTTTGGTTAGCCTTCCCCACAACATTTTCTATGTGTTCTTTCCAATTTAAGTTGTTCGTAATTGTAATTCCTAGGTATTTAGTTGAATTTACGGCTTTTAGATTAGACTGATTTATCGTATAACTGAAGTTTAACGAACTCCTTTTAGCACTCATGTGGATGACCTCACACTTTTCGTTATTTAGAGTCAACTGCCAATTTTCACACCATTCAGGAATCTTTTCTAAATCGTTTTGCAAATTGTTTTGATCTTCTGATGACTTTAGTAGTCGATAAGCGACAGCGTCATCAGCAAACAACCTAAGACGGCCGTTCAGATTGTCTCTAAAATCGTTTTTATAGATAAGGAACAGCAAAGGGCCTATAACACTACCATGGGGAACGCCAGAAATCACTTCTATTTTGCTCGATGACTTTCCGTCAATTACTACGAATTGTGACCTCTCTGACAGGAAGCCACAAATCCAGTCACATAACTGAGACGATATTCCTTAAGCACACAATTTCACTACAAGCCGCTTGTGTGGTACAGTGTCAAAAGCCTTCCGTAAATCCAGAAATACGGGATCGATCTGTAATCCCTAGTCATAGCGCTGAACACTTCATGCGTTTAAAGAGCTAGTTCTGATTCACAATAACGATGTTTTCTAAACCCATGTTGAGTGTGTGTCAATAGGCCGTTTTCTTCCAGGTAATTCATTATGTTCGAACACAATATATGTTCCAGAATCCTGCTGCATATCGACGTTAAAGATATGGGCCTGTAATTAAGTGGATTACTCCTACTACCTTTCTTGAATATTGGTGTGACCTGTGCAACTTTCCAGTCTTTGAGTGCAGATCTTTTGTCGAGCGAACGGCTGTATATGATTGTTAAGCATGGAGCTAATGCATCAGCATACTCCGAAAGGAACCTAATTGGTATACAGTCTGGACCAGAAGACTTGCTTTTATTCAGTGATTTAAGTTGCTTCACTACTCAGAGGATATTTACTTCTACGTTACTCATGTTGGCAACTGTTCTCGATTCGAATTCTGGAATATTTACTTCGTCTTCTTTTGTGAAGGCATTTCGTAAGGCTGTGTTTAGTAACTCTGCTTTGGCAGCACTATCTTCGATAGTATCTCCATTGCTATCACGCAGAAAAGACATTGATTGTTTCTTGCCGCTAACATACTTAACATACGACCAGAATCTCTTTGGATTTTCTGCCAGGTTTCGAGACAAAGTTTCATTGTGCAAACTGTTATAAGCATTTCGCATTGAAGTCCGCGCTAAATTTCGAGCTTCTGTAAAAGATCCTCGGGATTTTGCGTCTGTTTAAATTGGGCATGTTTGCTTCGTTGTTTCTGCAACAGTGTTCTGACCCGTTTTGTGTACCAAGGAGGATCAGCTCCGTCGTTTGTTAATTTATTTGGTATAAATCTCTCAATTGCTGCTAATATTATTTCTTTGAATTTAAGCCACATCTGGTCTACACTTATATTATTAATTTGGAAGGAATGCAGATTGTCTCTCAGGAAGGCGTCAAGTGAATTTTTATCTGCTTTTTTGAATAGGTATATTTTTCGTTTATTTTTGGAGGATTCGGAGGTTACGATATTCAATCGCACTATGGAAATCCTGTGTTCATTAATCCCTGTATCCGGTTTGGTGCTCGGTACTAACTCAGGATTATTTGTTGCTAAGAGATCAAGTGTGTTTTCACAACCGTTTATTATTCGCGTGGGCTCATGAACTAACTGATTGAAATAATTTTCCAAGAATACGTTTAGCACAATTTCGGATGATGTTTTATGCGTAACTCCGGAATCAAACATGTACTTTCGCCAACGTATTGAGGGTAAATTTAAGTCGCCACCAACTATAATCGTATGAGTCGGGTGTGTGTTCGAAATCCAACTCAAGTTAAGTTTTCTTTGAACCTTTCAGCAACTGTATCATCTGAATTGGGAGGTCGGTAAAAGGATCCAATTATTATTTTATTCCGGTTGCCAACAATGACGTCTGCCCATACTAACTCACAGGGTCTATCTAATTCAATTTCGGGACAAGATAAATTACTTCCAACAGCAAAAAGCACGCCACCCGCTACCTTGTTTAGCCTATCCTTTCGGACCACCGTTTGGTTCTTCGTAAAAATTTTGGCTGAGTTTATCTCTGGCTTTAGCCAGATTTCAGTGCCTGTAACGATTTGAGCATCAGTGTCTTCTAGACTACTGGCCATTAAAATTGCTACACCAAGAAGAAATGCAGATGATAAACGGGTATTCATTGGACAAATATATTATACTAGAACTGACATGTGATTACATTTTCACGCAATTTGGTTGCATAGATCCTGAGATATCAATATCCAGAACAACCACTTCTACAGCTGGGCATTGAGTCAAACAGAGCTTGGATGGCGTGTACAGGTACAGCTGCCCATGCAACTTCAAACCGATACCACAGTTCATCAAGAGTAGTGACTGGCGTATTGTGACGAGCCAGTTACTCGGCCACCATTGACCATACGTTTCCAATTGGTGAGAGATCTGGAGAATGTTCTGGCCAGGGCAGCAGTCGAACATTTTCTGCATCCAGAAAGGCCCGTACACAACCTGCAACATGCGGTCGTGCATTATCCTGCTGAAATGTAGGGTTTCGTAGGGATCGAATGAAGGGTAGAGCCACGGGTCGTAACACATCTGAAATGTAACGTCCACTGTTCAAAGTGCCGTCAATGCGAACAAGAGGTGACCGAGACATGTAACCAATGGCTCCCCATACCATCACGCCGGGTGATACGCCAGTATGGCGATGACGAATACACGCTTCCAATGTGCGTTCCCCGCGATGTCGCCAAACACGGATGCGACCATCATGATGCTGTAAACAGAACCTGGATTCATCCGAAAAAATGACGTTTTGCCATTCGTGCACCCAGGTTCGTTTTTGAGTACACCATCGCAGGCGCTCCTGTCTGTGATGCAGCGTCAAGGGTAACAGCAGCCATGGTCTCCGAGCTGATTGTCCAAGCTGCTGCAAACGCCCTCGAACTCTTCGTGCAGATGGTGGTTGTTTTGCAAACTTCCCCATCTGTTGACTCAGTGATCAAGACGTGGCTGCGCGATCCGTTACAGCCATGTGGATAAGATGCAAGTCATCTCGACTGCTAGTGATACGAGGGCGTTGGGTCCAGCACGGCGTTCCGTATTACCCTCCTGAACCCACTCATTCCATATTCTGCTAACAGTCATTGGATCTCGACCAACGCGAGCAGCAATGTCGCGGTACGATAAACCGCAATCGCGATAGGCTACAATCCGTCCTTTATAAAGTCGGAAACGTGATGTTACGCATTTCTCCTCCTTACACGAGGCACCACAAGAACTTCTTACCAGGCAACGCCGGTCAACTGCTGTCTGTGTGTGAGAAATCGGTTGGAAACTTTCCTCATGTCAGCACGTTGTAGGTGACGCCACTGGCGCCAACCTTGTATGAATGCTCTGGAAAGCTAATTATTTGCGTATCACAGCATCTTCTTCCTGTCGGTTACATTTCGCGTCTGTAGCACGTCATCTTCGTGGTGTAGCAATTTTAACGACCAGTAGTGCATAGCGTTTGGAGCACTGGTACTTTCCCAAGACAGCTACGACAATTTACAGCTGTCGTACCGATTGTTCCGGTATCTACGTTCTTCCTGTGTTCTGCCTGCACCCTTTGTAACTGAAGCCCTTCTTGTGTTTTCGTGAGACCCTCTAACATAATAAAAATCTGCCCAGTCCAAGCCACACAGCCCCTGCTACCCGTGTAGCCGTCTCCTAAGTATAGTGGACACCTGACCTATTCAGCGGAACCCGAAATCCAACCACCCTTTGGCGGAAGTCGAGGAATGTGCAGCCTACTGCGTCGCAGAACCGTCTGAGCCTCTGATTCAGACCCTTCACTCGGCTCTGTACTAGAGGTCCGCAATCAGTCCTGTCGACTATGCTGTAAATGGTCAGTTCTGCTTTCACCTTGCAAGCAAGACTGGCAGCCTTTATCACTTCTGTTAGCCGCTCGAGAACAGAGAGAATCTCTTCTGATCCAAAGTGACACACATCATTGGTACCGACGTGAGCAACCACCTGCAGTTGGCTGCACCCTGTGCTCTTCATGGTCTCTGGGAAGACCCGTTCCACATCTGGAATGACTCCATCCAGTATGCACACGGAGTGCACATTGGTTTTCTTTCCATTCTTGGTAGCCATGTCCCTAAGGGGCCCCATAACGCGCCTAACATTGGAGCTCCCAACTATCAATAATCCCACCCTCTGTGATTGTCCGGATCCTGCAGGCTGACAGGTTTTCTCTGAAACAGCACAGGCGACAGAATCTGGCTCAGCAACAGTGTGAGCCATATGATGGGCGTTCAATAAAAAATGTAACACTTTTTTTTTCTCGGACAGCTCCTGTTGGAAATGCTTGCCTCCCAAAGCAGCGGGCTCGGGTTCGATTCCCGGCTGGTTTAGAGACGGGTTCGATTCCCGGCTGGTTTAGAGATTTTCTCCACTCTTGGGCTGGGTGTTGTGTTGTCCTCATCATCATTTCATCGTCATCCCCGAAGCGCAAGTCGCCCAGTGTGGCGTCGACCGAAATAAGACTTGCACTCGGCGGCCGAACTTGCCGGATGGGGCCTCCTGGTCAGCAATGTCACACGATCATTTCATTTTTTTTCTGTCGGAAAAATGCGGAATTTGTTGTGGGACATCCCGGAATACTCCAGATTCAGTTCCTACAGTTTTATGAAATTCCGATAGGTGGTGGCGCTATTCATAGCCTCCAAAACGGCGTCTGTAACGGGGATGCGCTCCAAGTGGAGAGCTACCTTTGAGTTTTTTTTTGGTGGAAAACCAGAGCGTCGCAGATATTCTTAGGTGCTTGCAGAACGTCTAAAGAGACCTGGCGACGAACAAAAGCATGGTGAGTCATTGGGTGAGGTGTCTATCATCGTAGCAACAAAATCGCGCAAAGCTGTCCGATCTCCCGCGTGCCAGTCGGCGGTACGCAGCTGTGACTCCTGCAATGTTGGGACATGCGGACACTCTCATTCGAGGTGATCGACGGATCAAAATCAAACACCTCGATGCTCAACTGGACGTTTCTGTCGGCAGTGCTGACACACCAGTTGGGTTACTCAAATGTGCGTTCTTCCTCATCCCCCTTACAGCCCGGATCTCGCACCTCCCGACTTCCATCTGTTTGTTCCAGGAAAGGATGCACTCTGTGGGAAGGAGTTCTTGGAAGATGATGCGGTTATTCATGCAGCAGGACGTTGACTCCGACGTTGACCAGTAATGTGGTATCATTCAGGCCCTCCCAGTAACATGTTATAGGGCCGTCGCATTGAACAGAGATTAGATTGAGAAAACAGGGTTTTGTAAGCAAAAGAGTGGACAATAATATGGTGTATATGAATCCTGAATAAAACCAACCTGATTTCAGAAAAATATGTGTTGCGTTATTTATTGGGTACTCCTCGTAGAAATGTAATAAAACTGTCCATACATTGACATTATTGGAGCGCTCTCATACTCATCGGTGTGACGTATGTAGGGAGTGCGTGAGTATATATTGCAAAGAAAGAAAGTCAGAACCGATCGTCACTGTCGCAACCATTGGAGGAGGAGAACCTACTCTGTTAGTCCGTCTAAAGAACTGTCGCGGCGTTACTATTAAGCCATTTAGGTCAACTGTGTAATGCCTACATCAGGTTAGCCTGTAAAAGGATTCTAATCTACGTCCAGTGTGCTAATGCCGGTGCTGCAGTGTCGCAAGCAATACGATGCTTGTTTTTTCTATCTAATGCCCCAGTTGGAGTAACAGTGTGAGTGCCTGATATGTTTGAAAATACTAAATTAAATCAAGCTTTGTAACATCACTTAACAAAGAAACGGAAGTCAGTTGTAGCAATGAAAAAAGAAGATAAAGTAATGAAAAGCTACGCAGACAAAATCTGTAGAGCGAAATAATCGCTTGTAATTAAGTAAAATGTACAGACTGAATTCAAAATAAACCGCGACACAGAAGAAGCAAGCGACCGTTAAGTAAGCTAAACGATTGTGCAGTAACCGGAAGATTTTGGCCAGAAGGGTAGATCTCCAATAGCCAAGAGGCAACTACCAAACGGAGGACGAAAGTAACAGCGATGAAAAAGTGAAATGGAGCTTTTGGAGCATGCATAAGAATAGTGACCGACTAAGAGAGAGCAGCAAGAAGAAGCAAAAAATATGAATCAGCGTTTTTTAAATTAATGTACTGAGCATCGTGTGGACTGGAAACGAACAGTTCTGGTTAAGCCTACGAGAAAGCTACCAGCAGCGCGTGACATGACCACGGAAACTGGTCACGTTTCACGAATAAATGAACCAGCGCCTTCCTTCTCGTCAGTGCCTGTTGACAACGTATACGTTTCTATGCTCACTGTGGTATATGTCTGGATTGTTCTTCGATGGGACTGTGTTTTGCTGACGCTAGATATTTTGAAAGGGACTTAGATTTTGTCGGTATTTTCTTTCAGGAGCTTTTGGTCTAGCCTATGAGGATATCGTAGATCTAAGCTTCGTATTATACTGAAATTAACATGTAATCCCCGGCAACCACCTACGTCTATTAACAAATTTATGTTACTGCGCTCACAAAAGTCTGCCCCTATAACTGAGCAATCAGTGCGTCTGTTTTATGGAGGCCGCAGGTTCAATCCTAGGGATCTATCCTTGGTGGGAGAACTGGACATCTATCTCAGTTGTTATTTTTTCTCCCTAACTTTAATTCCTATTTCAAATTTTTCTTTGATTCCCTTTACTGCTTGCTCAATATACAGATTGAGTAACATAGCAAAGCACTCCGTCTTCAGGCCACAAGTGGCCCATTGGGACCATCCGACCGCCGCGTTATCTTCAGATGAGGATGCGGATAGGAGGGGCGTGTGGTCAGCACACCGCTCTCCCGGTCGTTATGATGGTTCTCTTTGACCGGAGCCACTACTATTCGGTCGAGTAGCTCCTCAATTGCCATCACGAGGCTGAGTGCACTCCGAAAAATGGCAACAGCGCATGGCGGCTGGATGGTCACCCATCCAAGTGCGGGCCACGCCCGACAGCGCTTAACTTCGGTGATCTCACGGGTACCGGTGTATCCACTGCGGCAAGGCCGTTGCCGAGTAACGTAGGGGATAGGCTAAACCAGGGGCGGGCAGGAATCCTGCACATGTGCGGTGCACTTGCACGCGTGCAGTTAACAGGTGTTCCGCGTGCACACAGGGGCAAGCTGGCCACCCGCTTATCTCCCATCCCCACCATACCTTCTGTCCGCTCCTTCCTCTGTAATGCGTTTTGTTTCCTAGCTTGCTTTATTGAGTGAATGAATAAGGTTAGTAGGAGTGCTTGAAAGAAATCATGGTTTGAAAGAGTACCTATTACCTACGATACCTTTTATTTAATTATCACAGGTGGAGTTTACAATACTTTAATATCTGGAACAAAATTTCTACATACAGACAAACACAAACAGTTACGTAAATTTTCATCACTGATGTTTGCTCTTAACCGAGACTTATTAATGCAGCAAATGGTTTTCCAGCTGTCGCTATATTAAGCGCAGTCTTATAACATGCACATACCGCTGGGCTATTATTGTTATCGTCCTGAAAACTTGAAAACAGTGCTCCATAAAATGTTAAATCAGTTAGATGAGAGACATGACGAGAGAAAGTCGCAGATCTCTCGTGACAACAGCAACTACGACAAATTCGAATGGCTCTGAGCACTATGGGACTTAACTGCTGTGGTCATCAGTCCCCTAGAACTTAGAACTACTTAAACCTAACTAACCTAAGGACATCACACACATCCATGCCCGAGGCAGCATTCGAACCTGCGACCATAGCGGTCGCGCGGTTCCAGACTGTAGTGCTTAGAACCGCTCGACCACTTCGGCCGGCCAACTACGACAGATTCATCTGGTATCGTCAGATCGCTCTTCTTAAGCTCAGTCAATTCCCCATCCGCTCAGAATCCGACAATAAATTGTACTCGTCCTTGTGAAATTTATTATAATAGCCTTCAATACTAAACTTCCATTGACCAGCGAGAATACTGCCACATATTAAACATTTCGAATTTTCACGTTTTTGCACAAAGAAAAAATGATTCTCCCATTATTTTTTGAAAGATAGCAAATCTCTACTTCTCCGTTTCTTGAAATACAACGTTCACTACATAGTGCTCGTTTCGCATCAACGTCCGCAGCTTAGCCTGGCACTACACTGCCGCAACCTGCCGGCTGTCGCCACAGCCCCGGTCGACGCCTGCACGCGAGCAGCACACGTGCAGCGCTCTGCACTCATGAGCCGCGTGCAACGTTTGCCCGCCCCTGGGCTAAACCCTCTCTCACTCCCTTCTCAACTACTGATTCCCTTTCATGCCCTCTACTCTTATACCTGCCGTCTTGTTTCTGTTCAAGTTGTAAATAGCCTCTCGCTCTCTGTATTTTACTCTTATTACCTTCAGAATTACAAAGAGTTTATTCCAGCCAACAGCGTCAAAAACTTTCTCTAAGTCTAAAGATGTTATAAACGTAGGTTTTCCTTTCCTTAACCTGTCTCCTAATCGCAAGGTCAGCATTGCCTCGCTTGTTCCTTCATTTATCTGCAATACAAACTGATTTTCTCCGAGGTCGGCTTCTATCAGATTTTCCATTCCTCCATAAAAAATTCGTGTTGGTATTGTGCAAGCACGACTTATTAAACTGATAGTTCGGTAATATTCACAACTGTCGGTACCTGCTTTCATCGGATTCGAATTATTACGTTCTTCTTGAGATCTAAAGGTATTTCCCATGTGCCGTACACATTGCACATCAAGTGGAATACATTTGTCTTGGCTGACTCTCCCATCTATATCAGTAGTTGTGAAGGAATGTCGTCTACTCCCGTGGCCTTGTTTCTACACTATCCAGTAACATTGATGTGACTACCTGTCAAAAGCCCGAATAACCTGCTTTTGCAGCACTGACTGCTGCGAGACTTGCAGCAAGATAGTCAGTGAGGTTCTGGTAAGTACTAACAGGGATCTGAAGCCCTGCTAATTCCAGCTCCCTGGTCAGCTGTTCTAGGTTTCTCAGCTGAGGATCCATGGTCCAAACAGCCCGATCGAGGTGGTCCCATAGGTTCTCGATTGGGTTTAAATTGGGGGAGTCTGGTGGACAGGGGAGTTGTGTTGTTGTTGTGGTCTTCAGTCCTGAAACTGGTTTGATGCAGCTCTCCATGCTACTCTATCCTGTGCAAGCTTCTTCATCTACCACTACTTACTGCAACCTACATCCTTCTGAATCTGCTTAGTGTATTCATCTCTTGGTCTCCCTCAACGATTTTTACCCTCCACGCTGCCATCCAATGCTAAATTTGTGATCCCTTGATGCCTCACAACATGTCCTACCAACCGGTATCTTCTGCTTGTCAAGTTGTGCCACAAACTCCTCTTCTCCCCAATTCTATTCAATACCTCCTCATTAGTTATGTGATCTACCCATCTAATCTTCAGCATTCTTCTGTAGCACCACATTTCGAAAGCTTCTATTCTCTTCTTGTCCAAACTATTTATCGTCCATGTTTCACTTCCATACATGGCTACACTCCATACAAATACTTTCAGAAACGACTTCCTGACACTTAAATCTATGCTCGATGTTAACAAATTTCTCTTCTTCAGAAACGCTTTCCTTGCCATTGCCAGTCTACATTATATATCCTCTCTACTTCGACCATCATCATTTATTTTGCTCCGCAAATATCAAAACTCCTTTATTACTTACGGTAAATTAATCTTGGTGCTCTTCAAACCAAGCACGTACACTGCGAGTCGTATGACACAATGCATTGTCCTGCTAATAGATCCATTGTGGCGAGGAAAAACAAACTGCATTTAGAAGTGGACGTGGTCCCCGAGGGTAGACGCGTACTTGTGATGATCCAATGTGCCTTCCAGAATAGCGAGGTCACCAAGAGTATACCACAAAAACGTTCCCCGGCTCATAAAACTCCCTCCTCCGACCTGGACCCATGAGCTTTCAGACGTTTCACGCCATACAGGCCAAAGGCCATCTGTCCAACAGAGCATAAAACGTGGTTCCTCTGAAAAGGCCATCTGTCGCCACTCAGTGGAAGTTCAGTGGCATGAAAATTCCAGCCTTCATCTCCAATGAACAGCAGTGAGCATGTGTGCATAAACCACGCGCCTGCCGCTGAGACACATGCACAGCAATGGTCGGTGAACTATCATTGAGGAAACGCTGTTGGTAGCACTTAGGCTCATCTGGATGGTCAACTACATGTCTTCCCTTATGAGCATCTGAGTGGTCAGTTGCATGTCTATTCACCTGTACACACCTCCGTAGGTGTCATTCACCACTGCCGTCTAGTCCGTGGTGCACCATAGTTGCCTTTGCTCCAGTTTTGGATGGCGCTATTTTGCCATGCATGGCATACTTCAACCATGGCAACACGTGAACAGTTTACAAACTTAACCGCTTCGGAAATGCTTCAACGCCTGGCCCGAAAGTCAATGATAATGCCCTTTTGGGTACCAGATAAATCGTTCTGTTTCCACATCACGACAACGACTGAACTTTTTTCCGCATCCCGCCTCCCTTCCCCCCCTCGACACGCTTTATATGGCCTCCATTGCTAGTGCTGCCACCTGTGAGTGGCTATAGCACGTTGATGTCGAACTTAGGTGGTGGTCACATTAATGTGGACTGTGTAGTTATGTCTTTCAGTGTTATGTCAGATCCTTCTTGCAGTACACATATCTCCAGTCTCATCTTCATCTACTTCGTCCACTCTTGCTACATTATTCCTTTCCCTAGTATAGCCCCTCTGTATATTCGTTACAACTTTAAATTTTCCCTTCTTTACTTAGCGGTCTACTGGTTTTTCACCTGACAGCTGCTTTTATTTTGTCCGGAGGTCTCTCTTATTTTCTTGAAGGCTGTATCCATCTTTTCCTGATCATAAACGATTCTATAACCTTGCATTTTTCCTTTAGCCATTCCTACTTAGGCAGTTTGCACTTTTTGTCAATTTCATTTTTTAAATATCTGTATATCCTTTTGCTAGCTTCATGTATCCTGTGGTACCCAAAGATTTCTGCTGTGCCTTGTCTTTTTACCTATTTGGTCCTCTACTTTCACTATTTCATCTCTCAAAGCTACCCATTCGTCTTTTAATGTATTCCTTTCCCCAGCTTCAGACACTCATTGCCTAGCGCTCATTTTGAAACTCTCAACAATCTCTGACCATTTTCAACTTATACTGGTCCCATCTTCTTAATTTCCTATCTTTTTGCAATTCACAACCAAAAAATTATGGACAGAGTCCACATCTGACCCTGGAAATGTCTTACAGTTTAAAACCTGATTCCGAAATCTCTTTCATACCATTATGTAACCTATCTGAAACCTTCCGTGTCTCCATGTCTCTTCCACGTACACAGTCTTCTTTCATGGTTCTTAAACCAAGTATTAACGATGATTAAATAAGGCTCTGTGCAGAATTCTACGAGACAGCTTCCTCTTTTAGTCCTTTCCTCCTGTCCATATTCTTCTACTATTTTCTCTTCTCTTCCTTTCTCTGCTATCAGATTCCACTCCCCCCACCCCCTCACAGTTAAATTTTTCTTTCCCTTAACTATCTGAATAATTACTTTTACCTCATCATACTACCTTTCAATCTCTTCAGCGTATGCGGATCTAGTCGACATATAAACTTTTACTACTGTAGTTAGTGTTGGCTTTTGTGCCTATCTTGGCTACTATAATGCATTCACTGAGCTGTTAATAGTAGCTTACACGAATCACTACTTTCTTATTCATTATTAGATCTAGTCTTGCATTACCCCCATTTCATTGTGGCTTATAACTCTGTACTCACCTGACAAAAAGTTCTGTTCACCCTGGCACTTCACTAGTTCCCACTATATCTAGCTTCAACCTATCCATTTCTCTTTTTAAATTTTCTAACCTAATTATCCGATGAAGAGATCAAACATTCCAGGCTCCTACCTGAGGAGTGCCAGTTTTATTTTATTTTATTTATTTTTTGACTGATGACAACATCCTCCTGAGAAGTCGTCGCTTGTACATCCGATTGGGGGATTATTCTACTTCCGGAATATTTTACCCAACATGGTGCCACCATCATTTAACCATGTAGCAGAGCTGCATGCCCTTGGGAAAAGTAACGGCTGTAGTTTCTCCTTGCTTTCAGTCCTTTACAGTACCAGCATAGCAAGACCTTATTGACTGACGCAAAAGGCCAGATCAGTCCGTGATCCAGACTGCTGCCCCTGCAACTACTGAAAAAGCTGCTGCCCGTCTTCAGGAACCATTGGCCTCTCCACAGATATCCCACCATTATGACTGCACCTCTTTCGCTGAGGCAAACCAACCACCCAACGTCGGCAGGGTCCATGGTTCATGCGGGGGATTAATATAACCATGAATAACAATTCTTTTGGTTAATGATCGGAAATCATTTCCTTATTTAATTCAGTCAACCGCCTCGAATGTGTTAGGAAATAAAATTAAAAACTATTTCAAAACATCTTTCTATTCACAAATCATTAATGTTTGGCTGCACTGAAAATTAAAGATCTGCAAATGAAAAAAAGAACGGCAGAGAAAATCCTGTTGGGTATCAACAAAATAACCAGCGAGAAATGCTACTAATAAAAAATTTTTAGAAGGGAGAAACAAGGCATAAATTTTAAACAACACATATACAACTCTGATGCCGTATATAACACTTTGCTTACAAACCTTACATCTGATCATTTTCATGCGTTATTTTTGTGTCATTTTATTTACGAGGGCGTGCTGAAAAGTAACGCCTCCGAATTTTTTATGTGAGCTTTTTAAATAAAACAAACGTTATTAACATTCTACACATTCATACTTCATTTCTTAAACGTTATTAACATTCCACATCTTCGTTCTTCATTTTGTCATATTTCCACCCCTCTGTCGCTAGTGAGCTCCGAACTGTCGCGTGAAGCATAACGGTGTGTAACGTAACTACGTCGGTGCGTGAGAAACATCGCGCTGTAATCGAGTATAGAGTTCCAAGAATTTGCCCACTCACAGAGCAGCGTCTCCTTCAGCATGAAAATACCAGACCACACACGAGCGTTGCGACATCTGCAACAATCTTGTCTAAACTGTGTATCGTTTACGTTTCATTTCCATGCAAGACTACACTCCATCAAATGCTTTCAGAAAAGACTTGCTGGCGCATATTCGAGTTAACAAATTTCTCTTCTTCGAAATGCTTTGCTTGTCATTGCCTGTCTACATTTTATATCTTCTCTGTTTCGGCCAACATCAGTTATTTTACTGCCCTAATAGCAAACCTCATTTAATGCATCTAATATCTCATTTTCTAATCTAATCCCCTCAGCATCGTCCATTGCTGTCTCTGACAGAATTACAATGTTATCGGCAATCTCGAAGTTTATATTACTTTTCCCTGAACTTTAATTACTACTTTGAGAACTTCAGTTGATAGAAGAGATGAAAGCAGAGATGGGTTTGTGGCTTCCTCAACAAGGTCAAACATTCTACAAAGACGGTGTCAACAAATTGACCTCTCTTTGGGAAAAATACACTCCTGGAAATGGAAAAAAGAACACATTGACAGCGGTGTGTCAGACCCACCATACTTGCTCCGGACACTGCGAGAGGGCTGTACAAGCAATGATCACACGCACGGCACAGCGGACACACCAGGAACCGCGGTGTTGGCCATCGAATGGCGCTAGCTGCGCAGCATTTGTGCACCGCCGCCGTCAGTGTCAGCCAGTTTGCCGTGGCATACGGAGCTCCATCGCAGTCTTTAACACTGGTAGCATGCCGCGACGGCGTGGACGTGAACCGTATGTGCAGTTGACGGACTTTGAGCGAGGGCGTATAGTGGGCATGCGGGAGGCCGGGTGGACGTACCGCCGAATTGCTCAACACGTGGGGCGTGAGGTCTCCACAGTACATCGATGTTGTCGCCAGTGGTCGGCGGAAGGTGCACGTGCCCGTCGACCTGGGACCGGACCGCAGCGACGCACGGATGCACGCCAAGACCGTAGGATCCTACGCAGTGCCGTAGGGGACCGCACCGCCACTTCCCAGCAAATTAGGGACACTGTTGCTCCTGGGCTATCGGCGAGGACCATTCGCAACCGTCTCCATGAAGCTGGGCAACGGTCCCGCACACCGTTAGGCCGTCTTCCGCTCACGCCCCAACATCGTGCAGCCCGCCTCCAGTGGTGTCGCGACAGGCGTGAATGGAGGGACGAATGGAGACGTGTCGTCTTCAGCGATGAGAGTCGCTTCTGCCTTGGTGCCAATGATGGTCGTATGCGTGTTTGGCGCTGTGCAGGTGAGCGCCACAATCAGGACTGCATACGACCGAGGCACACAGGGCCAACACCCGGCATCATGGTGTGGGGAGCGATCTCCTAAACTGGCCGTACACCACTGGTGATCGTCGAGGGGACACTGAATAGTGCACGGTACATCCAAACCGTCATCGAACCCATCGTTCTACAATTCCTAGACCGGCAAGGGAACTTGCTGTTCCAACAGGACAATGCACGTCCGCATGTATCCCGTGCCACCCAACGTGCTCTAGAAGGTGTAAGTCAACTACCCTGGCCAGCAAGATCTCCGGATCTGTCCCCCATTGAGCATGTTTGGGACTGGATGAAGCGTCGTCTCACGCGGTCTGCACGTCCAGCACGAACGCTGGTCCAACTGAGGCGCCAGGTGGAAATGGCATGGCAAGCCGTTCCACAGGACTACATCCAGCATCTCTACGATCATCTCCATGGGAGAATAGCAGCCTGCATTGCTGCGAAAGGTGGATATACACTGTACTAGTGCCGACATTGTGCATGCTCTGTTGCCTGTGTCTATGTGCCTGTGGTTCTGTCAGTGTGATCATGTGATGTATCTGACCCCAGGAATGTGTCAATAAAGTTTCCCCTTCCTGGGACAATGAATTCACGGTGTTCTTATTTCAATTTCCAGGAGTGTATGTTCGTCGCCAGGGTGACTATGTTCAGAAATAAATATGTAGACATGAAGAATAAAGATGTAAAATGTTAATAACGCTTGTTTTATTTAAAAAGCTTTAAGAGTATTCACATAAAAAACTCGGAGGCGTCACTTTCATCACGCCCTCTTAATATTAAGTGCCATAATTAAAGTTCAATAAAATGTGTTTTGAAAGCGATTTATCGGGTTGCTTGGATAAAGAGTAATCCAGGATAAGCATTCAACATGATGAATGTGGTAAATCTCATCAGTGCTAAATCTATAATTTAGATGAATCACAGAGGACCGAAAATCTAGTTAATGAATGAGTAACTGCTTTCGTTAGCCGATAATAATTTCGTTCGATGAGTTGTCACAGGGTACTAAGTAAGCTACTTCATTTTTAAGGAAAAACTGAGAACTTTGTCTTACACAGCTGCTAGATACAAAGGACCCCTCTTAAGAGATTCATCCGGGATTTGTTGCAGCCGTTTGAATGACACGAATGCCGTCGACCGGTTAGATAACTGCCGAGCAGTACTAAAATTTGGATTCATAGGTGGATTAAGGCCTCCATCTTAATGCAGGTTTCAAGTTATTTCCCTAAATCTCTAGACTAATGTCGCAATGTTCTCTTCAACAACGCAAGGACCAACTTTCTTTCTCGTCTCTGTCCACAGATCTAGTGCCGTGTGATGCCTCGAGCATATATACATTGCAGTATTTGGTGTTTATCCTCGTCTTCGCTTTTGCTCCAATCATTCATGACCGTTTGCGGCCTGCCCCAATAGAAACAGGAATCACAGTGCTCTCGAACACACGCAGTTACTTTATCCGAAGGCAATATTTTAGGGAAGAAGCAAGAGGTAATGTAAAGCAACTTTTCTTAATATCTTGATAAAACTGTCTCATGGGTATGTTAGTGATAAGCAGATGGAAATTACTCTGTGAGGAAGAATTTAAGAATTGTGATGGTTATTATGGACGGGCGCGTAAGCAAACGATAGTGTCAGCAGGTGTAAGAGTAATGCTGATGCTGATTTGTCAAAAAGTGACACTTTTGGAAGACCGTAGCTGTTACGTGATACAGAATGATGACACTGCACAGCAGAAATGAGTCATAGTTTTTTTTTCTTTTTTTTTTTTACTGTTATGCGTTCATCGTCACACAGGTTGCATGCATTTGCCAAAACATACGAACATTTCACGGCAACCCATATGCAAACCAGCATCCATGTGATTTTATGGAAGAAAATCATTTCGAAACCGGTAACGATGTTTTTTGAATAAAGTTATGCAAAACCAAGTTGTGACTGATTTACATTGCCCACTATCAACGAAATGTAAGAGTGGTGGGATTTAACCCTTATTGCTTGTAGGTATCAACGTTGCTGGATAAGAAGGGCGTGGAAGAGTGAATAACGAGAGATATCTAGTGGTAGATGAAAGCATTTGGCTCTCACCGTCAATATCCATGACCTACAGAGTTCTCTTTTGGTGCTAAATGAGTTAGAACTCTTAATAATAATCCTACAAGGCTCAATAATAAAAGCAGATTAATGATGTTTCTCGTTCAGTAATGTGTGACTAGATTAAACGCCAAAGAGTATAAATATTTATGACGTGAGCGTTCGGACGTGCAGAAGGACAATTAATCCGCAACGTCTGCTGCTGCAGCTCAAGTTACGTAATTTTGGGACGGCGCATTTCAACCTGTATAGCGCTTAGCGTGTTTTAAATGTTATTACTTTGCTACTACAGATAGATCGGCTTCAGAAGTTCCGTGAAACTTCGTAACGCGTTTTACAGACATCTTAAGAATTTGATTCCAGGAACTGAAGTTGACTTAAAGATATGAAGTACAATGGTATTGTGCCTTTTCGCCACACTATCATTGCACAGATTTTACATCATTTACATTTTTTTCCGTAACGGGATAGGAAGTGACACGCAACAATATTTTTTTATGTTTTCTATTTGCACTTATTTATATTGTCCAATCTCTGTTACAATCACACTGTAGACGGCGCCGAAGTGTTGCGAAAAGGCAACAGATTTAGAACTATGAAATTCTTACAGCACCGAGCGAGGTGGCGCAGTTGCTAGCACACTGGACTCGCATTCGGGAGGACGACGATTCAATCCCGCGTCCAGCCATCCCGATTTAGGTTTTCCGTGATTTCCCTAAATCGCTCCAGGCAAAGGCCGGTATGGTTCCTTTGAAAGGGCACGGCCGACTTCCTTCTCTGTCCTTCCCTAATCCGATGAGACCGATGACCTCGCTGTCTGGTCTCCTCCCCCAAACAACCCAACCCAACTCTTATAGCAAATACGGTAAGCGATTTGCATCTCCTGCTTCTCCATAATTATTTTCAATTTTTCTTTATTTACGCTTCTGCTTTTTACAGACAAGTAAAATATCTATAACATTTTTTCGCCATCTCATCAGAAAAGTAAAACCATACACTACACACAAATCATAAAAAAAATACAAGATCAGTGCTCGAATTTTGGAGTAATAAAAGAATTCACAGCCAACAATATTGCTTTTTAAGTTTTCTATTGCACTGATTCATATTGTCGAATCTGTTCTAATTAATTGCATTACAATGACACTGTATAGAAAACTGTCTCATGCAGGAATACTTAGATGCGCACAAGGGTTTGAGAGCCTGCATAAACCGGAGAAAGTTAATCAGACTGTCATGTATCAATTATACATGGCTAGCAGTTTACTCAACACACTTGCAAAGTTTATCTAGCACTTGTCTCGTAAACTCATGGTCATAATATCGCAGAAATTGTTTCTACAATACAAGACTTTATAATACAGAGTCTCGAGATTTTTCAACAAACAAAAGGCATCGTATCAATACGACATTTACAATTACACTCATGTTGTACATAGCTTTGAAAAGTAACGTGTCATCTTTTTAGATTCTTCTCTTTACAATACTGCACCACAGCTGTTACTAAAACTTAAACGGGCAGAAACGTATATAAAATAAGGTGTAACTTCCAAGTTGCGCTACTACCACGCATTATAAACAAGCAGCATCATTCCAAAATCACGTGACCAGCCCGGTTTAGTGTTGAGAACAAGCGCAGTACACTATGCTCACTCACACAAACGTACTCTACGTTAAATGCGCCTGCTTTTATTTGAGACTGCATCCGGCTGTCTGTGACACACGTATTTCTGACTTGCAGTGGCTGAACGGCTACAGCGTGATGACGCACGAGATTGGCCATCTGCCCTTCCAGGCCGACGTCACTTCTTACCTCATATACGGCGAGAGCAACAGGATTACCGTCGCCGTCAACAACACTCTGAGCAGCACCACCATACCACAAGGATCGCTGGAGCAAATGCAAACGTAACGCTCTTTTCCTGTTTTGTCCATTTACTTCAGTGTTATAGGAAATGTACTGCCTACATTCTTTGAACGATTGTATTACTCCTTGCACGTCACGTTAATAACACAGCCTCACAGTTTCACGTTTTTCACATCTTTATAAAGGGCAATTAGAAATGGATACGGCAGTTACAAACGGCTACAAGTATTTAATGCGTAGCGTTACATCGATGAAAATTACAGAAAATGTAGAAGACAGACCAGTTTTTTACTTACATTGTAAGTGTTTTATATAACTCACTGTGCCCACATACTTTTCTGAACGATAATCCACATGTTGCCGGCAAAGGAGACACATACACAAGATCTTTCATATATTCCTATAAAGTGAAATCTATGGATCTAGTTGACCAAGAGCAGAACACTGCGTCATGTCCAGTAAAAGGGATCCAACGGTTTAAAATATATTGAATTAAAAATGTGAGAAACTCAAAATCCCAATGTGGGGGTGCCCCATCTTCTCAAAGTTGCAACCGAAGGTGTCTGTATCTAGGTAAATGTTTGTTGAAACATTAGCTCAGTGAACAAAAATGGACCATACACTTTTGTACCGATGTCTCATGTGTTGTTGTGGTTGCCTGAGACTGGCTTGATGCAGCTCTCCATGCTACTCTATCCTGTGCAAGCTTCTTCATCTACCACTACTTACTGCAACCTACATCCTTCTGAATCTGTTTAGTGTATTCATCTCTTGGTCTCCCTCTACGATTTTTACCCTCCACGCTGCCCTCCAATACTAAACTGGTGATCCCTTGATGCCTCAGAACATGTCCTACCTACCGATCCCTTCTTCTAGTCAAGTTGTGCCACAAACTCTTCTCCCCAATTCTATTCAATACCTCCTCATTAGTTATATGATCTACCCATCTAATCTTCAGCATTCTTCTGTAGCACCACATTTCGAAAGCTTCTATTCTCTTCTTGTCCAAACTAGTTATCGTCCATGTTTCACTTTCGTACATGGCTACGCTCCACACAAATATTTTCAGAAACGACTTCCTGACACTTAAATCTATACTCGATGTTAACAAATTTCTCTTCTTCAGAAACGCTTTCCTTGCCACTGCCAGTCTACATTTGATATCCTCTCTACTTCGACCAACAGTTATTTTGCTCCCCAAATAGCAAAACTCCTTTACTACTTTAAGTATCTCATTTCCTAATCTAATTCCCTCAGCATCACCCAATTTAATTCGACTACATTCCATTATCCTCGTTTTGCTTTTGTTGATGTTCATCTTATACCCTCCTTTCAAGAGACTGTCCATTCCGTTCAACTGCTCTTCCAAGTCCTTTGTTGTCTCTGACAGAATTACAATGTCTTCGGCGAACCTCATAGTTTTTATTTATTCTCCATGGATTTTAATACCTACTCCGAACTTTTCTTATGTTTCCTTTACTGCTTGCTCAATATACAGATTGAATAACATCGGGGATAGGCTACAACCCTGTCTCACTCCCTTCCCAACCACTGCTTCCCCTTCATGCCCCTCGACTCTTATAACTGCCATCTGGTTTCTGTACAAATTGTAAATAGCCTTTCGCTCCCTGTATTTTACCCCTGCCACCTTCAGAATTTGAAAGAGAGTATTCCAGTCAACACTGTCAAAAGCTTTCTCTAAGTCTACAAATGCTAGAAACGTAGGTTTGCCTTTCCTTAATCTAGCTTCTAAGATAAGTCGTAGGGTCAGTATTGCCTCATGTGTTCCAATATTTCTACGGAATCCAAACTGATCTTCCCCGAGGTTGGCTTCTACCAGTTTTTCCATTCGTCTGTAACGAATTCGCGTTAGTATTTTGCATCCGTGACTTATTAAACTGAGTGCTCGGTAATTTTCACATCTGTCAGCACCTGCTTTCATTGGGATTGGAATTATTATATTCTTCTTGAAGTCTGAGTGTATTTCGCCTGTCTCATACATTTTGCTCACCAGATGGTAGAGTTTTGTCAGGACTGGCTCTCCCAAGGCTGTCAGTAGTTCTAATGGAATGTTGTCTACTCCCGGGGCCTTGTTTCGACTTAGGTCTTTCAGTGCTCTGTCAAACTCTTCACGCAATATCATATCTCCCATTTCATCTTCATCTGCATCCTTTTCCATTTCCATACGCCCTTGTATAGACACTCTATATACTCCTTTCTGATTTCTCTTCTTTGCTTAGAACTGGGTTCCCATCTGAGCTCTTGATATTCATTCCTGTTTCTCATGTAGCACATTAACTTTAGGTGAATCTGGTTAAAATGCAGTTACCCACAAAGGCTTTTCTGTACCCTATATTCGAATATCGTGGTTGTTAACATGGTCATTTGTGTGGGAGGTTGATAGCCACTAAAAATCAAATGTACAGCTAATGTTTATTACGACAGGGCTTCGCCAAAGATAGCATACTTCAGGTATTTTACGAATTCTTCCTGTTTCTATTGTACTTAAATATAGTTTTGTGAGTTTTAAATGGCGTAGAACCATAATAACACACGTTTAGAGTCCGAATGAACATTTATTTTGGTACTGAACAGAACCAATACAGAAAATAGATGTCGAACATGGTGCGAGAGAACAAAGACTGAATACAAAACTAAAGAGCATAAGCAAAGAACTGTCGCCTCGTGTCAGAGACGCCAAAGACCCCCCTCCCCGGCAGTGCAGAGAATGGCGGGGCGGAGCTAGCACACATCCACAACAAAGTCCTCGTGCCAACTATAGTATAATAAAATAATGGAATAGATGATAATAAAATGCGTGGCTTTTTAAAATGTATTGAATTAATGAGATTAATTTTTCGGCGTGAATGACAAACACAATAAGCTGAGCTATGCCTGGAAATAAGTCCGTATTAGTTCATATTATTTTGCAGGGCGGAGTAGTTTCTTTCTCCGCTGTAGATTTGTGCTTACCATTCTTTATAATATTACGTTTGGTCGCCGCGTTCACCTTTGAAGTCTTGACCGTGTTCCTATTAAGCTTATCGGATCTTCGTAATTTTCCAAAGTACACAGGTGGGCTTCAGTTATTGTAATTATTGTACTATTTGAAATAACAACTCACACGACCTTTCTGTTAATAAAACAATACTGTATTTTTCTAAACGGTGCACATATGAAATCCACACTCCTCACTTATTCATAGCGACCCCAAAATGGCGGTCTACAATTACTCGCTAAAAAATTGACGTGCTTCTCACTCTTTCACTAGCTGAGCGCGAATCCCTCCTTCCTCCTACCGGTACCAGAAAAAATCCTCTGTTTATTAACAACTGAAAGTCAAAAAATACATGACGGTAGGCATAGGCTCTATGATGGGCTACCGCTTCATCTTGTCTCTTTGCCTTTAAGGAAGACGAAAACATAAAGGAAATGCAAAAGGTTTATCACACAACATGGCGGACAGAGGTGGCATCCGGCGTGCGAAGTGTGAATCTCAGTGCGTCGTCAGGGTCCTGCACATCGGACAGCTACACAGGCAGTGGCAAGTCGATGGGGCCCATGGCGGCAGTGTCAGCGGGTGAGGCGTCGGCAGAGGCAGGCCGGCAGGGAGTGACGGGACCCACAAAGGGAGGCATGTGTGGTGGGGCGAGAGGGGGCACACGAGTGGCGCAGGTTGACTGACCTTGGAGTGCTGGGATGGCGTATATGAAGTGTTGGCAATAGGCGACAGCTGAGCACATGGTGCGGTAGCCACGGAAAGTGAGCAATCCTGCGAAGTGAGGACATGGACGTCCGAGCCGGGCTGGAGTGATGTGAGCAGGCCTCAGTGGGAGATGGCGACGGTGGGCATGGCGCGATGGCTGCGAGATGCGAAGGATCCCACAAAGCGGGGGCTAGTGTGTCCTGTAGGTCCAACTGCATCCACGTGGAACAGGCAGCAGGAAAGGAGTAGCTCGATACAGGAGCGGGGCAGAGCAAAGGCACTGTAGGAGAGGGAGGCTCCATTGACAGGAGCGGCTCTGCAGAGAGGCAGTGTAAGGTAATTCATGGATGAGCCAATTCAGCAGCGGTGGTAGCAATGAGGGAGCATAACTCCATGTTATGAGTGTGTAGTCTGTCGATCTGCTTGCGGACGTCCGATAAATTAGAGAGGCGAGTCGCAATATCTTCAAGCAGAGAAGCACATGTGGAAGGCGTGGCCAACAAGGTGGAGAGCAGAGACATGTCGAGTTCATTCGAGCACGGAAAGGCAGAACCTGATGCATGATGGAGCGTAGCGGCCTGCAGGTGTGGCGAAAGTTAGCAATGGTGTAGAAAGTCTAACCCAACCACAGGTTCGACCAGGTTGGCGATGTGGAAGGTCCAAGGAAGTGTCGCACTCAGTGATAGATGAAGCAACATCTTAATGGAGCTCAGGACTGTGATAGGAGAGTGATTTGCAGCGATCAAATCAAGGTTAGCAGGAGAAAGTGTGTTGCCCACAAACTTGACCGGGATAACGCTGATGTCAGTGCCACTGTCGACGAGGAAGCAAGTGCCTGATGACAATTCAGTGACGTAGAGGCATTGCACTGCTGAAGCAAGTAGTGCGGCATCGGATGCTAGGTGCTGTGAAGAATCATGGCAGGACATGGTGCCTAAGTGTGCCCACTGGTCTCAGTTGGGAAAGGCGGAAGGCGCACAATTGCGAGCTGTGTCCCCACAAGTAGCGTGCAACCAGCACAGTGCAACTGACTGCGTCGGGGCAGGAAGCTGATCAGGTTGCTGCTTGGGCGAGGTTGGCAGCTGTCGAGGGCTGCAGGCAGTACCTCCTGTAGGCCGCTAGGTTGCAGCTCCTAACAGGCAGCTAAGGTGCTGATGGGAGTGCACTGGTCTCTGTTGGCAGAGCATGCCAACTGGGGTGTCGGGGATGTTGTCTGTGACAGTCGGCGTCGGTGACGAATGATCATGTAGGCCCGATTGGCCATGCATAGGTGAACCACGAGATGGTCCGTGATGTGAGATAACAGGTGAAGTTGCAGATCCAACAGCAGTTTGACCGACCACAAAGTCCAAAGCGCCATGTCTGGTAGTGTTTGATTATCAATTAATGCATGAATGTGCTGCCAAAACTGCAAAGGTGTGCAGTCATCGAGGTGCTCGTCGTGGATGATGTGCTGGATAGCTTCTGCCAGAGAGCGAGAAAGGTGTTCGGTAAGTATTGTCCGAAATTCCATGAATATCCAGTAGATGGTGCACTAGTGCGAACCAAGTCCTGGGGTTGTCCTTCTGAAACTCAGGCAGCTTAGGAAATCTGCCAGGTAACACATGTTGATGTAGCACTGGTAGGTGAAGATCTGTGTCGGCGATGGAGGGGGCCCCCAACACCAGGAGCGCAGTAGCGGTGAATGGTGCGTCGCCCAAAGTCTGCGTGGTGGGGCGGCCGCAAGCAGCACACAATGTGGAGTGAGCCGGTGTAACCAACAGCACAGTGTGTACCAACTGCAGGCCTGGAGGTGGACACGGAACGAGTGTACTGGCCGTTGCCGTTGCAACAGTGGGTGGAAGGTGATTGCGAAGCAGCCAAGGGGGGGCTGATGCGGAAGCCAGCACCGTAGAAACGGCCGGTGCCATTACGGGAGTGGGCGGAAGGCGATTGTGGTGTGACCATGGAGCGATGGTCATGGAAACTGGCGTGGCTGAGATAACCGGTGTCGAGACAGCATGCAGAGGGGGGGGGGGGGGGAGGTGAGGTGCACTGGCATCAGGCATATAAGAATGTGCAACCCCGTGCATGTGAACGTCGAAGTATAGTTCTCAAACTGCGTCTGCACATCAAACCAACTAGAAGGCGACTGTTTAAATGGAGGATGAAACACAATGTCCTTCATATGATTATCATTCACAATGTCGTTAAGCAGTGTGCACTGTCCGGGCGACAGGCATTGCTGCATAGTAGCATCTGACGGTGGCCATGTTGGGCCGGTAATAGTTAAGTGGCTGCTGGCATGGCAGGGGCCAGGTAATTGTTCACTTTTAGCCAATTGTCCATTAGGAAGCACAGTTGAAAGGGTGTGTGGCACTACCACGAAACAACACTGGTAGATCCATTGTTCCGAAGATAATGTGGACTGGCACACGAAGTTCGTTAATGATGAAAATAAACACAACATAATTTCCAAACACACCACTGTGGGTTTTATGTTTCGTAGAACCATAATAACACACTTTTAGAGCCAGAATGAACATTTGTTTCGGCACTGAACAGAGCGAATACAGAAAATGGATGTCGAAGAAGTTGTGAGAGAACAAAGACTGAAGGCAAAACCAAAGAGCATAAGCAAAGAACTGTCGCTTCGCATCAGAGATGCCACAGTTTCATTTTCAGCTTCCTTTTGAGAACACGTCAAACCATTGTTTGTGGCATTTGTAGCTCATTTTTTGTTTAGTACGTCAATTTCCATGCATTACAGTGAAAGGAAAGGTGAAGTCTTTCAATGTTTTGTACTGGTGGCCCCGACAAGTAGTCAGCTGATATATTTTTCTTCGGACTACTGAGAACATCTATAAATGTTGGTGGTATTTAGAAATGCTTGATAGCATCGCTGATTAAATAGTCTATGCATCGCGATAACAGAATGACAATTGTTAAATTCTAACAAGCAGAATTCCTACTAAATGGAACCCACCATTTTCATTTACATTTATTTTGATTTACCATATTTTTTATACTTAGACGTGTGGCCAAGTGTTTTGTATTGGTGCTAAATACTGACATCTAAATAGATCCATCCTATCTACTGATCTCCAGTTTTTTTTATTTTATTTTTCACCACTTTGTACAGATGTTCAATCTAGTTACAGATAGCATGCCATAATCCACAAGTCAGTTTCAAAACAAAAGACAAGGCTTCAGTGAGTTGTTCCCTAGCTTTAGCCTATCTGAGGAATTGTCAAGAAACAGCTTCCTGTGCTGGACTGTCTACAGAGGAGCATTGTAATACTAGTAACAGCTGTCTCTTGTAGCTATGAGAGTTATGAACTATAAATGCTAATCATTGTAATTAAGTTAAATCATAAAGAAACTTGAAGTTGCTAATCATATGTTAGGCCTATGTTAATTTATTAATCGTATCTGTGATTAGACAATAATGTAGTATTGTACATTAAAAACAGTGGAGTGCTGTTTTCCAAATTGTTCATGTGAAATGCTGAAGCTGTGAATAACGCTTGAAATACAAATATTATTCCTGTGCAGGGGAAATGGTAACATCACATACTTGACCTTCACATTCGACTTCTTCAATTACGCTGGCATTCATCGCTCTGTTGTCCTCTACACAACACCAGAAGTCTACATAGATGACATCACTATCACTACAGACTATTCAGCTGATGGAACTGGTATGTTTTTAGGTTTAATATTGTTTCTGCTCACAAAAAGACTATTCTGTGAAACTACTGGCACATTAATGTATGGTATTTTTTTAAGAAAGCAACAGTAGAAATTTTCCCGATTTTATTCACAAAGAGCCTAAAGAAAACTGAAAATTTTAAACCTGTACATGGAGTGG
Organism: Schistocerca serialis cubense; assembly: GCF_023864345.2. Lineage (NCBI taxonomy): Eukaryota > Metazoa > Arthropoda > Insecta > Orthoptera > Acrididae > Schistocerca > Schistocerca serialis. The sequence goes on along the minus strand of NC_064638.1, from coordinate 870,956,333 downwards.
AGAAGTAGTAGGTGAATATGGACTGGGAGTAAGGAATAAATGAGGAAGCTGCCTTGTAGAATTTTGCCCATAACATAACTTAATCATAGCTAACACTTGGTTTAAGAATCATAAAAGAAGGTTGTATACATGGAAGAGGCCTGGAAACATTGGAAGATTTCAGGCAGATTATATAATGGTAAGACACAGATTTAGGAACCAGTTTTTAAATTTTAAGACATTTCCAAGAGCAGATGTGGACTCTGACCACAATTTATTGGTTATGGACTGTAGATTAAAACTGAAGAAACTGCAAAAAGGTGGTAATTTAAGGAAATGGGACCTGGATAAACTGAAGGAACCAGAGGCTGTAGACAGTTTCAGAGAGAGCATTAGGAAATGACTGATAAGATGGCGGAAAGTAATACTGTAGAAGAAGAATGCGTAGCTTTGAGAGATGAAACAGTGAAGGCAGCAGAGGATCAAGTAGGCAAAAAGATGAGGCCTATAGATACTCCCTGGGTAACAGAAAAGATACTGAATTTAATTGATGAAAGGAGAAAAAATAAAAATGCGGTAAATGAGGCAGGCAAAAAGAAATACAAACATCTCAAAAATGAGATGGACAGGAAGTGCAAAATGACTAATCAGGGATGGCTAGAGGACAAATTTAAGTACGTAGAGGCGTATATCACTAGGGGTAAGATAGATACTGTCCACAGGAAAATTAGAGATAACTTTGGAGAAAAGAGAACCACTTGTATGAATATCAAGAGCTCAGATGGCAACCAGTTCTAAGCAAAGAAGGGAAGCAGAAAGGTGGAAGGAGTACATAGATGGTTTATACAAGGCCGATGTACTGGAGGGCAATACTATGGAATTGGAAGAGGGTGTAGATGAAGATGAAATGAGAGATATGATACTGCATGATGAGTTTGACAGAGTACTGAAAGACCTGAGTAGAAGCAAGATCCCGGGAGCAGACAACATTCCATTAGAACTACTGATAGCCTTGGGAGACCAGCCCTGAAAAAACTCTACCACCTGGTCAGCAGGATGTATGGGATAGGCGAAATACTCTGTGACTTCAAGGAGAACATAATAATTCCAAAGCAAGCAAGTGCTGACAGGTGTGAATATTACCAAACTATCAGTTTAATAAGCCATGGTTGCAAAATGCTAACATGAATTCTTTACAGATGAATGAAAAAACTAGTAGGAGCCAACTTTGGGGAAGATCAGTTTTGATTCCGTAGAAATGTTGGAAGACACGAGACAATACTGACCCTATGACTTGGATTAGAGAATACGTTAAGGAAAAGCAAACGTACATTTCTAGCATTTGCAGACTTAGAGAAAACTTTTGACAATGTTGACTGGAACACTCTCTTTCAAATTCTAAAGATGACAGGGGTAATATACAGGGAGCGAAAGGCAATTTACAATTTGTACAGAAACCAGATGGCAGTTATAAGAGTTGAGGGCCATGAAAGGGGAGCAGGGGTTGAGAAGGGAGTGAGACAGGGTTGTAGCCTATCCCTGATGTTATTCAATCTGTATATTGAGCAAGCAGTAAAGGAAAATTTGGAATAGGAATTAATCCATGGAGAAGAAATAAAAACTTTGAGGTTTGCCGACGACATTGTAATTATGTGAGAGAGAGCAAAGGACCTGGAAGAGCAGCTGAACAGAATGGACAGTGTCTTGAAAGGAGTATATAAGATGAACATCAACAAAAGCAAAATGAGGATAATGGAATGTGGTCAAATTACATCAAGTGATGCTGAGGGAATTAGATTAGGAAATGAGACACTTAATGTGTTAAAAAATTTTACTATTTGCAAAGCAAAATAACTGATGATTGTCGAAGTAGGGAGGATATAAAATGTAGACTAGCTATGGCAAGAAAATGTGCGTGAAATCTTATGAAGGTCATCAGTCCCTAAAATTACACACTACTTAACCTAAATTATCCTAAGGACAAACACACACACACATGCCCGAGGGAGGACTCGAACCTCCGCTGGGACCAGCCGCACAGTCCATGACTGCAGCGCCTTAGACCGCTCGGCTAATCCTGCGTGGTGGTTATGGCAAGGAAAGTGTTTCTGAAAAAGAGAAATCTGTTTACCACGAGTATAGATTTAAGTGTCAGGAAGCCTTTCCTGAATGTATTTGTATGGAGTGTAGCCATGTATGGAAGTGAAACGTGGACAATAAGAGAACAGAAGAAGAGAACAGAAGCTTTCGAAATGTGGTGCTACAGAAGAATGCAGAAGATTAGATGCGTAGAACACATAACTAATGAGGGGGTACTGAATAGAATTGGGGAGAAGAGAAATTTGTGGCACAACTTGACTAGATGAAGGGATCAGTTGATAGGTCATGTTCTGAGGCATCAAGCAATCACCAATTTAGTACTGGAGGGAAGTGTGGAGGTTAAAAACTATAGAAGGAGTCCAAGAGATGAATACACTAAGCAGAATCTGAAGGATGTAGGTTGCAATAGTTATTCAGAGATGAAGAGGCTTGCACAGAATAGAGTAGCATGGAGAGCTTCATCAAACCAGTCTTTGGACTGAAGACCACCACCATCACAACAACAACAACAACAACAACAACATGGAGTGCAAAAGAATACATGATATAAGGTGGCAGGTGTTATTCCATACTACCATCTATACATTAAAAAATAATGAATGATGACTAGAGCACACTGAAGAGTGTGTAGTGAGACTATTCCTAACTTGGACAAAAGAATGGAGGATACCAGATTAACAGTGTATAATTTACTAAACTGAATGAAAGAATATCTGCCTCTGTACTTGTGTGATCACTGTGGATGACTGCTAAGCTGATGTTCTAGGATCAGTTACTGGAACTGCCAGGATTTTTCTTTGGTGGGAGGACCAAAAGACGGTACACTCAGCCTAATGATGTCAACTGATTAGTAGAAACTCTAGGTCATAAAAACTGACAACGGTCACGAAAGCGGTGTGCTGACCACATGTCCCTCTACACCGCATCCAATGACACCATTAACAGAGGGTGTCATGGTGGTCAGCTGGCACTGGGATGCATACCAGGACCTTTGGATGGAGTTTTGTGAATGAAAGACTAAAGACTTGAAGTACGCTAAACCAAATGTAATTACGACATAGAAGATATCAGAAAGGAGTAATTAAAGCAGGGACAGTTTCGGTCAGAAGAGGTAACAAGCAATACAGTTGAACAGCCCATTAAATACAATCAGTGTATTCTTCTAGTACCTTAGTGTAGTACTGGTAGAGAGAATAGCAATCATTCTATTACTTCAGCTGCATGTAATTTGTGCTGGATTTCTCAGTGTTACTATTACAATAAGGAGTAAAGTATTTCTCATAGAAATATAGTTCTACTGCAAGATATGTTAATATTGTCAGTTTAGTGTTATGTATGTCTTCATTATTCACACCATGAACAAGCACAAAGTTTAGTATCATGTTTTGGATACTTGTTACACTAAAATAAGGACTGAGAGTTGCTTAAAAATCACCATAAGGAAGAATAGAAGGCAGAACAGTATAAAAACCAGTAACAAACATCACTAGATTAAATTACACAAAATAAAACTGAAGCAAAAAATTAGTAAACACCGCCAGATTAAACTACTCACAGAAATGTTGTTTACTCAGTACACAGGCCCTCTCACAGCATTTCCAGTTGCAATCATTAGATAATTTTAACTGTGATGATCTTATCTTCAACACAGTGACAGCCAGTTGAATACATAGAGATACTTGATCTTCTCAGGCTGTCCTTGTATCTGTCATCACAGGCACACATCCTTCTGGCGATTTTGATATGTGCCATGGCTGTTCATGCTCTGATGGTAATGGTGGCACTCACATTACTGATATTGCCTAGTTTGTGTTCCACAGCTCGAATGCAGACTATGGCATCACAGACTAATGATGAATAGAAGTTTTTATAAAAACTGTTCCTAATGTGTCTCACACAAAAATGCTGGCAACCAAGTGGCAATGTATGAGATTTGTCCTTTCGAACCGGTCTTTTATTCTGTACTGCAGCAATATCACTCTTGTGGTTTGGAGGAGAAATGGTAATGAGAAAGTGTACCTTTGTTATGGAATTGTTTTTATACAACCTGTGATGATGCACATGATCAGGATGGTATCAGGAGCTCAGGCGGACATCCCGTATGTAAAATGAAAAGTGTTAGGATTCAGAGGAATGTGGGTATCATTTCGAATAACATCCACTAAGGGGTACAGCATTCACAGAAACTGACTAAAGCTGCAGAGTGAACCACGCATGGTCTGGAAACAGAATTTTGCTCTCAATAGAAAGGACTGGTGGACATGTCCTGAGGGTAAGGAAACTGGCAGGCAAGAGGCAAGAGAGCGGCCTGGTGTTGTGGCTGCTAACTCGCAAACCCTCTTGCGTATCTCATGTGATGGCACCTGGTCCTCCCCTTGGCTGCCATGTCACAGAAAGTTGGTGTCCCTCGCTCAGTAATACTGTGGTGGTGCCCATAGCTCAGCGTAATAGCATGGGGTAGCTGGCCACAAGTACTGAGGAGTAACTTACGTAACTGCTCACTCCACTTCCTGAGGCTAAATTAAAATGATGGAAGTAGAATATGATAAAATTTTTTACCACTATTACCCATTACCATGTGCAGTAAGTCCAATTGTCTTATTTAAAGCATCCTTCCATATGGCTTGAATGTGCATTTTGGCAGTTTGTATCTCACACAGATTGCGAAGACACTTGTGAAATAATCAAGAGAAATTTATGTAGCTGACTAAACCACAGAGAGTAAAATAGTTCATCAGCAATTAAGACAACCCATCATGAAAGTCTTAATTCCATTCATTCATGGTTCATATTATTGAAGCATTAGAACAAAATATAGGTATGAAGTGGGACAAAAAGTGTGACAAAAAGTGAACTACCCACCAAATCAAACTGGTGTGGAACAGCAGACAGTCATAAAAAAGTGTCAATAACTGTAACTTGGCAATAATGCTTGCATTCAGTTCACACACAAACAGCCCCCTCCCTTCCCCCATTTCCCTCTCTCTTGTTCATTATCAAATATTGGCTGTTAATTGTTCAATGATTTGAATTGTGAAATCCATAAAATTTAAATTGTTTCTCAGATTAACAAAGAAATGAATCAATCAATCAATCAGTTAGTCTTCCTCTCCAATCTCCTTATACCCTGCCCACCACCATCTCTCCCTTCTTCATACGGTATGTCCTCTTTCAGTCTATGTAGAAGCATTAAGTTATCTCAAGAACCAGAAAAAATAAATATTGTCAAGCGGTCTGATGCATGAAATGTCAAGTGATCATGAGGCATGAAATATTCTTTTGTGAACTTCTTGTGGTTAAATTGTGCAAGGTTAATTCAATGAGCAGTATTTTAACAGATACAGTTTCACAAAAGTTTGTTTTTATAGATATATGACTTATATAGCAATTACAATGGGGGTTCCTGTTAAAAATTAAGTTTAGCCTATTTTCAACAATAACATCACCATTTAGCAGAGCAGTGAAAATAAATTTCAAACAAAAGTTGTTTAGTTTTTGCTGTAGAATAATAATAATAAAAAGTGCAGTTTCCCTTTTAATTAATAAAAATCTCATTTTTACCAATCAAAACACCATCTAGGCTGCCACTTTTGAACCCCTTCATCTTCAACAAGTTTCATTTGATACACTTTCCTCGTAGGTTGTACATCTTTCAAGGTGTATTTCAGCAAAGATTAAAATGTGATGCCCCATAGGACCTATGCTGCAACACAAATGGGGCAAAACTTTGGGAGAGTAACAGTACATGTTTGGCACAGTTTGTATAAATTCTGACAGCTGAGCTACAGCAATGAAGACCTTATTTGTGGCTCTTGCTGAACTTCATTGCTGTATTGTGAATGGTTGATATCACTGTTTCCATTTTACCCAGGATTTTTGTTGTTGTATTAATTATTTTCAGTCATTGACATGCTTTTCAGCTTAATTTTTTGTGCTGTGTTAATAGGTGTTCTGAACTATACCGTTGTTTCTGGTGGCCAGCTGACAGTTACACCACAATGTGAGGTTGAACTACTGGATGCCAATGGATCTGTAGTTGCTACAGGAACAGGTTTCTCAGGAGAGCTGACAGTGATCAATGCAAATGCTTGGTGGCCATATCTAATGAACAGTAATCCTGGGTACTTGTATACTTTGAAGGTAAATGTCAAAGCCTCTCACAATTAGTTAAATGTGAAATATAGTGGACTTCTTGTATTAATCATGAGGTGATAAGATGCTACATGACAGTAATGGAACACAAAGATATCAATACTTTATAGAGTTTATTTGAAGAGAGAACTGTTCTTTGTAGTGTAGTGTGTTATCTATTTGTTTGGTTATTTAATGCCAGAAACAGTTTAGCAAATAAAAAATAAAAATCAGAACAGACAGCTCAAGGACTTCCTTCCTTGGATAGAGAAAGTAAAGAAAATATCATATACTAACGGTAGAATGACTGCAATGTGTGTATCTACTTAACGCATGACATGGCAAAGATTTGTGAAATTGTGAAGTGGCTATGGTACTTGTCTTAATTTGGTACTTCATAATACTACAACAAGTATACACACTGCCATGAAGAAGGATATTAGTTCAAAATTATTGCTCGTTATTTGCACTCTTGGCATTTCTTGATTTAATAAACTGGTCTAAACAAAAACAAGGCGTAGCTTGATCAGCAGCATAAATTAGTTTCAATAATATTTTTCTCTGAAAGTTTCTTTGTGTGTAAATAAGTAGATTTGCAATATTTAAGTTTGCTGTATTTTATATTTTCCTTCGTTTTCCTTGTCTTCACCAGTGATATTTTTTCTGTTGATGATGACATGCAATCTTTACACACACACACACACACACACACACACACACACGAACACGTATAAAAAAGTAATATGTGGACAAAAGTGTACTGGTGGTACCTGGAGATGGGGTATAGGCCATACAGAAGTATGGGACAGTGGGAAATATCTTTGAGGCTAGAGGCTTGCAAAAATGAAGTATATATTGCAGGGAGAGTTGCCACCTGTACATTTCAAAAAAGCTTGTGAAGCATCCACTGATGATGGTCCATAAGTTGTTAGCATAGTTGGCTTTTGGTCACAGTTTGGTGGCGGCCATTTATGTAGATGAGTACCTGATTCATTATAGTAGTCATACAGATTTCTGTGCATTAATGTTGTACACTGACATTGGTACATGGGCGGATGGGTGAGGGAGAATTGTTAAACTGTGATTTCAGTGTGTATGTGTGATGAGCATTTTATATTTTGTTAGTGAAGAGAACTCACAAGATTGCAATACATTTATCTTTTCCCCCACAGGTGAATGTGACATCAGTAGATCTGGGCACAGAAGACATTTACAGACTCCCTGTGGGAATACGTCGACTGAGGTGGGACAACACCTCACTTCTTATCAACGACAAGCCTGTATATCTCAGAGGGTTTGGAAGACATGAGGATTCTGATGTGAGTCTGCAGTCAAATTCAAAGAAAATAGTTGATTCTAAGAACATTTATTAGAGAAATTTAGAACTGAAGATAGTCGAATTCCATGATTTTCCAAGTTTACTGATAAAAAATTAACAGCCTGTTAGATATGTTAATGGCTGCAGTATCAGACATGGAACTGTTTACAGTATATAGTGAACTTCAGCTAAGAGCTCTATTTTATTTAATGGAAAACTCGGCTAAAGTCTAGATCAGAGTCAGTGGCAGTTATGGCAGTGCTTGTTTACTGTTCATAGGTTGGCAATGTGTCTATTTCATGTAGCCAATGGGATGATTCTTTGACATAAACAATGAGAGGTGAGAAGAGAGACAATGTATTTCTAGCTCCAAAATTGAAACCATTGTCTTGTTTGCTGTTTTTTAGTGTATTAGTGAGTTTTAAGAGAAATATTTTGATTGTGAAAGCAAGAGTTGTAAAGGGACTGACGTTGGTGCATGTCTCATGGATCCATTGCACAGACACAAAAATGTATCAAATGTGGTGGTTAAATGAATATGCAATCAATCTGCGTGAGCGCACTGAGTAAGCAGATCAAAATATTTTAATTAAAGCATTACAGAAGGCAAGTAGGTCCATGTTTATTGATAATAGAGCTGCACATTCAATATATTAATGAACACTGATCCACCAACCTTCTTCTATGATTTAATTAAAAAACATTGATCCCCTACCTCCTCCCACGATTTAATTAAAAAACATTCATCCACCTATCTTGCCCAGGATTTAATTAAAGAACATTGATCCATTCACTCAGTGCGCTCCTGCAAATTGACTGCATAGCAACAAAGAACAGAGAAACATTACACTGCTTTTTCAAATATATCTACAGTTGCGATGCTGTCCTTGGTTTGCAAATACTAGCACAGTTTAAACAGCTATGACTCAAAGAAGGAGCAGTTAAATTTATAATCATTATTAACAGCAATGTTTCACTCTTTCTTCTGAATGTATTACATCGAAACATTGTTCGCCTGCCTGCTGCTCTCTCATTGGCTATGTAACACAAACAGCTGACACATCTTCTTTTGTTCCCATCATACCTCAAGGCAACCACTGACAATATTCCTGCATGAAATGTGTAAGTATGCCACTGGTCCTATTCTAGACTTTTACCAATTACTCAACTGAGAAAATGAAGTGATGATTATTATGGAAACATCAATGTTCATAACTGTTATAAAACAGAAGCCACAAAAACACAAAGGAAAAAACTAACAGTAGACTTACAGATTTTGGGCCTGACAGTTCCTTCTTTGACTGGTATACTGCCAATTTTGAGAGCTAGATTCTTAATTTTTCTGTAAGTCATGCTGTGATTATCCACCATTCACTGACCAGTCAGTATACACATTTCTTCTGTTTCAGACAGCACATTTATTGAATTTTCATTTTTATATTTTAAGTTTGAAAAGGATTGCTCTTCATGCCCATCAATATTTTTAATATTTGGACATCTGATATCTTGAACAAGTGAAAGAAAATATTAAGATTTTCTTTAAATTCTGACATAATCTTCAGTACTGCATTATAAACACAAATACAAAAAATTAAACTTATTTACAAAGAGCTATATCTTACATAAATTAGGCCTAATTTACCAAGATTATCAACTGATGAAACCTAAAAACAAAACAAATTTGCTAGCCTTCTAGGTTGCATGCCTAACATTAGTGGCTGAATGTAAAAAAGAAAGAAAGCAATAACAACCATTAGATATGTGGGCAAAACAAAAATTCCTTAAGAGCAAAAGAAAGAAATGAGAATAAAATTCTCCAAAACAATGACCATCCCAAGTTTGCTGATGAAAGAAAAAACTTGGAACTTTTATTAACAGAAATACTTTGGAGCATAGTGCAAGAATTGTGGAAAAAGAAATCAAGGAATAAAGGTGTAAGAATTAAAGATATATATTGTAATGGATATCAAAATGGAAAAAAGAAAATTCTGTATTCATCATCTAATGAGTGTGTGTCCTAACTAGCATGTAGTGAAAGCTTGGTGATTTCAATTTACTGGTGGGAAAGACCTCATAGAATGAGGAAATGTTGGGACACTAGAACAGCTTATTCAGCCTAATTCTTGAAAGAAAATGGTGATGAATTAAGAGAAATGTCATTTTTTGGAGGTTTTAGGTTTTCAGTTTCTTATTAACAGTGCAGATTGCTTACTGCATATTGCTGAAGATAGATAAAAGTTTAACATTATTACCCCCAAGTAAACATTTTATTGTGCTACTACTCAGGTCTTACTTGCTATCAGAATAATATTTTTTCCTCCTATGTGTTTTATAATCATTCTCTGTTTATCTACTACTATACAATGAATTAGTTCCACATCTCATTGAGCTGATACTGAGCTGCTCTTTCACAATATCTCTCTCTTTCTTGACACAGCTTTACATAGAGTGCTAAAATTTAATGATAGTGTGATCAAAGATAAACTAAGCTAAAGTGCAAAATTAGGTGGCCCACTGATTATGATGCTATTAATGTGACAGAGTTGGACCTTTAGATGCCACGCTAAAATATTAGTAGACAATAATCTTGATCCAAAGAACAGTTTATAGAATTTGAGGAAATAATACATATTATAGCCTTAGAAGGAATACTTTAAACAGTTACAAGGATGAACTCTTAAAATAATGAAAGAACACAAAATCATCTAGATTTCTTTAACTTCTAATGCAAACCTAAATGCTGCTGTATACATTGATAACAGGAAATGATTTAGAAAGAGATATGGAAAAATTACTCTTAGTCAGGTAAGTCTGGGCTTATTTGTATCCATTTAAATCTGATTAAAAAAATTATAACACAGATTTATATAACTAAAAAGTAATCTTTTACAACACTGCATGTTTCAGTGACTGTATTGAACAAACTGAAATGGTTCCAGGTTTTTGGTAGGGGCTTAAATCTTCCTATGGTTTCTCGAGATCACAGCCTACTGAAATGGGTGGGAGCCAATGCATACAGAACATCACATTATCCTTATGCTGAGGAGACCATGGACTTTGCTGACCAACAAGGAATTATGATTATTGATGAATCTCCTGGCCTCAACATTGAGTGAGTGTTACATTATATGAGAACTTCATTAAATATGGATTGAAGTAAAATTTTATAACCGTTTTCATGGCAGATAAGTTAAACTGTAAAAAGGGCTGCACTTATTAACCACTATAATGTGTAACTCAGTAACACAGTTAGGTTCAATATGAAAACTTGGCCAAACATCCTACTCATGAGAATCCAATTCTGCATGTTATGTTAACTACATACCCAATATTAAAAGGTGATTGACTTGCTGATTTCTAGGTCAGTCAAACCTCTTACTTATTTGCACACTCCACATCACAATTATGAGGTCTCATTATGATGCGAAACCTTCTAGTTAGTTCTCAACAGTACCAAACTTTCTGGGTGAAAAATGTGGCAATATAGTGCCCATTCACATGAGTGCCTTTTAGATTAATATATGTAGGAATGTTATGGCAAAATGTAAATATTTTGTGGGTAAAGGGGACCATTCACTGAATAGCAAAAGCATTGGCTTGTCAAAAGGTACACACAAAAGCAAAAGGGCACAGCCCCCCCCCCCCCCCACACTTAATATCAGCTGTACACACAACGCCAGGATTGCATTTCGGCAAGCAGGTTAGGATGAGGTGGTGGCTGTGTCAGGTGAGGTGGGTACGGGAGAAAAAGATGGGAGGCAGGAGGAGTGCTTCGGGGTGGGTAGCTAACACATTGAAAGGGGGCATGTACGCTGGCTAGGAATGAGGAAGGGAGGGGTCACATATCCATGGGCAGGCATGTGGTACACAGATAGTGAAGCTGGTGGGGTACAGTGCACAACAAAGGTGATGTGGGGTGGGAGGGGGTGACAGGGCAAATGAGTGAGAAACTGTCAGTGAGAAGATATGGGAACAGTGGGTCAGGAGTGCTACGAGAGCAAGGGATATCTTTAAGGATAGCTCCCCATCCATGTAGTCTTGAAAGGCTGGTGGTGGAGGGAAGGATCCAGATGACCTGAGTTGTGAAACAGCTATGTGGACGGTTGGTTGGTTGTCATACTGATGTAACAAGCTGTGCAGTGATTGCAGCAGAGTTGATATATGGTATGGCTGCTTTCACAGGTGGCCTTGTCTCTGATGTGACAGGATAAGCCTGTTAGAGGACTGAAGAAGGAAGTGCTGCACCTAGGGCGGGTAGGACATGCACCTGGATCTACCAAGGGATATTATCCCTGTGGAAAGGAATTGGGAATGGGAGTGGATCAGGGGTGGACCTCGATGTTGTTAGGTTGGATGGGCAATGGAATATCACTTAGGAATGGGAAGGATCTTCTTTGGGACGTCCCTCATTTCTGGACCAAAGTTCTGTTGAAGGATATGGTTCATTTGTTCCAGTCCAGGGTGATGTTGGGTGTGCTACTTCACTGCTGATTCTTGGGGGTGGTGAGAATATGGCACACAAAATCTGTTCCCCTCAAAGGAGAATTAGTTGTGTGTGAGGATTTGGCAGGGTGAATGAGGAATGAAGTAGTGGGTTTGGAGTCAAAAACACATTGGGAGAGCTAGTGTACAATAGTGGCAAGGCCATGGACACGAGAAATGTGAGTGTATAGGGAGGTGGCATCAAGAGTGACAACTAGGGATTCACAGGATAAAGAGGTGTGGATGAAAGAACTTTGATGTGAGAGGCTAGTTTTCAGACAATTGGTTGGAAGTGTTGTCAACCAGAGTGGAAATTCTTTTAGTAGGAGCAGAACAACAAGTTACAATTGGGCATCCAGGATTGTTGGGTTTGTGGATTTTGAGAAGCATGTAGGAGGTGGATATGCTCCAGTCTACCTGACGCAACCGCTACTTAATCCTCGTCCACCAGCCGACATTTAATCCTTGCAATGTGTGTCCAGCTGGCAGAATGCAGTGGCACATGGGTAAACCATGAAAAATTTTTGTTTTTGGCTAAATAATTCACCCCTTTCTGTCCTGAATAGTCAAAGTAATTTCTCTGTCAACTGTCATATTAATAAATGTAACATGTTATTGTTTTTTGAGTTACAATTAACTGTTGACAAAAGTAATTCAGTCAGAATCTTTTATGAAATTCACAATATCACTTTTCCAGTTTTAGCTGTCATGAGGATGTGCCCTCTTAAAAATGTTTAACATTAATCTATCTTGGAAATATTCTTGAATTATTGAAGTACTCTATATTTGTCTAATCCTACTATCACTGAGCCATTTCATTTTCGTGCAGTATAGTGTTATCAATGTTGTAAGTGACAGACTAAAAATCTGAAGGTCCACATTTCAATCCAGAGGCAAAGTATTATGCTTATCACTTATTGCTTCTTTTGCCTCCAGAAATTATTTGTACATATGAAAAATACCAAGCTGTATGATGGTTCAGAATTTACATTTAAACTATAGCTCCTACTGTAGCTGGTTGGTTAAGTTAATTTAAAGCCCAGAGGAATACAAGGCTGTATCACCTCCAATAGGGCCATGCCTAGTAAAACACTGACCAATTTCAGGGCTGTGTACACCTTTACTTTTTTTTACCATATTGTCAACCACGTAATATAATTGCACTCTTTAGAAACTGAGTGTTTCCCTTATTTTAGAAAGGAAGTAAAAAATTGTTAGTTAAATTTTCCAATAATTTGTCTTTAATTTTGATCCCCCCCCCCCCCCCTTTCCTTCGCAAATGAATTTTGTCAGCTTTAGACAGAAATAGACTATTAACTATATCTGCTACATACTTTTTAATCTGATCCCCTACCATTCTATTAAAAAAATTATATTAATTTTATTTTTTGATTTGTTAATTTCGTGCAACTCCATACTTAATTTCATCTAGAAGTAATATACCATAGTTTTCTTAAATGGAGCATTTTTATTAATTCATAAATATTGATATTCTCAATGTCTTGAACATAAAATGAATATCTCACGTAATATATCATATTTACCTGATCAAAACGAGGCTTTTTTTCCCAAATTCGATATTCGAAAAACAAGGGGTCGTCTTATATTGGTGGATTAAACTATTGTGCTGAAGTCGACGTTCTTACATGGATTAAAAGATTCGTATAGGGGTCGTTTTACATTTACAGGTGAAATTTTGGCTATTGTGGTTTCGTACATATTTATTTGTTATTTCGAACAATCCTTAAGCATACGACATTTGAAACAATGTTACTGTCGCAAACGCTCGAGATATTCCGATACGCCAAAGCGCTCAATACACTATCGACGTCGCTCTAAAAGCCACATGACATTTAACTCGTGGCGCTAATTCAATTGGTACACGAGTAACTACGATCTAGCCACTACAACAATAAATATTCTTCTTAAAAATGACAATTTTGCGAAACACAGGAGGAAATAACATTAAATTTCATAAACTTAAAAAGTTTTGTTGTATCTGAACAGGTGTGCAATACATGTTCTCATACATGTATGGATATAGTATACACACATTATGCTGCTTTTTCAGTTAAAGTAACATTTAAAGACGAAAATCTTGCTCTTCAAAAACAATTACTTAATTCACAATCCAAGTGAATATTTTATTTAGTTATGAGAAACTAACGGTTTACCAAGCGGGTTACAAATGAGAAAGTCGGTTGGGGTACACGTGTTAGAATACTGGCGAAAATCATCACTAGCTTTCAATTAGCTTTAGAACAACCTGACGACATTCAGATGAAAAGTCTAACAAACGAAATAAATCATATTCAACTGACGGTAACTGTTGTCGCGAGAGTATGTTACAGCGGAATATCCTGTTGTGGAGATAAAATCTGAGAATCGGACTGAATAGTGACTCCGATCTTTTACTTATGTAGTAGTTGTTGTTTCTACCTACGACCTCCACTCTCGAAGACATTTCCGTCCATGTTGCACTGTTGCTCAAGCACAGCACTACTGAAAGCTGGAGGGGGGACTGTGACGCACCTTGGCTGTGAACTACGATGAGTGCACAGAGGAGAGTGTTGAGCAGGCAGAAATTTTGCCGTTCAGCCAACAATGAGAATATACGAGTACACCGCGTACTTTGGCTTTTTATTAACATCTACCATAATCAAATTGGTTTGCCTGAATCCATTTGCACTCGGAATCAGGTTGACCTCAAAACTGGACAAACACTCAACAATAGCAAATACGTCTGCAAGTGACGCTAAAAGTCTAGACATGGGTGTACTTATTTGTCGACGCTCACTGTGATGTATGACGGGAACGATTGGGGATAGTTTAGCTGCTGGTTCTACACAGCCAATGAGAGAGCGCGAGCAGACGATATGTTTGGGAGCAAGAGACATAACGTCCTCGCGTCAGCATAGAGGCGAAATCCACTGTGTTTCGAAAAAAAAAACAGCAACTTTTTGAGCCCCACAGTAACCAAAACCTCAGAAATTGCGACACGATCGGTGGAAACAGCCCCATATTTGTGACCATGGAGAAATAACTTTCACAGCTGTCCTGTTAAGATGACGCCAATGATGATGAAAAATAGCGATACCATAGACGACAGGCTAAGTAAACAAAAAAGGCAATGAAGATAAAAATTAGTGTAAACAATTTCTTTTTGTTAACTTTTTTCTCTCTGTATTATCAAAATGAAGACCATCAATAAATTGCATAAATTTAGAATGCGTGTAATGTTCAACTTTGTGGATAGATTCATTACATCAATAGTAGCTTGTAATTTTTATTTGTCAGAATATGTTGAAAAATAAATTTTTCTAAAGGAGGCTCTTAAAAAAATGGGGTCGTCGTCGTATGTTCAGGGTTATCTTATACTTGAGTAAATACGGTACCTCTTCCTATTGCTTCCAAGGCTCCAGGACCTGATGGAATCGTGTCAAATTCTGCAGAGAATTTGCAGATGAGTTAGCTCCTATTTTAGCTGTAATATACCACAGATCCCTCGTACAAAACTGTGCCCAGTGACTGGGAGAAAGCACAGGTCACACCTGCGTACAAGGAGGGCATCAGAAAGGATCTACAGGAACACTGATTTCCATCTGTTGTAGAAAATTCTGAGTTGAAATATAATGTGGTATCTTAAATTTATAAAAAGAAGGGTAGGATGAATCATCAAAGATTTGTGTGATTCGTGGCAGAACATAAGTTGGGCTTTTCGGAATTTTATTTAACAGTCACTTAAGAGTAAATACCAATTATTCCAGGAAAAGCTGATTACTAAGGTCGAATAAACAGTAGTGGAAAAACTAGCATTATATTTCAGGCTTCAACCTGTCACTCCCCCAGGGACCACAAAGATATGATCAGACTGATAATAGCGTGCGCTGAGGCATTTAAACACTCAGTCTTTCACGTCGATCGGCATCATAACTGTGCAAGCCACCTTGATGGTGTGTGGCGGAAGGAACTTCCGATATCATTAAATGATCCTCCACTTCCTCATTCCACTCGCGAGTGGCCCATGGGAAGAATGATTGTCAGTAACCCTATGTATTAGCTCCAATTTTTTTTTTTTTACTTTTCTCGTCATGGTCTTTTTGTAAGGTGCATGTGGGAGGAAGTAACATGTTGTCTGACTCTTCCTGGAAAGTGTTCTCTCGAAATATCAATAGCAAATCTCTCCATGATGCACCATGCCTCTCTTGCAATGTCTTCCACTGGAGTTTGTTGAGCATCTCTGTAATGTTCTCACGCGAACTAACAATTCCATGATGAAAAGCACTTTGTTGGATCTTCTCTACATGTCATACATGGTAAGAATCCCGTTTGATGAACAGCACTCAAGAATCCATTTAACAAGTACCTTATAAGCCACTTCCTTTGTGGATGAGTTACATTTCCATAAGATTCTTCCTATGAATCTCAGTCTGGCATCTGCTTTTCCTGGTATGTGTTATATGTGGCCATTCTACTTAATCGCTCCGGGTAGTTACTCCTAGACATTCAATGGTAGCAGTTTGTCATCCAAAGTGTATTTGTATTATGGAGGATTTGTTTTCCTGTGTATGCGCAATATAACACGTTCAGGGGAAACTGCCAGAGCCTGTACCACTTATCAATCCACTGCAAGTCATTCTACAAATTGATACTGTCTTCTGGCATCGCTAATTTAATCTTCTATAGACAACCACGTCATCTGCAAAGTCTTAATGAGCTTCCAACGCTTTCTATTACATATACATGGCAACAAGTAATGGTTGCAGCACATTTCCTTGGGGTACTCTAGAAATTACATTTACACTTGCCGATTTTGACCAGTTAACGGTGATATGGTAAATTCTACCTGCAAGGAAGTCTTGAATCCGGTCAAAAATCTGATGTGACACTCGATAAGCTCATTTTTTTTCACTAATCAGCAGTGTCGGACGCTTTTATAAGTCTTCCTGAAGTCAATGAATACGGCATCAACATGAGTATCATTGTATACACCACTATGCAACTCACGGAGGAACAGCGTGAGCTGATTTTGCAAGATCTCTGTTTGCAGAATCCGCATTGATTTTCATAGGGAAGATTTTCGTTCTCCAAAAACGTTATAATTCTTGAGCTTAGAACAAGTTCCATAATTCTATAACAGATTGATGTCAACAATACAGGCTTATAATTATATGTATTTGTCCTACTGCTCTTTTTTCCCATCACCAGGTACCCTTTCTTGCTTCAGAAATCTGTGATAACTGTTGCTAGAAGGGGAGCAAGTTCTATCACATAATCTTCGCGGAATCTTATATATCTCATCTGGTCCTGATGTCTTTCCACCACATCTACATCTACATCTACATCCATACTCCGCAAGCCACCTGACGGTGTGTGGCGGAGGGTACCTTGAGTACCTCTATCGGTTCTCTCTTCTGTTCCAGTCTCGCATTGTTCATGGAAAGAAAGATTGTCGGTATGCCTCTGTGTGGGCTTTAATCTCTCTGATTTTATCCTCATGGTCTCTTCGCGAGATATACGTAGGAGGGAGCAATATACTGCTTGACTCCTCAATGAAGGTATGTTCTCGAAACTTCGACAAAAGCCCGTACCGAGCTGCTGAGCGTCTCTCCTGCAGAGTCTTCCACTGGAGTTTATCTATCATCTCCGTAACGCTTTCGCGATTACTAAATGATCCTGTAACGAAGCGCGCTGCTCTCCGTTGGATCTTCTCTATCTCTTCTATCAACCCCATCTGCTGCGGATCCCACACCGCTGGGCAGTATTCAAGCAGTGGGCGAACACGCGTACTGTAACCTACTTCCTTTGTTTTCATATTGCATTTCCATAGGATTCTTCCAGTGAATCTCAGTCTGGCATCTGCTTTACCGACGACCAACTTTATATGATCATTCCATTTTAAATCACTCCCAATGCGTACTCCCAGATAATTTATGGAATTAACTGCTTCCGGTTGCTGACTTGCTATATTGTAGCTAAATGATAAGGGATCTTTCTTTCTATGTATTCGCAGCACATTACACTTGTCTACATAGAGATTCAATTGCCATTTTCTGCACCATGCGTCAATTCGCTGCAGATCCTCCTGCATTTCAATACAATTTTCCATTGTTACAACCTCTCGATATATCACAGCATCATCCGCAAAACGCCTCAGTGAACTTCCGATGTCATCCACAAGGTCATTTATGGGTATTGTGAATAGCAACGGTCCTACGACACACATGAAATCACTCTTACTTCGGAAGACTTCTCTCCATTGAGAATGACATGCTGCGTTCTGTTATCTAGGAACTCTTCAGTCCAATCACACAATTGGCCTGATAGCAATTCTGTGAAGCGTTATCTAAATGTCTACCATTTTCACATTCGTATTTGAAAGATGGGATTGTGTTACAATCCTCCACAGCGAAACAGTTTTGAAATACCGAATTCAGTATTTTGGCCTTCTTTCTGTTGTCTCCCGTTTCGGTGTCAGTATGGTCACTGAGTGAGTGAATAGATTTCGAACTGCTTACTGATTTTACATAAGACTAAAGAAAGGTAGACAAAATCTTACTTTCAAAGTTACTGAACGGTTCTCTCATTGCTCTTCATACTCTCTCTTTTTCTTGGCTCAGCTTTTGTTTGTCAGCTCGGTTTTGACTTCCGTTATATTTGTGGTGAAACTCCCTTCGTGTATGTAGCAGCTTTCTAATACAGCTATTAAACCATGGCGAGTCTTTCACATCCCCTAAGATCTTTGTAAACCCCTCTCATATGTAAAAAGTATCAGCACAGTCTAACATAATTTTAAGACTGTGGTATTAGTTGGCGGCTAGCCCATCTGACAACAATGACAGTACATCTGTTTACTTGTCAGCGCTTGTAGTTATGACGAGAGGAATACATTCAGTTTAAGAATTTGAATTCTGGTACTTATCTAGCTGGTGCGCTGATCTGCTTCTGCTTTCTTCAGCTGTTTTCAAATGTTGGGCGGTAGGTTGTTTGATATTTAAACTGGACAAAAGATATTTTCCATTTGTTTATTTCAGAAAGCCATGCCATCTCCTCATTACTGCTGTGTATCAATTAGAATTTATAAAATCATAGTTTGTTGAGCAACGTTGCTAAGCATCAAAGCATAACAAGCTACTAGCCTCCACCACTGACGTCTCTCTCTGACCGACTGACAAGCCAACAATTGCGTTTTAATAGCTTCGATTCTTGGAATTGTTTGGTTAGTTGTATTTAGTTTTTATAATAAAGCCGATAACAGAAAACATAAGAAGAATTGGAATTTTTATGTCTTTAATTTTAGCTAGTCACATTTGGACATTACTCGATCTTTGAACTGATGTGTAGTAGATACGAGTTATAAATATAAACGCCGTTGTGAAAAAATACCTTTAGTTTGTGTATGCTAATAAACATTTAAATAATATTATAATCCATTCTACTTTTCCTCTGAACATAAATACGATAATTGTAGAGAAATTAATTTACAGAGACATGGTATTTTTCTATTATGTGATAAAATTGGTTTCATTATGGTATGGATTATATCTCCTACCTCTGACAAAGTCGTTAGTGTTTGTTTGTATACCTGATTTGGTCTAAATTGGGAAATGTAGCCGTAATGTGAAGAAAATGGTAAAAAAGGAGCAATGTTGCTTGTTTTACTGCACCTTGCTTGGATTATACCCGTCTAAGGTATATTGAATGATGCTTTTGAATTTTTCCCTGTTTGTGGTCCGCATTCTCGTCCTCATCACTAAGTATTTGATGCTGACTACTCAGACACTCTGCAATTTATATTCTGTCACTCTTGCTACCGTATGCGATTATATCTTCCTTCCTTTCTTAACATTCCTTGTAAAACCCGTAGTAATAGTTGCTATCACAGCCTTATGATCACTACCTTCCTCTACGTTTACTGATTTGGTAAGTTCCGGCCCGTTTGTTGCTGGGAGGTCTAAGATGTTGCTTCCAAAAGTTGGTTCTCTAGCTATTTGCTCGAAGTAATTTTCAGACAAGACATACATAATAATGTCACACAAAACCCTGTCTCTGGCACCGGTTGTGATAGCATGACTTTCTTAATCTATATCTGGCAAGTTGGAGTCCCCCCCCCCCCCCCTCCTCCCACTCAATTACAACAACACGAAGATGAAAATTATTAATGATATTCTGCAAGTTCTCTCTGAAACACTCTACCACAACAGCTCCTGACCCTCGTGGTCTATAGGAGCATACGATTACCATTTTTGACTGACCTCTGGTGATTAACTTCATCCACATAAATTCTCATTCGGAATCCATGATAACCTTGATAGATATTATCAAGTTCTTTAATAAAACAAATACGCCGCCACCATTCTACATCTACATGGATACTCTGCAAATCACATTTAAGTGCCTGGCAAAGGGTTCATCGAACCACCTTCACAATTCTCTGTTATTCCTATCTCGTATGGCGCGCGTTAAGAATGAACACCTATATCTTTCCGTACGAGCTCTTATTTCCCTTATTTTATCGTGGTGATCGTTCCTATGTAGGTCGGTGTCAACAAAATATTTTCGCATTCGGAGGAGAAAGTGGGTGATTGGAATTTCGTGAGAAGATTCCGTCGCAACGAAAAACGCCTTTCTTTTAACGATTTCCAGCCCAAATCCTGTATCATTTCTGTGACACTCTCTCCCATATTTCGCGATAATACAAAACGTGCTGCCTTTCTTTGAACTTTTTCGATGTACTCCGTCAGTCCTATCTGGTAAGGATCGCACACCGCGCAGTAGTATTCTAAAAGAGGACGGACAAGCGTAGTGTAGGCAGTCTCCTTAGCAGGTCTGTTACATTTTCTAAGTGTCCTGCCAATGAAACGTAGTCTTTGGTTAGCCTTCCCAACATTTTCTGTGTGTTCCTTCCAATTTAAGTTGTTCGTAATTGTAATACCTAGGTATTTAGTTGAATTTACGGCTTTTAGATTTGACTGATTTATCGTGTAAGCAAAGTTTAATGAGTTCCTTTTAGCACTTATGTGGATGACCTCACACTTTTCGTTATTCAGGGTCAATTGCCACTTTTCGCACCATTCAGATATTTTCTTCTAAATCGTTTTACGGTTTGTTTTGATCTTCTGATGACTTTATTAGTCGATAAACGACAGCGTCATTTGCAAACAACCGAAGGCGGCTGCTCAGATTGTCTCCAAATCGTTTATATAGATAAGGAACGCCAGAAATCACTTCTGTTTTACACGATGACTTTCCGTAAATCACTACGAACTGTGACCTCTCTGACAGGAAATCACAAATCCAGTCACATAACTGAGACGATATTCCATAAGCACGCAATTTGAATACGAGCCGCATGTGTGGTACAGTGTCAAAAGCCTTCCGAAAATCCAGAAATACGGGATCGATCTATAACACCTAGTCAATAGCACTCAACACTTCATGTGAATAAAGAGCTAGTTGTGTTTCACAGGAACGATGTTTTCTAAACCCATGTTGACTGTGTGTCAATAGTTTTCTTCGAGGTGAGTAACCTATCTTTATAATAAATATTCCAATCTGAACTTACGATTTCGTTGCTCGCCACTTCCAGTGTGAACCAACCTTCTGTTCCTAATACTGTCTGGGCATTATAACCTTCAATAAGCAGTACTAATTCTAAGACTCTTCCTTGGATGGTCCTGCAGTTTACTAATATCATACTAACCTTTTCTGTATCCTGTAAATGCATTCGTATTTGCAAATAATGACAACCATCAGCTGTAGAATGGAAAGACGACAATGAAAATTTGTGGCGGACTGATACTCGAACCCGCCTTACCATTTGGATATCTGTGCACGACGTACGGCCACACGCAAACTTCCATATGTCGTCAACCATGCCTCTTCGATCTGGACTCGTACATCCATTATGTATATTCCTATACATGTCAGACGTTGTACTTGAAAATCGTTTTTTATATCCGATCTGCGAGGATGAGCATTATCTGGGATTGTTATGGCTGTTGTAACTTCGATTTTTGCAGGCATTTCATCTCTGATCCCAAGGGAAGGGATTCTCTAACGTAAAAATCCCCCATGTGCACGCCACATGTATTCTACTACCCTATCGCAGCTTCCTGTTAAGGCTAGAAACTCTGCTTGCACGACAGCTACTGCAGGAATTAAATATGCAAACTCAGATGCACTGATCTAAACTAACACAAGATTCAAACATAGTCAAATGACATGGTGCTTCTGGCGGAGGAAAAATTACATGAGCAGGCCAACTCACACAAGGATATGCACTAGGACTTATGCAGAAATAATAACTTAAGAGTACTTTATGTGAATGGAACAAGCAGTAACTGTGACATGTATAGTACAATGCTAACATGTGGTCTGTGGTTCACACTGATTTGCAGAGTTTGTATGAAGATGTAGGAAGTATTGAAATACAATTGTTCACAATTAATCAATGTACAATAATTTCCCTTTTATCACTGTCTTAATTTCCGTATACTTGGACATTGTAACATATGTGGATGAGATATTTAAATCTGGCGACACTTTCTGACATTTCCTGGCAAATTGTTCCACATTTTTACTCTTCTTATGCTTTCTCATGTGAGCTCACCCATGCGTATTTCCAGTGGCCGATCCAGGATTTTGTTTTGGGAGGGGCTTGACCCAGCTGAGCGTAGTCTTTCTCAAGGTAAACATTAATACACTAAAACGCACACACAATTTTATTTTGCTCATTTAACGCATAGCGAGTCTTCTCGGATAACGCTTTGCAAATTCTTCAATGACTTCGACAGGTTGTAGGTAGCCAGATATATCTCGATGTATATACATGGCAGCCAAACCATTCAACCTGTCATCCGTCAATGTCGTACGAAGGTACGACTTTTATCAGTTCAAGCGAAGAGAAGCTACGCTCCACACCACAAGTAGATACTGGTAATGCAGCGATAATTTGTAAAAGAATTTTTATATTAGGGAAAAATTCATTTGTCTCTTGTTGTGCCTCTGCTGTTGTTTGGGGAGGATGTTCCCTGTCTCTCCAGACCTCCTTCCAAAGAGTTATTTCTCCCGATAACGAGAGAGGATGAGACAAGTCGCTGCTGTAAACACGTGCAGCTGCCACTAAAGAGCTCGATTTTCTGTTTTTACGATGGAACTTGGTATAAGGGTGAACAGGTCGAGAATTGAAGAGTGCTCTGCTCTCGAAAAGCGACTCCTCAACTGTCCCAATACAAAATCGATGAAAGAAAGGAATACATTCAATCTGAAACAAAACACGACATGACATTATTCTCGAACTCGAAAGAACAGAAAAGAAAGAAATGCTGCATCAAGCAAAAAGCGTGTGTATGTATTAAAGGTTTATTTTGCCTGTAGTATTCCTTAGCATCAGGTGCTTCATTATTTGAGTGAAGAGTAGAACTATTGGCGATTCTGGGTGACTGCATTGGGATGTCCAAAGGTTGTACGATATGACATGCCTCTTGGAAAATTTCTTCATATTTCGTTTCTCTGTATCGTTCCAGTGTTCTTATTACACTGCCTACCATCTCATAGCAAAGGTTGAGATCTAATTCAACAGACTGAAGTTGCCGTGAAAGCGAAACGGTAACTTCAAATACATCGGCGGTTGCCGTCAAAGTTAAGACAAAGTCATATCGTTGAATAGAAGCCAGAAGACTTTCACTTTCCGATGACGGAGAAGTTTTGTCCATTTCTTCAAGGAACTGTACGATAAAGTCAAAGAGCTCTTTGAATTGAAAAAGTGGATCATGCTTTTCAAGCCAGTGTGTATCAGTAAGACTTTGTAACTTTAACTCTTTTCGCTTCTGGGCGTTTTTCAAGGATAGCTCGTTTGATAAATTTGAATCTTTTTGCTGGCTTGCGCACGACTTACAACTCCCATCATATTGCGAATACTAGGCAAGCTGCAGGCTCTTGCGATAGCTAGGTTTAGTTTATGTGCCGCACAACGCATGTAAGTCGCTAGCGGTTGGAACTGATTTATTCGCACTGACCTTTCCAGACATGTTGGCACCTCCATCACACTGAGTTGTTCCGTGCCACTGGAATCCGTTGTTTCATCGCCAAGAACAGCATAACATTTTGCTTCTTTGACTCGTGCTTTTTTTTGTAAATTGAGACACCTGATACATACAGTGAGTTGTTCCGTGCCACTGGAATCCGTTGTTTCATCGCCAAGAACAGCATAACATTTTGCTTCTTTGACTTTGTCGTGTACGTTTTTCATAATTACAGAATGGCAACAATCAATCAGCTGACTCTGAGTTGTTTTGCTCAGATATGTAGCATTTTTTGGCGCTATCTCTACATGTTTTTGGAGAGACGTATCACCTGAGGCAATGCTAAAATTTAAAAGAACTCGAAATTTTCCTTGGCTGATTTCATTCCGGTAGCCGCTTAACAGTATGTTTTCTCGACCACATAATATGATCGTCTTTACTATAGGAATCAGCCGCTCTCTGTTTGATATAATCATTTTCACTTTCTCAATTTCGATTAAATTATTTACAGCTTATTCAGGGTTTTTATGAACTTCTGAAATGTGCTTTTTAAAACTGTCATTTTGTGGTAATCTGTAGCAGAATAGTTTCTGAAGATTTCTAGTGTCTTTTTGTATTTGCAAAGTGGACGAATGTCTAAAGATCTTAGAGCCACAGAATGCTTGCCCCCACTACGAGGTTTTCTGAAGACTCTGTCAGATGTTTATACTTTTCCTCGTCACTGAGTACTTTTCCTACCACATAAGAAATATCAAAAGGATTTTCAGCGGAAGTAATCGATGTACTAGCCACTCCCACTGACACTGGTTCCAGTTCTATAACAGCAGCAAACAATTACAGATTTTAAGTAAATAACGCGGTATAATAGTATGAAATTCGCGGCAACACCGGCATTCGCACTAAGAAAGCTAGTTTAAAAAGAACTCAAAACCGAAAAAAAACCCGATGATTGATATTACATTACATTATTTACCCTAAATATTACTTCACGCTGTCTTTTGTAGGGCAGACAGAGAAGATCGAGTGCTCAGAGCATTTTTGTTGCCAACAGTGAAATGAGATTTCCTTCTAAAAGAACTTATTCAAAACTATACACCACTGCATTTTTTATCGTGCCTTTAACAAAACCATTAGACTGTTTTCTTTTAAGCACTGAGTACGTTGATTAACCAAAAGTATGAGACAGTTCAATTTATCCCTTTGTTTAAAGCTAGAACAATATTATGAAATGTGGCACAGCGAACTTACCTAAGAGAAAATGAAGAGCTCGGTGTTACCAACGTCTTCCTCGACAGAAGGGTCAACACCAGAGGCAGAGGTAGTGGCGGATAAAGTATGTTCAGATGCTTTACATGTCGTTAACAGTTCCTATCAGGTCACATGACACTGAATAAAACCGTGAACAGCTGTTAATTGATGGTCTTTTAACACGATCGGTTTCACTACGTTAAAGTAACATCTTCAGGTATTAGTGGTGTCATATAAATTACCACATGGAGGTACCCCAACGTTCGTAGTCAGAGAATCCAACCCCATGAAGAGGGGAAGTGCTCAACGAATAAAAAAAAGGCGAAAAATGGGGGCGAATAGTGCAGGGGATGCGGCAACTGTAGTCACTAAATGGCTCTGAGCACTATGGGACTCAACTACTGAGGTCATTAGTCCCCTAGAACATAGAACTAGTTAAACCTAACTAACCTAAGGACATCACAAACATTCATGCCCGAGGCAGGATTCGAATCTGCGACGTAGCGGTCTCGCGGTTCCAGACTGCAGCGCCTTTAACCGCAGGGCCACTTCGGCCGGCTGTAGTCACTAGTCGTAAGGGTAAAACACTAGCGGATTCACAGACTACGAACGTTGGGAGCATCTCCATGCGTTGATTTATGTGACACCACTTACACCCGAATATGCTGCTTTAACGAAGCGAAACCGGGCGGGTAAATAAACAATCAGTTAACAGCTGTCTGCGTTTTCAACGGCTGTGGATGTCCATGTTACAAAGTTGTAAGTTCCTATCTGCATCAGCATTTCTGTTGACAGTTCGTTATTGTGGCAACATTGTTTCTTCCTTCCGATTCCTGCTCCAATCGACAAAGCGAATTCGTCATTTCGGATTTCATTTTATTTCTCGCTTTAGTTTTAATAATGTTCATCTGGCTTTAAAGTCTTTCCACTTCCGCATTCGACCATGGTAACATTAGTCGTGACAGCGCAAAAGTTGCCAATTCGTGAAATGAGTTGACGTCATTTGCATCTCTGTGTTGAAACACTTCACACTAGAAATTAACAGCGTCTGTTTCGGACCATTTGACAAGAGCTGAACTTTGTCATTGAAATCAATGTTTGTTATTGTGCCAGGGTCAATATTACACGATTCACGGAGAGGAATCAATTACTCTTTAACAACACGAAGAGCTTTGGACACTATAAGACGTGAAATTCTCCTCAAAATTTCATTGTTGTCCGGAAGTTGTTGCAACAACTGAATTATTATTGGTGCACAAGCTGGATGCATCTCAGACATAGGACACGTTCTTGTTCTGGATATAATTCAGATTTTCTCAATTCATTAACCTTATTTTCGAACTAATATCCAAGATAAGTTTTGCTATCTAAGTGGATTTCAAAGTCTAACTTTAATTTTCTTCACATAGGATATGTAGGGACAAAAACTTTTTTTATTAATGATTCTGTTAGCACAACGTGGTTATTTAGCAGCTTCCACTGATCCTCTGTGTTAGGATCAAAATGTGATTAACCAGATGCACATTTGGAAGAATCGTCTTGGAAAATATTTAAATACGCCTAATTGGATTCATCAGAAAATACTGAATAAAGCATTTCTGCAGTGTAACAGTTGTCTTTGATTCGCGTTATGTCAATGTGCTTTCTAAGCTGGAGCCGCTGGTCTGTAGTTTTTGTTAACACAGGTTTTATGGACAACCATTGCGTATCACATGCGCGTGGAATTTTAAGGGGTTCTGCTTCTTTGACAGCCTGACAAATATCACTGTTGGCGAGTTCAAGACTGCAAAAACCAATTGTACGTTTTCTTAGTTAAGAAGTCCAGATTTCCTGGAGCGTCTCACTTGCAGCAGAAGTAGCAAGTTGAACTGAATGGCTTACACATTTTATAACAATCAAATCCAGAATTACATTTTTCAAAATCTGGTTGACACAACTTTGACCACCTACAATTGCATTCGTACAGTCTGTGCCTATTCCCTGCCGCTTATTTAGATCTAATTTAAGACAGTAGGATAATACCAAGTTTAATTTGAGTTTGGTCACGGGTGGATCCAGATGCTTATGGGAGGGGCCTTGAGCCTCTTATCCCTCCCTCTGAATCCGCTGTATATTTAATAAATTCTCCAAAGTGTGGCTGTTTCTCTTCTATGTGCAAGGTTTTATTATTTCATGATCATTTCCGGTCTTCTGCAGGCTTCCATTACATACTTGACTGATTTCTAAGGCACTCTTTTGTCTGCTTAGATAGGCATCTGTGGAGGATCTCTTATTGCTGTAGCAAATTCCAACTGTGGTTTCTCAAGTGGTAAGGCGGCATTCTTCATTATACCATTGCACCTTTCAGTGCATCATTAACACTTTGTAATTTACAACAATTGTCAATTTGAAGATTGACTTTAAAAAGTGGTAGAGTTTTATTGGTACCTACTGCCAATGCATATCACTGAGAGGCAAAAACATTGAATTATAACTGTTAACTGAATTTTTAGAAGAATACTATCCCTGGGAAATTCTGCCTGGGTTTTTGTATGTAATTCAGTATAACAACCAGATTAATATTTCTATTTAATGGTATGTTTATCCTTTACACTTGCACTAAAATATAACAAATTTTTTTACAATAAACATCGTGTGCTATTGAACTTTGACATAAAACTGATTACATCTTCTGCACTGGCGCCAACTAACTTCCATTATAGACACTACATAGATTAAATTCAGACTGAATTGATGAACACTGCTGCTGGACTATAAATAAGTTAAAATAATCACCATATTTCATACTATTGTTAGTGATTGTACACAATCAAACTTATAATAAAATTATGCTTTTACATAATACTAGATACAAAAAATGAAAATACCTTTTACATAAATTGATTCATTGTTAGATGTATTTTTCATTGTGAAGTTCTATCACGACTTAGGGGTTGACAATTAATTTCAGAAAACAATAACTTAATTACAAAATATCTTTCATTACTAATATTTACAATTAATCTTGATTTAATAATTAACACTATACATCTGACATTTTCAAGGTAAACAGTTTTTGAATATAATTTCAGGGACTGATGCCAAACAGAGGTTCTGGAAATTACTGTGAAAGTAAATTTGCATAAAATAATGATAATTTGAAAGCTGGAAACAAGGTTTTCTTAGTGTATAGCTAATTATAAACTCTACTCAGGTGGAAACAAGAATGCCCATATTAGCAGTCATTTACAAAATACATGTCTATATAGAACCTTTGGATCAGAATGTGCATCAATCCTGGCATCTGTAATTTCCTTATATTGTTACCTGTCCTATTGCATCACAATCTGCAGACACTTCTTCAATCCCTAGTTTTAAATTTATGTATTACGATCTGTATGTTTCAGGAATTATTCTCCAGAGCTACTGGAAAACCACAAAAGATCACTAACAGAGTTGATTACAAGGGACAAGAACAGGCCAAGTGTTATCATTTGGTCAGTATCTAATGAACCACGTACACAGCTTGATGGAACTGAGGACTACTACAGGTCATTAGCAACAGACATTAGAACTTAATTACTGGTAAAATGATATCTTCCAATATTATTCAAAAATAGTGTCTATAAACTCAATTCTGCACATGTTGTACTGCAATAAATCTTTCAGCAGATGATAATCAATACTTTGAGGTGCCAAGAACATTTATTCTTCCTTTGCTTGGTTTTTTCATTATCATCACTGTCTTGCACGTAGTCACCATATATAAATGTGAAATGTACCAACTGCAGTTTCAATACTAATCTTTTGAATTTTCGTTTTATTGAAGGGGTGTTGCATTTCCATAAAAAGATAACTTATACATTGTGGTATCCCTGGTATTCAATTAAAGTACTCTCTGAACAGTTTGATAGCACTAACCACTAAATGATCAAGTCCACACCATAACTATTACTTCAAGTGTTTATTAAGACAAAGACATACACAGATTCTCTTGCAGCACTGCCTCTATAAAGATTGACTTCACACGGCTTCAACCATGTCATTTACACGAAATCACAATAATGAGAGATGTACAAGAACATGCTGCTTCTCTACATTTCATAGTTTGCAATCAATGTTTTACATATTTGGATAATTTGGTCACAGATTAAACGTTGTCTTGGCACATACTTCTATATTCAATAATTACATTGATTTCTATTCTATTCTATGATTTAGAGACAGTAAGTTTTGTAAATACATGATTTCAAGTGGATTAACAATGGATTATAGGAGTTATTTAACTTTTGCATTAAGTGGATTTCAATATTCCTAATATGTTTCCAATAATATAAAGTTGTGCACTTCAGATACATTTACTGTGAGTCTCCCTAAATAATTTGGAAGTCATAGTATGTGGGTTTGTTTGATTTGGGCTGCATAAATTAGCAGTTAATATACACTGAATCTGTAATGAAAAACTGCCAATTATATGCCTGAGTTCTTGTTTTGTACATCAAAATTCATATACCAACCAGATAATGAATGACACTGTAGGTTTAGTGTAACTTTACAGTGAGCAATGTGTGGTAATTGTCCCATTCTGCCACATTACAACTGTAATAAATGAAGGTATGTGAGTATAAAAACTATGTTTAGTTACGAAATTTATCTTTTGTGATGAAAGTTGGCTTTTAGGCCTACGTGCTAGATATTTATTGAATCAGTGTATTATGATGCATGCAGTTAACCAGTACTATTTATGAATAAGACAAATCCTAGTTCTATACTTTTCACTTTATTTTGAAATGGAAATTATTTGGAAAGGTGTCTTACATAGGTACGATTTCTTTGAGTGAATTGTTGCTCCCTTAATTTAATTTTTTATTTTCATTGTTAAAGGTGTTTAAAATAATCTATTATATTAATAGCACTGTGATCTAAACTAAATAAGTGTAATGAAAATACCAGAATAGAAGACTAGCTATGTTGCACAGTAATGAACACATCACTTGTTGGAACAAGGGATAACAGGAAATACACTCCTGGAAATGGAAAAAAGAACACATTGACACCGGTGTGTCAGACCCACCATACTTGCTCCGGACACTGCGAGAGGGCTGTACAAGCAATGATCACACGCACGGCACAGCGGACGCACCAGGAACCGCGGTGTTGGCCGTCGAATGGCGCTAGCTGCGCAGCATTTGTGCACCGCCGCCGTCAGTGTCAGCCAGTTTGCCGTGGCATACGGAGCTCCATCGCAGTCTTTAACACTGGTAGCATGCCGCTACAGCGTGGACGTGAACCGTATGTGCAGTCGACGGACTTTGAGCGAGGGCGTATAGTGGGCATGCGGGAGGCCGGGTGGACGTACCGCCGAATTGCTCAACACGTGGGGCGTGAGGTCTCCACAGTACATCGATGTTGTCACCAGTGGTCGGCGGAAGGTGCACGTGCCCGTCGACCTGGGACCGGACCGCAGCGACGCACGGATGCACGCCAAGACCGTAGGATCCTACGCAGTGCCGTAGGGGACCACACCGCCACTTCCCAGCAAATTAGGGACACTGTTGCTCCTGGGCTATCGGCGAGGACCATTCGCAACCGTCTCCATGAAGCTGGGCTACGGTCCCGCACACCGTTAGGCCGTCTTCCGCTCACGCCCCAACATCGCGCAGCCCGCCTCCAGTGGTGTCGCGACAGGCGTGAATGGAGGGACGAATGGAGACGTGTCGTCTTCAGCGATGAGAGTCGCTTCTGCCTTGGTGCCAATGATGGTCGTATGTGTGTTTGGCGCCGTGCAGGTGAGCGCCACAATCAGGACTGCATACGACCGAGGCATACAGGGCCAACACCCGGCATCATGGTGTGGGGAGCGATCTCCTACACTGGCCGTACACTACTGGTGATCGTCGAGGGGACACTGAATAGTGCACGGTACATCCAAACCGTCATCGAACCCATCGTTCTACCATTCCTAGACCGGCAAGGGAACTTGCTGTTCCAACAGGACAATGCACGTCCGCATGTATCCCGTGCCACCCAATGTGCTCTAGAAGGTGTAAGTCAACTACCCTGGCCAGCAAGATCTCCGGATCTGTCCCCCATTGAGCATGTTTGGGACTGAATGAAGCGTCGTCTCACGCGGTCTGCACGTCCAGCACGAACGCTGGTCCAACTGAGGCACCAGGTGGAAATGGCATGGCAAGCCGTTCCACAGGACTACATCCAGCATCTCTACGATCGTCTCCATGAGAGAATAGCAGCCTGCATTGCTGCGAAAGGTGGATATACACTGTACTAGTGCCGACATTGTGCATGCTCTGTTGCCTGTGTCTATGTGCCTGTGGTTCTGTCAGTGTGATCATGTGATGTATCTGACCCCAGGAATGTGTCAATAAAGTTTCCCCTTCCTGGGACAATGAATTCACGGTGTTCTTATTTCAATTTGCAGGAGTGTAGATATGATCGCCAGTTGTGAGACATATATGTTCCTAAGGAAAATTTTATAAAAATGGACTTATTTAAGCAAATTAGTAATTTTAAACCCACAAATGCGTATGTTTAAAAAAAGTAATTTTGGATATTAGGTTGACTTGTTATAAAACACTAAAAAAACTATACCACCAACATTTCAACCCTCTTCGCAGTGAGGCTCTTTAGCGTCACCGAAGAGGAGTGCTGCAAAAATGATCAAAATGTTGGTGGCACAGTTATTTTACGAACTCATGACCTAGCATCCAAAATGATTTTATTTAAACTATGAACCTGTATTTAGTAAAGCAATTATTTAATATGAAACAGGATATATTGCCCTTCCCATTCCCCTTCCCCTTCCCCGTGAGGCTTTTAACTGATCTGATGTGATCCATCACAAACCCCCACCTGCGCCAACCTCTTCAGAGTTGCACATGCACCTTAGGTCCTCAATTATTTGTTGGATGTATTTCAATCTCTATCTTCCCCTATAATTTTTAGCCTTTACAGGTCCCCTTCAGAGCCACAGAAAATTATCATGCTGCAATTTAACACATGTCATGTCATCCTGTTCTTTCTTCTTGTTAGTGATTTGCTCAAGTACCTACCTTCCTTTGGCAATTCTACGGAGAAACTCCTCATTCCTTGTCTTTTCAATCCACCCTTAGCATTACATATCAAATTCTTTGATTCCATCCATTTCCGGTTTTTCCCCAGTCCATGAATCACTACCAACAATTTTGTGTTCAAAAAGTACATTCTCAGAAATTTCTTCCTCAAATGGAGGCCTTTATGTTTGATACTAACAGACTTCTTTTGGCCAGAAATGTCTTCTTTGATTATGATAGTGTGCTTTTTATGTCCTCTTTGGTTCATCCATCCAAGGCAGCATAATTCCTTAAATTTATCTGCTTTGTGGGCAACAATTTTGATGTTAACTTAATCACTAATCTCATTTCTGCTACTCTTCATTACTTTCATCTTTCTTCAGTTTATTCTCAATTCATATTCTGCACTCATTTGGCAGTTCATTCCAGTCAACAGGTCCTGTAATTCTTTTTTACTTTTACTGAGAATAGCAAAATCATCAGTAAATTTTGTTATTCATATCCTTTCATCAAAGATTTAAGTCTCACTCGTAAACATTTCTTTTATTTCTGTGATTGCTGCTTTAATGTATAGACTGAACAGTAAGTTTTTAATCTGAGCATTTCAGCCTTAACCCTTCAGTGTTATTGTTCCCTCTTGATTCTTGTAGGTATTGAATATTATTTTTTCCCCTATAGCTTATAGCTACTTTTCTTTGAATTTCAAACATTTTGCACTATTTTACATTGCTGAACACTTTTTCCAGGTCAATAAATCTTGCGTCCATCATGATGCTCCCTATTTGCTCAGGATTATTTTTTGCTAAGGGCCCCCATGAACCATGGACCTTGCCACTGGTGGGGAGGCTCATGTGCCTCAGTGATACAGATAGCCTTACTGTAGGTGCATCCACAATGGAGGGGTATCTGTTGAGAGGCCAGACAAATGTGTGGTTCCCGAAGGCTTGCAGCAGCCTTTTCAGTAGTTGCAAGGGCAACAGTCTGGATGATTGACTGATCTGGCCTTGTAACATTAACCGAAATGGCCTTGCTGTGCTGGTACTGCAAATAGCTGAAAGCAAGGGGAAACTACAGCCATAATTTTTCCCAAGGCATGGAGCTTTACAGTATGGCTAAATGACGATAGTCCCCCATTTGGGTCTTCGGCTGGGGACTACTCAGAAGGATGTCATTATCAGGAGAAACAAAACTGGTCTTCTACGGATCGGAGTGTGGAATGTCAGATCCCATAATTGGGCAGGTAGGTTAGAAAATTGAAAAAGGGAAATGGATAGGTTAAAGTTAGATATAGTGGGAATTAGTGAAGTTCAGTGGCAGGAGGAACAAGACTTTTGGTCAGGTGAATACAGGTATATAAATACAAAATAAAATAATGGTAATGCAGGATTTAGTTTAATAATGAAAAAAAAAAAGCAGTAGCACGGGTAGGCTACTATGAAAAGCACAGTGAATGTAGCCAAGACAGATGTGAAGCCCACGCCTACCACAGAAGTACAAGTTTATATGCCAACTATCTCCACAGATGATGAAGAGATTGAAGAACTGTATGATGAGGTAAAAAAAAAAATCATTCAGATAGTGAGGGGAGATGAAAATTTAATAGTCATGGGTGACAGGAATTCAATAGTAGGAAAAGAAAACTAAGGACAAGTAGTGGGTGAATATCGAATGGAGGTAAGGAATGAAAGAGAAAGCCTCCTGGTAGAATTCTGCACAGAGCATAAGTTAATCATAGCTAACACTTGGTTTAAGAATCATGAAAGAAGGTAGTATAAATGGAAGAGGCCTGGAGACACTGGAAGATTTCAGATGGGTTATATAATGGCAAGACAGAGATTTAGGACCTAGGTTTTAAATTTTAAGACATTTCCAGGGGCAGATGTGGACTCTGACCACAGTTTATTGGTTATGAACTGCAGACTAAAACTGAAGAACCTGTAAAAAGGTATGAATTCAATGAGATGGGATCTGAATAAACTGAAAGAACCAGAGGTTGTAGAGAGTTTCAGAGAGAGCATCAGGGAAAGTTTGACAAGAATGGGGGAAAGAAGTACTGTAGAAGAAGAATGGATAGCTTTGAGAGATGAAATAGTGAAGACAGCAGAGGATCAAGTATGTAAAAAGATGGGGGCTCATAGAAATCCTTGGGTAACAGAAGAGACATGGAATTTAATTGATGGAAGGAGAAAATATAAAAATTCAGTTAATGAAGCAGACAAAAAGAGATACAAATAGAAATGAGATCTACAGGAAGTGCAAAATGGCTAATCAGGTATGGCTAGAGGGCAGATGTAAGGATTTAGAGGAGTATATCACTAGGGGTAAGATATATACTGCCTACAGGAAAATTAAAGAGATCTTTGGAGGAAAGAGAACCACTTGTATGAATATTAAGAGCTCAGATGGAAAACCAGTTCTAAACAAAGAAGGGAAAGCAGAAAGTTGGAAGGAGTACATAGAGGGTCTATACAAGGGAGGTGTACTGGAGGGCAATATTATGGAAACAGAAGAGGATGTAGATGAAGAAACAAGACCCTAGGAGGAGACAACATTCCATTAGAACTACTGATAGCCTTGGGAGAACGAGCCATGAGAAAACTCTACCACCTGGTGAGCAAACATATGAGATGGTGAAATACCCTCAGACTTCAAGAAGAATGGAATAATTCCAACACCATAGAAAGCAGGTGTTGACAGGTGTGAAAATTACTGAACTATCAGTTCAATATGTCACGTCTGCAAAATATTAACATGAATTCTTTACAGACAAATGGAAAAACTGGTAAAAGGTGACCTCGGGGAAGATCAGCTTGGATCCCATAGAAATGTTGGAACACCAAGGCAATACTGACCCTATGACTTGTCATAGAAGATAGGTTCAGAAAAGGCAAACTACATTTGTAACATTTATAGACTTGGAGAAAGCTTTTGACAATGTTGATTGGCATACTCTCTTTCAACTCTAAAGGTGGCAGGGGTAAAATAAAGGGAGCAAAAGGCTATTTATAATTCATACAGAAACCACATGGCAGTTACAAGAGTTGAGGGAAGCAATGGTTGAGAAGGGAGTGAGACAGAGTTGTAGACTATCCCCGGTGTTATTCAGTCTGTATATTGAGCGAGCAAGCAGCAAAAGAAATAAAAGAAAATTTGTATTAGGAATTAACGTCCAGGGAGAAGAAGTGAAAACTTTGAGGTTCACTGATGACATTGTAATTCTGCCAGAGACAACAAAGGACTTGGAAGAGCCGTTGAATGGAATGGACAGTGTCTTGAAAGGAAGCCATAAGATGAACATCAGCAAAAGCAAAATGAGGATAATGGAATATAGTCTAAATAAATCAGATGATGCTAATGGAATTAGGCCTGGAAATGAGACACTTATAGTAGATGAGGTTTGCTATTTGGGAAGTAAAGTAAGTGATGATGATCAAAGTTGGGAGGGTATAAAATGCAGACTGGCAATGGCATGAAAAGCATCTCTGATGAAGAGAAATTTGTTAACATAAAGTGCATATTTAAGTGGCAGGAGGTCTTTTCTGAAAGTATTTTTATGGAAGTGAAACATGGACAATAAATAGTTTAGACAAAAAGAGAATAGAGGCTTTTGAAATGTGGTGCTACAGAAGAATGTTGAAGATTAGATGGATAGACCATGTATCTGATGAAGAGTTACTGAATAGAATTGGGGAGAAGAGGAATTTGTGGCACAAAATGACTAGAAGATGGAATCCTTTGGTAGGACATATTCTGAGTCATCAAAGGATCACCAATTTAGTGTTGGAGGGCAGCATGGAGGGTAAAAATTGTAGAAGGAGACCAATAGATGAATACACTAAGCAGATTCAGAAGGATGTAGGTTGCAGTATGTACTTTGAGATGTAAAAGCTTGCACAGGATGGGGTAGCATGGAGAGGTGCATCAAACTAGTCTTTGGAATGAAGACCACAACAACAACACAAAGAGGATTAGTATGTTTCACAACTGTTTATACTTTGTATGCTCCTGAACTAACTGCACAAAATAAGTTTCAGACAACGAATTTAATACAATTTCTGATGATATTTTATGCCTACCATCTACTTTGAACATGTATTTTCAGAAACATATTGAGAGTACATTGAAGTCACCACTGACTGTAACTGTATGAGTGGGGTACATATTTGAGATGATACTCAAGTTTTCTTTGAATGTTTCAGCAATTGTATCATTTGAGTCATGGAGTTGGTAAAAGAAACAAATTATTAATGTATTCCAGATGTCAAGTATAACCTCTACCTGTACTGACTCACAGGAACTATCATCTCCAATTTCATTGCAAGATAAATGACTTCTATCAAAAACAAACATGCCAACACAACTGTATTTAATCTATTCTTCCTGAACCCTGGTAGGTCCTTTGTGAACATTTTGGCTGAACTTATCTCTGGCTTTTGTCAGCTTTCAGTACTTATAACAATTTCAGCCTCAGTGCTTTCTATTAGCATGGAACTCTGGCTCTTCCCCAACACTGCTAAGAGATTTACAACTATAATATATATGGTTCCTAGGTCTACCCTCATCCTGTGTTCAACCTGCAAACACTCTGATAATGGAGCCCTTTACATTCTTTCCCAAGAAAGCTAAGAAACCACACAGTCCATTTCACACAGCCCCCATTATCTGTGAAGCCAGTTCTAGTGTATTGTGGACCCCTGAGCTATTAAGTGGAACTCAACACCCCTAACTCTCTAAGGCGGAAGTGTAAGAATCTGCAGCAGGCACGGTCACATAACCATCTGAGCCTGTGATTCAAAACCCTGACTTGGCTCTGTACAAAGGTCCACAATCAGTGTTATTGACAATGCTACTGATCGTGAGTGAGCTCTGCCTCCCTCTCACAAGCAAGAATGGCAACAGTCTTTACCAACCTTGGATACCAGTACTACATCCCCCCTCCTCCTCATCTCGTCCCAGCTGTTATGCCTGTATATGCACAGAATGCACATTGAACTTCTTCCCCTCCTTGGCAGCTATATCAATGAGAGGAACAAATATTTACCTAACACTGGAGCCCTACCTGCCAGTAATCCCATCCTCTGTGAATACCTAGATCTTGCAGGCTGAGAGGCTTCCTCTGAAACAGGACAAGTGACGATGTCTGGCTGAGGATCTTTATTACCCACAGACAGCACCTGAAATACGTTTGTCAAGTGAACTGGAAATGCCTTTTACTTGGGCCCACTGCCCATCTGACTATGAGTGCAGAGCCAACCTCAGTGTGGGTAGCAACTGGGTAGCCACAGTGATGCACGACTGAGGGGCACTTGGGTAGTGATGGATGTCCCTTGAATTCCCACATGTGGCTCCCTGCATTGATGTCTACTGGCAGTACCCTCAGACAGACCGACAGAAGACAGCACCACCAGGAGCTGTGAGCAAGGAGTCACCAACTCAACTCTTATCTGAACACAGCAATCACAGTTCCTATTCGTATTAAATATGGTGGAACTATTCACTACACTGTTATTAAAACATGAGTCTGTGCCTAGAAAATACACAAATCTGCAAGAAATTCAAGAATTAAACTACTAAGCACACAGGTAAATGAAAATAAGCTGCCGTCAGCTTGTCCCCATTCTGCAGTATAGGTGTCAAGGAGCTGTTCCCCTGGAAAAGGATTTGCAACCTCCCATTGGCATGATGTAGAAGGTATCAGGATACATCAAACCATGGAGCAGTCTGCCGCTATCCAGTGCCAATTGTCATGTGACCATTTCAGTCATTGTTGATGATGCTGTGGTGTTAACTTTGGCACATGCATGGGTCATTGGCTGTTGAGGCCCATCATTACGAGTGTTTGGTGCACTGTTTGTTCAGACACACTTGTACTCTGCCCAGCATTAAAGTCTGATGCTAGTTCTCCCACAGTTCACTGCCTGCTCTGTTTTGCCAGTCTGCCCAACCTATGACATCTGACATCTGTTGTGAGGGAAAGGCGCTCAACCCCACGATGCCTGGATGTGGTTTCATCTTGGTTCCACCATGTGCATTCTCTGAACATCCGACAAGTCACAAGGTTTCTAAAATGCTCATGCCAACCCTGTAGGCCAAGACAATCTGACCTTGGTTGAACTCATTTATTGCGAACCTCTTGCCCAACGTAAAGTCCCGAGCGACTGGAAAAAAGCGCAGGTGACGCCTGTATATAAGAAGGGTAGAAGAACAGATCCTCAAAATTACAGACTAATATCCTTAACATTGGTTTGTTGCAGGATTCTCGAACATATTCTCGGTTCGAATATAATGAATTTCCTTGAGACAGAGAAGTTGCTGTCCATACATCAGCACGGCTTTAGAAAGCATTGCTCCTGCGAAACGCAACTTGCCCTTTTTTCACAGGGAAGTGTGGTAGGTCCGCTGTTGTTTTCTATCTACATAAGTGATCTTTTGGATAGGGTGGATAGCAATGTGCAGCTGTTTGCTGATGATGCTGTGGTGTACGGGAAGGTGTCGTCGTTGAGTGACTGTAGGAGGATACAAGATGACTTGGACAGGATTTGTGATTGGTGTAAAGAATGGCAGCTAACTCTAAATACAGGTAAATGTAAATTAATGCAGATGAATAGG
This sequence comes from Schistocerca serialis cubense, assembly GCF_023864345.2. Lineage (NCBI taxonomy): Eukaryota > Metazoa > Arthropoda > Insecta > Orthoptera > Acrididae > Schistocerca > Schistocerca serialis. The sequence goes on along the minus strand of NC_064638.1, from coordinate 870,917,391 downwards.
AAAAAGGATCCCGTAATGTTTGAATACTCCATTAGTAGTGTAGTGCTTGACACAGTCACGTCGATTAAATATTTGGGCGTAACATTGCAGAGCGATATGAAGTGGGACAAGCATGTAATGGCAGTTGTGGGGAAGGCGGATAGTCATCTTCGGTTCATTGGTAGAATTTTTGGAAGATGTGGTTCATCTGTAAAGTAAAACACTAATACGACCTATTCTTGTGTATTGCTCGAGTGTTTGGGCTCCCAGTCAGGTTGGATTGAGGGAGGACATAGAAGCAATTCAGAGGTGGGCTGCTAGATTTGTTACTGGTAGGTTTGATCATCACGCGAGTGTTACGGAAATGCTTCAGGAACTCGGGTGGGAGTCTCTAGAGGAAAGGAGGCATTCTTTTCGTGAATCGCTACTGAGGAAATTTAGAGAACCAGCATTTGAGGCTGACTGCAGTACAATTTTACTGCCGCCAACTTACATTTTGCGGAAAGACCACAAAGATAAGATAAGAGAAATTAGGGCTCGTACAGAGGCATATAGGCAGTCATTTTTCCCTCATTCTGTTTGCGAGTGGAACAGGGAGAGAAGATGCTAGTTGTGGTACGAGGTACCCTCCGCCACACACCGTATGGTGGATTGCGGAGTATGTATGTAGATGTAGATGTAGAGTACATCGCAGATACTGCAGGCACTGTGCATGTGTCTGACTAGCAGTCATTCTTCACCAAGTGATGCTGCTATCTCCAGGACAGGTTTATATCAATGGTAGGTCAATGCTCATAATGTTCTGGTGATCAGTGCATGGCGATTTTAATGAGAGGTCTCAAACTGTGAG